>NC_046225.1:37554784-38154784 GCF_009819885.2 Catharus ustulatus
CTTCTGAACATTTCCAGCTGCTCTTTTGGAAATTGGGTTTTTTTGTCTGAGTTTTAAGTATTTCCCCTTTGACTTCGAGCTGCAAAGTGAACCAAATTACAAGATGTACTGCTAGAATACAGTGTGATCTTTACAGCAGAGCTAAAAGCCCAACCCTACAGCAGAATCATAGTCTGGTATGAATAGAAGTCATATCCATATCAGAATATTGGTAGCTATTTTTATTTTACCTTTTATTTATGTGTTATCTGCTGGTTAGTGTTTTATAGTATTCCTGTATTCAGCTTTGCCCACTGTAAGTTTTATTAACTCCCCTGTTATTTTTCTGTTGCTCTTACTTCCTTTCAGCTACTTCCAAGAAAATATGAACACAAACATTACTCTAGAAAGAATTCAGAGCTCCAGCTCTCAGGTAGCTTTAAAATTAAGCTAAATACAATTCTTGGTGTAAAAGTGCTGTCACAGTTCACATTCCAGAGTCTGATAAGCATCTACCACTCCAAATGATGATAAATATATCTGGGAAGATCTTAGGTAATCAGAAATTTTAGGCAAATTTCTTTTTTTTTTTTCCAATTTTTCATGAATTTCTAAAATATTCATGAGAATAGTTACAAAACCAGTACATGGATCAATGGTGGCAGTTTCTCTGTTTTCTTGTCTGTGCTTTTGCTGATACCTATTCCACTTATTTCCTAATTGTTCTACTTGGGCCTAAGCTATGCCCTCACAGGAAGCAGAAAACACTTGGGTAATAAGTTATAAAAAATTAAACAAAGCCTGAAAAAAAAAGAGATGTGATTGCAACATTTGCATAGGAAAAACCTACCAACTCTACAAATCAAATTACAGTTAAATGCAAAAATGTGGTTTTGTGTTTTTACCAGGAGAGCCCTTGCTAGAGCTGCCATGGAGATGAGTAAGTTGATTTTTGGGAAGATACTGCTGCTTGTGTAATTCTGAGTAGATGGAGGAGGTTATCTGTCGGTAGCACAGTACATCTCTTGAAATGTGATTCACACAATGAAAAATTTTTCCAGGGAGAAATTTTCTGCCCCGATTTATTTTTGCATTACACTTAGCATGCTTACCACAGTAAATCTTCGCATGGCTGGTTTTCAACTGTTCAGAGTGCAAAGGACACATAGATTTTTAGAAAAGGTGTTCAGGGAAAGGCAGTATTTCCCATTCCTTTTGTTACTCCTTTTTTTTAAGAAACAAAACCTTGATCTGCTAAAAGTGAGAAACCTCACACTGGCACAAAACTGGGGAGAAGTGTAAGTGACACACAGTGTGTGAACCACACTTCCAGTTCATTGAAAAGTTGGTGGTGAGGGGAAGATTCCTATAGTTCTGGTCAGGACCAGTGGAATTTGGATCAGTCAAGATATTGACAGTCTACTGAATACTCAGTAAAAAGTGATTTAAAACGAAAATTATACAATCTTTTGTTTTTCTATTAAGATATTTCTTAAATTCAGATATTTCTATTGTATATTTAAATGGTAATTCTTTATATGTCAAGGAAATATGAAATACAAAGGTTATGTCTTCTATTAAATCCATAATCCACAGTAATAACAGTAATAAGGGTGTGAAAATTGTGTTCAGAATTACAGCACTTTGTCCATCTTTAAGGATGGGTAAAATGCTGTAAAGCAGGTATAACCATTCCATTTTGAAATAGCTTTGCAGTTTCTAAGAGCAAGAAGACATGTTCATGGCAGTGATTTATTTCTCACTTGATACCGGCCAGTCCGCTGATTCTTTACTTATGAAAGATTTGAAAAGATCACTAGGACAGTACTGTGTTTATACAAGTAAAATGTACAGCCCGATGTAACAAGCCTTGTGTTCGAATCTGGACTCGTGTGGCTGTCTATAAAAGATGGAACAAGCCTAATGCTCAGTTTTCCAGAGAGATTAAGAACAGTCTATGCCATCCTTATTCCTTGTACCTACAAGTGACTATATTACCATAAACTTTGTTGCATGTAAAATAAAAAATACTAGGTTATGTTCTCTGTCTTTTGACATGGCAAGACAGACAGCTGTTTGGATGAGGGGAAGTGGTGGAGGAATATTCAAAATAAGATGTATAGCATTGTATGGGCATAGTCTGAGCCTAATCAGTCTGTTACTATATGAAAGCTGCCTGGAGCTTGGATCTGCTAGTTAATATTCAATATAATACTTAGTTAGTTAGTTAGTTAGTTAGTTAGTTAGTTAGTTAGTTAGTTAGTTAGTTAGTTAAACTTTAGGTCTTAGGTGTTCACTTAATATTCAATGTCTTTCTTACCCTTAATGAGGCAACCTGCCAGACTAAAGAGAATGTGAAGAGCATTAGTGATACTGGAGAACAGTTGTGACAACTGAGGGAGATAGGAAAAGACAGGTTGATTCAATGTTTAAAACAAAGAGAGAAAAACATAACAAAGAAAGGAAAGAACTCAATGTCTCCCTTTCCAAAGCTTGATTTATGTAGTGGCTCATTTATTTATTCTTTTTCTTGTATTTAATGAAAAGTGAAAAGCGGATCCTATATCCATGATAAAACATGGTGTTCTTCTTTGATTAATAGCTCACAGTGTTGTTAGAAGATGCCTAATTATGCATCAGTGTTTGCCTCGTTATGTAGAGGAACATCATCATAGCAGATAGTCTGTGAACAGAGAATGGTTTCCTCTTTGATAATTAATTCTCATGCTTCAAAGTATGTAACCCAAACAACTCTCACTGTAAGATTTCAATAGACCTAATTTCGGAAGCAAACTGTTGCAAATAATGAAATGGGGTAAACAAGGTACCTGACCTAATCTAAAACACATGACTTAAATTGATTGCTTTCCTTTGCTAGTAGGTTGTCAGAGAATTTCCATGAACTGCAGCTTTCTGAAAACCTCTTCAGTAATAATAACTCCATGTTCTTTCACTGTGCTCCTTGACATAGCAGCGAGTGCAAAGGTTATACAACTAACAGGGCTAACTTCTACAGTTAAATGATTGAAACGGTTTTGAAAACTACAGTTCTAGCTTGGTAAAAACCAGAAACTTTTTTGTTTCAAAGTATCAGAAGAAGGATTGTATTTCCACTCTGGACAAAACTGGAAAAGGAAAAAAATCTTGATATAACAGCTAAGATAAGAAAATGTTTGGATGATGCAATGCAGCAATTGAGAGAAGGAGCATGGATACATGCTTCATCAATAAGTGTTCTTGAAGCTTATGAAGCCCTGCATTCCACCTGTAAAAAAAGTCTAACATTACCAGGTGCTTTGTTATGGGAAATAAAATTCAGGAGATATGAAGAATAATTAGAAGTCTATGGCTCCATACTTCTAGCATTTGCACTGCTAGGAATTTGAAGCTTCTTTCAGTAGTCAGAGAAACTTCATTGAGCATTTACAGGTTTTATCCTGTTGCACTATGTAGAGCATAGGTAAATTTATCACTCCACAGAAAAGATCCTTTACCTCAGAACTCCAGTTCCTCTGTCAGAGAGGATCATTTTTAGAAAGAAAAATAATACACAGGAGTTGGAAGACAAGATCAACTTCTTGATATATTACCAAATTTCAAAGACAATAAATAAGGTATTGCCCATGATCTATTTTGTGTTTTGAAATCTGAGTTTCAAAGTATATTTCAAGGGCTTCTCTTTTTCACCTCAAAAGTCCTGTGCCCCAGGGGGAAAAAAACCTCATTGAATTCTTGAGGAAAAAGACTAAATTCAAGCTCTATTTAGAGCCTGATCAACCTGTGATGGTTAGCACATAGAATGGAAAAGAGCTAAAGAAGTACAGCACTTTCAGTTAGTCAGGAGGTTATTCATAGATTCTGTGAGTAAATGGCCATATCCCAATACCTTTAGGTTAGTCAAGCCTGAGGTTTGCAACACATTAGAATGTCAGTGGAATTACTCTGGGAAATAAACGTTCAATGTAGGGAGCTGAACCAGAATCTGGTGCTACTTAAAAAGTAATTACATGTGTTCTGTGACTCCCGTTTCCAGTCCTCCCAAGGACCAGTGTTATGGTCCTCTGCAAATATAATGTCAGTGCCAACCTCACAGTGGTGTTTCACCAGTTCTGCAATACAATCTGTCCTTGGCATTTGAGAGGTTAAGAAGAGTGGAATGAGAGAAAACTGTTCTCTGGAGACAGCATCTACTGCAAAAGTCCGTGCTATAGTTTGGAGGAAGAACTAAAAGTATGTCAAAGATAGTTTCAGGCAAAACAGAGAAAATGTCAGTCTAAAGACAGGTCTCAAAATCTGCAAGACTGTTTTCAGTGTTAAAAATACATTACAAAAGGAAGTGCTGCTTGACAGGTCATCATTTACAATTTTTAAGAATCAATATTGTCAGGATGCAAAATTGTGGCTGTGAGAGAAAGAGGATAGCAATTGTGAGTAATTTATTGATCTCAAGTAAAGTTTCTCTTTCATGGATTCACTTTCAAATAACCTTCTAATTGGCCTTGCAACCTGGAAGAAACCTGTCAATATACTTCCCTTTGGGACAAGTTACCTCTGTAGTAACCTCTGTAGTAACGGGCCTGTTACAAATTTTAATGCAGCAAGGTCACTCTTTTGGCAGGTCTGTGCTATGTAATTGTGTACAGAGAATGACCTATAAAGGCAGCTGTAAATTTCTGCATTATCTTACTGTATACTGAAATAGTTTCCCTAATAGGTAATCCAGTTGTCCACATTCTTGTTTGAGCTGTAGCCACAGTAACACTCATTGAATTAGGGGTGTAAGAAAGTGCCAAAACAAGTGTGTGCATCCACAGTAAAATCTCTGTTGTAAGGAAATTGTCCATTTAAAAAGCTTTTGCAACCTTCTCTGCCTTCCTTCTTATCCCCTGGGTGGGCAGTGTGTCCCTGAGTACACTTGTATGGTCACATGACGTTCAGAGCTACCAAGATGATACTGGGAAGAAATTCTTCCCAGTTTGGTTGAAGGTTATTCCATCATCCATGCTGGTCTTGAGATAAAGCAATTCCAGGGAGCAAACTGTTCTGCAAATGAAGGAGCCTGCTATCATCTGTAGGAAAGATATGCTACCATACTACAATGCCACTGAAAGTTTCCAGAACCACCTCATACAATTTGCAGTTGGAATAAATCCATTAAAAAGTCTTTCACTGTTTCTTTATAAGGAAGGAAAACTTTGAGCTGTGTCAGTACTTCCAACAATCAAGCCAGCCCTAACTGCTTATTGAGGTGGTTTGACTTACTGTGCTGCATTACTGCAACCTAAAAATGAAGTGTTTCATGCTTTTTCCTGTTCAAAAATCTAGAATGAAAAAGTACCTCAAGAGTTTAATGATGTGTCAGTGACATCTGTGTAAGCAGTCACCACACCTAATATCTAGGTGTTCAATTACCTGAAGACTCATCTTGTTGACAAAGGCACTTCTCTGCTGGTGACAGAATGACTGGTAAGTCACAATTATCTGGGCTCAAGAGAGTGGAACAAAGTGGTGCCAGGATCTCTGCATGTCTCTATTGAACGGAGCTATAGCTGGAGAAGTCTCAGCAAATCCAGCTTGCCTCACAGATTCTACAGTCCCCGACACTCCTTTCATGACTATATGAAAGCCCATGCACAACAAAACAGATTTGTTCAGAGAAGTTTACCTTAAGTCTCTCCTGAATGAAATCAAGCTGTATACATCAGCTCTGTTCAGCCTATTGCTCTTAGAAATGCTGACCTTCTCAGGCTGTGGCAAGAGAATGTGCATTTACTGTGGAGTTTGGAGATTCTTTCTACTTTAACAGGCTCTAGTTGAAATTGAACATCAAAATGAGGGTGCCGTCTGGGAGTTCATATTCACTGAAGTGCAAGGAATGAACAGAACCATTGCACATTCAGGACACTCTCCATGGCCTTGTAGTATATCATGCAAGGCTTTTGAGTCATAATCAACATGAGAAAAAGAAACCGCATTTTAGCTTGACTCATTATTAATATCAGAAAAAAGAGATTGCATTTTAGCTTGACTCAAGCCAGTTAACCCTAATATCACAGCCAAAACAAGTTTCCAATTGTTTGGCACAAGTGTGTCTGTAAGCAGTGCTACTTCCAGATCAGCAGTAAGTACATGGTGATCTCAAGTGATCTTAGTCTTTGGTGTGCAAAACTTTTTGGAAAGAATGGGTTATCTAGTGCTAAAATAAGATGGCTCTTAGCTAACTGCTATTAAATAGCTATGAATTTTTATCTTATTTATCAGTCTGTATGAGAACTTACCATCCTCAATAGTTTCCACAGTACCTGTCTGCTTCTGGAACTTCTTGTCTTGAATGACTATGGATCAGATCTGCTAAAATCTGTCTGGCAGAAAACTTCCTCATCCTTCCTCCAGATTTCCTCAGTAAGGACTAATGGGCAGAATAGCTTGGGTAAATACTGAGGTCAATGTTAGTCACTGGTAACTTGCTTGATGAGACAGTGTGCCCTCAGCAAATATGTGTATGATACAAAAATGGAGAGAGTGATTGACATATCAAATAATACAGGAAGCTCAAGGATCAGGCAAAAGAAATCTCATTAAGTTCAACAAGGAATGATAGGCTCTGCACCTAGGTGAATAACTCCATGTACAAGTAAAGATTCAAACTGGCTGGCTGGTGTGATGTAAGGACCTGCAAAGGTCATAGTGGATGCCAAGTGAATAGGAGAAAGAGTTAACCTTGTATCACCAGGAAGGCAAGCTGGATTGGGCTATCCTAGGATGAGAGTAAGCAGATAAAACTAAATTATGCTTTTTACAATATTGATTCTGCACAAAGCTGTAAGCCTGCATCCAATTTTGGGCTCTGTAACTGAAGAACTACAGCTGGAGTCAGCTTAGCTGAGGTCTACCAGAATTGTCATGGGCCAAAAGTATGTGACCTTTGATAAGAGACTGACAAGCCTGGCTTGTGTAGTCTGGCAAAGCAGCAGCTAAATGGTGATCTAACATCTGCCCACACTAACTGGTATGAGAATTGCAGAGATCACAATACTAAATTCATCCTGATACTGGCAGATGGTACAATAAGAAGAAACAACCCCAGGATGCAGCTTGGAGGATTCAGTTTGGACTTTACAGAAGTCTTATTCACAAGAAGGGTAGTACAGAAGTGAATTAGTTTGCCCAGAGTTATAACCAGGGGACTTGTCCTTCTTCTAGACTTTGACTCGGCTGTGAAAAGTGGCAGCTGACTTTGTATAGACTGTGCAACTATTTTGTGCTCAACCAGCACTTCCAACCAACATTCTTCAAATAAGAAACTTATAGGGAAACTAAAAGAAAGGAGTATGATGTACCCAAATTCACAGACCCACCTTGTAGTCTCTATTCAGACTGATTGGCATTTATGGTAGCAGACAAACAGGCAGTGAAAGTAAAAAGAATGACAATGCACTGGAGAGGGCTATTTTGTTACTTGCAGCAGAAAACTGGAATAACTGGATAACCAGAGGCCACTCCATTTCCTTTATGCATTTTGTGTCAAGCTCAAGGTAGTCATCAAAAGATTAAGCTGTTGTGGGAAAAAGGTATGCTCAAGGCTTCAGGAAATGAAAGAAGGATATCCTTGCTAATTTTACCTGGGAATATAATCCCATCTTGCATAAAGGGACCTAATAAGGTGATGGAGGTTCTTCTCACTATGAGAGCCATGGAGGGTGCAAAAGTGTGCTTGCAGGTTTGTCTGTGCACATTGGCACAAAGCTCTTTGTTGCTGGCCAGAGACTAAAAAAGATAGAGAAAAATCTTCTTGAGCTGGCCTCAAAGAAGCTGGCATTGTGCTGTTTCAAGGCAAAATAGCCATTCTACTGCTTTAATTTTTCGCCAAGACAAGTAGTGGTTTGTGTATTCTTTTACTGACCTAAGGCCACAGACTACTATAGTTTTGGCCACGTTACTTCCTTCCATACGCCTGTGCTGCGATAACAGGAGAGGCCAGTATACTGTTTCTATTACTGTAAGGTTTTTTTGGACTATTTTCATATGGTTCACCTTGGGAATGGCAGAGCATGGAATGGAATTACATACCTCTCAGTCAATTCAGGTTAGAAATAAACAGATTTAGTTCAAATTGTTTATCCAGGCATTTACCAGACTGTTGCTGTTCTTAATTATTTGATAATTTGCTGGTCAGTGATCCTTAACATAATTGTTATTACTTTTGAACAGAAGTTGGAAGTGCTACAGATGTGGAGAAGGGCTCTGTTGCAGGCAAAGATTTGGGTGGACTTGCCTGGTCAGACAGAAGCAGGCTTAACAAAATGCTTTCTTTTGTTTGTATTTTTCTTCCTTTTTCATGGTCCGTAATGCAGTCAAGCACATCCTGAAGACCAGCTCTAGCTTTCATGTAATCTTTTAAATCTCCCTTAACACATTCTCAATAACCTTGGAGGAACATTTCTTGTGACATAGTAACATGGATACTAATGTGATAATGAAATACTCCCTGTATGCATCCCAACATGAGAGAAGAATTTCAGTTCTGTTTTTTACTACCACCCAATTTTTTTCCTGACAAAGACAGAAGCCTGGTTTCCCAATTTATTTCTGGGCACTAAATTAGGTCAATGGCTACTCTACTTGAGTAGATCTTTAATTATTATAACCAAGCAGTTTTTACTCTGCTATTATTTTAGAAATACTTTTCCAGACTTTAAATTAAGACAGACGAGGCCCATACAGAGCAACTACAATGGAAAATTTGTTTACAGGCAGTCGCTAGAAGAAACATAATGCTTCCCTTTATCATCACTTGTCAGAGCAGTGACAGCCCATAAACAGCCAGCCCATGCATTATTCTTTATTTGTCACTACCACCTCTTGCCCTAGCAGGTGCCTGGCATGTGTCAAACTTATGACTCAGGGATTCATTTGATCAGCACTGTAAAGAAAAGTATTATATATTCTCTTTTAGATTGCAAATTAGATATTTGCTACCCATATCTAATGAAAGGGGCTTTGGCTTCTTTATATGCAAAAATTACAGTAATTTCACAATTATAAGCCGCACCATTTTGACTAAAATTTTGCTCCGAACCCAAAGTGCGGCTTATGATCAGGTGTGGCTTATATATGGACAGAGAATGAAAAGTTGCTGTTTTAGTTTGGAGGACAGGTGTCTGCTGAGAAAGTCAGGAGCTTCTCTTTGAAATGGAGAATGTAAACCCCCTCCCTCCAAATTATTATAATTTGGAAATCAAGGGGCTTTCAGGCAATAATATGTTAATTAGGAATAACAGTTCTTTTCTAGGGAAATTAAAATAGAAATACAGTACTACAAAGAAACAAACTCCAAACCCTGACAAAGTCAGAGTCCAACCTGACACCCCCGTCAGGCAGGGTGTTGGTAACAGTCCCATTAAATGGTGGCTGCATCCTCCTGCAGTGACAGATGTGATTCAGTTGAAGCAGTGCTCCTGCAGAAGGTGCAGTTTCCCTCCGGAGGTCCAGTGGTGATGTCGAGAAATCCAGTTTTCCTCTGGAGTCCAGTGGAGAAAGGGGCTACCTTAGTGTCCCAAAACCTCTGTTTTCATCTTGGTATGAAATGTTGGGGTCTTCTCCCTGGCTGGAGCAACTTCCAATGGGATGAAGTAATTTTATCAGTCCCACAGTGGGACTCAATGGAACATTAGCAGAAAATTACTCTCTGGAGGAAGGATGGGTTGTGAAAAGATAAAGAACAATGCCCTGCCTGGTTTCAGTGGATGGCCCATTAGCAGAATATCTGCCGTTGAGATAAGGATCACTGCCCCCACCCTCAACAGATGGTGATAGAACAGATACCTTTTATCACACTCTGTATTGTAATGTGCGGCTTATAATCAGGTGCAGCTTATATATGGACAAAGAGCAAAAAGTTACTGGCACCCGGAAGTGCAGCTTATACTCAGTGCAGCTTATAATCGTGAAATTACTGTACCATTTATAGTTTACTGTTGAATTGAAATACTGGCTTCTCTTTCATGCCCAATTCTGAAAGCAGAATTTATATAATACTAGAGAATATGACTTAAACCACCCTACCTCCCTCTTCTATTGTCATGGTAAATCTGTTCAAACAATTTCCTTTGGTAGTGAATGGGCAGAATGTGTTGTCCTCTGGACATTTAAATGTCTTTTTTATTACAGATTGCTTTCTGCTTTACTAAATAGATAATATTTACACTGAATTATCATTTCTTTCAAATAATTTCTCTACAATTACAGTTTTGTGCTGACAGTGATTCATGCATGTTTACTTGTGCATTTGAGTTTCCTTAGCCATAAATGTATATGTGTAGCATACAGGTTTTGTGTGTAAGATGCTTCTTCTGGAGATAATATTAGCAACAAAATAGATGGGATTTGTGAGAAAATACAGCTGTACCATAGGAAATACAATATTTGGTGTTCTTTTCTGTGAGGAAAATTTATGGAGTTCTGTAAAGGGGGAAAGTTTATTCTAAGAGTTTTGGTAAAATTTTAAAATACAGTAATTTCACGAATACAAGCCGCACCACTTTGACTAAAATTTTGCTCCCACACCTGAAATGCGGCTAATACTCAGGAGCGGCTAATATGTGAATAATTTTCTGACATTTACAACCCCAGAAGTGCCAGCCAGGGTGCCGAGCCAAGCACCTACCAGTAAAAGCCAGCATTTCACGATTGTTACAAATTGTTACTGTGTTGTGCCACGGGTGGAGCCTGGCTCCCTGCAGGCAGCACGGGGGGTGGGGAGAGAGGCGGGAGGGCTCTCTCCTTCCCTCCTCTGCCGCAGCCCGGGGAAGAGACGGGGGGGACCCCGTGCCGCCATCCCCGCGGCCTGGGGGGAAGGCGGGGGCCCCATGCCGCCATCCCCGTGGCTCAGGGAGGAGGCCAGAGCCCCGTGCCGCCATCCCTGCGGCCCAGGGAGGAGGCGGGGGCTCCGTGCTGCCATCCCCACGGCCCGTGGGGTAAGCGGGGGGCTCCTGTCCCCGCCTGCCGCGGCAGGAGCAGGCAGGCTCCGTCCCTGCCCGCCGCCGCAGGAGCGGTGGGGGGCTCCGTCCCTGCCTGCCACCACAGGGCAGCGCCGGGCCAGGGCGAGTGAGCCCAGAGACAGCAGCTGGCCCCGAGCGGCCCTGCCGAGCGGCAGCACCGAGCTGGACCACCTGGCCCCGTCAGCAGCCCCTAGCAGGCCGAGCCTGCACAGCCCAAGCCGAGTCAGTAAACGCCCCACCCTGCCGCGATTCTGTTACTATTTGGCAACTTTGTTGCATGCAGGTCCTCACTGCGAACTACAGAGCGGCTTATACTCAGGTGTGGCTTATTTATGGACAAAGAACGAAATGTTTGCCAACACCCAGAGATGCGGCTTATAGTCCGTGCGGCTTGTATTCGTGAAATTACTGTAATTTAAAAATCTAAATTTGTTAGTAGTCATGAACGCTGAGATTTTTTTGGTAATCAAAAATGTGGTTGAAAATGAAAGGTATGTTTTTTACTATTTATAGAAATAGTAGAAAATACTACAATTTTCTTTAAAACTACTACTGTTCTACTGTCTCTGGTGTTACTCTGTGTTCATTTTTGCTGTTAGAGATTGGTAAAATTTTAAATAGTGCCACAAGTCATTGCAGGACAAATTAGAGCATTGAGAGCACTTTTGTAATGATTTAAGGTTTAAAAAATCGTTATTTATTGATCCAAAGGGGAATTTGTTTCCTTCACCTTAAGATATTTTTATTCTCACAACTATATTGGAGTTGGTCGTTAAACTTAAATACTTTGTGATGTTTTTATAGTTATTTGTAGTTATTGAGAATTTTTTCCCAAATGAATTCCCAAACTACCTTCCTTGCCATGTCTCAAAACTAAAGATACAGTAGGTATTGTTGCAGGCTTCTATTTGCCTATGTTGTGACTTACTGTTTGGTTAGTACTAGCATGTAACTGCTTTATTAAATTTAAATACTTTATGTACCTCTACTAATGCATATACTTTGTTTTGTATGTAAACTTGATCTTTTAATGTCACTTGTCTAACTAAGCTCTATAAAATTCATGAGTTATTATTTTTGTTTTCTTCTTTAGTATTTCCAGATATGTCTAAATGAGGATGCATTTAGAATTCTGTGTAAACAAGATGTGTAAATTGTATTTGTGTGTTTTTGCTTTTTTGCGACTTGTACCTTAAGCAACAAGGAGAAAATAATTAAGTCATTTGGTCATGACACTAATTAAGTAGATGAAAATAATTTTGGGGTATGTTATCCTGGCATCAAAAGATGAGCTGGATGTTTTAATGCAGTTCTTCACAAATCAGGTGACATGCTGTTTAAATGTGTGAAGAGCAGTCTGAGAGAGGGAGAAAGTTGGTGCAGAGCTTTTATTTGTTCCACAGAATTTCAAATATTATCCTTGCCAAAGAAAAAAAAATATTTTAAATTTTCTGTACCTTTTTCCTGAGTTTGTAAGGAATCTGAAGCAGTGAAAGAACAGTATGATCTACAATTGATTTAATAGATTTCAAGCTCCAATAGAACTAATGACAAATCATCTTATTCAACTCTATTGTTATTTAGCAATGGATATATGAACAGAAAAGAATGTATCATAATTTGATAGTTTACATCATCTCTCCCTGAAGTGTTTTCCCGAGAAGATAGGCACTCAGCTTTCAGAATTTGCTCACTGAGAGATGTGGAAGGAGTGAAATTAATTCCTTTGTATGAGACTGAATTTCAGTGAATTAATTTGGCTCCAGACAAGGGATAACAATCAGAATGCACAAAAAGAGTGCATTTGTATTGGTTCATTTAACCATCAGTGGTGACATATTCAAACTGCCTGCTGTAAGGGCCTTACCCTCACCCTTGTGACACCCAGCCAGTGAAGGGCCAACTCACATGTGCCTACAGGCACCAGAAAGCCTACCAACACCACAAACAATTTGGATTGTCCAAGTAAGGCTCTTGCTTCTCTCCATTTTAGAGTATTTAGGCGCTTTCTTGGTAGCTGCCTTTACCTACAAAGAGGAAAACTGCCTAGAAGCAGGGGAGAGTAATGCAATTGTCTGACATGTAATGCGATTCAGAGCTATGCAGTAGCTGGTCAACTCCTCTGGTCAACTGGAGTCTCATCTATGAATCCACCTCTGAGGGTAGGCAGGTGGTGATGGGGATTTGTACTATAGCCAAGGCATTTAGGGCTTGTTTCCAGGGCTGCAGAGGTGTGTTCTGGCTGAGCAACCCAATTCGTTTTTAGTGCTTATCTGAACAATGTGCAGAAATGTGGTCTTGCTCTTGATGCTGGGTCCCTGTTCACTATTCAGTGCAAACAAACTGAAGACTTGTGGATGGAAAAGGAGAAGGGTTAGGTGACCTTCCAGAACTACAGGAAATTTCTGGTGTCTGAGGACTAACAGAACCTATGGTACCTAACTGATCAGATTTGACTTACTTTGGAAATATGTAATAACCTGTCACTTTGGAGCTTTTTCATTTTTCATGGCTATTAGATGATACAATTTACAATACAGAAAAAAATCCAGACTGACAGCCCTAACAGACTTTCTTATATTACCTGCAAGGTCTTTGTATCTTTGTTTTTAAGGTCTATTTCCCTTCTTCTATATTCCTGTGCTATGGGAATAGTCTCTATGGAGCTCATAAAAACAGAAAAACAGTTCAATAAATAAACACTTTAAACAGTCTTGCCTGTGGGCACAAAATGATCCAGGACTTGAATAAACCTCAGTTCAGTCACAAAACTGAATTGCAGCTGGTAGCTAAAATGAGTCAGAGTAGCACACAGACCTTGCCCTGTGAATATGATTGGTCATACAAAATCCACCATTCAAGACATAGAACATCTCTTGATGTTACTGTTTGATTTTATTGAGTATGTTACAATGAAACAGGATGGAAAAAGGGATACTTCTTTCCTTCTAATTTGGGAATTTAGATGTGTATTCTACGTTAGCCACAGAGTAGAAGACAAAAAACTTCTGTATTTATCTGAATATCATTCCCTTTTTGGGGGTTATTTTGTTATTTTTGTGTCAGACTTGGCTTTCCTCACTTGATCTAATACTTCTCCCAGGCAATACTAGGAGCACAAACCTCTCCCTTGACACAGGATGTATCCAGAGTCTTGAGTTTTTCCTCCCAGAAGCCCCAACCTGTTTTGTAATCATTGCAGTGTGATGTTCCCGGTCCCTCTTCTGTGCCAGTGTGCATCAGGATTCCTCAGTATGGAGGACCATCCTATGTAGTACTCTTCCACTAAATACACATCAGTGTTCTACTTCTTCCTAATCTGCAGGTGGCTTTGGAAAGTCATATGTGTTTGTCAGCTAGGAAAAAAACAAGGTGAAAATAAACATGTGGAGGGAACTCTATTTCACTGCAGCTTAATTTTATTTTTGCACACGATCCTGTATTGTCTGTGCTGTGACTTGTTTGCTCATTGCCTTAAATTTGTGTGTCAGCATTATATACTCCAAGAAACTGATAAATGGAAATCTTCTGGGCTAGTCCACAGCAAACTTCTTGTAATTTGTAATGATGTAAGAACAGGAACAAGGCCTGGGTTGTCCATAAAAGTCCAAAGAATTAGTAGCTAATATCAGAAACAAGCACAACATGACAAAATCATTTCCATGAAACTTAGCTTTCAATCCTTAGCATCACGAAATGTAGCTTATCAACAGTTTTAATTATCCGAGACTAAGGTTTTCTCTCCCTTTTCCCCTGATGAATGAAATTACAGTCATTTCACGATTATAAGCCACACTGAGTATAAGCTGCACTTCCGGATGCCAGCAACTTTTCGTTTTTTGTCCATATATAAGCTGCACCTGATTATAAGCCACACATTACAATACAGAGTGTGATAAAAAGTATCTATTCTATCACCATCTGTTGAGGGTGGGGGCAGTGATCTTTATCTCCACGGGAGATATTCTGCTAATGGGTCATCCATTGAAGCCAGTAGGGCATTGTTCTTTATCTTTTCACAACCCATCCTACCTCCAGAGAGTCATTTTCTGCTAATGGTCCATTGAGTCCCACTGTGGGACTGATAAAATTACTTCATCCCATTGAGAGTTGCTCCAGCCAGGAGGAAGACCCCAACATTTCTTACCAAGATGAAAACAGAGGTTTTGGGACACTAAGGTAGCCCCTTTCTCCACTGGACTCCAGAGGAAAACTGGATTTCTCGACATCACCACTGGACCTCCGGAGGGAAACTGCACCTTCTGCAGGAGCACTGCTTCAACTGAATCACATCTGTCACTGCAGGAGGATGCAGCCACCATTTAATGGGACTGCTACCAACACCCTGCCTGATGGGGGTGTCAGGTTGGACTCTGACTTTGTCAGGGTTTGGAGTTTGTTTCTTTGTAGTACTGTATTTCTATTTTAATTTCCCTAGAAAAGAACTGTTATTGCTAATTCCCATATTTTTGCCTGAAAGCCCCTTGATTTCCAAATTATAATTTGGAGGGAGGGGGTTTACATTCTCCATTTCAAAGAGAAGCTCCTGCCTTTCTCCGCAGACACCTGTCCTCCAAACTAAAACAGCAACTTTTTGTTCTTTGTCCATATATAAGCCACACCTGATTATAAGCCGCACTTTGGGTTCAGACCAAAATTTTAGTCAAAATGGTGCGGCTTATAATTGTGAAATTACTGTATCTTTTTTTTGCAAAGTAACGAGTGGCAAGCAGAGGTGTTATAGCAAAGACAAAAGGTCAGGACTTGTGTTTTAGATGTATTTAGGAAGAGGCAAAACTGTAGGGTGTTTTTTTGTTGTTGGGTTTTTTTATGATTCTGAGTGTGTGCTTCTTGTCAGAAAAAAAAATGTTCACAAAAATGGTGTTTTGCAATACAAACAGAACCAGATTTTGCAGATCAGAGAACCTATGAATTACTCTACATTTGCAGCCTAATTTTATCAGGAAGTCAGCTGTCTATGTGCTTCATGCTGGTATCTAACTATTAAGATCTTTCTTCATTTCTGTTTCCCTTCCCATTACAAAAACAACATCATTGTGCTAGTTTTATTTTTTAAATTTATTTCCATGCATAATCAGTTAATTCTTCATAATCAGTTAATATGGGAAAGTGACTTGAAAAGAACGCTGTTTATAAAATGTCACAGCCAGAATGTTTATATGGCCCTGGGCTGCAGTAGCCAGACACGGATGAATATCCTGCAGCTGTTTTGGCCATTATATTGTGGGTGGCACGTTGCCAGTAGCAACTGCAGCAGTGTCAGTGTCTTCCTCTGTGTGATAAAACAGAGAATATTTCCACTTTCTGAACCATCTCAGGAGGATTCGTGGCAGAGTTTGGAGGACTTGATGTGACTAGAGATGGAAGTAGATAAGCAACTTCCAGGTTGTACAGCAACCTGTCCTTCTGTTGGCTCCTCCAGGCCTGGCTCCACTGACTCTTTTTTTGCCCTTCTTTCTAGAACATTTAAAAGAGAAGCTGGAGGAGTACATGGTGCGTTTTGCCAAGGTGAGGATTGTGCGCACCAAGAAACGAGAAGGGCTCATTCGGACCAGGTTGCTGGGAGCCTCGCTGGCTAGAGGAGAAGTCTTGACATTTCTGGATTCCCACTGCGAAGTCAACGTGAATTGGCTGCCACCCTTGCTTAGTAAGTGAATGAGCATTCATCAGATATGAAAATCAGAACATACAACCCACAACTGAAGTGATGTCCCACAGAAAGCAGGACATACACTATATCAAAGTGTTGGGGGTTCTGCTGCAATTCTGATCTGTCTGAAGTGTCAGTATGAGAAAGCACTCGAAGAAATGTGAGCAGCTGCATTTTGTTTCCTGAGACTGAAGAATTTGTAAAATCTTGCAGTATTGCTTTAGCTTATAATAGTTACAATTTATTTTATTATTACTACTACTAAATACACTGCTATATCTAGTATAATGCCATGTCCTTACTATACACCTGAAAAGTTTTGTTATGAAGGTATTGTACTCCTTCCTAGTTTTACACATTGCATTAAAACAGTTTTACTGTAAATATATCCTCAGTGTTAAATCCGATAGCAATAGTATTCACAACAGGAACCTCAGAAAGAATGATTTGCTATTGACTGCTTTGCTGGATTCCAGCTGCATCCAGCAAAGCTCCATTAGTTAAAGGAATGGAAAGAATCAATTGTTGTAGTCTAGGATTTCACTTCAGGAAATAATGTTCTCTTTTCTACACAACTGATTACATGCAAAGTATATATGCTTTGCAAAGTGAGTGCTTTTTGCTACTATAAACAAAGAAAATTTCTGAGTTGCCTAATGAAGAAATTTGTATTCATTAAAAAAGTATGCTGTAAGTACATAGAAGGTTATGGATTCACTAATTAATGGTTATTGTTCCTTGAATTCTGTTGTTAGGACTCTTGGGCCACACAGTAAGCTGATAAAGCATTTGCAGCAACATGTACTATGCTTCTAATGAGGTATCAGTAGAGACCAAGAAAAATACTATTAACTGATTTCTTTTCAGATCAGTAATAAGATAATGCACAAAATTCCAAATTTTTATCCTTCCTAGCTTCCATATTGAATCATGCATACAGTTGTTCCCGTTGTTACCCCCTTACCCTCAATCACAACATCTGCATTTTTATAAATAACCTCCTTGTCTTCATGTGAAGCACAAATGTCATAAAGGAGCAGAGAGAAATCCAAGTTGAGGCCAGTTCCCCTTGTCCTATCACTAGGAGAGGATACTGACCCCCACCTCACCACAACCTCCTTTTAGGTAGTTGCAGGGGGCAATAAGGTCTTCCATAAGCCTCTTTTTCTCCAGGCTGAACAACCCCAGCTCCCTCAGTTCCTCTTCACAGTACTTGTGCTCCAGACCCTTTCCCAGCTCCATTGCCCTTCTCTGGACATGCTCCAGCACCCTAATGTCCTTCCTGTTTTGAGGGGCCCAGAACTGAACACAGCACTTGATGAGCAGTCTCACCAGTGCTGAGTACAGAGAGACAATCCCTGTCCTGCTCCTGCTGCCCACAGTATTGCAGATCCAGGCCAGGATGCCATTGGCCTTCTTGGCCACCTGGGCACTGCTGGCTCATGTTCAGCCACTGTCAATCAGCACTCCCAGGCTCTTTTCCTCTGGGCAGCTTCCCAGATGTGCATCTGTAGGCTTGTAGTGCTGCATGGGGTTGTTATAACCCAAGCGACTCAGTTCTTGATCCAGCCTGTCCAGATCCCTCTGCAGATCCTTCCTGCCCTCCAGCCAATTGACACTCCCATCCAACTGTGTCATCTGCATCCTGACTGAGGGTGCACTTGATCCCCTTGTCTAGATCATTGATAAAGGTGTTAAAAAGTACTGCCTCCCTGGGGAACAACACTTCCAGTCTTCCATCAGCTGCATTTAACTTCATTCACCCCCACTCTCTGGGCTGGCCATCCAGCCACTTTTTTATCCAGTGAAGAGTGCACTTTTCTAAGCTGCCAGCTTCTTCAGGAGGATGCTGTGAGGGACAGTACCAAAGGCTTTACTGAAGTCCGTGTAGACAATATCCATAGCCTTTCCCTACATCCACTAGGCAGGTTACCTGCTTATAGAAGGTCATGTTAGGCTGGACCAGACTTTCATAAACCATTCTGGCTGGGCCTGATCCCCTAGCCTGTGTGATCTCACAGGAGAGATATAATCTGTTCCATATCTCTAGCTGGATTTCAACTTGTGAAAACCAAAAAATAAATAGAATGGCCACAAAGGATTCATAATTGCAGCCAGGCTCCAGTTGGGTATTGAACCCTCAGCCTCAAATCAGAAAACTGGAAAGATGAGAGCAACTGCATCAGTGCCCCTCAGTTCTCAAGAGGAATGAGATCTTCCTCATTCCACAGGTAGTAGAATACCTGTAGATAACCAACCAGACAGAGAACCTAGAAATGAGTCTTGAGGAATACTGAAGCCCAGAATCAAATCTATTTTATTTTGAATGAAAAAGTAGAGCATTACATAAAAGACAAATAGAAAATGAACACACATCTAGTATATTTTCCCTGTGCCCTGTTTTTCTGAAGGAATGAGAGAATGTTCTTATAATCTTTAGATGGCAAATATTTACTATACTGAAATCAGATGACACCTGGCTGCTAATAATAGTAAAGCTAATGTATGTTTTCAAGTGTTTATCAGAAGTTACATTTTGTGATTCACTCAGCACTGCATGTGACTAAAAATCATTCAGGGAAACCACAACAGAGGACATGTTGGGTGTTTATTGCTTTGAAGCTGCCCTGGTTTATCTCTGACTGTGTCTGGCATGTGTAGTGAAAAATCCTCAACAAATACACGGTTCAGCTCTGCTCTGGACTGGCAGTCTTTGCTAAGAGGAGCGGCGTTTGCCACTGTTCCAAACCAGGTTTTGTTCCAAATGAGACCTTGAAAGTTAGAGACTGGGGAAGGGGATGAGGAACCAAGAGTCATCACTTAAAGATGGTTCTGAGAGCTATTCAAGTATCTAACTTACATTCTCAGAATCAACTATCAACTTTTAGACCAAAGGAAGACTGAGTTATTTCAGTACTTTTAGGATATCTAAATGGCTTTGTGGAGCTGAGCCACAGTTGTTTTCAGTTGCAGTCCTTTGTTTTATTTTCTTAAAAAAGGGGTACAAAATGCCTTTAATTTCTTTAAGCTTTATTTAGTTTATTTCTTTACTTAAATGGGCTCTTAAGCTTAGGTAAGACACTGAGATATGAGAGTTTTAACTGATGATCACTAAGTAGGCAGTGATGTAAAAAGGCTGGCAAACAGCGCTGTTTGTTGTCACTCCTCAGCAGAAGGAAAGATGTGACTTGGGCTCCAGCAGCTGACAGTTTAGTGCAGTGTGAAGTCACAGTTATTACAGGTAAGAAACTTGAGTGGCACACCAGAAATGTGCAGGCATGTATTTCCTTCTGCTGATGTTACTGCAGGAGCAGTAAGAGGAGAGATGGACAGTAGATCAGTGGTGACACAGAAGTAGGTTTGTTAAAACAGATTCCTTTCCTGACCAGGAATTAAAATTATATCATGCTTAGCAAGTTATCAAAACACCTGTTTGCTATCCATCTTCACAACATATATATGATGTACTGATTGGCAGTGGAGAAACTGAGGGTACAACTACTTATGGCAACCCAGTTACTGAGTCACTCAAATGTTATTGCTATCTGTAATAAAGTATTTAAGTAGGACAATAAAAATATTTGCATTGAAAAATTGCAAAAATAAGACTATTTGAAATTTGGCATTGTTAGTTTATCCAGCCCAATTTGAAACATGCACTTGAAATTAAAAGGGGACCTGTTTCTCATAGAGATAAAACTTAAATTTCTGAGGTAGTGACTCATTCAAAATTGAAAACTTCTGTTTGTTGGCATATATGCTTACTCTGCTTGATCCTAAAAGTGCTGAATTCAAATATATATGTATATATTGGTTAAAATTTCTTGGAAGAGAGCTCTGAGCAATGTCCCCTCTTGTTCAAGATTTTTGCATGTACAGTGACGCTTATCTGTTTGTTCTTCTCTTTAATTGAAGCATATATGCAGTGAAATAATGCATGGATACTTTCAGACCAATAGGAATCTGTAAGGGGATGAGGAGTAGAGGCAATGGAAGAGGAACTGTAAAGCATTTCAGCTGTGGCTTTCAGTGTCTGGCATTAGGAGCAGGGGGAGGAAAGAGCGGTGGCTAATAAAGGCAGCAGCATATTTGCCTATCTAGATCTGTGGTACCACACTTGTGAAATGTAAGTTAGCCCTACAGACTTTTCTTTCAGTTTCCTTCAGCATACTGAAGGAAACATTGAGGTTGCAAGTTCAGTTACTTTGTCTTTTGGTGTGCACAACTACAAATATCCTGGTTTCATAAAAAGTAAAGATTTTCCTGTGGCTCCTTATCGCTAAAATATTTTGGAGGCTGAGAAGTAAGTTCTGCAGAAACACATTAAAACAGACAGGCAAGTATAATCATACTTGAGAGAGTTGCAGAAATGAAGACTGGGATTGAGCTTGAGCATTGCTGAAATGAATTTCTCCCTGACTATCTCTGCATGTGACTTGGAGACTCAAATCCTTTGGTGTATTTAAAGACAGCAGCTTTTAAAGATGAAGAGAAGGATGCTAGAGCATTATGAGTCTACCTTTGACCTGCTCCAGACAAATCAATCCCATTTAGTTTCTCTATTCCAATCAATTTAGAAGGGGGGATCAGAGACAGATTGTTATAAGCTCTATAACTATTAGGAGGGCCATCACAGGAAAGAGATTATGTAAAAGTGACTTTATATAATGACCACAGATAACACTATACAGTGTGCCAGTGAATGTAATTATATTTGGCAATAGCAACAGTAATGCAGCCATTATCTCTGAGATGAGTTTCCTAGAATTTTGTGAGAACCTGTGCTCTAAATTAATTTCACTATTAAAGGATAAGGATGTAAAAAACTTGCTGAACTTCCAGTCACAGTAATTTCTGACTAGCAGCATTGATCCCTGATCGGGATGGTGTTTTTAAACTTAAACCTCTAAGAATAAATATAAAGACCCAGATGTTTCGTGAAAATAATCTTTTTTTCTTAACTTCAGTCCCTCAGAAGCATGGAAGTAGAATCTGTATTATTAATCATTATACCAATATTACCTGCCTTCCTATCTCAGTGTTCAATCCATACTCAGCCCTCTGACTATTGTTAGGGTATTATCAAGCATCTGTGAAATCTAAACAACAGAACAAAATAATTAAAAAAATGTTTTCCACATAGGCCCTGAAATGTACTAAATAATGTAAAGGGTCTAAGCTGCCATTCAGAGAAAAAGCTTTATTAAACTTAGAATTTTAAGATTTTAGAGGTTTTATGAGGGTTCATAGGAAGTTTTTTACTGTCCTTTCATGTCAACACAGCTATAGGTTTTCTCTGTACTTCCTCATTTCAAACCTTTATTCTTCTGCCTAGCTCTTGATGTTGGCCTATCTTCTTTACTTGTCTTTCTTTTCAGAGGAGCTCTATAGGATTAAGCAATAGGATTCACCAAAGCAGACTCAGGCCCAGCTGACCTTATGCTAGAGATGAGAATTTGATTTAGTCTCACAGTTCTAATTTTTTTTAAAGCAAAACTAAACTCCTTCAGAAAGCAGGTAAGAATAATACTGTAGAGCCTTCTTTATAGCTCAAAGATTGGCACAAAAAAAGGACACAAGCCCTGCTTTGCTCTTTGTGTTAGAGTTTGCCTTTAATTTGGAGCATTTGATTTCTAAGCTGATGCACACTACAGCCACAGGAACAGTGACTGAACGGTTACAAGAACCAAGGTTCACATTTAGGAATAAATCTCTCTTGCAGGGGCTTCCCATACACACATGCACTCCACAGATGAAGGAGTATTTTTACCATTTGCTTGCTGGCTTGCTCCATAGCTGACAGATTGAGGACAGCTCAGAGTAGCAATGTGAGAGATACAGATGACTGGACTCTTGTGAATCTCACAGGCATGTGCTTCCCTTTAAAGAACCATAAATACTTCAAATCGTTGCCCAAATGCATTAATTCTGCTTTAAATAAAGGTTTGATACAGATTTGAAAAATGAAATTATTGGGGGGCCACAGGGCACAAAGCAAACAATCTTCAAACACGAGAATCCTGTGGGATTCACTTTGCAGATAGATGACTTGACTGGATATGCTGTTTCCTATTTTCTACTTTCATTTTTCAGACCAGATTGCACTTAACCACAAAACCATCGTGTGTCCTATGATCGATGTCATTGACCACAATCACTTTGGCTACGAGGCACAGGCAGGGGATGCCATGCGAGGAGCTTTTGACTGGGAAATGTACTACAAAAGAATCCCAATTCCTCCGGAGCTCCAGAGAGCTGATCCCAGCGACCCCTTTGAGTAAGTAACCATAAAGGGAAGAGGGGGAACATGAAGAAGGGCAAGCAAAAGATGTAACTGCGGCAGAATCCAAGCCCAGACATTTCCATGTAGACTGCTTTCTGCTAATGAAAGGTAGTACAAGAAAACAACCTTTGTATAGGTTTATAAAACCTGAAAGCTAGAAAAAATATCAAGGCAACAATTTGCAGAATTCACAAGCTGTGCCTGGAAACACAACCTGGCTCAGTGACTGTACGTAAGAGACAGGCACATACTTATAGTTAAGTATTGGCATCAGACAAGAAATGATTGCAATGACAGGTATTTTGTTTATTTCTCAGAAACTTTATGTAATGTTGTATTTGCTGGAGGCTGATGCAATAGATGCATCGGCAGTTGAGTCCACGTTATACCAGCAGATACTTTGTTTATAAGTGGTGATATGGCTGCTGTATATGCAGAGATGTAACTTAAATACAGAGTTGTCAAACCTGAAGAGTGTCAAGATAATTTGTAAATAGTTTTAGATAAGACAGCCTCTGATCCCAGTATTGTAGAGATCAGCTCATTCACAGAAATTATTTTCTTTTCACAAAGTTACATCTTTTTTTCTTATCTTTTCGTATAATTATTCTTACGTAAGGATCAGCTTGGATTAATCCTTATCAAAAGAGAAAGGACAGACAGACAGCCATGATTCAAATGTGAGAAAGTCTCCAGGTCTCTCACACAGGCACATCCCAGCAGGGGTGCCTATGGGGCAGGCTCTGACACTCATTAGCCCTGGCTGAACCTCCGCACTGTAGGTTATGGCAGTTTAAAACCGCAGCACACTTCCCTTCCCAAAGCAAAACCTGGAAACAATAGCAATAGAAGAACTGTGTATCTGACCCTAATATCCAGGGAATGACCAGCAGGGAGGAGTAGGTAAGTGTGACATTTGTGGGCTCATTTTCATTAGTCTACTTGTTCCTTTATACTTACCTCCATCCATGCCCTTCAGTCTTCATCTTGCATTAGCATAAGTGCCCATGAATACTTTACGTTAGGTGCCAATGTGACCACTTGTTACAGATGGGGTGGAAGACTCAGGCAAGCCTCAGATTTTTGGCAGCAGTTTAAATTTAGTATGGCCCACACCTAAAATCGCTCCAGCCTGCAAGTTCTAGGGATGGCAGATCAGGGGTATTATAAAATGAGTTATTTATTGAATAGATAGGTGATAGCAGACAAAAGGCTTTAAACAGAGCTTTTTATTAACAGTATAGAACAAAGAGAACTAGTAGATTACATAAAACAGTGCACAATATCAGGGTGTCTATATTAAAGGTAGCAAAGAACTAGTATAGATTAGGAGTCAATGTAATTTACCACCAAAATAATGATAGCAGACCAAGTGCTTTCACAGTAACCATAAAGTAGGCATCCCAACTGTGGGGAGAAAGTCCCACAGTTTTCCGAGGAACATGCAGAAGATTTTTGCTTTGTGAAAGTCTAGTGCAGCTTTTATAAAGTGAACTGTCAGTCAGAAATTCCAGCTTGTCTTCACAGATCTCACTTCCACATCAAGGTATCTATTGACAGCTGGAAGCATTTTTTTTTCATGGTGTCAAAAACAAGTTGTTTTGATTATTTCACCAATTAGCAAGCTCTTATGAAGGGTGAGACACCCTGAGTTATTTCACCAACTAACAAGACACAGATAAGCTCTTCTGAGGGGCGAGATGCCCTGCCACACTGCTCCACAACATGGATGCAGCTAGTGCAATCACAGAACACTCCAGAGCTACTAGATCTTCCATTGCTCTAAGTCTTCTTGGTCCTCTGAGCAGTTGTAGTTTCTTGGCACTCACTGAAAGTAACCACTGTATAATTTGGTTCAGCATTCCAAGTTTGCATAAGTAAAACTCTCTATTGCCAGCATAGCTGCAGGGTTGCTTATCAGCTGTTTCACATTTGCTGTTTGTAGTACGCATCTTGTGGAACCTTGTTGCAAAGACAAGAGAGGACTGAAGAGGAAGCTCTGATAGGAACCTTTCTAGTAAGACGAGGTTTTGTGCAGTGCAGAGTAGATGTGGTGGCTGATGAACTGTTCCACTCAGCATGGCAGCACTTGATACCCATCTTGCCCTGCCAGCGTAAGACACAGGCAGATTAATGGCTTCTCAAGGAACAACATATAGTGCAATGCAGCCTATAAATCTCTTGTAGTCTGAGTGGTTGTCAGGTGGAAAGGCTTCCCAGTTCTTACACAAATCAGTGAGAGTCTTCCTTTGTTTTCCCCTAACAGGATGTGCACCAGAACAATGCAGCTGGAAAAGTAGCACTGCAGAAGGAGCCATCATGTCTGTCCCCACACATGCCAGCAGGACTGAAGGCTGGCTGAGCTAGGACCATATCCTGTCTTAAAAGCATGCTCTGCCTAAAATGGCAAGTGGGAATAGATATGTTTTAAATAATCAGTATGAATTTTGCTTAGGGGAAAGATTATTTTCTGATATGAAGTCAGTACTGCTTCTCTCCTAGGGCCTTTTCTGCTGAGTCCTCAAGTTTTTAATACCTTGCTTACAACAAATACAGTAAACATTGCAAATCATTTTACCTATCAGTAACTTAATTGACCAAGACAGCTTCCATGGAATAAAATATATAGAACAGTTTTCCTTTAGGTACATGTGCAGTAAAACTAAAAATTGCTACAACCAGCACCATAATTATTATGTTACTATTTTGTAAGGGATTTTTTTTTTAGGTTAAATATTTTACTGTTGGCATCGTAATAGTTCTATTTCTTGCCAGCAGAGTCAGATCTGAGATGGTCCCTAATGAACTGGAAAATTGCCAACATTTTTAGTAAAACACCAGCACATAATGTATAGGAGATCCAAAAAGTGTGCTGATGAGTTTTTCCCCTCACTTAAAATGCCAACACAGTATATGCATGAAGCAGAAAAGGTCACATCAGCCTAAGAAATAATGTACATAAAACCAGATCAAACTACACAAGACTTAAGAGCAGTTGTTGTATTATCTGCATGGTACATTTGCTTTCCGTCTGCACATTATCAAAGCACTGCTGCAGCAGACACCAGCAGTGTGTTTGCAGCTGACACAACCAGTTGAAGTGCTGACAGGTAGGCTCTTGGTATGACAGGAGCATGAATCTTACTAAGCTCCAATGCCAGCTCAGCTAGTGTTCTGGAATTAATATTTTACCATGTTTTAATTTTTTTAAATTGTATTCCACTGTGGTCAGTTTTACTACGTGCTTTCCCATTGGATGCCATCTATCTCAACGGGGTCTTCCAGGTCAAAATCCCTCTTGTGAAGAGGAGACATTCTCTTCCATTTGTGGTGTGAGTGTAGTCATGATTTATTGTTCCTATATCTGCAGTGCAACTTGGGGTGACATCTCCATCCTTTGCTAGGACAGAACTTGTAGCTTCACTGCAGCTCTCAGCTTTGTCTGATGTACACTCTCGCCTATCGTCAGACCCTCTGCAGGTCTTCACAACCAGTAGCTTTACATCAAGATTTGGCTTGATTTTTATGACTTTAAGACTGTAAAATACTCTCAAAAGCTTCCAGTGCCAAATTGAGGTACAGATGATGTACTAGCACCAACATGGGACAAATATGACAAATTTGTAAGTGCACTTGGATCAGGCAGCATTCATGCGCAAATTTTATTAGTTTGGTTCACATATAGTTTGTCATTCGCCATGCCAAATTTCCCACAGGTTTCGCTGAACCAAACTGCAGCCATATAAAATGTATTTTCAGTCAAAAGTTCCCATGTGAGTTATTGGATATTTTTCTATGCTCATTGTAGCATATAGGAAAGTTTAACAGCTATTCCATAAATGGATATCATGTAGCTTTTAACATTAGCAATTTTTTTTTGAAAGAACTGTGTGACTATTTTTCAGGATATACTGAATCCTTGTAACCATGGAAGCTGGACTTCTCTAATAAGATTGTCCCCTCATCCAGACACTAAGTCTGTGAACACCTTGATTTCCCTTTTTCATGTGCCACAGAAACAACAGAGGGTTTATATTCCATTCAACTGATCTGTCCCAGTTGCAGATCATCACAGTGACTGTAGTGATTTTTGTCTTGCAATTTGTGTACAAATACCTGAATATACTCTGAAGGGTGCTTCATGCTCTTTTCCTCTGCTGCATCTGGGGTTGTGCAAACAACTCAAATTGTTATTCTGATGCTTGGTGGGAAATTGTCAGGCAATTGTGGAATCATGGTCATGTCATGATCATGCTCGCTGTCTTGATCCCAGCATCAGTGGTCATTCAGTAGAATTGGAGATCATTTGGGAGGTTTAATTCTAAGCTATAAACAGGGAGGATCACAGATGTTTATCTGCTTTGTGGCAAGGGTCATCCTGGCTTATCTCCTGCTGGTTCATTCCTCTGTAACAGCAGAGGTTTGAGAGCTTGCTCTTACAGGACACATAGGTTTGGGACATAGGAGCATGCTCCTCTGGGCTGTTCCTTTCCATGGGGCACTCTGGTCTCCAGCAGAGTTTGCCTAACCCAAGCAATTGCCACTTAAACTAATAGGATAACCTTGTTACTATAATGGACTGTGATATACAGCATGTCAGTTTATATGATTTAATAGCCTGTCTGAGCTAAAAGCTCCGTGGAAGTTCAGAGTGGAAGTTTGATATGCTCAGGCCTGCTGGGGATGACTGCTCTTTATTTCCTGGCAGCACATACATTACATCAATTCATGTTATCACATACCTGATCTTAAAACTGGTGTCAGTTTCATGCCAGCTGCAACATACTTTTAACCAGACAAGAAAACATCAACTCAAAAACCTATTTGGAAGAGGCTGCAGAGCTCTTTGGAGCAGTCTTATGGTGGTGTAACTTAATGATGCAAAAAGGAGAGAAAGGTGCAAGTGAGACCTAAAAACATTGCTGTTGAATTGCAGCTCAAGATGGAAAATTCAACCAATGAGAGAAGTGTTGTGCTACTTACTGGGTGCCAAGACTCCTAGCACCTATCTGAGGAAGTTAGAATTGTTTTGGTGTGTGGCCACTCCCTACTCTCCAAGAGTTCTTTGCCTTCCAGTGTAGAGCTGTGATCTCCAGACCTCCCTGAAGGGACACCAAGCTGAAGAGTCATGTAACTCTAGCAAAGAACTAGGACAGTGGTTTTGCAAATACTTGAGCTATTCAAGCAAGTAGAAGCAACTTTGTAACATCTAGCATTTTAGTTCCTGTACTGAATTTCCTGTTTATAATATAGAAATAGAATCACTCCACCATCACAAGGCTCTCACAGTAATAGGAGCCACTTAAGTTTAATGGATGTACTTTTGGGTAAAATTTTGGACATGCTCAAGGGATAAAATCGAGTGAATCAGTGCATTTTTCTTTCCCCCTGCATGACAGGCTCTCAACCTTGAATGTAATTTATGACCCTAATGTAGCTATTTATGTGTAAGATTGGAAGGTTACTTGTCATTTTCTGTTGAATTGCGTACCTAAAATCAGATTATTATTTTGCAAAGTGTCATCTGGATGCTCTTTTATTTGAATTTGATACACACTCAAATACTCTTTTTCTGCATCTCCTTACTTTCAATATTTAAATACATATTTTTTACAACATGTTGGTGCAAAGAAAGTATTTGCTAAGACTGCATTTTGAATCTGACAAGTACTTTTCCAATTTTATTATTGTTTCCTGAAGTTCAGAAAGTGCTTTGGACAATGATTTCTGTTCTATCTCCCAGTGCTTTATAGCCTATGTCTTTTATGGCTGATTTCTGCCTATAAACATATTCATAAAACCTCTCACAACCAGAAACAATCATCTATTTTTTTAAAGCCTGAGTAAAATCTACTGTTTTGAACTGTGCAATAGAATGTTTTATGCAAGGGCATTATTCTACAGTGAAGCAGTCTCCAACCAGTGTGAATTTGTGTAAGTTACAGTCTTGATTTATTGTTTTGACAAGCTATGGTCTGTAAAAGACTGCTAGTGGGGATAACAATAATGGATATAAAAATAGCTTTTGCAAACTGTCATCTACCCATGGCCCCTTGAAATCTCAGGATTTTTTTCAGTGAGACATACTGACACTAATACAGAATTTGTGAGTATGCATATGCTCATATTGAATCATTTTCTCCTGCCTTTGATAGAATTTCAGTGTAGGGGTTCTGTACAACCAGTACATTTTATGAGGACCACTACAGAGGAAAGCACTCTACAGAGAGTGTAATCTGTCAGAATGAAAAAAATTTAGAAATCAAGGATAAAAAGCTGCTACTGGTTTAATTTTAATTTTCAATCAAGGAAATCAATCACTAATCAAGTTCTACATGCTAGTTGAATTGGGTAGATTCAGATTTGATACACAGCCTTTGACTGAAACAGTGACTAATGCCACCCAAGACAAAAGAGTACTAATTTTGTTTCTAATGCCTAAACTCATCTTTCCAATTTTCTTTCATACTTGGGGCATCATAATTAGCATAAAAATGTAAATATCTTGAGTATAATGCTTCTAGAGGTGTTAGCCTGCTACTTCACACAAGTATTAACTTTGGAGCTTGACAGTCTATATGCCGATATGCTGGGGCAGATTCATAGAATGGGTCAGGAATACTACCAGTAATTAGAAAATTAAGTAGCTTCTGGGCATGATTTTAAAAAGTCTTTACATAAAAGAGACTAGGATGGTGGCCAAGAAGAAGACAGAATTATGTTGGTCAGTGTGTATAGGTGAGCTATTTAAAACTATCACCATACTGTTGATACAGATGGCTTCACTTTCAAAATTGCAAAATCATGTCTGAACAGTTTTCCATAAAGAAAAATAAGTCACCTTTTTAAAGCAATTATTTCCATTCTTATTTATATATATATTAAGCCATTTTCTCTAGAACTTTCATGAAGAATTTGATGACCTCTATTGGTTCTAAGAAAGAGGAAAACTGACACCCTTCTCTTGCATCTTATAGTGTTTATCAGCAGAAATTTGAGAGCGACCTCTGCATCTACTTGATTGTTGTGGTTTATTTAAAGAATGATCTACTGCTGTCTAAAACCTCAATCTACTGCTGCAGTTGCTTCCAACAAAAGAAAGCGCAGAGGCTGAGCCAATTAATTTTATGGGATTGCTCTGTGCCAAATCTGTTTCAGATCTGTACGTTGATGCAAGTTCCATACATGCTCATTGGCCCATGTATATTAATAGTCTTTAGCATCTGTGGGTGGAATGTGTGTCATCTGCTTGCTCTGTGAAGTCTTCAGATACTCCACAGTGTCACAGTGCTTCCTTCAATGCCCATGGCTCTTTGTTCAGAGGCAATGATCAGCTAAGCATGACATAGAAGCAGCTTCACTTGCCAATATATACCTTCTGATTCTTTTGACTCTGCGTGGAATTATTCTGCCTGTTCAGCTATCTTGGTGTGGCCCTGAGCTAATGAGATTTTTCTAGCTTCCACTCTGGAAAAAATTTAGACTGCCAAAGTAATGTGTGCTGGAAGCATGAAAAAGGAGGAGATGGGAAAGAAATTTGTATATAGCCAGTGTTTCAGTACTATTCTTACAATATCCAATCAGCAGCTTTCCTGCCACGGCTTTAACCCCTTCAAATTTTAAATCACATATGCTGTACAGTGAGAGCAGAGCTTTTAAGTTATTAAGGACTCATATCAGATAAGTTTATTGTTCATTTTCAAATAAATTATATTCTTTCCTTCAGCCTCTCTTAATAAATAATGTTTCCTAGATCTCTGATGATTATCTTTGCCCCTCTGCAGACTGTTTCCATCCTGAGAGTGTACAGCACCAGTCAAAGTCTTACCTTTGCCTTTCTCAGAGACTCTGTTCCTGTTTATATTTCCTTGACAGTGTTGATTCATGCCAGGCTTGTGCTCTGGTATAACCTCAACATCATTTTCTGCAGAAGTGGTATCTAGCCAAGTATTCATCATCCTCCTCTTGTAATTCAGATTTTACATGTGTAAAGGCAAGGCATTTATATTCATATCTCTTTCAAGTTCTGTGTCCAAAAGAGTGATCTGTCTTCATTAGCCATAGATCAGTGTGATATTTTGTATCTGCACATTTGGAATTTTATCTTTTTTTTTTCCTTTCTTCACTTCACTTCTCCAATTTGCTAAGATTTTTATTCTGCTTAACCCTCCAGTTGTTTACAGCCTACTGCAATGTTACTTGAGCTTCACTTGAGGTTTGTGCAAATGGCAAATTCTGTTCCAAATCCTGATTTTAATAATGTCTGCTTGGCCCATGCCAGAAACTGAGACATACAAAGTCCCTAGCTTTCCAAGAAATGCTCTGTGGCCCTTAAAAATTTGTCAGCTTCCTGCTAAGCAGACCTTTATAAAATGGTACCAAAGAGTTCCTCCACATCCCGTAGATGGCATCTGATTTACAGCACAATAGCACTTGCACTTCAGGTCCATTTCCAGCCTCGAGATCAAGACCCAGGACTTCATGGGCACATGATCCAATCTGATCCAGTTATGCACAAAGCTCTCCACTCCATGGAGCTGCTGAATTGCACCATGCATATTTTAATGCAACATTGAACTGAATCAGATACAGGGCAATGTCTGCAGATGATCTCAAGGCAATTTCCATTTTGGTTTTGGATTATAAGATATCAGCAGATTTTGCATCTCTGTGGCAACAATTATGTACTTTCCATATTTCTGCAGTTTTTAACCCTGGCAGTTTATCTGTGATTCAGATTATTTATCTCAGACTTGATTGAGAAAAGTGAATACATATTTTGTTTACAGTCTTAGAAGAGTTCAGTATTGGTATTGACCTGATGAGCACCTTATTCTGAATTGTCCCCAGACTAGAAACAGAATCTGTTTCATTTTCATGTAAATAACCAAAATATCATTATTATAGCTGAAAGAAAAGCTTTTGTCAAGAAACAGAGGTAAATACCTCCTGCAACCTGTGAAGTGAAAATTAAGATAAACGCTCTGAAATTTGCTGTGTTACTTATTTATAAAATACTGTGCGTGTCTCTTGATAGACCAGGAACAAATGCGACTCAGAAGAGTTGACTTTAGTTCTTTGATAAACTGCCAAAGACAGTATCCTTGGTAAGGGAACAGTATTCTTGTATATGCTTTATTCATTTCGAAAAATACCTTTTTTGTTTGTGGGGAAACAGCACAGAAATGTCTCTTCAAGTGAATTATTTGGAAAATCAACCCCTGTGATGTTTTCTGGTTTTAAGATGGTGGATCAGTGTTATTTTCAGTGCTGGAGAGGCACTGTAGATATGAAATTACAGAAGTCCATTTGCCTCCTACAGAGAATGAGATGCCTGCAAGGAGAGAGGAGATCCCATTGCCCTCCACTCTCCTTGTTCTCCAGCAGAAAGTTTAGCTGATGCTGCAGAACTTCCCTGACATTTTCTTGCTAGGGCAAACAACCGCTCTGTTTTCCAATGAGTACAAATGACATGTGGGCATGCAATGAACTGGGAGTGGAGACATGGTGACAAGTCAGGAAGAGCACAGTGGGAGAACAGTAACAATAATTTTCCTTTTCAAAGCACTGCAAGCATGCGAAGGACCTCTCAAAATACCCAGGGGAAAGGTAAACAGCAGGGAAGAAAGTAGTTATGAGGAGTGTTTTCAGACCAGTGTCTGGGGAGCACAGGGCATTGATTTGGAACAGACTCTCAGAGGACCCTGAAGGAGAACAAACCCTAAGGTCTTGGTCCAAAGGAAATGTTTCAAGTCCCCAGCTCTTTGCTTTGCAGGAGGTTTTAATGCCTAGCCTGTCATGTAGCGATTTTTTTGATAGAATGACACTTTAAACAGCAAAATTGTTCAAAGCACAATCTCTGTTCCTGACTTGTTCAAAGGGCATTCAGGAGAGACGAATAGTCCTTTGTCAGTCATATAGATGTGATTAGTCAATACACCTTAATCATATGGGCCCTGTTATTTCAGGGGTGTTTTCATTTGACTTTAACCCAAATAGCATAACCAAAACAAAGAAAATATTATTATTATTAATATAAACTATATTGCCTAATTTTTACACTTATCTTACTGCATTTGCTTGCATTTCCATTTCTGCTACCTATAGGGATATTAAGTGATATTAAGTGATGTTAAGAGATGTGATTGTGATTTTTGTAAATCATAAGATATTATTGCTATTGCAACCAATTTCCCGTATAAGTTCCTATAATGCTAATTTAATAGATTAATAAACTTTTAATGCCAAGACAGAGTATTGTGACTGTCTTAATGGAAGTTGTAATACTTTAAAAACATTTGTATATGTACTGGAAGGTAATAACATTAGTTCTGTAGGCATAAAAGGACTCAAAACTTATCAAGATGTAAGTATTTGAATGCCTGAGACTATTTTTGTATAAACATACTGTCATGTTTTTTTTAATGTGGTATAACAGGATCCTTACCAAGTTTTTAAAAATATTTGAATATACATATTTGTGTATTAAAATTGTGGTTTTTCGTCACCTATTTAGCTTTTTGCCTGATTACTTTCATTAATAGTTTGTTGGATATGAAAGTTTCCTAAGCTCTGCAGGAATAGCTGGCCCTAGGCTATAAGACAAGGAAGGCTGATAGATAGGCTTTAACTGCAGACAGATTCCATCTGTCTAATCTAATACTTATTAAGAAATCTAACCTCGGTTAAGTTGTATTATACAAACCTTCAATTGTATCAAGGTCTGCCAAATAGTTGTTTTCTGCTTTTACTGGACTTACATCTCCACCTACTGGCTGATACGACAAAGTCCCTTTAAAATATTAGTTGAAATGACATCCAAGTAGTATTTTTGCCTTAAAAGCTTTTCTTATAAAATTATATCCACAATTTTCAGGTGAGGTGTGTTCAAAGTTGTTTGGCCACCTATACAATGAAGCCACTGATTTTCAACTTGTTGACCTATGAGTATTAGCTTCAGTCTTAATAATGAAAATATGACGGAATTTTTAAATCTGGAAAACATATCTCTATCTATCTATCTATCTATCTGTCTTTCAGAGGGAATGCATGAGTACATCCAATAGCCAAATACACAGCACACCTGTAGAATGTTATTCCTGTGTAACTCAATAAAGGTTAATATCATAACAAGAATGATAGCAGAAGAGAAATAATCTTTTAAAAGACAAACAGAAAAATGTCTTGTAGCAGGGCACTCAGATGACCCATCAGGTGATTATCAGTATTAGTTCTGCATCCAGAAGGAAAAAGAAGGCAAAGAAAAAAATCCCGGTGTCAGTTTAGAAGTTTGAAAAAAGAACAGGCTGAAATTTGGTAACAAAAAATTCAAAGTCAATGTGGACTGGCAATGAGAATTTCTTTCAGAGTTGTGTCATGCATTGGTAGCAGTAGAGGAAGAGAAAAGCTATTTGTAGAAGCTGATGATCGTAGATAACAATGACTCTCCACTATGATAACAGCTGAAAAGGACAAATGCATCCCTGGAACTTATTTTGCCTGTAGCCTTTGGTCCTGGTTACAAAATATTTCCAAATTCCAGCTGACCTTACTCCTTTTTCTCACAAGTCAGGATAATATCTCACACCCTCAGATGGGTTCTGTTTATTCTTCTCTTGTCTTTGAGACACTACGACTTCATCCACATTTCCAGAGGGAGAGGGTGAGAACATTAAATAGACATAAAATTGGGGCACAGGATGTTCTTTCATGCTTTAGTTACCTCCAAAGATTTTGCTTTCTTATTCCTTGTAATGGGGCATTCGCCTGTGAAAGCTGATGTCCTGTTCTACCACCACCTTAAAATCTTTTGACTGGCATTTCTACTTAATTTCCATTTAATTAACAAGTATCTGGCTTCAGAAAGCTTCCTACTAAAAATACATTGGTAAAATCTTAACTGTTGTGAGGAGCTTTAAGTGCGTAATCTTCCTAGTAGTCATATAAAAAACAAATACAGTACAGTACACGATGAAACTGGAAATCTGCTGCTTGGGCAGCAGAGTAACAGTAACTCACACACACATCTCATTAATTTTATGGAGATCTGTTTAGATCTAGATACCACATCAGGTGCGTCTACAAGAATGAACCACTTAGAATTAAATATATTTTTCTGCAGAAGTTTGTGTAAACCAGGACAGCAGTGTTAGAATTCAGATGCTAAATGATGAAGGTTTCTTTTGAATTTTTTTTTCTGAGTAATTTATTCAAATAGTTTCAATAATAACACAAAATAGGAGCACGTCCTGAATGGAAAAGTAGCTATTTTACCCATGTGAAACAGAAATTTTCCAAAAATGTGGGAGATAACTGGAAGAAAATTGAAAGGCACTTGGCTTTGTATCTGTAAACAATAGTCACCAGCAGAAACCTTAATTACCTAGTGAGACAATCTTTGTAGTTCATAAGATAGCTGATTTTTGAATGCTTTCATTTGACTTAAATAGAATAATTAATTATGAAACTTAAATGAATTTCTGAGTTTCTGCATGTTTTGACATTCCAGACATAATAGAAAACCAGAAAATACCCCAAGAGAAGGCGTCAAAACACAAAGATGTGGAGTTCAACCCATAAAACAGGAACACCAGCAGGACTAGAGGGCTTCCTGCAACTTGACAGCAGCAGAGATGATGCTGGTCTTTTTGGAAATTAATTGAACATACCTGAGTAGTCAGGTTGTGTAAAAATATTTAATCTGTCAGATAATTCCTGGTCTGTTGCTAAAGAGAACTCACATCCTGTTCCAATTTTCACTTCCTTGGCCTTTTGCAGGCTCCTCATAAAATACGGACTCCGTATTACTCTGGTGGTTCTGGCACAGCTCTAAGTTTATTTTCACATCTCCATTTTGAAAAGTGCAGGCCAGATTTGCATGCAGCATCATACTGCATACTCAGCACCCAAGCTATATCTGCTGGAACAATCTTTACTGATAGATCTTAAAGTTGTGTTTGCCCTTTCCAAAGCGTATCTGCTGCTTGTTTCCTCCATCCCTGAACAATCCGACCTTGCATATCTCGGATACCTGGGGCAGCTATTCTTGCAAATGTTCAATTGATCCAGTCGTGGCTCTGATGTGGTAATGGACTCAAAGTGTAGGGAAGAGCAGCAAGATGAGATCTACTTGAACGATTCCCTGAGAACTTCAATGTTGCTTTTCTAAGACTTGAAGCCATTTGCATTCAATAAGCATTGTCTTTTTTTTTTCACTTCCATTTCTAATGAAGCCTGAAATTAACAGAGCTTTTTAGTTTCCTTTCTTATTTTCAACAATATCATTGATAGTAGTAGCTAGGAATAGCACTAGGAATAGTTATTGTAAAGCTGGAGGCAGAAGTCCAAAGTATTTTTGATAGATCTTGTATGTTGGGAAGAGGAACCTTTTGAGTTATTTGGTCTATCCCAATATAACACTTAACATCTCTACATCTAAACTAGTTTGTCTGCGGGAGAGACAGTCCATGTGAATCTTAGTTGAAACCTAATTTGAGGTCCTTGGTGTCATCTCCTTACCCTAACAGAGATCCTCTTTTATTAAAAAACTAATGTAAGTGCACTGATTTTCTTTTGGGAATTAATTTTCGTATTGTGATTTGCATGTGTAATAGCATGACAAAACCCTACATTTTAAGGGAAAAACTCTAGCAGCTGATTATTCTGAAATTTCTGAAACCCATAGATGAGCATATGCTATTGGTGAGCAAGATTTTAGCAAGCAAATTTAGCAAGGGAGTCTGACAGGGATGACTAGCATTTTGATGTTCAAAATGCACCTTGAGATTTCTGGTGTCTTGTACATTTTCTGTTTGTGTAAATAAAGTTGGTGTTAGCTATAAGGCAGTGTCTGTTAATATTTATGTTGGACAATTCTACCTTTCTGAGCCTTTTTGTGTCTCTCTGGGTTTTGTCCCTGTAAGAGTAATGTTAACACTATACATTGCAGAGATGTAATAGTAATGTGAAAGGTAAACTTAGGTGTCCTTAATCCATTTTTCAAAGTTAGTAATTTAGTCTGAAAAATACAGTGTTTTGGAGAGTCACCTGTTGGGACACAGAAAATCTGTAGATGAAAACAATAACTGGAGCAGTAGAGGCTCATCACAGTGCCAGAGGCAGGGCTGGTCACTGACATGCTGTCAGATTTGTTAGCTAAAACAGATCCTTGGGGATTTTCATGACAACTTGCCTTTCTGCACATTGATATTCCTTATTTCTGAATTATTCAGCTTGCTGCTGCTTAGCCAGAGAATGTCTCTGGAGCATAATTAACTAAGAAATGGGTAAAAACAGGAAAAAAGAATGTCCCAATTATATATTCATTGTTTTGTGAGTACTTGAATAGCAGTTTAAAATGCCAACTATAGCTCACAGGGACCTGCAAGCCAGGGCTGGAAAATTCTGTAAAAGAGACCCTAGTCTCAGTCAAATTAATGCAAAAACTCCTATGATATGAAGCAGTGCAAAAGTTAAACCTTTCAAGACATGTAGAAACAGACAGACACAAACTAATGCTGATGCCTATCCTACATCTCCCTCATTTTAAGAGAAACAGAAGTAAAATCCCTTCCTTTCTTCATGTGTTAAATGCTTTGGTTGTTCTTTTTCCATGCCTTACCTTTTTTGGAAATTGAAATTACAGTAATTTCACAACTATAAGGCGCGCCCTTTTGACTAAAATTTTGGTCCGAACCTGGAAGTGCACCTTGTAGTCCCGTGCGCCTTATATAATGTACAAAGTTGTGAAATTTGCCAACCCGAAAGTGCGAGCCATGAGCCAAGCCATGAGGGGGGGCAGTGCCATGGGAGCATCAAGCTGTGAGGGGGGGGTTGGGAGCGGGCAGCTCCCGGCTGGCAGGAGCTGCGCGGAGTGGACGGGACCGGGCAGCCCCTGGCCAGCAGGAGCCACATGGGGAGGGAGGGAGCGGGCAGCCCCCACGCTGCCCCGAGCCGCAGCCGCTCCGAACCCCACCTCGCCAGCCAGGGGCGGGCGGGAGTGCCAGGGCCTGTGCATGGGGAGGACGCTTGGGGCTGCATTTAAAGGCTACACCAATCTGTGAAAAATATTTGCAAATTGAACACTTGCCACTAAACTCCACGATCGCAGGACTCCATTACTAATTTGTTACTTTGTTGCGCACAGCACAGATCTTCGCTGCAAAAAAAAAAGTGCACCTTATAGTCCGGTGCGCCTTATATAATGTACAAAGTTGCAAAATTTGCTGACTCCCAGAAGTGCACCTTATAATTCGGTGCGCCTTATAGTCGTGAAATTACTGTAAATTAGTTTTTACCAAGATAATAATGAGACTATTTGGCTAGTGTTTGATCTACTAGTTTTACTGCTGGAGCTATGTTTTTCTAAAAAAGGAATGATGTTTCAGAGTTGGGAACTTCATAAGTTTTTGATTAAGTGTCTAGGTGATTTAATGTTTTTCTCATGGTTACTCAGAGTATTCCAAGTTGTTTTCATTTCAACAAAAAGTGGCTGGTTTAGTTTGGAGAGCACAGTCTTTCTTGAGAATGATTGTGACTCTCTAATGTGTGGCAACTGTTGCTATGGGAATACATAACCTCTGTCTTTGCCATGACTTAGGCATGTGGAAGAAATAGGCTTTCTGGTCCTTGGTCAGTGCCAAGGGGATTGAAACACAATTTTAAGAAATTAGGTGAGAAAATTATTTTTTAATTCCATGTGCACTTAATTAAAAGAAATTACTTCTTGTTTCTTTGACCTTTCACAAGGAGCTTTTAAAGAGGGTCTTCCTTAAAAGCTTTTATTTGCATCACAAGTTTGAGTGTTATGAAAGCATCCTACTGAAGTAGGAAGATATTAATACTGAATTTTATAGATGAAGCAAAGAATAAGCCACTTACCCTAGAGCCTTCCAACAGGAGTATCCACAGAGGACACTCTTGAGGCCAAATTTTGCTACCCTACCTTATGCCTTCTTCCTCCATTTTCTCCACCTGTTAGCTTGCTTTATAACTCACTAAATTTAAATTAACTAGTTCATTAGGTCTTTGGCAGAAAAAATTGTTTTGTTTTTTTTTTTTTAATCAAGCATTTCCTAAAATATTTTTGGACATATACAGTAATTTCATGATTATAAGCCGCACAATTTTTGACTGAAATTTTGGTCTGAACCCAGAAGTGCAGCTTATAATCAGGTGCGGCCAATATATTGATGAGGTTCAGAAATTTGCCAACCCGAAAGTGCAAGCCCGCATGGCCCCGAGCTGAGCCAGAGCCCGCCCAGCCCCAGTGGCGAGAAGGCAGGGCCGATCTGAGCCTGCACGGCCCCTGTGGGGGAAAAGTGGGGCCAATCCAAGCCTGCCCAGCCCTGAGCCGAGCCCACACGGCCCCGGCGGGGAGGCGACGGGGCCGATCCGAGCTTGCATGGCCCTGGCAGAGGGGCAACAGGGCTGATCCAAGCCTGCACAGCTCCAGTGGGGAAAAAGCAGGGCCAATCCGAGCCCGCAGGGCCCTGGTGGGGGAAAAGTGGGGCCAATCCAAGCCGGCACGGCCCCAAACCAAGCCAGTAAACTCCACAATCCCGCAATTCTGTTACTAATTGGCAACTTTGTGAAAGTTGTGCAAGCATCCTCGCTGCAAACAACAGTGCAGTTTATAATCTGGTGTGGTTTATATATGGACGAAGACCTAAACATTGCCGACACCCGGATGTGCGGTTTATAATCAGGTGCGGCTTGTAATCGTGAAATTACTGTAGTTGTCGTGTACTAATTTAAGTGACCGACGCAAAAATAAATTTCACCAATATTTAATGGTAACTAGAATCTCTCTTGGTCTTCAGCTGATGGATACAGAGTTTTATTATCCTACAAACAGGTAGAAAATACATTTCAGGTTTCTGTGTATGGTCCTTACAGGAAAACCAATGGGAATTTTTCCTCACAGGAAATGGCCAACAGGATATTTACACTGAAGCTCACAACAAAAACAGTTCAAATATGAAACTTCTGATCCCTGAAGATAAATTTCAAAATATTATCAATTACATAATTTTGAGTAGCACAGATGCTTAGAGAAAAGTGCATGCAAATATTTTATAAGCCTAAGGAATAAGCTGATTTCAACTAGGAAAGTGTTTTGAATTTGAGATTTCTGAATTTAAATGTCAGTGATATTACAAATAAATGAGAAGAATCAGAAATGCTAGTATAAGGCCAAATGTTTTGTTGGAGTTCTTATGTTTTATCACTGTCAGAAGTAAGCTTGATGCCTCAGCACAACATCCTGGAGGGCAGGCTTAAAGCCAAATTAGCCATCCATCCATATTAGTTATGTGCAGGAGTGATGTCAGAGCTCACTCCAGGGACACTCCAGCTGGTGTTCTCCACATGAAATACTGTGTGTCATCAGTCTGAGTGCACCTCGCAGACATGCTTTCCTGCCCTGAAGGTAGGGTAACACTCTGATAGCAACAACAAGCAGAGGAGGTGAGCCAGGGAAAAGTTGTTTGAGATGAAGGCTGTGCTGTCTGTGGCTTCTCCAGATTCTGCCTGATCTGGAGTGATTGTGTGGCTCTGATTTCAAGCACCCAGAAAGCTGCAGATCTGGGGCATCACTGCAGGTGCCAATGATACTGCTAGGTACAGTGTGACTGGAAGGGGTGGGCATATTCTTCTGGGTCTCAGAAGCAGCCTAAAATCCAGAATGCTCTCAGGAGCACTCTACCAGGTACAGCAGATGCAGGGATTACCCCAGTGGTTTGTAAATCTGACCTAGTGTGAGGAGCAGGATTTGCGTGGTGTGCAAGAATATGTACACTTGCTAAGAAGTTTTGGGACAGGCAAGAGACAAGTTTATTGACTCACTCTGGATGAGGGAAGAAGAGAAAAGAAAATTATGATGGTATTGATAGAATACTTAATCTGTGTTTAAACCACCTAATTCAGGGGGTAGTTATGATGGCATTGGGTTAATGGTTAGACTACACGATGTCTTCCAGACTTGATGACTCTGTGATTTTGTAATCATAAATAAGTGAATAAGGCTCTCTTTGATCATGATTCAAAAATTTGTAAAAAATACTAAATAATGTACTTCCAGTTATCCAAAATGTAATAAAAAAATATTAATATGGGCTTGTCAGGGAGTGACCCTGTCATAGAACTGTGATTTCCTTCTTTGATGGAGATGTGGTGCCATTAGACAGAGATAAAATGAGCTCCCTGCCACTGAGTCAGAGAGAGGATACCCCTGCTGTGGGACAGTGTCACACTGGTGCCTTGGCGCTGCCCCCCATGCTTTACAATACCCACTACCAGGAGCCATGTAAACTCAAGAAAACCTGCTACACTCAGGAAAATTGTCTAGTTTTCTAGTGTTTGAGTGAATTTAGCAGTTTGAAGAAAATAAAACTGTTGTTCCATGGGGATGAGACCATACACCTGCAGACTATAGCAGGGAGTGTTACAGGAATGAGCAGGGAGTTCTCTCCCTTTGGGGGCAGCAAGACATTAGGTACCTTAAGCTGTATTAGGAATTTGGTATTTAAAAGAATAGGGAGGGAGTGATTTTCATCTCCCATCCAAGGCTTTTGGTATTGCCAGTATTGATTTCTCCTAAAGTTGGTAGAGTGTGGCTACACCTTTATCGTCTTTATTTTTCATCAGATGACCACATGACAGGCTGAGAAGAAGTTGCTGTCAAAGAGTAGCTCTGAATGGTTTGATGTTGAACTATGAGATTGTCTCAAATATTGATGCAGGTCCCTGAGGGAAATGGCTGTAAAGAACCACACATCTTAGTTGAGTGTCTTCATTAATTATCTGAACAATAAATATTTAAAACCTGGCATTGGCAGGGGCTTACAAGTCTTTGAGAAAATAGTCAAAATGCAGTATTGGTTTCTCCCGGCAAATTGAAGAAATAATTAGAAGGAAATAACATGAAATTCAGCACTATAAAGCAAAGAGTGCCACAGCTGAGAGAAATTTAAGGCAGAATGCAAATAGCTAGTTAGACAGCACTGTGACAGGAAGGGATGAAAGTGTTATATTGTTAAATAAAGTTCCATTTTCATCTTGTGATGTGCTAATATCCATACAAGTTGCAGGCAGTTATTCCAGTCTGCAGATCTGTCACGGACACATCACCATGTCCAGATTTGACCACCATGTCTGGGAACCATGGAATAGTTATTTGGAGACTGCTGGAAGTTGGAGATGAGCTTCAGAACAGCGAGGACTGAGAGAAGGAGGACAATGTATCTTTCTGATATGGAAAAATTCATTAAATAGAGGAGAGTGTTGAGTTGTTCCAATAGAGACTGGGGCAGGTTTTTCACAGTTTTTATTTGCTGAAGTTTGCATCAGGCAGAGGCAGTCTGTGACATGATCAAGGAGAAAACTTTGGCTGAAGTTCATCAACCCTTAATATTTTACAGAGGATTGTATAAAACTTTGGTAGCAGTGGTGGTTCACTTGTGTATAGTTAATTTTTTGCTATGAAAATTGCTTTTCCACAGACAAAGAAAAGTGCTTAGTAATTGTTGAACTGTCCAGCTCAGTCAAGGGACTTAATTTAGTAACTGAGATGGAGGGAGGAGGTTGGTAATTCACTGATGTACTTCATTTATGTGTTTGTTTCCTAAGAGGGAAACATAACATAATAATGAAACCTTTTGTGATAAAGTCAGTTTGCAAGGCTTACAATAACAGGGAATATTTAACTTGGAAAAGTTTTATTTCAAGATTTCTAATACTGTAGAGCAATTCAAAGAAAAACGCAAATAATATATTCAAAGTTAACATTTGGAGCATGTGTGAAATAATATTTCAATTCATTGTTTTAAGTGTAGCTTCCTTTATAATAGCCCCAAAAATATTTTATTCAGTGTTATAGGTCAGTATGGAGGCCCAGCTAGAGTGTTTTAGTGGCTGAGGAAAGCCCTCCTCATGTATCAGTTTCTACACAAACATCTTTTTTGCAAGAATTGATGTTTCAAAGGATTATTTACATCAGGAGACTAGCCATGCACTTCCTGAAAATGGATTATTTCTGTGTTTTTCTACTTACTGCAATAGATTGTATGCTGACTTCTTATTAGAAAATATATTTAAAAGATCTTGCATTAGTCTTCACCTAGAGTACAAATTAGCTGTGCTTCATCAATAGAAGCATAGCTGGAAAAGCGAACTCAAAATCTTTCATGCAAGGAGAAAAATGTTCATGATTATATTGCTTTCTCTGAAACAGAAGCTTTTTATTACATACATTATTTGTCAAGAATATGATACATATTTCTTGCTGCATACTTGGCTGTTGGCTTTTGTCTTGATAATGAAATGCATACACACATGCTCTGAATGGATCCTGACAGTGGAGTGAACTTCATTATTCCACAGAGAGGTGAAGGAATATTGGCTCGGTTGCACAGTGTTCATCATGTGGACACCGTTGCTCATGGGAATGGGAGTTTGTGAAGAATGACATTATTCATTTGGAGTTTTGCCTGGCACCCATCTTTGTTATTAGTGCACAGCAAATAATGTGATGATCTTGAAGGACTACCAGTAATGCATGCATGGACTTTGTGCTCCCATCTGCTGTGTAATTTCAGAGTTGTTCAATTTGCTGAAACAAAAATAGGAAAACTTTTTTCACTGTCTTCTAATTTTCTTCTTAGTCATCACTTCAGATGGCAATTAGAATGCAATTCTAATTAATTTTAATTGTAATTGTAATTCTTTCTGTAATTAGAGTCTGTGTGCTACAGCAGACAGGGTGTGTCTTTAAAAATTTTTAAAACTCAAACAGGTGGTACATCCCTTGCATCCGTTTCTCTCTGACTAATTAAATCCCAGGAAGTGAAATCAAGTCTCAAGGTGAATCCCTCCCCTGTGATGCAGGAAGAGGAAGGTTGCTTTGTTTGTTGCTTCTGCATGGGGATTTGGAGCTGAGTTTTCTCCTTGGAAAACACAGGTATATAAACCACTCCTAGATTAATGGGACAGTATCTAAAGGGTATTGGTACAGACAAGGTGATGTATGGAGGAAGAAAACTGCTAATGCAGAGCATGCTGTGTCAGATTTGCTTGAATCTGTTCTGCCTGTTCTGGAAGGAGTAGAAATGAAGACAAAATGCTGACCTCTATGAAGCTCATTCTTCTTGTAAGAAAATGCACTTAGTCTTTCTTTCTTGCTATTATTCTTTGTCAAGTAATTGTACCTTCCAGGTAGAGCAGGTTTTGGCCTCCAGGAATAGTTGCACCTGCAAGTGATTGAAAGATGTTGTCAGGAATCCACTTCAGCTAAGCCCAGAGCACCGTTTAGTTGTGGCCATATCACTTTTCAGCCTCTACAGAGAGATTAAGCCTCACCACTAATAAAAAAAACTAAGTTATGAATGGAGTTATTTTAGCAATACTTGAAAGCAGATTTTTTTCCTTTGGCTTGTTTGGCTTTCCCACTTGCTCCTAATAGTAATTGTTAATGGAATAACATCCTGTGTAATTATGGTGGAAGTGTGGTTCTGCTTTTAAAGTATAGTTATGAGGAGAAAATGTTCACAGTGTTCTGTTTCATTTCATCTTAATTTATAAGCGTAGCATTTAGAAGATAGCATCCCTTGTATAGCTTCAGAATGAAAGCTTTAAATGCAATTCCATCAATGCTAATGATTTCAATCTTTGACCTGCAGTTCTGTTTCCTAATCTACTTATTTGTGTTTTGCAATTTGTATTTAATTGCATGTCTAAGGAGGTTCATGCATAACATTTTTCCTTTAAATCTTTCATTAGTTTTTGGGTTTTGTTCTTGCCAGCAGAACATGGCTGAATGCTACAAATGCTACAGCAGCTGCTGTACTGCCATAACTCTTCTGTCTTATTGCTGGTAATGATAGCCAGCAATTTACTGTGTGTATTACATTTGGTTCTGTGTTGTTGTACCACTGAAGTTTTTAGAAAAATATTTTCACAAATACAGGACAACAAATGTCAGACCGACCTAACTACTGATCTTCTCTACACTTTCTATAGGCTCTCTTATTTTCTGCTAACTGGAGATGAGTGGTTTGAAAATGTTTTCTCTAGGAAAATATTCAGATTTATTATCTTAGTCTTTATGGCACATAGTTCTTTCTGTTTAGCTGGTAGTGAGGGATTATTTTAATTTACAAAAGTAGATGGCAGGGGTGAAACCTGCTGGTGAGATCTATGCTCTCCAGTTCACAACAGCTGCAGAGAGAAGCATCCCCTGAGAGTTTCAGGGAACCTGGCCAAGTTTCCTAGGCAGGGAGTTGGGGAATGAGCTATGGGACAGTGTCAAAGCCAAGTATTCAGGAGACTCAGATCAAGAGATTAAAAAGAAAGAAGGTTTATAGTGACAGTATAGGCACACATAATCAAAATATTTATGTCCTTTGGAGGTGTACAGATTTTAATCAGCATAATCTGTGCTGACCCTGGCCACCAAAAAAAGATAATAATCTCAAAGATTAAGGGCAGATTTCTGCAGCATAATCAAAGGTAATGTAAGTATCAGTGGGGCTGAAGTAATGTCCTGTGGTGAGAAGCTTTTGGACAGATGGAGCAGTTTGTCTCCTCAGGGGAAATAGGTGATCTGAGGCCTGAAGCCCATCTGTGCGCTGACACTAAGTCAGGGTTGACAGCAGCACCTCAGCCTCTCACTGGGATTCAATGTGCAACCCCAAGGACAGCCTCCACCTTTGAGACTGAGAAGCTGGAGAAAAGTGAGGGCTCAAGGTGTTAAAGAGGACCCTCAGTTATCTTTGAATCTGCATTTGAATTATAGTAAATTCACGACCATAAGGCGCACCGGACTATAAGGCGCACTGCCGGGAGTCGGCAAATTCTGCAACTTTGTAGATCATATAAGGCGCACCGGACTATAAGGCGCACTTTTTTTTGCAGCGAGGATCCGCCCCCAGCTCCCCCCGCGCGTTTGCTGGCTGAGGCCCCACCTCAACCCGGCTGCCGTGGCACCATGGCCCCGCCTCCACCCGGCAGCCCCGACCCTCCAGCCAGGAGCCCTGGTCCTGCAGGGACCCAGCAGCCCCAGTCCCGCAGGCACCCAGCAGCCCCAGTCCCGCGGCCCCACAGGCACTTGGAAGCCTCAATCCTGCAGGCACCCAGCAGCCCCGGTCCCGCAGGCACCTGGAAGCCCCGGCCCTGCAGGCACCCAGCAGCCCTGGTCCCACAGGCAGCCGGCAGCCCCGGTCCCGCCTCCAGCCAGCAGCTCCGGCCTTGCCTCCAGCCAGCAGTCCCGGCCCCACAGGCACCCGGCAGTCCCAGCCCTGCAGGCACCTGGCAGCCCCAGCCCCACAGCCTCGCCTCCATCCGGCAGCCGCAGCCCCTTGGCCCCGCCTCCACCCAGCAGCCGTGGCCTTGCCGGTTCCCCCCGCAGCTCGCAGTTCTCGCTTCTGGGCTTGCAAATTTCCGAACTTTGTCCATCGTATAAGGCGCACCAGACTATAAGGTACACTTCTGGGTTTGGGGGAAAATTTTAGTCAAAAGGGTGCGCCTTATAGTCATGAAATTACTGTATTTTTCAGAAGAGCTACAAAACCCATTGACTCAGAAGCACTGAGCACTCTTTGTGTAGTCTCTAAACTGATAACAGTATTACCAATTCCTCCTATGAATACCACCTACTTAATGAGTTTCTCTGCCAGTAATTGTCTGGATTATATAGACCCCATTTGTTTGAGGTGATGAATGTGGCCAACAATGTGAAATTACAGTTTCAGTGGGGTCAGTAGCTGCCATTTCTGACAAAGATTTTTCCAGTTGTTCATGATTAAGTATTTGTTTTTTCTGTTGTGTTTTTTGTGGTGGTTTTTGGTGGTTTTGGGGGTGTTTTTTTTGTAACCTTTTAGCAATAAACCCTGTCTAGGTTATATTAGGTCAGTTGGTTAGAGCATGTTGCTAAATAGTGCCAAAGTTGTAGGTTTGATCCCTGTACAGGCCATTTACTTGTGGATCCCTTACAACCCAGAAGATTCTGTGACCTTCTCACCACTTACAAGAATTCTTATTACTGTTCAGTTTAGCTTCCTGCCAGTTCAGGATTTGATACACCTTTTTAATGTGTTTTCTAATGTGATTCTGTAGTGATAGGACTATCTCTAGCACATTTTTTAATGATTTGGGCATTATTGATTGCCCAAACCAATTTTTTCAAATCTTGAGATGTTTCTTAAAATAATCATCACAACTTTCTCTTTTTTTCCCACAGCTGTCCATCTTTACAACATGAAATTAGAAGTAGATGCTATCATGGGACAATCAAGTGCTCGACCTCATTAGTTTTCAGCTCCTTCATGCACCATTGAGAAGTACTTTCCAGTGTTTTTTCTGTCTGTTCTGTACTTGAAAAACTGTTTTCACTGCTTCACAGTTTTTACAAGAAAATATTCTTGTACCTCTGGTGCAGACTGGGAGAAATCTAATACCTGGCTCCCCATTACCCTCCATAATACAGTAACACAGCAAATGATAGAGCTTTAATAAATGGCAATGATGCATCTAAGAGAACATTTCCAGGATCCCAGAATACCTTTGGCTGCATATTAGCCTCTTCAGGCATAATTTTTTTGTCCTCTTAAAACTTAATGTTCAGGAAATCTTTGACCACTGGCAAATGGATGAGCCACCTTTTGTAGCTACACAAGCTCCAGCCTCCCTCCCTGTCAGCATGGAATCTTTTCAGGCTTCTGAATTAATCCCCAACGACAGATATAAATGAAATATTAAAATTACCTTTTGTCCCCACTTCTTGCTGGTGTTTGAAACAGTGCTTGTGCATAAGGGTAGAGTGAGGGCACTTGCTAACAGTCCTGTGGAAGAACTAATCAAAGGAATAACATCCTCAGCTCCATGGCAGATCACAGCCATATCATTAACTGTATGTCTCATCTGATTAGCCTAGTGTGACAGTTCTGTCTGCTTGAGTCAAAGTCACCAAGGGTGATTTGTGAGACCCTGAAGAAAAGCCAATGCCATCAGAACACTAGGCAGCAGCATTTTTAGAGACTTTGCTAAAAAATCAGGAGGTTATTGTAACCATACTTCCACTTACAGTAATTTCACGACCATAAGGCACACCGGACTATAAGGCGCACTCCCCGGGAGTCGGCAAAATTTGCAACTTTGTAGATCAGATAAGGCGCACCGGACTATAAGGCGCACTTTTTTTTTGCCGCAGAGATCCGTGCCGCGTGCAACAAAGTAACAAATTAGTAACGGAAACCCGCGATCATGGAGTTTACTGGCAGGGGCTCAATTTGGAAACCTTTTGCACAGATCGGCGTAGGCTTTTAAAGGCAGCCCCAGGCGCCCTCCCTGTGCAGTGGGCCCTGGCACTCCCGCCCGCCCCCGGTGCCGGCAGGCGTGGCTCGGCGCAGCTGCGGGGCCGCCTCCCCCTTGTGGCTCCGTGCTGCTGTGGTGCTGTTCCCCCTCGCGGCTCTGCGGAGCCGCCATGCCATTCCCTCACTCGGCTCAGCGCTCCTGCTGTGCCGTTCCCCCTCATGGCTTCGTTATGCCGCCATGCTGTTCCCCTCACGGCTCTGCGGAGCAGCCCTGCCACCCACCCCTCACTCGGCTCGGCTGCACAGCCACCCTGCCGCGTGTCCCTCGCTCGGCTCAGCAGCCCAGGCACCCTGCCGCCCATCCCTTGCTCAGCTCAGCGCACCGCGGCCCCTCCTGCCCCTATCGGCTGTGGCCCTGGTGGCCTGTGCTGACCGCAGTCCCGCGCCTGCTCCTGGTGCCTGGGGCGGTCCCCTGCCTTCCTGCCTGCGCTGCTCCCAGTGCCTGGGGCTTCCCGCGGCTGCCCCGCCATCACTACTCAGTGCTCCCGCGGCGCCGCCCCCCATCGCAGCTCTCACTTCCAGGGTGGCAAATGTCAGAATTTCGTACATCCTATAAGGCGCACCGGACTATAAGGCGCACGTCCGGGTTCGGGAAAAATTTTAGTCAAAAGGGTGCGCCTTATAGTCGTGAAATTACTGTACTCAAAATCTTTGCAACTCAGAAATGTTCTGGAAATTACCTTCACTAACTATTGAGTCTGATCTAGTGTGTGAACAGTGGAAGGAACAGAAAAGAAAAACCTTTGAAACTCCAGGTGCCATTTCCTTGCAGTGCTTTAATGCTAACACTTCTCATTTGCTCACCTGAATCAATTTGGGGTCGCACAAGACACCAGATTGTATGAAATACTGCAGGAGATCCAGAACAAGAAAAGGCTTCACTTTTGTGTGGAGTTTATGGTGGTGATTGCAATTCAGCTGCCTTGTTGGTCTTTTTTCATAGTTCCCAGCTGCTACAAATATGCACATGGTGCTATATACACTAGCACATGGTATATTCATCAGAAGGGCTTCTTTTCCTCACCTGTCATTCCTAAAACCAGCCAAGCTTCTGAGTGTACACCTTATGTACAAAGCTATTTTGGGTGGGCTGTGATGTCTTTAAATCTACTTTAATCTGCAATAAGTACATAATGTTATATCGTTTCAGAGAACATATAGCTATAGTAATCCAAATAACTTAGTCAAAATCACCTGTAACTTTTAACAGCAGACCCCTAACTGATTGGATTTGTAATCTAGGAATCTGCCTTGGAAGGACAAAGTCTGAATTAAAGGACTTTTGAAAACAACCTATTTTCCAGCCAGTGGTTATGATGCAAAAGGAATCATTTATTATCTTTAATGAAATTGAAAATTTCTCCTTGAGTTTAAACTTTGCTTGTGGTGCTATACTGGGCTTAATTAATTCAATAAAGCAAAAGTAAGCCCTGGAAGATAATTCTCTGGTTTATATCTCTCTGTCCAAAGAGGGGAAGAAAACATTGGGTGGAAATTCTGTTCAGATACTGCCCCCATATGTTCTGAGAGAGCTTCCTCAAAGATAGTGATGTGATTTAATGAACTGTTGTTATTCATAGAAACATAGAATCAAATCAAAGCTCAGCAAAAGCCAGGAAACCTAAAATTCCTATTTTAGGGACAGTTGATATTATTTTGCGTCCAATCTATCTTTATTTCTACATTTAATTTTCAAAGCTTATCTTTTCAAGGGAAAACTATGAATGCAGATAATACCCATTAATATGAAAAGGTGCTAAACTGACAGAGCTGTTTCAAATTGTGTTTAGAGGTTGATTTTGTTTTCTCCAGCAGTTCTTACTTCCTTCTAATAGATTGAGGGATTTTTTTTCTGCTGTTGACCTCCAAGATCCATCCCTCCTTGTGACATGAATGTGGCTCAGCTGCTCTCAGCTCTGCTTTCTTGCTTTTGCAGCACTCAGGCCTCAATCTTGTGAGACTGTGTATTAGATTTGCCTCTTTAGTATGACTTACAGCTGTTAATTTGCTCCTCGGTTTAATCCTTCTGAACACCATTGCCTGCAGGACATTTCCAGAAGCTTTCACTTACTTTTTGCTTCAGGATGCTCATTTGTGCTGACCCACCTGCTTAGTTTGAATGCTGTAGATCTCCTCTAGCAATAATTCAGACAGATTTCCCTTGGATTATGAGAGGTAATTATGAGAAGGGGAAACCTTTTCTTCAGAGCCTTCCATCTCTACCCAGCTCACCTCTTTTTCATTAATTTTCTAAATATGAGACAAAAAGCTAAAAGGGCTCATCACCCACATAAGGACTCATTGCTTTCTTACAATGCAATTTTTTTAATGAAGTTTAGGCATGTGGTAAGAAAAATAAGAATGTGTGATGAAATTACAGTGGAAACTTCTATAAACTGAAAGTCAAGCACTTTTAGAGGTTTCTTTGTAGCTGACTCTCCACAGCTTTCTGGCTCACCATTTGAAGAAAGGGCATTTATCTTAATATTTCCCAAACAAAAGTGAAGTTTAAAAATTGAATGTGATAGAGAGACTTGTAGTTAAGTTTAATACAACTTGGCTGCTACACGTTTCAGCACACTGCTCATTTGAACTGGTAGTTTACATACATTTTTCTAGGGTAAAAGCTGTTCAGAAAAAAGGGACAGTTAAAAAATAAAAGTTAGAAAGGAGTAACTGTCATAGGGTAATGTCACAGACAGAGGTTTTACTTTCTGAATAATGATGATTTTATAAACATTGAAATGAGTCATTGTTAGAATAGATAAAAGATAAAACAATGCCTTACGGAAATATTAAGTGTAAAAGAGCTGGTACATTTAAAAATACATTTTAGTACATTTTAATTATATTTGATTAGAGAATTAAGTACATAAAATATTCCACTTTTTTTTTAACTTCTTGAGAAATTCAGGAAGATTTATTCATTTCAGCTACTTTGATATCTTTTCCTATGCACAGTATAGAAATTGTCTTTAGGTGGAGCAACCACTAAATTTTTATTTTTGTCATTTATTTTCTTAACCTACATCACTTTCTTGCCATCTGATCAACTCATCTTAATTTCAGTTTGGTTTACTTCTGCATTCACTTCCTCTGAGTAGCCAAGTCTGTCACTTACATTACGCATACATAAATTTAATTTTCAGGTTATTTAGAACTTTTATCTAGGATTAGTGTCAGCTTCTGCTATTTGCTTTAAGAATCTTTCATACACTATCAGGAATCACTGCAGAGAGGACCTGGAGCAGTCACCAGTGAAACAAGCTAAATGAATTTATTCCCCGTCCTGAGGTGCCTTCATGTGGTATCACTAGAGTGAAGGAACACTTCTTGCTTAACAAGACATTGAAATTTTATAAAAAATGCAGAAGCCTGTCGCAAAGCTGCATTCAGTAGGTCACCAGTCATTTCTGGGACTGCTGCTGTGCCAGCAGCAGAATGGCCCCTTTCCTCCTTTTCCATTACATCCATGATGCCACGAGGTCAGTAGGACCTAGTCCTGATTTGTGTTGCAGGCTGTTTGCCTTGTTTTTGTGTAATGTGCCAGCAGGTTTGGCACTGAAGTTCAGTTTGTCTGATGTATCCTGCATGAGATGGACTCCTCTCTCCAGCCTTCAGTAGTTCAGCACAGAGCTTTAATCAGTCTGGGTCATACACAGATTCCATTGTAATGGCCACATTTCAGCTGTTTCGGGCAGGTGGTTCCTATCAGTGTACCTGCTGTGCACATCATCCAGCACAAGTGCTTTCCCATTTTCATTACTCTCATTTCCATTCTGCAGGCTGTCAAAGCTTCTCTTCCCTTTTCACAAATCCTTTAGTTCCACTGTGTGTATCACTCTTGCAATGTAATGATTCTAAACCCTGCTATGCAGTTCACTTGTTTGCAACATACCACATTTGTTTCTAGTGCAAGTAGCTTCTCACTCCTTTGAAGTTCATGTCATTTTTCTCTTACCTTGAAAAGTAATAGGTGAGATTATCTTTCCTTCCTCTGCATGCTAATTGCAAGCAGTTACAAAAGTCTTTGCTGGCTGCAGTTTGAGCTACTGCTACACTTCTTTTAGTGCAGTTTTGTATTTGTAAGGCTGTCTTTTCACATGAAGCATTTGCCTGCCTTTTTCTCAGTCTGTCTTTATTTGTGAAGCAAGTTTTGTGGGGTTTAGGGGCTGGGTTTTACACTGTAACTTAATCAAATTCTTTTTCTGTCTCAAGACAGCAATCTTTGACCATTTGGGCTATTTTTCAATCAGCTAGCTTTTACTTCCGATATTGCTCTTTCATGTATATTCAATGATTCTGTGCAGTACTTCTCATGTGGAAGGATTTTTACAAATGTTTTCAAGTTGAGCACTTCCAGCTTTTCTGATGTTTTAGGAGTATTTGTCCTTTTTAATGTTTTGACCATAAACACTTGACAGCTTTCCACTGTAATTAATCACATGGTATTATGCTATAACAACTCAAGTCTGATTGTTTAAGCATCTGAGTAGGACATTGCATGAAGAAATTACTTGCTTTGTACTTGACATTTCTATACAGAAGCCACTAAACAAGAGATTAATTCTTCTCCTTTGGGCTCAGTGCAATACTTTTGTCTGTGTAAGTGATCCTATTGATACATAAGGACTTTTCATATCAGCCATGGTTGCAAGACTGGAGTCTTGTCTTCATAATTTTGAGACAATTTAAGGCCTGTTCAGCAGTAGCTGCTTGTGGTGTGGAGTGGAATTCATGCTGTGCCAAGCACTCAGTTTCACACAGTTTATTACTAATTCCACTCTAATGAAAACCAAAAGGCCATCCTGCTTTTCCTCTCCATTGCTCTTTCTACAAAACAACAAATGTCAGAACATCTTGTGGAATAGGAATTAATGGGGCAACATTACATTCAATTTCTTCTCTTATTTTTTAAGGAAATGCAAACAATATCAATTTGCTGCTGTTCCAGTCTTTAGGTAGTTTTGTTAATTGCAGTAAATGTTCGAACTTTCACATCTAAAGAACAAGGGGTTTTGTTACTCATTATTTATCACTGGAAAAATCTGTGGATTGAAATATAATTTATAAGTAGTTGCCAATTATTTTGGAATATTAAGTCTCTGGGTTTTTTATCTTCCATCTGATTTACCTTTGGCAATTGCCTTTTTTATAGGCTATTCACTGTACTGAGAGAAATGCTTAGGAAAGATACTGTATCTATGAGATTTAGAGAAATCCTGCATTTTCCCAGTGATTTCTGGGACTACATTTCTTCTGTCAGTAGCAGTTTAGTTATAAGCACTCTCTATGTAAGTCCTTCTTTATAAAATGACATTTTGTTTTGGTTATTTAAAACATGAAGTCAAAAAGGACATGTTGTAATTAGATTTGCTTTGTAAGGAATTGAAAATGTATTGTAGTAGTCAAAATTCTCAGGGGAAGGTTTCTAATAAAATCTCTGTTGAATTTATTCATACGTGGAAATATAGTCAATCTTGAAATACGAAATGTCATTAAAAGTAAAAAAGTATTAGCATTCAGTGTATGTTACACTGCACAGCCTTGCCAGTTTGGATTTTTTTTCACAAAGCTTTGTTTCTCAAAGCTTCTGTGTGCTTCTAAAAATGTAATCTCTAAAGAAAAATGAAATTAGTCTTTAAGAGTCATGAAAATGGGTAATTTAATTTTTTTTAAGCTACCATATAGAAGTGAAAGGAAAATTATCCATAATGTTTCTCATTACCATGAATGCAAATGAGGGGATAATTTTCTAACATTCAGACATGGGGATTCACTAGCTGCTTGATGGTGGCAGAGACCACTCAACTGTTTGCTTGCTGTTTTATCATCTCTACTGTTTTGGATAAAAGACAGCAGAATTAAAAAGTGTTAAGACAAAGAGAATATGGCAGAATGTTCCATTAACAAGATGTCCTTTCCAATAAACTTCTAATTTATGCATGGTTTCCTGAAATATTTACCAGTCCCAAGTTCACTGCCAAATCCTAAGTCAGTGGCAAAGGGGGAAGTTTTTATTTTCCAGTCATGACTTCCAGATGATACCATCTGCTTCCATAGCCCCAAACAAAGTACCAGCAGTAATTCAAAACAAAAATGTCCCAGGATGGAATAATTTTCCCTTGGGGCTTCACTGTTACAAGACACGGGGCATAGGACCCAGTTTCATGTCAGCTCTCTGATAAGGAAACATTGCCTGGAAGCCATCCAGGTCTCCTATGGCTTTGTGTTTTCTTCTCCCTCTGACCAGCCGTCGGCATGAATGTGTTTCCTTCTGGCCTCTTGCTCTGAAACTCATAAGGCTAGTCTTGATCAGCATTGATGGAATTGCATAGTTGGGTTGGACTTTCTTAAGTGTGTTGTTTCCCAGATGCCTTTGCATTGCACTTTCACCACAACTTCAAGGAATCAGTTGAAGAGCAACATTTGAATCCTGAGAGCTGTCAATGTATTTACTGCATTAGAAACATGGTCTTCTTGGTACTGAAAGAAAATAAAAAGAGAAAATACATGTTTTCCTGTACAAATATCCTGCTTATAAATTTAAAATATGTTTTTGTCATTATTCTCTAACAATAACTTTAAATATCTCATTTGTTTTCTCTGTTGTCTGTGAAAAAGACTGAGTTAATTGAAGAAAATTCCACATATTAATGAAACATGGGAAGCATAGCAAATTGTTTGCTTATAAATCACATTACCACCATGAGACACATTTGAGGAATTTTAAATGCTTACGAAAGCAGATGTTTAACTCCCAACAACTTCTCTTCACCCATCCTCTTTCACCTTTCTGCCTTTCTCTAGCCAGCACCTATGAGACTGAAATGAATTGAAAACTTTTGCTCACTTTCAAAAGCACATTACTTCACATGGAGTACTGAAATTCATTAAGTACTTTGGCAGGTTTCCAGAGTCCATTTCTTTCATTGTTACTTAGCACAAGCAGACCTTTTGGGGAGCTATTGTTTTTTTGGGCTTGGTTTTGTTGGGACTTTTCTTTAAAAAGGAGTTTGTACATGACTGTCTGCCATTCTCTGTATCTACTACATTTCCTGTTTCTCATCTAGAGCCCCTTTTTGGATGAATAAAGGGTAAATATTGTTTAGTTACACTGCTGTTCATCTATGCCTTTCATAGTTTGCAATCCAAACAACACCCATACAAGCACACCCAGAGGCACACACACACAATCCAAACATCTTCATCATTGTTTGTGTTGCTTTATTCATCCTTCAGGTCTCCTGTAATGGCTGGAGGTCTATTTGCTGTTAACCGGAGATGGTTTTGGGAGCTAGGAGGCTATGATCCAGGATTAGAAATATGGGGAGGAGAGCAGTATGAAATCTCCTTTAAGGTAAGTCTTCAAACCACTTCATAGAATACTTCCTTGCTGGCATTATCACTATGCTTTCATTCATCTGGGCTTCTGTCTTTTTTAACTAAAATTAATTTAATACAATACTTATTTTCATTAGGAATTTCCACAGTGCCATAAAAAATTGTTCCAGAAGGTATACAAAAATCACACTAAGTGCAGCTCACTCTGAAAACGTGGTAGCTTGCCACTGTCAAAGAATGAAGTTCCACCTTTTTCCTTTTATCAAGACTTCTCTACTTACCTTAGCTCAGATGCTGTGTTAGTGCTCAAATGTTGCACTCAGTTCAACAAGCCAACAGAGAACTAATCCAGCAAAAAAGAAAATGGAATAATTTTTTCTGTCCAGATCAACAAGTTTAATCATCTCCGGGGATAGGATCCCCCGGAGTCAACTCAAGAAAATGGGTGGAAATAGAGAAAGTCTTAGGAAGAAAGACTCCTTTCAATAGCAGTGGATCACTACAGCAGCTCAGCTGGTATCTGCAAGCCAGCTGCTCCAAAGCAGATATTTTAAAATTGCATTTAAATTTTTGTAATGACATATGGGGAGTTTGCAAGTGCTTAGGTTATGCACAACCAGCCATATTACAGTATACCATGTTATAGTATGAGTATACTCATATCCTGTATGTGGACATCTGTATTGAAATCAGTTACATATAGAGCAGAAAGTCTTGTTACTTTCTACGTGTAAAACAGGCATTTGTATTACTGCACTTTCACGATTATAAGGCACATTAGATTATAAGGCGCACCTCCAGGAGTTGGCAAATTTCCAGACTTTGGCTGTGTATAAGGCACACTGGACTATAAGGCACATTTTTTTTTTGCAGCAAGGATCCATGTACAATAAAGTAATGAATTAGTAACAGTCACACCAGATATACTGTTTTGGGTTACAGTACAGGATATGATCAAAGTTTCTATTGTATCACTCTCTGTTGTGACCAGATGGGGCAGTGATCCTTATCTCCATGGGAGATACTCTGCTAATGGGCCATCCACTGAAACCAGTAGGGCATTGTTCTTTATCTTCCCCCCCCCACCATGCTTCCTCCAGGGAGATATCTTCTGCTAACGGCCCATTGAGTCCCACTGTGTGACTGATAAAATTACTTTACCCCATTGAGAGTTGCTCCAGCCAGAGGGGAGAGCCCCGCCTTTCCTACCTAGATAAAAACTGAAATTCTGGGACACCAAGTTGCCCTCTTTTCCCGGGTCTCTAGAGGAAAACCAGACTTTTTTTCCATATCATCGCTGGACCTTTGGAGGGAGGCTGCACCTTCTATAAGACCACTGCTTCAACTGAACATCTGTCACTGCAGGAGGACTGTAGCCACCATTTAATGGGACTGCTGCCAACACCCTGACTGACGGGTGTCATCCTGATGGGGTGTCAGGTTGTGCTCTGACTTTGTATCTTAGTTTGGAGGACAGGTGTCTGCTGAGAATGGCAGGAGCCTCTCTTTGAAATGGAGAATGTAAACCCCTCCCTCCAAATTATTATAATTTTAAAATCAAGAGGCTCTCAGGTAAAGATACGGAAATTAGGAATAACAGCTCTTTACTAGGGAAATGAAAATAGAAATACAGTACTATAAAGAAACAAACTCCAAACCCTGACAAAGTCACAGTACAACCTGACACCCCTACAGGAAGGGTATTGGTAGCAGTTTGATTAAATAGTGGCTGCAGTCTTCTTGCAGTGACAGATGTGGTTTAGTTGAAGCAGTGATCTTGTAGAAGGTGCAGTTTCCTTCCAGAGGTCTAGTAGTGATGTGGAGAAATCTCAATTTTTTTCTAGAGTCCAGTAGAGAAAGTGCTACTTGGTGTCTTAGAATTTCAGTTTTTATCTAGGTAAGAAAGGCTTGGCTCTTCCCCCTGGCTGGAGCAACTCTTAATGGGATAAAGTAATTTTATCAGTCACACAGTGGGACTCAATAGGCCATTAGCAGAAGATAACTCCCTGGAGGAAGAATGGGGGTGCAAAGATAAAGAACAATGCTCTACTGGTTTCAATGGATTTCCCATTAGCAGAATATTTCCCACAGAGATAAGGATAACTACCCCGTCTGGTCACAACAGATGGTGATAGAATAGATACTTTGATCATATCCTGTATTGTAACCAAAGACACTATGTCAGTGTTTGGGGGTTTGTTTCTTTGTAGTACTTTATTTCTATCTTAATTATCCTAGTAAAGAACTGTTATTCCTAATTCCCATATATTTACCTGAGAGCTCCTTAATTTCAAAATTATAATAATTTGGAGGGAGGGGGTTTACATTCTCCATTTCAAAGAGAGACTCCTGCCTTTCTTAGCAGACACCTGTCCTCCAAACCAGGACACGTGCTGAGCCCCGCGGACCCGCGCGGTTCGGCTCACAGCTTGCACTTCTGGGTTGGCAAACTTCCGAACTTTGTCCATATATAAGGCACTCCGGAGTATAAGGTGCACTTCCATGTTTGGACCAAAATTTTAGTCAAAAGGGCGCACCTTATAGTCGTGAAATTACTGTAGTCTGCTGAGGACTAACATGTCCAATTTTGAAAACTGAATTTACTTTCAAGTATATCCAAGGATATAAAAATTTTACCTCCTGCAAAGCCTTTGCATCTACTTGCAGAGTTTTTCAAGGACTTGATAGAGTTTCATGACTTAGATATTTTGAGTCACACATACTTGGATAAAGCTTCGAACTGAAATTACAATTCAAATTTAGCTCCAGGATCTTTCCAGACTACTTCCTAACTCTGTCACTGTAAAGCTCTTTAAATAAATTTAGCGTGTCAGCCATGACTAATATCAGATATCTTGCTGAATCTCAGTTTCAGCTGCAATTGAAACAGAGCTGAGGCCATTTTATTGAATTAAATGTACAGTATTAACCAGCCCTGCTTTTCCAAGCTTTCTTTACAGGAGTTCCAAGAACTGCAAAATGTTTTGCATTAACTGGCTAACTCTCATGTTTCTCCAAATCATTTTTATACCTCAGCAAAATAAAACAGCAAGGCGGGGGAAACTCAATAGCTGGACCATATGTTTAGAATATATTGATTTTCCTGCTGTCCATTTAGATTGTTTCAGAGGCAAATATAAATAGTTATTTGTAGCTGTCACAATGGTCTCTGAAAGATCACCCATGATTTTATTATCGTATTTCAAATATTCCTTTTATTCATCTTCACAATGAATGTATTTGTTGTTCTCTCCAGATTTTGTATAGAAACCGTGGTAACACAACTGGAAATTGAGATACCAGATTGTCCCAGTGTGTTTTGTTCAAGTTAGAGGGTTTTTCTTGGAGACAGCTGTGCCACATTGGGTCTTATTGCAGTCATATCTCTGCATCTATCTCATTAGTACATAATGACCTTAGGATCCTTGTCCTTTCTTACTAGTGTTAAAAGAAGAAAAAAGTAGTCTTTAGAAATTACTGCCAAATTCCTATTCGAAGAATTTAGGAGGTGTACATTTAAAAAAAAAAAAAAGATTGCTGTTTGGTTTGGAATAACAAAAAATTAGAAAAAAATCACACAGGTGGAAGAGAGAAACAGGAAGAACTGGGGTTTATGATGTCAGAATCACCACTATCAGCTTGGAAAAGTTTTCTGCTTCAGCAGATTCTACTGTAGCTATAGATTCAGTCATCTTAAAACTTATATAAATGAGGACAAGTTAGCCAGACAGTTTAGTTTAATTTAGCAGATCTGTTCACAAAACTTGGTAAGATATTGGACTTGCAAACTGTTCCAAAGTCAGTGATAAAGCCAGACAACCAGACTGGTTCAGCTCCCTTGGCTTCATTTGAGTGAATCTAGAGATGACTATTTAGTCTTTCTTAGAGCATCCATATCTATGACCTTTAGAAGTGTTGTCAGATGGTTGCACTGTGTTGATGCCACATCTTACACTAATTTGCTTGGCAAACAATTATTCTGAGTACTCTGGATGGTGATGCAGCTACAAACTGTCTCAAAATATGACCTGTTCATTAAAGAGTTTCTTAGGTTAATTTTTATGTAAAAAAGTGTTCAAGATTTTATTTTTTGGCAACATCAGGATCTTTTTTTTTTAATTAGAAAGGTGTATGATGTCTTGCTGGCAGTACACTTCGGTGTGTGCTAGACTTGTGAAAGGTGGCAAAGCACTGGCACTCACCTGATTAATAGCATCTCTTCACAATAACAAGAAAAGCTACTATTTGGAAAATCCTACATTTAAATCTGTTAGACAGGCACAGTTTATGTAGTAATCACTACAACACAGAGCAAAAGATACTAATGTCCTGTGTTTCCTGAAGACCCTTGTGATTGACCTGGCAGTATGCCTGGTACCCACCAAAACTGCTCTAACACCCCCTCCTCATGTGAGTGAGGGAAAGGAAATACAACAAAAGGCTCATGGATCAAGAGAAGAAGAGGGAGAGATCACTCACCAGTCACCATGGGCAAAGCTGAACTGACCAGAAGAAAAAATATTTTATTACCAATCAAATCAGAGTAGAGCAACGAGAAATAAATCCAAATTTTAAAACATCTTCCTCCCCACCCCTCCCTTCTTCTCAAGCTCAACTTCATTCACTATTTTCTCCTCCTCTTCACTCTCAGGTGAATGGGAAATGGGGGCTAGTCAGTCCATCATATGTTGTCTCTGCTGCTCATTCCTCCTCAGGGAGAGGACTCCTCACACACTTCAACTGCTCCAGCATGAGGTCCTCCAGGGGCAGCAGGTGGATCTCTGTGATCTCTGCTCCACCGTGACCCTTTCAGGGGCTGCATGGACACAGCTGCCTCACCACAGTTTTCACCACAGGCTGCAAGGGAATCTCTGCTCTAGCATCTGGGGCACCTCCTCCCCCTTCTTCTTCCCTGACCTTGATGTCTGCAGAGCTGGTGCTCTCACTCCTCTCTCTGGCCAAAGTTGCACAGTAACTTTTCCCTCTTAAATCTGTTATCCCAGAGGCACCACTGCCATTGCTGATGACCTTGGACAGGGTTATGTCCATCCTGGAGCCAGCTGCCATTGCCTATTGAACCTCAGGGAAGCTTCTGGCAACTTCTCACAGAAGCCACCCCTGCTACCAAAGCCTGGCCATGCAAACCCAATGCAATGCTTTGCACTTGACATCCCTTAGATATTGTAAACCATACCTTAAAAAAAATTCTAATGGTGATTCCCTAGCCTCTTGAAGGTAGTCATCTGTATCTACAGTTGTTTCATCCTTATCCATGCCAGTACATCTTCCAAATTCTCTTTACTGCTGTTTTCCAAAACATACCTCCAAGTTCATTAATCCCTTTCTTTTTCATGATTATCATCATAAGCATTAATTACCTCCACAGCTGTCAATCTTGGCAGGAGATAGGGAGTGGAGGAACATTACCACTTGTCAATGCAGTTGTAATCTATATGAAGGATTGACAAATATGGAATATTTCCAGTTTTCTCAGGATTTTAGAGGTGCTGGTGAGTATGGTTGAAATACCCACAGTCATCAGTTCCCAGTTTACATGGTACAGTTTTAATATTTCCTGACAGGAAATCCCACTGCACCTCCAGTAAATGGTTTTGCAATTTGTGAACCCATTTACTGTAGATTTGCAGTCAGTGATCCTATTTTTCAATTATTTTTTTTTCATTTAGAAGAACATTCTCACTGCATGTAAAAATTCACAGGAAAATATTATTCTTTCTCCTTTTCTACAACTGCCAAATCTGTTCTTTTGGCTTATATTTCAACAAGAGTGACTGGAAAATCCCATAAAATTATTATATTCTTACTTTCTACAATTTTTTAACCCCACTGGTGTAATACATTTCTCCTGTTTGTAATCCATCCCTCTTGCACAATATGAAGAGCACCAAGTTGTTTCCTTTGCATGATTATATTCCTCTTCCACCAGGTTACTGTTTGCATTTTCCCTTCATTTCAATGTCTCTCACTGTTGTCTGTCTTGTTACTGACTCTCAGCAGCAGTCTATTTCTCAATTAGTTTTGAATCCTAATCCAAAATCCATTCAGTACCCTCTAAATCCTTGGCATCATTTGCTGTAAGTTTATGTTACTTTTTCCCAGCAACACATCCTCCAGTGCTCAAAAATCATGAGACTTACTACAGTAATTATGGCTGCAGTGTAGCATATGGGTTGGAGTCTCAGTCTTGCATGCACAGTATTTACATTTTCCAGGTAGTTTTCAGGCTGGATCACTCATAAACCAAAGAGATAAGGTGGGGAAACCACAAGAGAAGGCAGAATTCAATTTAAAAGACAAAGAAGTAATGTGAAAGGAGAGTGATTCACCTAAAATCCCACGGGAGCTGTAGAACAGAGCCAAAAAATACATCTGTGGCATCTAAACTCCACTCAGGAACAAAGCCGCATAACCACAGCTTAATTTCTTTTAAAGCTTGTGTTAATGTCTGCTTTTTGCTTTCAATCATCTCTATAAAGTGTTTTGCAACATTGTGTTGGAAGGAGCCACATAAAGATAAATTGTGAGATAGTCTCTTGTTGACACATAAACTACTCTTTTGATCTTTCCAAGCTGGAATTGCATTGTTTTGATTTCATCTTTGTTTTTTATACCTCAGCTGCAGACCAGATTCATTGCTTTTGCAAGAAGGGGACATTAACGATCCTGAGAGTTTCATTGCTTCTGATATAATTTTGCCAAATGTCCCACACCACCTGAGTTTCTTTGATCGTATACTGGAGGTCTGTAATACTTAACACAGAAGTCATTCTCCAATTTCTTGTATTTAGTGCATGTGACATAAAAATGCACATTTTAAAGACAAAGTTGCTAGACTTGATCTTCTCAAGAAAATATAAAAAATGCTTTCAATACCATTCTGAAGCTGAAAGATAAACAGGAACAGCTGCTAAATGTCCTTCGAGGCAGCCCAAGATTCATTTCAATCACCCTGCACAGCATACCTCAGGTGCAGCACAGCATTTTCAGGTTTTATATCTATCAAATATAAGCCTAACACAGTGTTATTTCCTCCCACTTGTTATTGCCTCAGCGTATCTGACTGGGGTTTTGTTTTGGTTTTTTTTAACTGTTATCCTACTGCTTTGGAGGAAATGCAATATATGTCTACTGCAGCTCTCATTGCCTCAGTTAAAGTGGTCTCTATATATATACATAATTTCTGTTTTCTTGTCTTTTAAATTTGTACTGGGGCTGACATTTGAGTCACGCTGGTATGTTGTTCATTCTTCAGAGGCTAAGAAGCCTTGATTAATCATTGTAATAGTTTGTATGGGCACCTCTGTTTAAAAAACAAGAACAAATAGTAAACACAGATCTACACTTTAATTGGTGCACTGGATTGTTTGAAGACAGCCATAGAGAGGAAATTTCCACTTAAAACCAGAACAAATGATGTAGCATACAAAGGAAATATTGTTAGAAAAGGGAGTAACATTATTTTAACACTCTCGCCTTTATATTTTACTATGTTTATGCATGTTTTCCAGTGAGATGAAACAGGTGAGTATTTGAGTATTTCAAGGTTTATTTTAGAGGCAGATTTTGCAAAATGTTTTTTTTAAAGAAACTCATCCTCATGTCTGCATGGCGGGACTATGTGAAATATTGGTCTGGGTGGTAATAAGCTGTTTTGGCATGGAGGCAGAGCATTCATTTCAGTCTCCATTCCTAATCCACCAGTAAACTTCCTCCCTGGGGAGGACTGTCAGTCAGGGGCTGAGTTCCAGGACCAGGCAGGTGTACCCACTATAACACAAACAGGCAAGCACAATGAAAGTGACCAAACTTAAACTCCCTTCCAACCCAAACTATTCATTTCTATTTCTTTTATAGTTTTGTTTTGAACATACTCTGCTTTTGCACAGTGAGATTCTGGGTGGGAATGTCTGCCACGTTACCATATCCCAGTTACCAGCATGCCAAGAAGGCCACCACAACTGTGGGAGAGGTCAGCACAGAATGATGTTATTTTCACATGCACATTAGTTAAAATGCACTTTTTTGCCTCATTTGTTTCCAGGAGTCATTCTTTCACTTGCTTTCTGTCTGCTTTCCAGGTGTGGATGTGTGGGGGTGGCATGTATGATGTTCCATGCTCTCGAGTTGGACATATCTACAGAAAGTATGTTCCATATAAAGTCCCTTCTGGAACCAGCCTGGCACGGGTGAGTAATTGGGTCTTGCTGTTTTTCATTTTCATTCATTATCAGTCTCTTCATTCCTTGTGAACCAGTTTCCGGTAAACTATTAAAATGGAAAATGAATGTTTCTTTATTTTTCTGAAATGAGATGTGCAATTACTGCAGTTATTCTGCCTTTCAGAGATAAGATTGCCAAGAATAAAATGGAAGCTTAAAATTACAGGGTTGGACATCTCAGCACAGAAGCATGTTTCATGCTGATTCAAAAGAACCTAGGAATAACCTAAGGCTTGTTGTTCTCAAATTGCACAGTGTTGTCAGTCATAGTTTTTATAAGCAGGATGAATTTAAATGCACATTTTCTCATCAGTCAGCAGAATAGGCAGAATCTCATGGAAGGGATGTTTTCTGAGGCAAAAAGACTGAGAAACAATTATTTGGGTGACTGTCTGATTATTGTGTAAAATCTGGTTGTGGAATACAGCCAGCTTGGAGCTGTGAGAGTGAGAAATTACAAGAGCTCTAGATATTTCTCAAAGACTACAGAACACATTCATATCCATGGGGGGCTTTTTGCTCAAGAGAAAATGTTCTGTAACTTTCTGGAGATGTTCACAGGATGTCAAAAGATGGGAGATGAAGGACACAAATGTAGCTTCCAGGAAGATACCAGTATTTATTCATGCTTGAGTTTAATCTTTTCTGGTTTATAGGATTTTTTTAATATAAAATGGCATTAATATTAAAGTCTGCATATTGCCATAGGGTAATACTTTATGAATCATAGTTTTTTCTTAATAATGAAAATGCGGTATGAATAAAAGAATGAATTTCTTGCTTTAAGGGGGAGATATCCTTGGTTTCAGCACCACAGGACAAGGCTTGCTGTATTAACTGCAGCAGAAAAACGAGACTGCCTGCCTGACAGCTGGCTAGACAGAAAGAAGAATTTGCCTTAGCAGGGCATCAGTGCAGACACTGTGACACACAATTCAGTAATGAGATTAGTGGTGGGGGCAGAAACTCTATTGACTAAATTGTGAGATTAATATCTTTCCCAAGCATAGCTCTGCATCCTGTCAGTTACCCCATCCAGATTTTTGCCTGAATGAAACAGCTTCATTTATGATATTCTCTGCAAAAAAATAACACATGACTGGAAATAAGAAATTCAAACCTCAGTCTCTGTTTTCTTCTGTTGCATCACATAGTATCTCATTAGACAATAGGCTGTCTCATGCACTATCTGTAGGAGCCAAATATAGTAATTTCTATTTGTACTACTGGCATCTTGCACCATTCAGAACTGAACTGGCTTTCATGATGGCACTGGGAATGCCTACAACCATCAGGTAGCCACAGCCTGCAGCCTCCCTGTACTATTTACTTATGCTTTGATTTCAATGAATCACTCGTGAAATATTACTGAAAAATATTTCCAGTTATAAAACAGATGTCTCTGCCCATGCACAGACTGATTACCCTCTAACCTGTGAGAAAAGATCTAGCGGTGGTTCTTATCCTTCCATTCAAAAACTGCATAGCTTTTTCTGTGTTGTGGCAGTCCAAAACATGATGCTTAGGTAAATTTCTGACATCCAGTTACCACTAAAAGAAACTTTGAATTCTCAGATTCACAGCTTCTTTCCAGTTCAGTATTCTTTGCATTGCATCAAGGCTAACAAGAACACAAGAGCCTCTGTTTGGGCTATTTTGATAACTAGCCAAGGAAGAACTATCATGTTCTGTGTAATTTTAAATCTAAAAATATTTTGCTCATCCTCACCAGAAAAAGAAAATCAAGGACAAATTAATCTTCAGTGTGTCAGCCCCAAATTGAGCTGTTGGCCAAAATAATATTAGGCAACTATGCACAGGAGTGACCTGGATATTTCAACTGTCTTTGCATTATCCTCCAAATGTTATATTATCCAAAGATTATAATCTAAGCCTTACAAGTTTTTTGTCTAAAACTTCCTTCTAGTTCAAATATATAATGAATAACACACTCAAGAATATCTGGAAATATTATCCCCAAAAGCAGTACTTTTCACTACTAAGTTTCCACAAAAGTTTTTACTAAATCCTTTTCCACCTTCTGCTGTTTAAAGGAGCATGCCAGAGATGCAGTTCACAAAGGAATGAGCCCTAGAAAGCCCAATTCTACCTCTATAAATGACTGCAAGAGGCTTTTGTTAATCAAGGGGGAATTTCCCCTTGCACAGATACTGCATAAAAGATTGAAAAAATTTCCCATCCTATTCCCCAGCACCAGCACAAGGGATTTGGGGGCTGGAATCAGGAAGAGAACAGGGCTTCCAGGCAAATTCAGACATAGCCCAAATCATGGCCTGGGTTTTCTTTCAAGCTGTTTCAACTAATGCTTACCCTTAAAATATAATTTTTCAAGTGAGCATTTCACCTTTCCTTGGGATTTCACCTCTATCTTTTAGCAGTGAGTCTCAACACAAAGTTTCAACCAGCTATGTAACACTTGGCCAATCCTAGTATCTGTTTTGAGAGCTGTAACCTCAACCTGGCATGAGGATCAGGTATGCTTTAAGCAATCAGGGACCTGTCAAAAACTTTGTTGCACCTCCCCACCACTCTACAACCATTACTGTACCACACACAATAGTATGGATCATGACATAAATTTTCTATCTTATCTGTCACTCAAGATCTGGAAAGCTTATGCATATTGGTTGCTGCCACATCCCACATAAATTTAAAAGCATACACTTATAAAACAGTAATATTGTTTGGTACTGCAGAGCAAAATTATAGGAAGCTGTAAACATGCATAGTACATTTATAAACAGATTCTGACAATCAAATGTAGATAAAAAGACTACAGTAATTTCACGAATACAAGCCGCACCAATTTGACCAAAATTTTGGTGGAAACCCGGAAGTGCGGCCAATATTCCGGGGCGGCTAATACATTAACAAAATTCTAAAAGCTGCCAACATGGAAGTGAGAGCCCGCGGCAGCCCCAAGCCAAGCTGGAGCCCGGTCGGCCCCGGCTGAGGTGGGAAAGCCTGGCAGAGGCGGGGCCAGCAGTGTGGGGGGCGGGCGGCAGAGCCTGAGCCAGCAGGGCGGGGCAGGGGGGGCGGCAGAGCCCGGGCCAGCAGGGCGGGGGAGCCCGGGAGAACTGGGGCTAGCAGTGCAGGGGAGCATGGCAGAAGCAGGAAGGCCGGCGGGTGGGGCTGCCTGGCAGCGGGGGAAGCCCAGCAGAATCGGGGCCAGCAGCGTGGGGGAGCCCGGCGGTGCGGGGGCCTGCAGTGCCGGCCAGGGCGAGCAAACGCGGCGGCAGTGCAGATGGGAGGGGGCGGCCGGCGAGCCTGGCAGCGGCGGCAGCGGCTGGCCCGCCGGCAGGGCGAGTACGTGAACGCAGCGGCGACGCAGCCGGCATGCCTGCCAGCGGCGGCAGTGCCTGGCCCGCCGGCAGGGCGAGTACGTGAATGCAGCGGCGACGCGGCCGGCATGCCTGCCAGCGGCGGCAGCGGCTGGCCCGCCGGCAGGGCGACTACGTTAACGCAGCGGCGACGCGGCCGGCATGCCTGCCAGCGGCGGCAGAGGCTGGCCCGCCGGCAGGGCGACTACGTTAACGCAGCGGCGACGCGGCCGGCATGCCTGCCAGCGGCGGCAGCGGCTGGCCCGCCGGCAGGGCGAGTACGTAAACGCAGCGGCGGGGCGGTGCTGACGGGAGAGGGGGACCAGTGAGCCCGGCGGCGGCTGCAGCACCACCCGGCCGGCCCCGTCAGCAACCATGAGCGGGCCGAGCCTGCCTGGCCCCGCCCCGAGCCAGTAAAGCCCGCTATGCCGCGATCCTGTTACTAATTGACCAATTTGTGAAAGCTGCGCACGGATTCTCGCGACGAACGAAAGTGCGGCTAATATTCGGGGTGCGGCTTATCTATTGACAAAGACAGCAACATTGTCGAGGCACCGGGGGTGCGGCTTATAATCCGTGCGGCTTGTATTCGTGAAACTACTGTACATATTTTTTTGCCTGAAGATGTCTTAAGATATTACTGCTTGCCAAGAGTAATAAGTGTTAAATTTACAGGCAATTGCATGTAAAGAAATATTAATAGGCATGTAGATGTCAACACTGATTCCACTTTATAATCTGGAAGCACCACAAAACCATTCATTCGAAACCTGTCAATCTCTGCACAAAACTGCAGTAAATAATAACTAATTTGGCCTGTTTGTTTTAGGTAAGGCATGTTTAGAAAGCAAACCCCCAGATCCTAAAAACTGCTGAATTGTTTTACTGGATTATTTTAGTTGCTTTTTGTATTTCTGATTGTTGCTTCCCTTCAAACAATTCTAGCTAAATTATTTACTTTTAGCCAATTACCTATGAAATTAGACTTCAAAATATTCTTAGCATTCTATTCTAGGTGTATCTCAATACAAAATACATCTACAGAATTTCTTTTTCTTGCAGGTATTTTACTCAACATTTTAGCATTAACCACAGAATGTTAGCACATTGGGCCTTTTTGAAAGGAAGGGCAATCCCACTGAAATTCAAATTGAATGCTAACCCAGCAGGATAGTGATTCATAACCTTAAGCTGAATTCCTCCCTAGCTGCTAGGACATAGGATCCCACAGCACAGTGATCGTCTGACACATCAGGCACAAGCCCAGTGACATTTCTCTCATTACTCGGTGTCACTGAATTGGAACTTGCATGAGTTTGGGTTCAGGAATTCAGCTGGTAAAGGTGGGCTCAGATTCCCATCTGAACTATTGTCTCAGCCTTTTTGTGTGGATCCAAAAGAGATCTTCGAAGAAAATTATTGTAACTGTCTCATCTGGTGCTCTGGCCACATTTGCAGTTTTTTCAGAGCTTCCTTTAATATAATGACAGTTTGGTCTACTTCTTTCCTGCAAACTGCAAACAATATTTGGGAGTTTCTTAAAGTAGTCCATGAACATTTTATATTCTTTTTCTAGGCAGATAAAAGAATCAGGACAATCAGTTAGGTGATGGCTACATTTTCTTGTGACTGGTGTGCGAATGTATAGGTGTGGCATGCTGTTCAGGGAACACTGCTGGCACTTTTGCAATCGCCTCTGTAGCACAGAAGACTGTAGCAAAGTCAGTTATGATTTAGCCACCACAGTAAGCAGGTGCAATGTCAGTTTATAACAGGCACATTATTTAGGATTCAAGCAAGAATCACCTTCTTAGAACAGCACTGCTATAATATATGATAACTGTGATTATTACACAATATAGCTGTTATGTTTCCATTGCAATATTTTTCAATGAGAGATTTATAAATTAATCATTAAAAATTAATTATTATCTCAAGCAGAGATAATATTTAAAGAAGATATTTAAATTACATTAATTTCACGACTATAAGGCGCACCCTTTTTACTAAAATTTTGGTCTGAGCCCGGAAGTGCGCCTTATAGTCCAGTGCGCCTTATATATGCACAAAGTTCGGAAATTTGCCAGCCCAGAAGTGTGAGCCCACAGTAGCCCTGAGCTGAGCCCGCCCAGCGGTGGCGGGACAGCACCAGGCCAGGGCAAGCCCGGTGGCGGCCCAGGCGCAAGGGGAAAGGTAGTGACCAAGCCGCAAGCTGAACTGCACCAGCCAGCACTGGGAGGGATTGCCGGGGCCCACGGCACAGGGAGGGCACCTGGGGCTGCGTTTAAAGGTTACGCCAATCTGTGAAAAATGTTTGCAAATTGAGCACCTGCCAGTAAACCCCGCGATTGTGCAATTCCGTTACTAATTAGTTACTTTGTTGCGCGTGGATCCTTGCTGAAAAAAAAAAGCGCGCCTCATAGTCTGGTGCACCTTACATATGGACAAAGTTCTGAAGTTTGCCAACACCCAGAGGAGCACCTTATAATCCAGTGCACCTTATAGTCATCAAATTGCTGTATTATCCTTGGCTTTTACAAGGCTTTTGACACTCTCACGATATCCTCATCGGCAAACTTAAGAAGAGTTGATTAGATGGGTGGACAGTCTAAGGAAGAATGACAGATCCCAGAGGGTTGTAATCAGTAGCACAGGGTCTAGTTGGAGGCCTGTCACTGTTACTGGGCCCAGTATTATTAAACTTATTCATTTATTCAAAATTACTTGAATGAAGGGCCAAAGGCCTCCTCAGCAATTGACTGATGGCACAAAGCTGGGAAGAGTGGCCAATACCCCAGAGGGCTGTGCAGCCCTTCAGAGGGACCTCAAGAGGTTGGAGAGATGGGCACAGAGGAACCAGCTGAAATTCAGCAAAGGCAACTGCAGCGTCCTGCAGCTGGGGAGGGAAAAACCCCAGGCACCAGACAGGCTGGGACTAATCTGCTGGGAAGCAGCTTGTGGAGACGGACATGGGAATCCTGGTGGACACCAAGCTGTCTATGAGCCAGCAGTGTGACCTTGTGGCCAAGAGGCCAATGGTGACCTGGGGTGCATCAGGAAGAACATTCCAGCAGGTCAAGGAATGTGATCCTGCTCTTCTACTCTGCACTGGGGAAGACACATCTGCAGTGCGGTGTACAATTCTGGGCTCCTCAGGACAAGAGAGACATGGAGCTCCTGGAGAGAGCAGTAAAGATGATTAAGGAATTGGAGCATCTCTCTCATGAGGAAAGGCTGAGGGAGCTGGGCCTGTTCAGCCTTGAGAAGGGACAACTGAGAGGTGACCATCCATGTCTGTCAGTATCTGATGGGAGGTGTCAAGAGGATGGAGCCAGGTTCTGCTCAGTGCCAAGCAATAGGACAAGAGGCAATGGGCAGAAATTGATGCACAGAAAGTTCTTCCTGAACTTGAGGAAGAACTTCTTTACTGTGTGGGTGACTAAGCACCAGAACAGATTGTCCAGGGAGGTTGTAAATTCTCCCTTACTGGAGATCCTGTGCCATGTGCTCTAGGATGACCCTGATGTAGCAGGGTGGCTGGACCAGATGATCCACTGTGGTCCCTGCCATCATTACCCATTCTGTGATTCTTTGATCTTCTAATCCTTGAATACACAAAAAGGCAAAGCAATTTTTTGTGGGTTTTTTTTGTTGTTTTCGTCCATCTGAAGAGAAGTTTTGTTTTTAAGCTAATGAATACAATGAGATAGAGATCTTAGCTCCAAAGATCCAAAAAGATCAAAAAGAAGGTAGAGAACTAGATATTCTTGCACAATAAGCACAGTAATTTCATGATTATAAGCTGCACCATTTTGACTGAAATTTTGATCCCATCCCGGAAATGCGGCTTACTCAGGAGCAGCTAATATGTGAAAAAATTTCTGAAATTTCCAAACCTGGAAGTGCAAGCCGAGGTGCCGAGCCCAGCACCTGCCAGTAAAACCCAGGATTGCGCAATTGTTACAAATCGGTTACTCTGTTGTGCGGTGGGCAGAGGCGGGCTCCGTGCCAGCAGCGCAGGGGGGTAGACAGAGGGCTCCCTCCTGCCGACCCCATGGCCCAGGGGAGAGGCAGGGGCTCCGTGTGCGCCTGCCGTGACGGGGCAGTGTGGGGCCGGGGTGAGCGAGTCTGGCAGCGGCGGCTGCAGCGGCAGCCGGCCCCGAGCGGCCCGCTGAATGGCAGCGCTGGGCTGGGCCACCTGGCCCCGTCGGCAGCCCCAAGCAGGCCGAGCCCGCCTGGCCCCGAGTCAAGCCAGTAAACCCCGCAATCCCATGATTCTGTTACTAATTGGCAACTTTGTTGCACGCGGGTCCTCGCTGCGAACAACAGTACGGCTTATAATCAGGTGCGGCTTACATATGGGCAAAGACCTAAAGGTTGCCTACACCCGGAGGTGCAGTTTATAATCAGGTGTGGCTTGTAATTGTGAAATTACTGTACATCAAAGTGGTGGTATCTACTTGTCAGGATTTACTCCATAGGCTAGCACTGGAACCCAAGTTACAAGGCTAAATAAAACTGTGTGGAGTTAAACCCCCGAACTCTTCCAAGCTCAGCTGCAGAGATGGGCTATGGTCTCTAGGGGTCTGTAACACAAGCATGACAGCAGCCAGCAGATTTGTGGAGATGTTCTTGTAGTGCCATTCTGTGTTCCACAGCTCCCTCACAGCCACAGAGCTGAGAGCAGGCAGTGTCCTCACTGGGACCAGAAACATCCCTGCCCCCAAACTCTGCAGATTGGCGTCATGTGAGCAGGAAGTATAGATTTTCCAATGCATAGATCTTAAACTTTTATTTTTGTGTACCTGGTGGAGGTGCAAACTTTTAAAGGGAGAATTAAATCCTGTTTGTTTTCAGATGACGTCTGTGGAATTTCAGTTCTAGGTATTTGCAGACTATTGGCTGAAAATAAATAGGCTCTTGCCTCTCTGCCAGCTGTGCTAACTTGTAGAAGATTTATTTATATACTGCACCAGCTTTGTCACCTAGTTAGAATACTGTCTTCCAGGCATAAAAGAAATGCCTGCAGACCTCTCTTTATTTGGTTGGGTTTTACTGGTTCTTGGGGCTTTTTATATAAATATTTCTGATATGAAATCCAGTTAAATTTTAAATGCAGTTATGTGTAAAGAACCAAAATAAGATACCCAAGAAGGGGAAATATTGACAAACAGCAGCATTGTGTAAATTAAAAGGGAATTAGGGGAGAAAGGAAAAGTGTGAAACTCCCCCTGAGCTTTAACTAATGTGGGCAGGTTACAGCATTGAAACCTGAACCTCACAAGACTGTGGTTTGTGTCCAGGAGATGTTTTATTGTTTTTCTGCTGTAGAAATACACAGAAGTGTAAATGTTGTATTATGATACTGATAGAAGGACCTTTGCACAAAACTGAGGGTATTGTTTTTCTCCATGTGAAAAGTGGAGTTTTGTAGCCTGTTGCTTCTGGTGTATTAATCCATACTTGTTGGATGAGCTCCTCTAGTCCTACTTCGTTCTCTTCTCTGCGATGATTCATTGTAACATTATGCTACCCATATTCCAGAGGGTTCCATATTCTATAGAGTTGTCTTGACTGGATAGATCCCAATGCACTTTTTAAATACATTTTTTGTAAAACAAACTGTGTATTATATTATTTTCAGCCAAGTGAAATACATGTGCTTTTGCGGGTAAACAGGGTACTCATTTTGGAGTAGCAACAATACTGTGCTTCACAAAACAAAAATACAAAAATTTAAATTAGTAAGATGATGTAAGTGAGGCGAAAATAATCCCACTAGAATTTTACTAGGAAGAAAAAGATTAATATGTCAGTTGTTGCCAAGATTGTTTTGTTATTCTTGGCAAGTAAATAGTAATATTCCCTCTTACATTTCACAACCAAAATACAGTCAGGCCACAGCCATGCTGTGGTGATTCGTATTTTATTAGCATAATTGAAAGTGGTTTTGAAGACCACACTTGTGTGACAAATAGCAGCTAGTGACATCCTGCTTCCTGGAAAATGTTCAGATTAAATGCAGGACAATAGGATCTCATCACAGGTTTCAAATGTTCCAGTTTAATATTGACAAAAGTAAAGTTGATTGATTGAGGTCAGGGTCAGTTTCATGCAGTGAGATAGACACAAAGGCAGCAAAAACAGGTTATGCAGGTGAAATGAAACAAACAATAGAACCATTGTACTCCTTTAGGGACACCTAATAAAAATCTTTAGAACATCTGGAGAAACTAAGAACAGGAATTGCATTTTTATATTAGCCCAACTGCTGCATCTAAAATGTTAATTGGAGAAGATGGACCTAGAGAATGGAGCTGTGCTAGCTCTCAGTATAGCTCAGAAGCTCTCCTACAAGTGCTGTCATCTCAAGCCAGCACGCTAGCCACAGTGACAAAATGAGGAACTACCCCTTCTCACATTAGGACTAATCCAGTTAAACTTGGCTTAAAGCTAACATTTGTGGACCTGTCCTTTGCCATGTCCCTGTCTCACCCTGCTGTTCCATTCTCATGGCCAGTGTCTGCTTTCTTCTCACAGAGTAATATCACGTCTCTTGAAAATGACAGGTGATCTTACACACTTAAAAAAGGGACAGTCATTTGATTAGAGAGATGTATCTACCCTAATCGCTGAACAAAATGGCCCATTAAAAATTTTCTTTTTTCAAATGCAGAAGTCCTCATTTGTCTCTCTCTTTTTTCAGTCAAGTTGATTTAAATTATTTTATTAAAGTCTACTATGCTGGCTTTGGCTAGGATAGAGTTAATTTTCTTGAGAGTAGTTAGTATGGGGCTGTGATTTGGATTAGTGCTGGAAACTGTTATTAATGTAGAGATATTTTCCTTGTTACTGAGCAGGGCTTGCACTGGGTCAAGGCCTTTTCTGCTCCACCACCCCCCCAGCAAGCAGGGTGAGGAGCTGGGAAGAGACACAGGCAGGACAGCTGATCCCAGCTGACCACAGGGATATTCCAGACCGTGTGGCATCAGGCTCAGTATATAAAGCTGAGGAAGAAGAGGAAGTGGGGGTGTTTAGAGTGCTGGTGTTTGTCCTCCCAAGTCATCATTAGGTGTGATGGAGCCCTGCTTTCCAGGAGATGGCTGAACACCTGCCTGCCCATGGGAAGAGGTGAATGGCTTTGTTTGTGTGCACAGTTTGTCCTTTTCCTGTTATCTCAGCTCTTGAGTTCTCTCACTTTCACTCTTCAGATTCTCTCTCCCAGCCCATTAAGGGGGACTGAGTAAGTGACTATGTGATGCTTGCTTACTTGTCAGCTGAGGTTAAACCCTGACATCCATGTATCAGTGACATTGTAACTTACTGTCTTATAGACTATTGTTGAGTAAAAATACAAAGCAAAATCACAGACTTAAATGTGTGAGTTCATATAAACTTATATAAAGTTGTCTAAATGTAAGCCCAGTGGTAAAGAATTTACCAGAGAGTAAAATTGTAACAGTGATTAAAATTATATCAAGAATGCGTAAATGAGCAACTGATGACAGCTGATGACTCAGTGTGGTTGCTGTCACTGTTGTATTCATCTCACAGTTTCTTTGTGACAGCTGTTACAGCCTAACATATAGAAATACACATCTACTGAAATACCACTGGGCCTTACTTATTCTCATACAGAAAATTTTCACTGAAAATTACATAAGAGAGAACAAATTGCCATTGGTCTTCTTGGATAGGTCCTGAGAAACTCCTCAGATGTCCACTTAGAGTCCCTATGACTTCTTTATTTTGTGTGTCAATTCATGTAACTAATTAATAATTAATTGATCTTCATTTAATTGTTTTTATTTAATTTTTTTTCCTTTTTTTTTTTTTCCTATTAAGAGTAACCAATCTGGACATCTGTAGCCTTGCAATGAATTTGTCAACCAAGCTAAGGTACGCCATTTTCAGCTGTAGAAACATGTTGTCAAGCATTGGAACAGGCTGCCCGGGGAAGTGGTTGAGTCACCGTCCCTGGAGGTATTTAAAAGACATGTAGATGTGGCACTTAGGGACATGGTTTAGTGGTGGACTTGGCAGTGCTGGGTTAACAGTTGGACTCAATGATCTTTGAGGTCAGTTCGAATCTAATGATTCTATGATTCTATTTTTCATTTTTTCCTTTCCACATGCATTTACATGAGATTTTCAGATTGAATGATATAGCACAAGATCACAAGAGCGATCTGCCACAAAGACATGCCAAAATTGGTTCTTTCTATAGTGATATATCATGCCATTTGGCATTTAAAGGTGTTTTCTGTAGAAGATTACATAAATAGTAACAGGAGACAGAAATCAAGAAGATTCAAATCTAATTCCTGTTGACTCTAAATTATTTGAAGATTATTTTTGCTGTGAAACATAACTGTCTTATGATGATGGAAATTAAATGAGTGATTAAATGATACTGTAAGACATTCACCAAATGCAACCTAATGTGGTAAGCTCTTGAAGTTCTTTTACATGCAATTTCTGTGGCAATGTACATGGACAGAGTAAAATCATATCAAAGTCAAACTGCTTAAAGCCTTTTTTACAGCTAGAGTCTACCAAGATTGGGTAGCTGTTCAAAACCATTCCCACTTGTGGGGCTTATATGACATACTCAGATCATATCTAGCCTCACCTAAGGGTCAGGCAAGGAGGAAGTGACCATTCCCTTTCCTCCATCCACTATGTCTGATGTCCAGCCAGATTATGGGATGGAAACTCTGGAAGACTTGTAAAAAGGAGCTGAAATCACATCCTTACCTTGCAGTAAGTACAGTAAATTCACGAATACAAACCGCACTGAGTATAAGCCGCATCTCTGGGTGTTGGCAAATATTTCGGTTTTTGTCCATAAATAAGCCGCACCCGAATATAAGCCGCTCTGTCGTTCGCAGCGAGGACCCGCGTGCAATTAGTAATAGAACCGCAGGAGGGCGGGGTTTACTGGCTGAGCTAAGGTTGTGCAGGCTCGGCCCACTAGGGGCTGCCGACGGGGCCAGGTGGCCCAGCCCGGTGCTGCCGCTCGGGGCCGGCCGCCGCTGCCACTGGGCTCGGGGCCACCCGTCGCTGCCACTGGGCTCAGTCACCCCGGGTCGGTGCTACCCCACGGTGGCAGGCAGGGACAGAGCTTCCCCCGCTCCTATGGCAACGGCGGCAGTGGGAGCTTTCCCACGCCCGTGGCGCTGGCAGCGGGCGCGGACAAAGCACCCTGCCTCCTCTCCGAGCCGCAGCAATGGCTGTGCAGGGCTCCTGTTGGCTCCCCGAGACGCGACAATGGCGGCGCATGCTTCCACCCACCTCCCCGGGCCGCGGCAATGGTGACGCGCCCACCCCCCGTCCTCCCCGGGCCGCGGCAATGACGGCGCGGCCCCCCCCTCTCCTCCCCGAGCCACGGCAATGGCGGCGCAGGGCCCCCGTCGGCTCCCCGAGCCGCGGCAATGGTGGCGCGCCCCCCACCCGTCCTCCCCTGGGCTGTGGCAGAGGAGGGAAGAAGAGAGCTCTCCCGCCTCTCTCCCCGCCCCCCGTGCTGCCTGCAGGGAGCCAGGGCAACACAGTAACACTGTAACAATCGCGGAATGCTGGCTTTTACTGGCAGGTGCTTGGCTCGGCGCCCTGGCTGGCACGTCTGGGGTTGTAAATGTCAGAAAATTATTCACAGATTAGCCGCCCCCGACTATTAGCCGCACTTCCAAGTTTCCACCAAAATTTTTGTCAAATTGCTGCGGCTTGTATTCGTGAAATTACTGTAATTTGATTGGTAGGCCTAAAGTGCTCAGAGATGAGGGCTCTTGCTTTGGTTGTGCTCTTCAGGTTGGATGAGTAAAAGCCCAGCAGCTCCCTGCCATAATTTGCAGAGAAGAGTTATGATCCTAAGAGGTTCTCTGCAATTTATCGTACTGCTAGACAGCCACAGAATGGGGATTTTCAGCTTACAAGTTCACCTATCTCATCTTGGACAGCCTGTATTTTTGCTCTAGGAACGTGCTGGGTTAGCACATTCTAAATAAGAATGTAAATGATTGCCTTTTGTGTGCAAAGTTGCACCAAACCAGCTTTCAGTACAGCAGCTCTTCCTGACTGCATTAAATTCAATTCAAGTATGGGGAGTTCCTAGTCTGGACACATCTATGTAAAAATGAAGTAGGGTGATTTCTGAGCTTGTGTAGTGGTAATAAGGATAAGAAATGCTAACCAAGGCTAACTGAGGTCAACAAACCTCTTTAAAACTAAATTGTTTAGATGCTGAGTGCTTGCTTGATGCAGAAACAGCTTGTCACTACTCCAGAACACAGTGTTGCTTTTGGTCATGTTCATAAGTAGTATGGAGATTTAGACCTAGCAAATCAAGAGATTGTATTTTTAAAAACAAACCTGTTCAAAGGGATGCCTCATAAGAGTTTGGCTTATGACATCAATGTATAAACATAGTAAGGATAATATACAAGTTCATTATGGCAATTTTTAACATATGATAAGAAGAACGGTTTTGGAAGAGCAGGGAAGCAAAGTTTCAAATAGATTTGTCCAAAGTGCCCTACCTGATACTTGGGGAATGGTGGGAAGAACTGACTCTTTTTTTTAATACAGTGTTTGGTGGGTTTACACACACAAAACCCAAACAGTTAAAGGTGTTATTGAAAAACAAAAAGGTTTTGACTGGTGAATTAGAATTTTGAGCTAGTGACCAGGTGTAATATCAAGATTTTTGTTGAATTTGCATTTTATCAGTAACAATCATCTAAAGCAAAGTGCAGCCAAGTAACTGAAGAAAAAGTCCTTCAGAGACTACTGTTAATATTGGTGGGGTGGTGCAAGACTTAACTAGAATTTTTTTTTTCCTAAGAGAATTTTTTTTACTGTACTTTTACTGTATGGCTCTTTTTTGTAGTATGGTTTTTAAATATGAAAATAGCCTATCAGATGAAGTGATTGCAAAAAGCTATTTTATAGAACAGTCCTAAACTGCATTTCCATTGTAGCAAATGAGGTATGCAGTGAAAGATATGCTAGAAATCACACATATTTTCATTATTTTGGCTTTTTGTTTAATGTTCCTAATAATTTCTTTTTTTTTTTTTTTTTTTTTTTTTTTTTTTTTTGCCTCTTGTACAAAATGTCATCACATAGTATTTTTACTTGTCAGGAAATTTCCGTGTTACAGTTTTTTGCCAGAAAGGTGAGATTGTCATTTAGATTAGGTTCTTGATTTTTTTCTGTTTTTCTGTGTTCTACCCAGATCCTATTCTTGAATTCTAATTTCTTGTAAAGTTATTTAGGTCTTCATGAAATTACAACATAAGTCAAACTTATGTGGGGCACATGCCATTTTTGAATAAGGGTATAAGTGTTGTGAATTCTTACACTGCTTTAATGTTACTTGCTTTGTCCCTGCAGGTTCAACATATTTGCTTCACAGAGAGAAAGCACATAGAAACTTATCTTGCAGTGTCAGCTAAAAGTACTTCCTTTGCTCTGTGTATTGCTGTCTTTGTATTCATATAAGCCCTACTAGTTCAGAGACATTTAGTTTATGTGGATTAATAAAATTCAGGAAAATAATTTTCTAGTTAATCTTGAAGGCAAGTCAGAGTATGAATCCGGCTTACTTAGATGCAGAGAACATTCTGAAAAGAAACATTACCTTGTGTTGATGATAATCAGATGTATGTTGTCCTCCAACTTATTACAGAGTGAATCTCAGCATTTTGTGGCTAACATTCCATAAAAAGAATATTATACAAATCTATTATCTCGTTTTTCCAAACAAAGCAATAAGAAGGCCCTAGTGTCTCAATGTTGTCCAGAGAGATGTTGCTCTGTTGATGGGATAAAAGGTTATTGGGCAGCTGTGGCAGAATAGACCAAGCCCATGTTCCACTACAACATCTGCATATAAATTTGTGTGGATTCAGTTGCAGGAGGAATTTTTAAAACGAACAAAAATACCAAAAAAAATTCCCCCTCCTTGGTGATAGATAACAATAAAATAGATCTCTTCATTCTACCCAGAATTTTTCTTTGCAATGGTATTTATTTTATCATTTAAGGCAGCTCATTTAATTAATTATAATTTGAATAAATTTTTATGTAGCAAAATAGGTAATTTCCTATAAAACACCAACAAAAATAAAGTTTGTGGAACACAGCCAGAACTGGGCTTCATGGAACTTAAATAGTCTTAGATATGTTCATAGGATGAGTGAGTGCAGAAAGCCACAGGTTGTTGTGGCTCCTATCCCAGGAGGTCTTCTTCCTTAGAGCAACTCCCCTTCAGGGCTGCTTGACCCCAAACATTCACTTTTAAGACCTGACCCTAAAATTTAGATAGGAATTGCTTGGTGACTAGGCAGTATCATGGCAGAGTGAAATTCAAATGCCTTTAAAACGCAAAGTGAAATACATCAGAAGGAAGAATTTGAACCATTCTTCCACATTAGCAGGCCTGAACTACCAGGGAAAAAGCAGGAACCAATGTAAGCAGCTGAAAGGAAATTTGTGTTCAACATCTATCGTTAATCAAAAACCCATATGAAGAATATGCATAAAGAATGTGAAGGAAAGTAAGATGTTCAACAGACAGAAGACTGTCTCTCACAGAGCCAGCAGGAAAACAGGGTACTTAATACTATGTAGTGTTTGCTCAACACTGTAATGAAGATAGTATATGGTTACTGGAGCTTTTCCAGGTTTTATAACTGAGAAATGAGACCAACTAAGCTTAAAAATTGTGTGGAATGCTGATTTTTTGTCTTGTTTTGTTTAAAAGGTTCCCTGTTATGAATATCATTCACTCAAAATGTGAAGAAATTAACGTTTACTCTTTTTTGTGCCACGCAGAACCTGAAGCGAGTGGCTGAGACGTGGATGGATGAGTTTGCAGAGTACATTTACCAGCGACGGCCTGAGTATAGGCATCTCTCAACTGGTGATATCTCTGCCCAGAAGGAGCTGCGCAAGCACCTCAAGTGTAAAGATTTCAAGTGGTTCATGGCTGCAGTGGCTTGGGATGTCCCCAAATATTACCCTCCTGTGGAACCTCCACCTGCTGCCTGGGGGGAGGTGAGGAATTGATCAAATTTAAATGAATCTAACATTTTAGATTAAAAAATCATTAAATTATTAAATCATAGTCAACTCAATGATAAGTAGTGTTATTATTAAGGAAGTTCCCAGTGGCTGAAACAACCCCTGAACTATCCATTAAAATGAGAAACTGTCATGTCTTGGAACTATCACTGTTGCTTTTGCAACTCATTACAATTTTGTGTGTACGGGGTGTATGCACAATGACAAGAATGAAGAAAAAAGTATGTAGCGCTCATTACTGCATGTCACAGAAGATTTTAGATTCAGAGAATCACCTTAGTAAAAAGGTCTCAAGTCACTGCTAGGGATTTTTTGCATATCTACTGGTATACCTCCTCCTGTCCCTATAAGGACAATTGTGTGCAGCTGGAGTTAGGGTTGCTCACACGTGAAATGTGACAAGCAAGCAAGATCTGGATACTTTGCTTTTAAAACGACTGACTTTGCTCAGCTGTTCTCTACATTCAGCAGGTGCTGTCATCACTGAGTACCAGTAGTAGACAAATACAATTTCTCCACTGATGGATGAGGGGAGGGAGAGAACACAAAAGAAGCCAATATCTGAGCATCACTCCAGAGCAGGGGCTGAGCAAACAGCAAATCTCCACCTGTGATCAAAGATGTTCTGCATTCAGACCTCTCTGAAGAGCAGAGCTGTAGCAAACCTTACTTTGACAGTTTGTTTTGTGCAGAAGAAATGAAAACATAAGGAGTGCCAGGAGAGGAAATTACTTGCTTACTTGCACTGAAAAATTGCTGTGGCCTTTGCCCCCAAGAACTACAGCAGCTTCTCTCCATGGATAGGTTGCGTGCAGAGAGGGCTTTTTCCTCTCAGTTCATTAAGATATATAATGAAGGCTTCACTCTTCCAGTGTATTGTGCTACTTTAAAAAGAAACAACATAGGAATATCTATACTGTGAGTTCCAGCCTTCTCTGATTTTCTGGGAGGTGTTCTTGGGGCTGTCAGGAGATTAACTTTCATATTTGAAACCAGAGGATGAAGCTGAAACTTTTGGTAAGATCAGGCACAAATCTGCATATTTCCAGTGTTCAAGACTGGACTATAGATTTCTAAACATAAGTACCTCTACTATTCTCCAGAATTTCTGTTTAGAAAGGCAAATTACCACATAGTGAAATTTTACAAATAACTTTCTCTGGTACTAGCAATCCTTAATTCTTCTTTATAAGCTATCAGTTACAGATGTTCCAAAAAACTCCAATTTATATGTCTTGTATATGAACAGTTTATATCTGTTTGCTACTTTTTGACAGTAATGAATTCCTTTGTTTTTAAAGTTTCTTCTTTTTGACCCTGCTACCCACTCTTTATGAGATTAATGTGTACTGAGAGGTAAGGAATTTGATACCTAGCTAGTAAAAACATGTGGTGTGAAAGCCCACGTCTCATAAACAGCCTCTGCTCAGCTCCTCTTTTTTTGCAGACACATTTATTTAAAATCTGACTCTTACATTTCTTGAAATAATCTGTTTATAATAGAAAAGAAGGACATTTGGAAAACAAAAAGCAATCTTTTTTCCTACACTTGTCATGGTCTTATCTCTTATGTGTATTTGTGCCTTTTGTCCTTGTAGCTGGCAGGGTGTACATACCCTTGATAATCTGTTCTGCCTTGTAACATCTGAAATATGTGCAGCAGAGCAATGTTACAGCAAATCCAGACAGATTAGGTTAGTGAGACTGTCAGTTCTGTGTTTGAGTGAGGTAACTGTACTCTTTTCCACTGTGGAAAAGAGAAAAGTTTTCAATTGGGTTTTGTTCTTACTCTTTTGAATATACTGAGAAGTCTGATACCCATTGAAAACAGTAATACATGCTCTAAGACTGATATATTTGTAATATGTATTTGAAGTCCTACTACCTAAAACAATAGGTGTGAATGGGACATGAGATGTTTTCTGAGGAAGTACTCATGAATCTACAAGCTGTGACCCAGCATGAATACGTTGTGTAGATATCAAAGCTTCCAGTATCTTTGAAAACGTTTTACATTGAATCAATCATATAATATCAGGCATTGCCTTTATTTTAGATTTCATTAGTTCAGTAGTCAATGTGGTGCAAAAAGAAGTTGTTTTACTTACTCAAAGGGAACTATTTAATCTTTGTTTCACTTGCTGTTACATGAACTTCAATAATTTAATGAGGAAGTGTCTCAGTCACTGCAGCAGTGCTAAGCTGTAGAACCTGAGAGTACTCCTTTCTCAGCCCCAAATTCATGGATTTTTCAGAACTGCTTTACAGCACTGACATGAAAATGTCACACATAAAGTCAAGTGGCACATTTGAAAAAAGAAGAATGCCTAAAAACTCAGTAATTTCTCTTTTGTTCTTTTTTTTAAATGTGTCATCCTCTTACCCTTAATGTGTCAATCTGAGCCCAGCAAGTGTCACACATCTGTTGTACAAAAGCAATATAACCCCACCCTGCACTGACGGAGTGCTACACAGTTGGACTGTTCAAATTCTTTTATCAGGATCAATGTCACACTGAATAAGAGTCCCATGTTTCTTCAGTGAGGTTTTTGGCAGTGCTTGACTTCTTTACCTTTGACTTTTTCTGTTTTATGGCTCACACAAAGGATGAATACTTCTAAAATTACTGTATATCAGTTGAGAGGAGCAGTGGCTCATTTTTCCATATTTTGATCCATAGACATTGATGGCCCTAGTGTTATCAGAAGATGTAAGCAGTGCACTAAAACTGGCTGGCTCTAAGTGCTGCTCATACACAAAAAAAAATAAAAATAAAATAAAAATAAAAAAAAAGTAACATAAATTAATATTGCTAATGTCTTCTAAGAGTTAAAGCCATTTTCATATTTAAGGCATTAAATCAGATATAGGGAGAGCATTATATAAACTGATAGCACAAGGTGTTTCTGTTGTTGCATTATTCCTAAGGATTGTCCTGACACCATCTCCACAGTTATCGTTCACAGATTACCATATTAAACATACAGTTGTCTTCAGATTGCTACACTGCCCCTCTTTCTGCTTTTGGCACAGACAGTTTCATGTCATGGTGAGCATGCAGGGCTGTTCCCAAAACCCGTGGGAGTTTGGCTCTCCCACTCCAGCTCACCCCTCCCTGGCTCCATGAAGGCTGAAGTGTACAGTCTGGCTGCAGTGCAGGTGGGGCAAGGCTGCAGGAGCAAGGACATCAGCTACTGCCTCAGCAGCAAGTCTTGCAGGAACTCATTTGCCTGGGAAAAGTGGAGGAGTTTTAGAATTATCAAAGAATATTGGTCATTATAACTGCTGGGCTCTAGGATGCTGTATTCTCTATGCTTCTACACCTCATCTGCTTTCTTTAAGGACTACACTGCCCATAGTGAGTTAGGATGGCATTTCAAGAACTGAGTATGTATAACGACTTACAGGTAGCGTTCTGTGCTTTTGTCAGAATTTGTTTAATTCCAAAACAGCCTTTAATATCACCACTAACCATCCTTGTCAGTCCATACACCAAAGTCTTTGGAAGCATGATTTCCTATATGCTTATCTGTATGTACAGATGATGGCATTTAAGGCTGAGCAAAAGAAGTTTTGTATGTAGCAACTCAATGCCCTACCTGCATGGCTGATAAAATCTGTCTCCTTTTCATCCCTGGTCTTACAATTACACAAATAGGACTGTTGGAAATATTTAGGATCACTAGCTATTTGTTTTGTAGTTGTAACTCATAACCTCAAAAATCCTAAATCCATTGTGCTCTGTGACTGGAGACAAGGCAGTTCAAAACCATATTGGTGTATAAATGAGGAAAAAAAAAAAAGCCCTGTTCTTCTGCTTTCCTTCCTTTGTCTATGGAAGCATCTTGGGGGTTTGCAGGCTGTGTGGTGCTGATGCTTGGCAGAATGTTCCCCATGGCTCTGACTCTGGCATGATGTCTCAGTTCAGTTTCTAGCAACTGCCAAGGCCACACAGAAGTGCCAGAAAACAAAAGTACAGACTTGACTGAAATGCCATATTACAAAAAGAAAATAAAAAAACAAACCATGACCCCTCTGCAGCTGAAAGGATGAAACAAAAAAAGGACAAGCTAACATGTAAGCTGCAAAAAAACAGATGAAAAACTAACTCAAGCAAACCTTTCAAGAGCAAAGGGAAGAGGGGAGGAAAAAAAGACAGATTCCAGCAGTGAAGGAACTAATTTAATTTCAGCTCAAACCTTTTCCAGAAATGGACTGAACACATTTACTGCACAGTACAAATGACAGAGATTGGGATGGAGCAATGCCATCAAGACAAAATTACACAAGCCTTTTAATGCAATAAGGATTAATTGGATGAGGAGTGTATTCACTGTCATTTTACAATTCTGAATCACACAAATATACCCAATTATTAATGGCAATTGTTAACAGTTCCATTTTAATTAACTTGCATGCTGTAAGAACTGAACTGATGTATCATTTAATTTTCTATTAAACCAGAAATCTTAATCTATACAATGGAAATTTAAGTGCACTGAGAAATGATTGAACATTTTCCAAAAAAATTATACTTGGAGAAGGTATTTTACATGAAACTTTAAAAATATGACATTAAATTCTATTCCCTTCATTATTCTTTCATGCCTCTTTTGCTGGGTGATATGAAAATGAAGGTTGTTGAGAACTAATTACCTTTCATCTTTTTCACTGTGGAACTGCCCAGTGCTGGATTTCTGTATCTGGCTGTGTGTGTGAATAGCTAGCATTTTACCTCATCTTTAGCGACTTTTATTGTATTGAAAAAAGAAAAAAATATCCCAGGACTGGGCTGGTCCAAAATTTTTTTTAAATGCCTCTCTGAGCTCTGGTGAAGGATCAAAGGTTCCTGAAGGCAGTTGTTCAAACTGATGCTCCCCCATCTTTTGCCAAGTCTGCAATTTTCTAAGCTAAACAAATGCACCCCCTGAAACCTTTCCTGAGCACAACAGTTTTTATATTTTCTCACTACCTCTTGCTTTCCCATCTGTGTAAATCCCACTCCTCCACAATCAAAAGAAGAGCAGAGTAGCTCTGGCATGTGTCTTGCATGCACAAGGATCTCCCTTCCTCTCAATGTATTTGTGCAATGCTGAGAAGTTTTCCATCCTTAGGATATGTGTGAGGTATGCAATGTCAATGTGTACATTTGTCTGGCATATTATGGCAACAGCAGTGACTTCTGAAGTATTTTTCATAAAAAAAGCACAAATGACTACTCAGTTGTATCTCCATCCAGCATCTAGCTTTCTTTTAAAAAAGGATCAAAGTAGCATTGAGACTGTCAAAATATGGACTTGCTTTCTATGTATTATACATTTAGAATTTGTGTTTCCATGCACTTTGATTACTCAGTTTCTGTTATTTAATTGAGAGAGTAAGTTTTTTTAAGAAATCCTTTTCATTATGGACGTGTCTAAAGGATTTTTAACTAACCCATCTAAGGTACTCAAGGAGAAATGTGCATGGATTTGCAACATGAAGTTAGGATTTTGCTCTTTTTGGTGGCAATGGGCAAATCTACTTTTCAACCTAATGTTTTAAAGAAAATTTATGTGCTAGTGGTAGTACATAACTGGTATGATTGATAATCACAAGTTAATTATTACTCAGTTGCTTCAGCCTAAAGAGCAAGATTTTCCTTTTAAGAACAAGTTACGTGCAATATTTGCAGCAGGCATGCAGGAGGAACCTCCATGGGTAACCTTAGGTTTCAGTACAGATTTGTTAAGTACTTTTTAAAAGCCTAAGTTTCAGTGCAGATTTGTTAAGTACTTTTTAATTTTATGCACTTCAGGAAGTACAGTAATTTCACGAATACAAGCCGCACCAATTTGACCAAAAGTTTGGTGGAAACCCGGAAGTGCGGCTAATATTCGAGGGCGGCTAATACATTAAAAAAATTCTAAAAGCTGCCAACACGGAAGTGAGAGCCCGCGGCAGCCCCAAGCCAAGCTGGAGCCCGGCCGGCCCCGGCTGAGGTGGGAAAGCCTGGCAGAGGCATTTCGGGGGGCGGGCGGCTGAGCCTGAGCCAGCAGGGCGGGGCAGGGGGGGCGGCAGAGCCCGGGCCAGCAGGGCGGGGGAGCCCGGGAGAACTGGGGCTAGCAGTGCAGGGGAGCATGGCAGAAGCAGGAAGCTGGGCGGGTGGGGCTGTCTGGCAGCGGGGGAAGCCCAGCAGAATCGGGGCCAGCAGTGTGGGGGTGCCCGGCGGTGCGGGGGCCTACAGTGCCGGCCAGGGCGAGCAAACGCGGCGGTGGTGCAGACGGGAGGGGGCGGCCGGCGAGCCTGGCGGCGGCCGCCCCGCCAGCAGAGCCTGGCAGCGGCGGCAGCCCTGCCGGCCGGGCGAGCAAACATGGCGCGGGGCGGCCGGCGTGCCTCGCAGCGGCGGCGGGGGCCGGCCCGCCAGCAGGATGAGCAAACGCGGCAGCGAGGCAGTGCTGACGGGAGAGGGGGGCCAGTGAGCCCGGCGGCGGCTGCAGCACCACCCGGCCAGCCCCGCCGAGCCGTGGCGCTGAGCTGGGCCACCCAGCCCCGTCGGCAACCATGAATGGGCCGAGCCTTCCTGGCCCCGCCCCGAGCCAGTAAATCCCGCTATGCCGCGATCCTGTTACTAATTGGCCAATTTGTGAAAGCTGCGCACGGATTCTCGCTACGAACGAAAGTGCGGCTAATATTCAGGGTGCGGCTTATCTATTGACAAAGACAGCAACATTGTCGAGGCACCGGGGGTGCGGCTTATAGTCCGTGCGGCTTGTATTCGTGAAACTACTGTAATGTGTGACCTTATCTACAATGGTGTTATTGTGTCAAAGTAAGAGCATGGATTGGAACAGGGCATGCCTGAATTTTTAATGCATACTTACTGCTCCCATGCCTGGAAAAGACTCATACATAAACCAGTTCTTTCTAATACTGTTGATCTCGCTTGCTGTAATAGGATGGAGGAAGCAGTCAGACAAGCTTTGAACTTCTCAGACTTTTTTTCTCTTAGTTTTTTTTGCATTAAGGTTTGGGTTTTTTTGGTCTGTTAAGCAGACTATTTCAAACTTTGCTTCTTCTGAAGCTGCTCCTAAAAAGAGTAGTTCATTCCAGGACACAGCTCTCTACTCTCTAAAAAGTAATTCTTATCAGTTTTATGTAACTGATGGTCAGTCTCAAATCCTTCAGAGCTAAACTCCTGAGCCCCTGACACTGAAAGCTCAGTTCTGCAGCTCAGTTTAATCTGAAATGTTGCTACCTGGTCTTGCAGATTCGAAATGTGGCAGCCAACCTCTGTGTGGACAGCAAACACGGAGCCACGGGAACTGAGCTGAGGTTGGACATCTGTGTGAAGGACGGCTCAGAACGAACATGGTCACATGAACAGGTATTTTAATGGTACAAAGTGAAAATCAGGGTAACATTGTTGCTTCCCTTTCCCAGCTTTTATTTAGAGGGCTTCCCCTTTTCTTAAGATAAAACAAAGTGCAGAAATAATTTTTGAATTATTACAGACCTTAATTGCTTTTACAAAGTACTCTTTAATATAAACTCAGAAATTCTAACAGCTGGACTGTCTCTATTTCCAAAAGCAATCGTAATGCCCAGGGAGCTTTTTGAGGCCCTATTCTCCCCATTGTGTCATGAAAACATGTTGATTTTGGTTGAGTTACCTGAAAATATTTTAACTATAGTACCAGGCCTTTTACAGCTCCAGTCATTGTCTGTTTTAATGCTTTTATCTCAACAAGCAGTTATATTTTAAACAAATCTGAGGCATAAGTGAGATAAATGGGTAAAAGCGAGCAAAAAAGCATTTCAAAAGACAAGAAGTTATAAAGACTCAAAAAAAAGCTTTTGGTTAGGTAGAAAAATATTAGTTCTCAAGAGTATGGAGGAAAAGAGCCCTAATTTTCACTCATTGTGAGTGCCATAGGAAAGGGATCATGATTTACAGGCCGTGGGTCTTTCCAATGTGAGCAGAATCCAGATGAAAATTACAACCTACCTGTGTATTAGCAAATTTGGTGAGCGACTCTTTCACAGGAAAAGGTCCCAGATTAGTAAAAGGTTCTTAATGCTGAGGAGAAAAATAGACCTGGCGGTCCCACATGATACTTTGTAAAAACTTAAAAACTCAGTAGAGAGGAGTTCTGAGGGGTATTTGAAGTGCTGAGGTCAAAAAAGCATGCTCTGAGGATACTGAGAAATGCAGGAGGAGAGCTGCCAAGTGCATGACAGCGAGAAGCTGAAGAATTATCTCAATTTAGGTAAGTGCCAACATGAAAAAAGGAAGTTGCTGAAGGAAGACTTCTTCAGATAGCTACCAAAGATACTGCATGGGGATAGGGTGCCAAGACTACAAAATATTATTCTGTTTTGTTTCTGAAAGGCATACAGTAACTCAAGGAGTTAATTGAAGGAAGATGTATGGTCCAGACTGGACCCATCACAGTGTTCGCTGGGTTTTAAATCCGCAAAGCTAAAAACCCTTCTCAAGAAGAGAAGGGGGGAATGCTGAGGTGGCTAGATACGAGAAAGGAGGAAAAAGGATGAAGAGGTGAGAGAGGAAAACAATGTTTGCAGAGAAAAGGGAGACGAAATATCCTTGAAAGAGTAAAGGCTGGAACAAACGGGAAATGACACGAAAGGAGAAGGATGTTAGGGAGGAATCCACGTTTTAGTGTACTCCAGGGTGCTGCAACATTTGGGATCAGACTGTATCTGAAGGTCTTACTTTCTGCTAAGGACACAAACTGACTTCATTAGAATCAGTAGGTGAAGCTAGCACGAAGGGAGATCAACCAGCCAGCTCCTAAGATCCCAGAACGAGATCTGGGAAGCCTCAAGCACTTCGGTGCTCGACAGTGCGTGCCTCAGGGACAGCACGAATCGTCTCCGCCAGGCTGGTGGGGAACAGCGCATACTCTGGCATTGCCGGGGAGTGTGGCAAATTCCCCGGGAGCACCTCATCCTTGCAGCGGTGCGGTGCGGCAGGCGGGCGGCAGGGGGCAGCGCGGCCCAGCGGAACGGGCCCGCCGCGGGACCATCCAGCCGCCCTCAGGGCCGGCGCCCCTCACAGACAGCGCCCCTCAGGGCCGGCGCCCCTCATGGCCAGCACCCCTCACGGCCAGCGCCCCTCAGGGCCCCTCAGGGCCCCTCACGGCCAGCGCCCCTCAGGGCCCCTCACGGCCAGCGCCCCTCACAGACAGCGCCCCTCAGGGCCGGCGCCCCTTAACGGACATGTCCGCTCACGGCCAGTATCCCTCAGGACCAGCCCTGTGCTGCTGTCACACTGGTCTGTGGGGTGTCAAACCCCGAGCCAGCCTCACGGAGCTCCTCTTCCTTCTTTATGTCTCACATAATTTGTTGTATCCATGAGTTCTGCAAACACAGTAGAAACTAGCAGTATTAGTGAAAGTATCAAGTATTTTATTATCTTGTTTCAAATAGTACGGATTGGCACTGAGCTGGCTTTCTGGTATAAATTTACAGAGTCCAGCAAGCTGCAGTAGCTTAATGTGACCAGTGCAACAGGCATCAGTGCCAGACAGAGATGATCCTTTGTGCCACTTGATTCATGGCATATTACCAGGGCAGGAATTAAAAGCTGACAGTCTCAGGCACCATGCCAGGGGCACAGCCCTTTAGCAGACCCCAGGAGAGGAAGATGACCTTCCACCTTAGGGCTGTGCAAGCCCCACTGGGCAAGCAGCTGTCAAAAGGTTTGTGGAGCGCTTGCAGGCTTTCTGGAAAGAAAAGAGAGAGTGAGGATGTGTCACTGTGGTTTCTAGAAATTTACCCAAAGTTAAGAGCCAGAGGGGAAGAAAAGGGCCAGGAGGACATGTCATGGTAACGCATTCTTCCATCTCTGTCTTCCCAAAGCTAGCTTTTAGCTGCGGGGGAAACTGAGTCTATGCTGGACAGATAACTGTTGGTAAATGAAAATAAAGTAAAGGAAAATGACAGGTATCACTGTCCCTTACCAAGTTCCCCAGCCTTGCCAGGGAATGGGTGGACAGGCACCACCTCTAACATGGCTCAGCAAGTGCCCAGCTCTTTCTTCTCTACTTGGAGGTATAGTTCAAGCCAGAGTGCAGCTCTGAAACATGGCATTTCATCTTTGGATGGGGACACATGTTGTCCCCTCATATGTAATGGCACAGTCAAAGCACAGCACTAGCTGACAGACCCCAGCCAGACAGCGAATAATTGAGTGATGTTGCCAGGCTGGAAAGCATTAATGGCATCAAAAGGGCCTTTGTCCTATAGACAGTCACAGGCCAATGGCTCTATCAAGCAATCATTCTTCAGGCCCTGTGCCAATTATAAATGAAGCTGGAAAGCTGTATTTCCCAGTTACTGTGTGACAGGGCTTGGCTACATGAAAAGGCAAAGCATGAGGACTGAGGGGTTGCTTGATTGCAAATGAAGAGGATGGAGCTGTGTTTTACAGACTCTGTTATGAGAGAAGGCGAAAGAGGAGAATGAGCATCCACTGAGCCAGGACAGAGGGTTTCTTGGGTCCAGCAGGGAACAGTGAACAGGAACCCCATGTGTTGCAGGTGAAGAGTCAGCCTACTGTTTGTTAATAATGAGTCTGGGAATTTCGTGCAGCCTTGTTTCAAATCAACATGCAGTCAGAAATGAATGAAGTACAAAAAGGGTACAAAAAGGCTCAGCCATTTCTTGTAAAATCTGACAGTTTGTTCCTAACAAAGGAACAACAAAATCCAAAGTGACAAGTGGTAACAAAGCAGAACATTATATACTCTAGGCTCCAGTTAATAACATGTAGCATTGTTGGACATTGTGCAGTGGGGAGATAATATTTATATTGGCCAGATTTAGTGTCAACTAGAGGAAAATTTCTGTTTAAAAGAGGAAATCTTAGAATTATGAGATTGGGAATATTGTACACCTTCATGTTGTGTCTGTAATTACAAGATCTTAATTGAGTGCATAGAGAAGTATACTTTTTTCTGATATTTTTTTCTCTTCTCTCTCTTAGTCCTAAAACTGAGTTCCTGTCCCTAAAAAGGTTGGTTTTATAGTAGTATCACTAGCAAGAAGACATACTTGTAGATTTAATAATAAAACTGTTTTTAAGAAATGGGAAGATAAAGAAGAAGGAAAAAAGAATCTAAGCTAGTCTAAACATTGAGATCTAGTATTGCATAGATCCTTGTTTTCACTGGAAGGAAATAAAACCCCCTTGCTGTTACCATGTCTTGTCTTGCAAACAGGACACAGCCCTGGCAGTCTTCAGAATCCACACAGGAGTGGAAAGAGCAAAGGAATAGTCTGGATCAGTATGATCTGATTTAAAGGCTGCCTTGAGCTCTTTCAGGTGTACTGATGCATTCAGTAGCATAATAGTCCTCAGGCGAAGGTCCAGAGAGCAGCAAGAATTGGCCCCTCAGCTCACCACTCATGAACAGAATGAGAAATTTGGTGAGCCACCCACTAGGAGAGATGAGGCTGGTCCCAAAATAGAATCTCTCTCTGCAGTAGTAGTAATGAGAGTGAGAATATCACAGAAGCACCGTTCCACACCATTCCTCTAGGTATTTGTTATTCATCACTTTGAACTCTAGATTTATTATGTGTCCGTAGAAAGGTAAAGGATAAGAGAAAGAAAATGGCTTTTGTTGGCTTTTTGTTAAAGAAAAATTCTCTCAGGCTTCTCTTTTCCTGAAGAAAGAGCAGTGCAATATTTTTCTGTACCAAATCTTAGTTTTGTCTTTGCTGGTGACACGATAAGTTCTTGTAGGGAGTCCATGATGATGCTTCAAAGAAACATGAAGAAAAGTAGAAAAAGATTTAACCTTTTGAAAAGCGGAAATTGCTTTGAAAACGAGGTTAAAACTGTCCACTGCATTTTACTGCAGATAAATGTAAAATGCACTCTGGGAGATGGAAGAAATAAGCAGGACACAGAGACAGATTAAGAAAACACTCTCAAGAAAACCTATAATGCAGATATAAATAGGGAGTAACAGCAGCTAAGAGAGAGAACAAGGGCTTACAATAAGACACAGTAAAAAAAAAAGTAAGTATTCAGATATATCTTTGTATTTAGGGCCTATAAGCCAAAAGAGACAGTAACATTTTTCAAATGGTATTTAGAGGATGGTACAGCACTGAAGATGCAGTATTTTTAAGAGGTAGGGTTTTTTTCAGGAAGACCATGGAAAGATGATGACTATAGCAATGAAAAGGTTACTGAGAGCCACTACATAATTGTTCGGGATCACACCCACGTGATATTTATTAAGCTTCAATTTATAGCTGGTTTTATCAGGGAATGTACACAGAGGAGCAGGGTGCTAGATAAGGGCCAGAAGGAAGCTGTGATGAGGCGTTGGAGACAGTCTGAATTCAGTATGGGGGGCTGAACTCAGTATGTGGAGCTGAACTCAGTACATGGAGCTACTTCTCTGGATAATGAGCCTGCGTGCAGTTCCACATGAACCATTTCATCTGAACAGTGGCTACTGGCAAAGTTTGCTCATTTAAAGAGAGCTTCACTTTCTCAGTGTTACGTTTCTTTTTTTTTTCCTATGGTAAATCAAAAGTCATGCAGAAAGCTGAATAACAGTCACAAAAAAAAAAAAAAAAAAAAAAGAAAGAAATAGAAAGAGAAGAAAATAACCTCACAGCTCTTGTCAGAGCTTCTAGGTAGTAATTTACAACCTGCAACCTCTTTTCTGCAAGGATTGCTCCATGGAAAGGAAAGCGCACTCCACGTCTTTAAATTTGATGCTGTCAGACCTGTCACCTTCATCTGATGATTGAAAGACTGCAGTGTCACAGCATCACTTCAGACAGCTGGTGTCTAATTGAGAAGGATTCCTCTATTAACTGTGACCCTCCATGACTCCTCTCAGGCAGTGAGAAAAAGGGCTTTGACAAGCTGCCTGTAGCTCACAGATTTCAAAGTAGAAAGATGAAGATCATTTAACATGTGTTGTTTGGGGAAAAAAGACAGTTGAGAGAGGCTATGGTAACAGTGTCCCCCATAAACAGAAGGAAACTGCTCATTAAACATAGGAAAGAGGCTGTGATGGAAAGAGCTCTCTGGGAAGCTTGTTCAGACCCAAATGAGAACTAAAAGAACATCACTGACATAGGCTTTCTGAGTCCTGGGGAGCTGAAATCCTACTGCATACAGGTGCTGCTTTAACTGGGGTAACTAAAGGCTTTAGTGCAGCATAGCCCCTCTCCTCTCTGCAGTACTGTGTCACTGGAGACTTTTTCCTTCCCTGACATCAGGATTGTGCCTTCCTGGGGTATATTCTACATGGCCACTGATGCACTTTAATTAAGGCAGTTGCCTCACTGAGTTGTACACAGGCAGGACCTTGTTCAACCAGTGTCTGGGGTATGTGAAAAGGGAACCCTGCATTAAGCTCTTGTGTGTTATTTTAAACATTTTTCAGTAACAATATATCATTGTATTGCCTGATTGTTTTCCCAGCTCTTCACCTTTGGTTGGAGAGAAGACATCCGCCCTGGGGAGCCACTTCACACCAGGAAGTTCTGCTTTGATGCCATCTCACACAGTAGTCCTGTCACACTGTATGACTGTCACGGGATGAAGGGGAACCAGCACTGGAGCTATAGGAAGGTCAGAGTCACTGTGGGGCATCTCAGAGGTTCAGACTATCTTGAGCCTGTATTCAGTTTAGCACAGGCTTGTGGTTTCCCATCTTTTCCCAAGCTCTGTTTTAAAATCCAACGCATCCTATTCCAATGTAATTCTGTGGTAATCTCTCTAGAATATGTTCCTTTTGAGCATTCAGATATTTAGGTCAAATTTAAATGAAAATGGATCTGATCCAGCTCAGAGGGTGTCTGTATTGGATCTGTTCCCTGAAAGGTGTTTTACCATTCTGGCACTTCAAGATGCTTGTGTCATTTTAACAGAGGAACTGTTGGAAATATTTTCATCCAATGTGACAGCAGCAAGACATGCTGCTCATGAGTTAAAGTACTTTGCTACATTTTAAAGATTATATGTGGCAGAAAAATCTCCCTCAAAAAAAACAAAACAAACAAACAAAAAAAACAATAAAACCAAAAAAAACCCCATCCAACATTAAAAGCACTGCTGTAAGCCCAAAGGAGGTAGGAGTTTATAAACTAAAAATAAGCAGCTTAGACACTACTTTGATCTGCTGAATTTCAGCCCATTTTTATAAATCACTGGAAATAGGAGGTCAAGCTAGAAACTGCCAGAGCTTCAGTTACAGTAAAAAGTCCTGGTAATGCTATTGATTTTTTGTTGTTGTTGTTGTTAGGGTTTTTTAATAGTTTATCAGCAAGTTGTCTTGATTAAAGATTTCATTTATAAACTCTGTATTCCATTCAGGATGAGGATTTCTCTGAAGCACTGAGGATTTCTCTCACACATGCTTCAGTTTTCTTTGACCACTGTGCCTTGTCCTTCACCTTGTTTAAGCTGAGGCCAAAGTACCAGGAACTGCTCTTTGCCAGATAAACCTCAATACTGTTTTCTAGTTTAAAATATATATATGTATATATAGTACAAAACTAATTCAGAACCATTAAAAATAGGTTCCTCCTGATGCTTTTTTCTGAGTGCCTATTTATTAGCTTGTGCCTTTTTACCTTATTTATGTTGCAAATCAAGGTCCATCATAAGATTTTCCAGAAATGTAATCCCTTTGAAGCTGCGGTATTGTTGGTAAGAAAGTTAGAATGTATGGGGCAGATATTCAGAGGATATAAATTGTGATAGTTGTATTGCTGCCTATCTGACTTTATAATGCCATAATAATCCCTTCTTGCTTCAAAACCCTTCCGATTTATCTTTTTGCCTACCCAAGCTGCAAATCAAAAAACTTTCATAGCATTAGCACTTCATTGTTGCTTAATATAGCCTGTTCAATAAGACAAAATGCAGGTCTGGAGCTACCCTCTGTAAGGCTCATCACTTTTGATGAGGACAGAATATAGCAGGTACCAAAAGAAATGGCATTTGGAAAAAATACATAGTGTAAGTTTTATTAAATTCTCTGCACAGCTTCATTTTTAATTTCCAGAAGGCTGACAGGGCTCCTATAAAAATTCTCAATGCAAGACAAGTATTTCCATCTCAGCAAGAAACACCACAAAGTTTTGTTATGATGGAAGTACTGACACATTCTTAACTGTAATCCCAACCTGACAGCAAGTTGGTCAATTTGCATAAACCTTCAAGTTAAGAAACTGCATTGGAATAATAGAGCTATATGTATATGGTTTTCTTTAAGTTTACTTTTAGTTTGCTACACAGTAAGTATTTTTTAATGTTTCCTATAGTCTTTTTCCTCAGATAAAGGGCAGATTTATATTAGAGATTTCTGGTAGTATAACTACACCTCCAATAACCTTATATATGATATAATCCTTTTCCAGCTTTGAAAGCATCTTGGCAATAGAACTTGAAGTGTTTTCCCCCCCCTACAAAACAAAAACTGATCTGTGCTAGAGCCTTTTACCCAGGGAATAGTATGCTACTGAATCTGCACCCTAAATAAATAAGAATAATAATGTGGTTAAGAAATAAGTATTTCCTTTTAAAAAGCAGAGGTCAGCCATTCTCTTCTGTTCTCTGCACCACTTACAGATACTGTAGCTTCCTAATGATCATGTATCCATCCTGCCAAAAATTCTTCTCGTGCTTTAGGAGAAATGACCTTGCTTGTCAATATCTTGTAAGATGCCTAATATGAAGCATTTCTTATCATTCTGTCGTATTATTTCTATAAAACTAGAAGATAAGCGACTTTTATTCATTTAAAGATGAGTCTCTTTTTATAATCATTTGCATCCTTGAGCAACTGATAAAAAGTTTTGGTTGTGAAGTGATTACAAAATGCTGCAAATGCAATTTGAAGCAAGGTACTATTTTCAGATTCCATATTCTTATAGCATAGAAATTGTAACAACCTGGTTTTGGATCCTGGCAAATAAAAACAGCTTAAATATTTTAGTGGCAAGTAGAATGCATGAATATTTTACTTTGGGTGAGGAGTACTCCTCTGGAAAAAAATTACAGCCTCAGAGCTTGCAAGCCACATTCTTTTCAGATGAATGAAGCCAAAAATACCACTAATAAACATGTGTCAAAAAAACTGTTCTTATTCCCATACTGCTTAAACTACATCTGGGTCGCTATTTGAAAGTCTCATAAGTCTGCAATATTAAGTAATCAATTTTCTTAGGACCAATCTGAAATGCTGGTCTGCAGCCAAGTATACCTTTGAGAAAACCCTGTTAGAAGCAATGGAGCAGAATAAATCCAAGCAGTACTGCAAATATTGCTGTGGATCGTAAATAGAAAAATGTGAGTAATGCCAGGACAAAAAAATATTGGCACCATATTGGAACTATGTAAGATATTAGATAGATAAAAGTAAATAACCTGTAATTATTAGATATTTGGGAGAATGGCTTTAGCTTCCCAAGCTAAAGTAATTTCTTTGGCTCTGTTTGATATTCCTAAGCACGCCAGAGCCAATACCAGTGCCTACAAATTTCTGTTCCTCATAACGAAGGAATATGCGTGTGGTTTTCAGTGTAGCATCATTCTGGGCTGAGAGATAGTGCACTGATTCTGATAAAGTATGATTCAATTTATGTGCCACAGGCCCACTACTGCTATTTGTAGAGCAGAAGTATCCAAGAGAGGGCTGATTTAGTAGGTCTCTAAAAAGAAATTGTGCAAAATCAATTTCGTTATATGGTAATTCTACCGTGAGCCTAGTGATTATGATAAATGCTAGACTGACAGCATCAAAAACTGTGCCCAAAAGACAGGGATTTGCTCATAGTCTCCTGACAGCTGCAGGGACAAAATGTAAGACTCAGCTGACTTGTCACGTGGGAGATGTGTAGATTATTCCCTCAGACAGATGAAGACATGTCATAGTGATAGTGGCTTTTATCATGTGGACATCAGTCCTGCTGAAACTGCACTGGAGCTACCAACTAGTTTCAGATAAACTACTGCAGCTACCAGCTGATAATGACTTCCAGTTGCTCTTGACATTGGCCATAGTTACAGCAGTGACCTATAAGAAATTAAAGACTCTGTGTGTCATTACCATCCCCCATGAGCTGTCGAGACCAATTATTGTATGGAGGAGTTTCTCCTTCTGCAAATAATCTTCAGGCTTGCCTTCATACAGAAAGAAAAAAAAGATACTCTGCTGTTTTTCCCAATAGTGGTGTAAAGGGGAATTTAGATATTTCTCTTGTAAAGTTCTTCTCTGGGATGCATACAAGTGTTACCCCTTGAAGTCCTGAACCTGTTTCCACTGAAATCCAGTGGAAGATAAGACCACCAGGCTTTGATCTTAAGTCAGCATAAGCTTGAGATGATAAATTAATAGACGTTTATATATAGCTAAGTCAGCCAGAAGTTTTTCCAGAGTGGTAACTCTGTCCCTATTGTTAAAAGACGTGCTTGTTTCCTAATAACCAGACTCTATAAATAAAAGCACCAATAATGCTTCATTCAAAAATTGCCTGCCTGTGATATTTCTATAAGAAAGACCGCCAGTTTTCTGGAAAGGCTGGAGTGTTTTTGTAGCAAACTTTTTGTGCTGAAGCTTTTTCCTATCTTCTTGTACCAGCTATCTTATTAAAGCTTCTAGTATTCTAACTTTGGCTTCTTAATAGCTTGGCTGGCTCTCATGCCCAGCTATACTGCAAGGAAAACCATATGTCCCTTTCCTTCAAGGTCCCACAGCAGGCTGGGGGCCATGGCACTGTCTTTGTGTCCTGATTTCAGGCAATGTCACTCCATCAAGCTGTTATTAGTACAGGAGGAGCTGCCAAGGTGCAGGTGTGTGCCTGCACCACCCATAGGGTGCCTGGCAGTTCTTGCAGGCCCACCTCATCCTAGAGGGACATAGTAGCCCTTTGTATACAGTACAGTTACCCCCTTCTTGCAAGCTGGAGTATCCTGCCTGTGTTCCTTTTAGAACACGAGAGAAAGGCCTCTACTTACTTGTTTTGGTCCTGTCAGCTTTGATGGTATCCCTCTGAATTTCAGTGTGGTATGGTGGGATGTTCTTCCACTGGTGTTGGGGAAGGGCTGGTGCTGAAGGTAAAACAGTGTGAAAGGCAGATGTAACACCATCCCCCTCAACCAGAGCTTGGTTCTTTATTGCATATATTAATTTTTAAAAGAGCCTTTGTACTTTACTATTTTTTCACAAACCACAAAACAATTAATCTTTCCTAAATTAAAAAAAAAAATTCAAAGTGGTTTTAAATAGCTGCTGTTTCTGTTTGTCTTCATACTTTTTTTCTTTTTAATATGGGGTATTTTTAAAGAGAAGTTTCTATTATTGCTGCTTAGCACCCAGAGTACTTGTGTGAGCTTTTAATCGCAATTTGACAAGCAGATTTTTTTCCCCTCTCACAAACTGGGCATGCAGGCACATCCTGGATTATACTGTCAGGTCGTCATTGGCATAGAGGGGAAAAGCCTGAATGTGGTTTACCAAGAGTAATCTGAAATTTATTTCAACAGATGCAGTATAGTCCCTGGAAATTTTCAAACCATCTAATGACTCCCACATCTGTCTTTCTCAAAACAGTTGCCCACATGAACTAAATACATTGAAGCTACCAACTCGCCACCTGCTCAACTGACTGCTTTCACAAAGATTCACATCAGGTTACTTAATATTCATGCCAGTTTTTTGAACCAAAATTAATAAAACTAGTCATCATAAATATGCTTTTTAAAGCAACTTAATCCATGCTTACCTCCCAAAATCTCCATATGGAGCTAAATCAGTGTTAGGATTTCCATCTTATTAGGAGAGAGAGCATATTTCAGTGGCTAGTCTTTGGGAGGCCACAGGTGTTGAATGGGATGAGAACATCAATCCTGTCCACCACTTCAGTTAATAATTCATTTTTAACATCTTCACTAAGTTGAAGATTTTACAGCTCCCCCTGCCAAGAAACACAACACTGTCAAGAACAAGACTTCTCTAAAAAAACCCCAAACAAATCCATTTTTCAGGTTCAGACATTTAAATGGGCTCCAAGGAAATGCATGGTATGCAAAGTTATTAAGACATTCTATTTTTTCATTATATTATGCAATTGTTAGTCGAAGACCAAATGATGTCTCTCTCTTTCTTAACTCCACTTTAGTAAAAGATAATAGCCCAAGGGAAGAAACTACTTCATTCTGTACAGCTTTCTAATAATAGCTGTTGTTATTACACGGGGTTAGTGCACAGAGACCACAAAATCATTTCAAACAGGACTGTTTTAATCCATGTTCTGTAAAATTAGAATACTTCCAATGATTTGGCATTTGCTACTTAATTCTATTTTTTTTTTCATTCCTGTAGGACAAAACTTTGTTCCATCCGGTAAGCAGCAGCTGCATAGATTGCAACCCAGCTGAGAAGAAGATTTTCATGAACAGATGTGATCCTTTATCTGAAACGCAACAGTGGATTTTTGAACACATTAATATGACTGTTTTAGAAAAATTTAACAGCAAAGCCAGTTCCTAGAAGGAAAAAAAAAAAAAAAAGAAAAAATGAACGCACCTATTTACGCCTATTTACGTACAGACTGCAGACTACATTTTTGCCAGCATCTGGGTCAAAGGAGTCAGGAATTAAACTTCCTAGATCCAGGAAATCTGTTCTGAGGATTAAGAAAATGCCACAGCAAGAGCCAGCAGGCTGTCCTTGTGGATATACAGTATCTGGAGGACTTGGCCAAGAGCCTCACCGGATGCTGCTGAGAACTTCAGGCTGAAAATTCCCTTGCTGGTCAAGGGAAAAACTTTGTTTAAAAACTGTTTAAAAGTACTCCAAGTTAATAAAGTAAAACAAAACTCTAGAGTTTCTCAGGTCAAATCCTGCTATAGTGAGTAGCTCAGAACAGATGCTATGATTTGGGATGGGTTTATGGAGTGCATGACACCTACAGGGACCTGAAGAAATCCCAGGTTTTAGAATTAAACATGCTGGTAGAAGAGTAATGATATCCCAGCATTCCCTAGACAAGATATATGCTCTGTTGACATTCTCTTAATAAAAGGTTGGGTTAAGCAGGTTTAACCCTCAGAACTGCTGCAATTAATTTAAAATACCTCCCTTTTACATTCCATTCATTACCAAAATAGGAATGGTAGAAACCTTAGGGTCTAGAATTACACTATAGTGAAGCATGAAATAAACTGTATGGTTTTGCCCTCACATTTTCCTCCCTTCAGGAAAAATAAAGCAAAGCAATCAAATTTAAATATATGATATATTTAGCAGTTGTGATTCAAATCCCATTGTCATACAAGGTGAGATTTTTTTTTTAGTGACAAATATAACAGCAGTAGCTGCAGCATAACAGAAGGCTTGTGGACTATCTGTCTTTTTTAAAGGTAGAATCTTTACCAACATATAAATTAAATTGAAAATAGGCTGGGGAAAAAAATCCAGAGGAGAGTGGAAAATAATTGCATACTGCATGCTAAACTAGGTTAGTCAAATTAATACTGGTATGCTGCCATCACCTAAAAGCATGTTGACTCCCTGCAGTGCAGCTTAAAAGATCTTGCAGTGCTCTTGACACAGAGGAGTGGAGAGAAAAATTGACAGGAAATCAGTTGGGTGGTTTCAGAGTTTTTGAAATCTGTGATGGAAATCGTGAACTTTCCACAGCGAGCAAGTGAATGGTATTGTAGATACCTCATGAGGGAGGAAACAAGAAGTGCAAGCAAGTCACACATTGCAGTATTTTGGTACTTTAGACACAGGCACTATTCAGGGTAACACAGACTTCCATCACAGTGATGATCACGATGGGTCCCTCAGACGTATCAAGCTGTTGGAGAGAGAGGCCTCTAAAACATTTTGAAAGGGTGTCTATGATTCTTCTCAGTTCATACTGATATGTGGAACATGACTGATAACTTTGAGATTGTTCAAGGAAAGAACGAGTATAGATTTATATCAGGTAAATACCTAGCTTTTGCTTGAAAGATGAATTTACAGATGAAAGCATCATAAATTCAGATAGATCACATCCTCTGTGCTGTAACTCCTTTCAGGTTCCAAAAATAACATTTGTAATTAAGTTGCTAATTGTGATTGCTGGTGAGGTGACTGACTAACCAAAATACTAATGGGCAATCTAATCTGTTTTAAGGGAGTGGAGTGACTTCATTTGTTTATTTCTCCTTAAACTCTGTTTATGCACAAAGAGCATTGATTGCATTGAGAATGGTTCTAGTACCAATATGCTATTATATAGGAATATTTTGTAGTTGCAGGTCATATGAGAGTTTTAAAAGGGGAATGAGGTCCTGTAGCCTTCAGGGATACATGCACTTGGGAAATTGTGAAATTTCCAATATATTGAGCAATTGCTGCAAGTTATTGGAGAGATCTTTCTAATAATTTAAAGGAATGTGTCCATAGAGTTGTCATTTTATGATTTTAAAATAAGTGAGCTTGTTTAGGTATTGTTTGAATTTAATTTGAAGATATGGTGTGCTCAGGAACAGAAGAAGGTTCCAGTATGAGGATACATCATTGATGACCAGGATACTTTGTTTAGCTGTCACAGCATCATTTATTTGCAGCCTGATCATGAGGAAAGAGGGTTTGGGAAAAGAAGAAAATGGCTGCCTCAAATATAAGTGCAGCCCTTAAGCTGCTGGTTGTAACTGGCCCCAAACTGTCAGTCCTGGAAGCGACACTGTATGTCTGAAATAGAGAAGCAAAGGAGGATTGCTAAGCCAGAACAGATTGGTAGGGTTATGTCATTCAGTGTCTGACTGCATCTCAATGGTCTGATTTTGAGATGTCTAATGGGAACTAGGCTGCTCCTAGGGCAAAGAAAATCTATGCCTTTTACAGCCCTTGTTGAGTCTTATTGCACAGCACCTTACACTGCCAAAGGAAGCCTTGTACTTACTTGTAGCTGATCACAAATTGTAAACTCTTGCAGTCCTTGTCCAGAAAGCAATCTATGTGACTAATAGTCAGATATTGTGGGGAAAGAGAACAGTCCTTGCACAGGACTCCTTCAACAAAAGTTTTATTAATAATAAATGATCATTGCTGCTTTTCAGTTCAAGTCTGTCTTGGGTATTCTCCAAAGGTTTCCACTGATAAGAGTATTTCATTACCAATTTGCCATGCAGAATTTCTTTAATTCTTCCTGCAACCATATCTTTTCCAGCCAATAAACTTCTGAACAATTTTTTAGGTTGGAGAGTTGTATCTTCCTCTCATATTTCTCCCGGAGTATTTAACTTTAACGTGTGTTTCTTCAAAAGACTATGGAATTTCTTCGTAGAATTTTTTTTAAATACCAGGTAGTTCTGAACACATTTTAAATATAGCACATAGGTGGCATTAACTAATGTGGGCTTATCATTTCAGGGGAGCTATACTGATTTCCTCAACTATTTACTTGCTTCTGTTTTTTTCAATTGATTATTTTATGGCTTTAATCAAGAGATCTGAAAAGAAGATCTTTGTATCTGTAAGAGTTCATCTACCCTAAATGTTTTCCATTTAGTATTAACTGACCTTTTTTTTGTGGCCAGCAAACTGCTACAACTGGAGAGAGCAACTGGAAAAACTGAAATAAACTCCAAGTGCAACTAAAACTCTGAAACAAGACATCTTCCCCTGAATATATTCCAGGATCTAAACTAAAAAGAGGCCTTGGGGGACAGGGCTCAAAGGAGAGAGGAGGAGCTGGGAAACAAAGTCTTTCAAATATGGGAGAGTAGCCTTGTTGCGGAGACATGACAAGACTTCACTTTTCATTGGCCGCAGTCTTATTTCAGAAAAATGAGATTGCTTTAGAACAAATGTTTCTGCAGCAGTATGGATATTCCTGGGTGTGATCCATTTATGAATAGCTGCTGAACTAAGTCTGTCTCATGATGAAGATAGACTAAGCTTGAAATGAAGCTGACAAGCACTTAACAACCTTTGATTACTGGCGATTTACCAGGCATCAGTGTCTCCAGTGGCCTTAGTGAAATCTTATGCCACATAGAATAAATGTGTATAAATAGCTTGACCAAACTGATTAGATAGGAGGCACTTCTGCAGGAGTGGGTGTTACCTTTGTTTAAAAAAATTCATAATCACAATTCATTTGCATTTTTACTGATAACTTCTGCAAGGGACTGAGTGAGGGAGATCCTTTTAGCCTATCTGGATGGATTGGAGATGGAGCATTTTAGGAAGGCAGTACTGGCAAGTTTTCAGTGTGGCTGACACCAGGGGTGCATCCATTTGCTATTTAAAGAGCATCTGTAATGTTGATAACCCAGTGCCTTTCAAGAGAACACAGCATGTATGTTAAAAAGAAGGAATATGATAATGGTTTGATTTTTCTTTTTTAATCCATCAAGGTTGTTAGGGAAATAATTTCAAAGCCTTGAAAACAACACAAAGTGATCAAAAGTAATGTTTTTTATAGTGATGTTAATTTATTCATTTGTTTAACCCCCTCCCAAATATGTTCCATATTCTCCTAAAAGAGCACATGGGTTCAAGAGTTGCTTTTACATAACATTTCAGGATCTTGCCCTGTCTGAAAATTTTGAAAAGTCTTAAAAAAAATTAGGAAATGTAAACCAAAAGGTAACATAAAAACCTAAGAAAACTACCTATTATGTCTAGTGTACCAAGAGACGTTGTTAAAAGTTTGCTAAGATAGTATCTTTCAACTGTAAAAATTTTAGATTAATAAGTAATAGAGTTATTAACTCTTTAGTGTGTAGTGCTTTTTATTTAAGATTTTTTAATTTTAATAATGTAGTGTATTTGTGTGGTCGTTGCTGACAGGTTTGGTTTTTTTTAACCCCACATAATACATAAATCTGTCTTAGGTCTCCTGAAACATTTCTCTCCTCATATTTCCTTGTTATAATTCTGAATGCACTGGATTTAAGAAAATGCAAACATATGAAAAAAATCTCTGAAAGGTAAGAAACATATGTAAAAACAAATAATGAGAAAGTTTAGCTAGTGAAATTCAGAGAAATGTATCACATTTCCAAAGCTTCAGCAGCATTCAGAAAATACATTTGCTCTGTGAAGTGGTTTCTGTTCTTTCAGTGTATCATTAATATCAGTGGTACTACTCCTGGGACAGGACTTCTGAAACTGGTGTTACTAGCATTTGGACAACATGGTGCCAGAAGGGGGAAAAAACCTAGAGCTTCAGCAAAGATTTCATTTCAAACACTGCAATCTGGTATGCCTTAAGATTTTCCTTGTTTTCTAAGGTTTCTGTTACCTTAGTAGGTTTTTTTTTTTTACAGGACCTTACAGTGCAGGAGGTGCTTCAGTGGGCCTTATGAAAACAATGCAGGCAACAGGGGAACAAAGAGGATATGGGTTAAAACAATAATAATTTGTGATTACCTAAAGGTGGATTTACCATAGCACTGTCCAGTAGGTTGATTATATACAAAAATAAGTTTATTTTGTGCAGCCACTTTGGTAGGTGCTTCAGGGAATCAATGAATGAGAAGGAGCCTCACAAAGTGGGTCAGCAGAAAAGCTTGTACTCAGTAAAAGATGTAGAAAACCTCAGAATGATCCATTTTAGAGAAGCAAATGAATAAGATGAGATTGGTATCATGGACAGTGCACGTAATGTAAGGGGAGCTGCAGTGAGGCAAGTCTGGTGAGTGGTAATATCTTAAATATACTAAGACATAGGAAAGGAAAACTTGGTCCTCATTAATCTTAGCAGGATTCCCTAAGACTATCAAAGTATTAGTTGATTAAATTAAGTTAATCCTTGATCTCCCCACTAAATGACTCAACCTGGAAGGGACCACAGTCCAAGCAAAATTCTGCTGATCACTCTGGAGCATCTATCAGCAAAAGATACCATTAGGTACAGTTCAGTCAAAAACCCCAACTGGCACCAGAACTAAAACAATATTATCAGCCCAAAATATCTTTAGGCCTCTGGCATCCCTCTATGAAAAAAAGGTTTTATTTGCCTAAAGGAGTGATTGATGGTAATGATCCTGGATTAAGAAGATCAAGAATTGTGAGCTTTCAAGGAGGTGAAAGGCCAAATGCTGAGATTAGGAGTTGGCAGTTTAATTGAGAGAGGAAGGAGGAGGAAATAGGTGGTAAAAGGGAAAAAGTAGGAATCAGGCTTAATTCCATATACGAAGGAAGTATGTCCCACAAGGGTCAGCCACTGATAATTTTGGATACCTCTTCATAGCAGGACTTGAATGTTTATTTCCATCACAAATATTCAGGAACTGAGAGGCAATCAAGCCCTTTTGCAAGGAATTAAATTTAGAATAAGGAGAACTGCCTAATCTGAAATATATTGATTGTGAAATACATGGTCACAACAGAGAAAAGCTTTGCAGGACCCTGAGTTTGTTCTGAGTTTTCCACCAAAGGTATGTGTGTATGTTCTTGAGGATACTTTATAGATAGTACATAGAAGCAGAACATTATGGTCCACTTTTTACTTAGTTTAATATTTCTCTCTATCTCAGGCATTTTTGAAAGAAGAAAAGTGTTTAACTCAATTTCCCTAGAAAATGTCAACTTGGATCAGTGTGAAGTAGCTCTGCCTACTCCCTTTGTGGATCAAGATAAATTTTCCTCTTCAGACATTTCATACAGCTCTTAAAAAAAAAGAATCTTGTGGCTCTGCCTTCATGGCTCCTTGCAGCATTCACCTCCTCTATGCATTTCAGTTATTTTATGGATTTTTTTTTTCTATTTTGTGTTTCTTCCCTTCTGCCGACTCACTATCTGCCAGAGTCCTGGTCCCTCTTTCTTCCCACCTTTCTGCTCTGTGTTTCTGCTGCTGCAGATCCCTCCTCAAGATAAGAGCAACTAAAGGTGCTTTGATCTTGACTTGGCAGAGCTTCAAGCCCTTCTGCCTCGAGGTACCTAGCTTGTTCTAGCAGAGGGATGGGGAGGAGAAAGACACCTGAGGAGATGGGAGAAGTTCTGTTGTTATGGGTCAGTCTCACTACAGATATTGCCAGTGGAAGAGTTATAGCTCCTAGCACAGACAGGAGCTATATTTCTTTGAGGGGAAAAAAATTGCGTTGGTGATCTACTTTCTCATCCATTTTTGAAATTCAGTGCTGCCCAGAGAGGGGAGTATGTAAGAACAAGAAGTATCGGAAGTATCTTATTCAGTGGATATACTTTGTTTAATTTTTATACTTTGTTTAATGTTTAATTGTACTTTGTACAAATGTTTAGAAGCAGCTGAACTTCTTGTCTTCAAGTTTTTAATTTCTGATTATCCTTATTGAGCTAATATGGATACAAGAAAACTGAGTAGAATTATTTTTAAGTGTTTTTTTTATAAGCCACCAAGGGGTTATAATAACTTTAACTGAAGTCATTATTCCAAATCTGAAGTGGATGTGTAGTCTGTGATGGGTACATGACACGGGTTAACCTCTAGTCAAGCTGCAGAGACTCAGAGGGGCTTTATTTATAACAAGAGAGAGAATGCCCAATGTGCAGCAGCCTTTGCTTAAAGATGTACAGGGCTCTAGTTTATTCCCCGGCATGTCAACAAATCTAGTATGTATAATGATTCCCATTGTCAAAGCAACAATTGCAGACATGACAGTAAAACATCACCTTTTCCTTCCTACTAGAAGAGAATCCTTTCTCTGGTTTCCTGTAGGTCTTTATGCACCTCGAGAGTTTATTTGTAACCAGAACATACGGATAAAAGTTATACCTGTCCTTTCACTAAACAAGTTCCTAGGAAACTGGAGTACCAGTGTAAAGCCTGTACAAATGCACTGTCCAAAGGATTGTCAGCCAAGGAACAGGGGTTTCATACAAAGAAAAATAAGACCCAAATGGACATGACCTGCCATGTGCACTCACAGCCCAGAAAGCCAAACGTGTCCTGGGCTGCACCAAAAGCAGCATGGTCAAGCAGGGCCAGGGAGGGGATTTCTGCCCCTCTGCTCTGCTCTGGTGAGACCCCACCTACGGGGCTTGCATCCAGCTCTGGGGTCATCAGCACAGGAAGGACATGGTCTTGTTGGAGCGAGTGCAGAGCAGGGTCACCAATTTAATTAGAGGAATGGATCACCTCTCCCGTGAGGAAAGGCTGCGAGAATTGGGATTGTCCAGCCTGGAAAAGAGAGGGCTAAATTCTTACTATCGAAGTACTAGAATTGGTTGCCCAGAGAAGCTGTGGATGCCCCATCCCTGAAAGTGTTCAAGGCCAGGTGAATGGGGCTTTGAACAATCTAGTCTAATGGAAGGTGTCCCTGCCCATGGCAAGGGGGTTGGAACGAGATGATCTTCAAGGTCCCTTCCAAACACAGACCACTCTATGATTCTAAAGTTTTTTCTCCTTTATTCCTGTCATAGCCTCCAAATTGCAGCTACTGCTCTATATCAAAACATATCATGGTAATCTACACCTGGAAGGACACTGATGCATCAGGCCTCTGCTGCCAGTTTTTCATACAAATCTGCAGCATGGCTACATAAACCTGTTCTTTGGGGTTGAAGATTGTTCTGCACAGTTGTTACTCTGGCAAGGGGTACATTCCTTCCAACTTTGGCCTGACCTGCAGTTTTCCACCTCAGACTGTAGGCTGAAGTAGCTTGATATTGTCCAGCTCTCCAGGTAATGTGGTTCATTGCACATCTCTCAACACCTTACAGCAGTCCAGTCCACACACACACACACACACGCGCACATATGGTTAAGAAGTGCTAGGTAGCAAAATAGAAATATGTGGTCTCTTCTGAGCCTCTGAGATACTTCTACTTATCAACTAGTCTTTCTGATGGTCAGAGTGTTTTTCAGGCATCTCTGTGAATAAACACACTTTCCTGCAGGTATCCTGCAAAATATCCATTTCTCTCACTTTTCTGAGAGTCTGGAAATACAGCCTTCACTTGCTGTTAAACAACATTCAGGAAAAAACATTTCCTGGCAATTCTACTATTATAAACTATATAAAGGGCCAAGAAGAATTGGAGACTACTTTGTGTAACCCCTGTCCAATGTCCCAGTAGGCAAGACAGACAGAAATGAGTTGGGCTGATAGGCAGCTATAGTAGAGATCAATTAAAAGTAAGATGGAGTTGTCTAATTTTCTGTGAAACAAGGTCAAAATATTTGGTTATTGTGATTTAGGAAATATAGCTCTCTGAAAAATGGGGGAAATGTTTTCAGATGTGTGCATTTGAAGTATTATACAATAGATTACAATTGGTAATATATACATTAGAATAAGTAAAATGAAAACATACTCTTCTGTGCTGACTAGTCTGAGATAGTTGGCTTAGATGTTATTAAACAACAGCTGTAGAAACTGACCAACTTACTGGTGCATTAAAATAATGTTTTCAGGACATGCTTAAAGGATTTACAGAGACCACATGCCTGTACATTTCTGGACTGTAATTAAGAAGCTGAACTATGGAATAAAAATTGTACACCTGTCCTATTTTATATTTGGATGTATTACATTACAGGATAAAAAGTAAAGGATTGTTGAACAGCAGTTTCAAGAAATTACCATGATCTGAATGAATAAATACCTCTCGGAAGCTACAGCATAAATTTTTCAGTTTGTTGTACATCTCCTGCTGCTAAAATAATCAGCTGTGTCAGGTGGGTGAAGAATTGGGCAAGCCCAAGCAGCTGCAGGGTTGCCCAGGGCCGTATTGCTGCTCCCGTTCCCGCAGCTCCAGCCATGGCAGACTTGTAATATCACCAGAAGGAGAAAACAAAGTCCTCTCCTTTAACAAAGAGCACTGTAAGCTCTGACAATACTGAAAATCATGTCTTGAATGGCCACCTAAATAGAGAAATAAAGAAGTGAGGACAAAATAGTTGTATACACATAATAGTCCTCAAGTGACAAGTAAGGAAGCATTGAAAAAGTTTGTAAGGACTTGATTCCAGTAAAAAGTCATGTAAGTCAAGATTTATTTGTCCTACTTCCACACCAAAACAAAAAACACCAACAAAGCAACAAGAAAAAAAATCCTAGAAATTCCCAGCACTGCTAGTCCTTCTACCTACAACTGGTAAGACATAAAAAACATAATCTTCAAAAAGAGGATTAATTGCAAAAGTTTAAGTTACATAGAAGAACAGTATTAGTCAATCAATCATCTTCAAAGACTAGGGAAGAAAGAGTTGATTATTACATATTATTATCTTTAAAGGATCTATTTTTGTTTTTTTTAAAATTATGTCTCTTTAAGTCCTATAACTTAATTTTATGCATGCCCATACACTTCAGTTCTTTGGTGCTGTACACCTATCCTAAAATCTTCCAATTGAAAATTGTTAATTAAATCCATCCCTGACATCTACTGCATATGGCAGAGTTGTGGTAGGATTTAAGTGGACACAATCTAATTTTATTTGTTTCTGACATTGATTCCAAAGACCTCTGAACATCAAAACTAGCAAAACTGAGAGAACTATAAACATGCATTGAAAGTGTGACTGCTGCTTGTCTAGAGAGTGTAAAGGATACCATAGTCAAATGCAAACTGAAGACAGCTCAATCAGGAAAAAGAATGTGATTTTCTATCTAACCTTTCCACTTAAACTGTTTGGGAGCAATTTATTACAGGCAGTTCTATTGAACAAACCTTGGTAAATATCTTCCTACTGAAATGGTGATTATAACAACAAAACTAATTTTAAGTCAGGGGGCTTTGACAAATATCAAGTCCCTAAAGAGACTGGAGACATTAATATTACAGGCATGACCCTTGGCAAGAGAACAACTAGGAACAAAGAATTATTACTAAAAGAAAAATGAAGTGGTTTAGATACATCAAGATCAATTAGGCATTAGTTTTAATATAGCCTAAAGTTAAAAGCTGTAAAACAACAGAGAATTTTCCCCATTTGCATCATTTAAAGTTCACAGCCCGAGGAAAATACTGTATATAAAGAAACCAGAGAGCCTTCTGTGAATTGTGTGTCAATTATCTAATTACCTTGATAACATCAGGTGCAAACCTTCAAGGAAAAAGCTTAAAGAGCTCTTGCAGGTATGAGTGTATTAGGCGAGTAATAAGACTTGTAGGGAGAAGAGAAAGAACTGTACCTTGTATTGAAATGAATGTTCTCTCCCTATTTGCAAGAATGTGAGAGACACTAGTTACAAAAGGTTTACTGGAGTATGTTTATCATCTCCAAATGCAGCTTCTCAGCTTGGGAAGAGTGACAGGGAGACTAGGCGAGTTTCTGCTTTGACTCTTGCTTCCAGGCTGAGATGCTGCCATGTATTCCAGCTAGTCGAGAAGAGAATCCAAGGCTCCTACCTCCTGGCCTCCCTCCTTCCTCTGCAATGTCTGTGGATGGGGAAGGGTGAGTGCACTTTGTGATCCTGCTGCCTGGGCAGCTCCTTGCAGCGGTAGCAGAGCTCTCTGACACAGGAGGTCAGCGACAAGAGCTCGGCCTACAGACACATCGTAGGGCTTGTATGGGGCAGCTGCCCTTGATGCCCTCCATGAAAAGTCTGTGTACCACCGGCTTGGGCAATAGCTCTGAACATTAGCTGCTCAGCAGCGGTGCTTGCATCCCTGCTTTTCTGACTGATAATTCCCCACACCAGTTGTAGGAGTGTTGCCTGTCTCCACAGTGAGAATTTGAAGTCTGGACAACAAGCTGCCCCAGCCAGGTGGGAAGGAGATGTGTCTGCACTTCTGGTCAGCACCAGTATCTGTTGTCTGGTTTTTGAAGGGAAATTGTAGTGACTTCTTCAGGTGAAAGCCTTAGTGAGTAGATGCATAAGAGAGTGTCTGGTGGCATGCTTGTATTTGGATAATTGCTCTAACTAGCTGGTTTGTTTGTTTTGGGGGGTTTTTTTTAGTGGTTTTTTTTTAAGATGAGGGAAAAAACACAGGAGTTTTTAATAATATTTTTTTCTTCTGCCTAAGTGATTCTCAAGTGACATTCACCGCTGTTTTAATTAAACATACCTCCCAATTTAGAATTGATAAGCTCAACTTCAAGGAAATTCCAGCACAAACTTTTATTTGGCAAGGGGAAGCAAACTGGTAAGTAGAAGGATAGTGTCTCCTAACAGAGAAGTGGGAAGAATTCAGAAAGTGCAGCTAAGGCAGAAGAACCCCAGTAGCAGCACCTGCAAACTAATCTCTCACAGCCCTTTGCCACAGAGGTTGGCTCTGTAGCTACTGCCTGAACTAGAGGAGAAGATGGATTACTTGGTTATTGTCACCTCCTTGGTGCTTCCCAGAACTCCAATGGAGAGCAGGAAACCAGTCATCATTGGACATTCCCCTGAAGTGCCTCCTTAGGCCACCCCACGTGCTTTAGGTAACCCAGGAGGGTCCATTCTGGTACCACCAGCACAGGAGACTACAATCAGGGGCAGGAACTGCCATCTCCTCATCAATCCCACTAAGCCACAGGCCATGACAAAGATTTATATAAAGCCTTTACAAGTACATGCTCAGGGTTGGTTTTTTTCAGCTGTTTGACCTCGGGTCTTGTTTTTACTTCCTCCTTAGCAACCAGCTGAGCCTTCTCCATTTTCATGACAAGAAACCTGCATTTGCAGCTCTTAAAGAAGGTATGACCCTGACCCTTCAAGGACTGGGACACACAACTGACATGAGACCACACCAGCCAAAAATCAGGTCAGTGATTAAACTTCTTGATGTTGGCAAGTCAAGTGTCAGTATCAGAAGGGAACTCATGAAGTCATTTGTAGTTGTAGTCCTGACACCAAAAACTGTGTGTTTAACTCTTTCTGAGATTGCAGCTTGTGGGAGAAGAAGGTAGGGAGGCACAGCTTTTCTGCTAAGAAATGTGTATGTTGGTTTAGGAGCTGCCACATCCTAATTTCCAGTAAGTGAAAAGCAACAACAATAAATTTCATGTTCTGTATGCTACCTACTTTTGGTATAGGGAATATTGCTGAACTTCTGTTCCATTGGAAGAAACCTTTCCCTTGCATTAGGTCTTCACCTGACCCATTACTGAGATAATCTTCTGATAGACTACAGCTAAAGGCTGGGGCGGTGGTGATTCTCAGAACTGTCTTGTCAATGCATATGTGATGAAATTAAGGAAAGTCTAGTCATGAATACGATCTCTGTTTCCAGTTCCCCTGAGAGCTTCCATCAAGTAAAACTACTTTCCTTCTAAAGCACGTTTGATGAAGGGGAACTACATATTTTTCTATTATTTGCCTGCTAGAATATTCTTTACTTGGTATCTGAGCACTGTCTGAGTGGTGACATACATAAATATTGCAGCTCATCTTTTTTAAAAGCTTTATTATATCAGTAATACAGAAAACAATTTGCATTTCAGATGAAGAGACAACAGTATATCACAAAATATTTACTCTGCCCAGAAGAACAGCAAACTACAAACTATTTAACAGCAGTTTGTGTATGCATTTAAAGATTACACCTTTCTTTTTAACAAAAGTTTTTATTTGTGTGATAAGTAGTTTTCTGTGAGTAAAATGATTAGACCTTGTCTGGCATCTTTGAATTTATATTCTGTGAGAAGCAGTAGTGTTTTAGGTCTGAGTTTTATAGTATATGGCATGTAAAATGTGTTTAGCGTCTTGTGGATGTTTTTTAGAATTGTTTTAAAATAGATCATAGTCTTTATTTGCTTTTTCTGGGGAGAACCAACATAAGCTCATAAGTGTTCTGCTTTTAAACAATGTACAAAACCTGACCTCTTTGTTAGTTTAGTGGTCTTACACCATTTGTTAATACTCAGCAAAGAACAACATTTTCACTGAGAATGGATCTTGGTCCCTTCTCTTTTCTCTGGTTCCCTTGAAAAAAACCCAAAACAACAACAACACCAAAAAAACCCAAACATGTGCTGTCATCAGCTGACCTGAGGGGAAAAAAAGAATCAGAAAATACCTCCACAGAGCACCTATTTTTCCAAAGATTATGGAGAAGTGAGGGGAGATATCAACAGGGAGCAAAGAATGGCTAGGAAGAGCCCAGTCAGTGCATAGCCCTGGGGCAGACCCTTGATCCTTCTGTGTCCTGTGATCTGAGTGAGCTGGCAAAAGGGAATTTTGTATTGCTGTCCTTAGAGTGCATCTGGTGACAAAACTGTATTGCAGACCCCTCTCTAAGCTTTATTGATTGTAATGGTGACAGCTGTGTGCAAGGGTCAAATGTGAGCTACTTGCATGGAGATGTTCCCATCTTCAAAGCCAAACCCCAGTGGGAGTTCTGTGGTTCTGCATGGCTTGGCTGTGGATGGTTTGTGTCTCAGACTGTGAACAGCAGCTGCTCATGTGGAGGGGGCAAGAAGTCTCCTAGTTGTTAATGAAATATGGTTTACAAGGAGAATGCCTATTGGCACTTGGCTTCTCCACAGAAAGAGCTGCTGTAATTTCCCTTAGAGAGTACACCACCACTCACTGTTTTGAAGCACATGTTCTCAGGCCACAGTGAAGTTAAGTATAGAAGAGGTCCCTAAGTGGACTTTTGCATGACGAAATTCAGAAAGCAGTGATTTGCTCCATAAATGGCATAGCTACCTATCTGTAGCAAAATACACCATGTCAGATAACCCAGGCAGCATCTATATATCCTCACCTAATTGCTCTATTATTTGTGGCAGTGATGCCTCAGAAGAAATCCCCCAACCCTTTTGACTAGAGCTGGGGCCCTGGCTCCCAGTGCCATGGCAACGGAAGTGCTGCCTGCTGAAAAAGCCAGCTGAGTCCAGAAAAGGTCATCAGAGTCCTTTAGAAACCCTGGGAAACTCTTTATCCTCAAGGAGGAAGAGGCACAAGTCTGAAGCCGAAAAGACAAAATAGTTTGTTAATGGTGAACACACAAAATTTCCAGTTTATCTCATAAAGCATATTTTAATGTGTTTTTTTGCCTTTAGGGCTATTTCAGCATTCTGCATGGTTTTAGGTGGGATTGAAGGGTGACACAGCTTGGGGAACAAGGCTGGGAAGATTGTGGGTTTTTTCAGTTGCCACAGCTAGAGTTTATTTACAAAGCTATTAGGACTGAGGCCTTATGGAAAAAGCCCTGGAGTTGCAAGAGCTGGCACAAAAAGGAGAAAATATATTACCTTTGGCTTCTTTTCTGCACTGTCCCAGTCCAGCACTTGGCAGAGCAGATACAAAACACAGCATGCTGCTTTAGGGAGTGCTTGTTACAGTACTAATCTGGATACTGCAACTTGGTCCCACCACTTGTGACATCCTAGACTTGTAGGAACAGTTGGATCAATTTACTAGATCCAGGCTGGATCACCTTGTAAGTGGAAAGCTTTTTAAAAAGTTACAATTCTTGAAGCATCCTTTCATGTTTAAGGCTATGTATGATTCTAGGAGTTGACTCTTGTATGCTTAAAGCATTTGGATGATGCTTCATCTGTAAAAACTATACCTGAAAACAACTACAGTAATTTCACGAATACAAGCCGCACCATTTTGACTAAAATTTTGCTCCCACACCGGAAATGCGGCTTATACTCAGGAGCGGCTAATATGTGAATAATTTTCTGACATTTACAACCTCAGAAGTGCCAGCCAGGGTGCCGAGCCGAGCACCTGCCAGTAAAAGCTGGCATTTCGCGATTGTTACAAATTGTTACTCTGTTGCGCCGCGGGTGGAGCCTGGCTCCCTGCAGGCAGCACGGGGGGCAGGGAGAGAGGAGGGAGAGCTCTCTCCTTCCCTCCTCTGCTGCAGCCCGGGGGAGAGACGGAGGAGCCCCGTGCTGCCATTGCCGCAGCCCGGGGAGGAGGCGGGGTGCTCCGTCCCCCCCCGCCTCTGCGGGAGAAGGGGGGGCTCTGTCCCTGCCTGCCACCATGGGGCAGCGCCGGGCCAGGGCGAGCGAGCCCAGAGGCAGCAGCCAGCCCCGAGCAGCCCTGCCGAGTGGCAGCGCCAGGCTGGGCCACCTGGCCCCGTCGGCAGCCCCTAGCGGGCCGAGCCTGCACAGCCCAAGCCGAGCCAGTAAACTCCGCCCTGCCGCGGTTCTGTTACTAATTGGCAACTTTGTTGCACGCGGGTCCTCGCTGCGAACGACAGAGCGGCTTATACTCAGGTGCGGCTTATTTATGGACAAAGAACGAAATATTTGCCAACACCCAGAGATGCGGCTTATATTCAGTGCAGCTTGTATTCATGAAATTACTATACTTTGGGAAGAAAAGCTTTTTTTTTTCCCCCAAGAAAAGGTGTATTAAGGCTACTGTGGTTCATACAGGAAAGAAGGTGAAAGCACAGCAGCAAAGGCAACCTGGCTCACTGACCTGAAACATTGTGCTGGCCAAGCAACAAAAGCCTGATTCCGATCACCTTTCCTTTGCCTCCTCTAAAGCAGCCATGCCAAGTCACATCACTGGGCAGCAAAACGAAGTGAAAAAAAAAAATGCCACCACGATACCTCTCCCCAAATCTCCTGTATTTAAAGGGGATAAGCTAAAACGTGATGGATGGGAATATGTATTGTGGATTCAGATACATCCTTGGTACTGCAACCTTCTCTACTCCTAGTGCATGCTAAGCAAGGAGGTGATTCTGAATACAGGAGACTTCTTTCTTTCAAATGAAAACATTTTGAGATACCTACCTACCTTAGTAATACCTTGGTAAAAGATTTTAAAAATAAGTATAAACCCACAGCTAGTACAAGAAATAGGTAAGAATGAAGCCTTCTAAACACTTTAAAGTGTGGAAATACTCAACAATTCTTGTAATTTTTTAAAATTCTTTTTTAAATTATTTACCTTTCTACCTGTCTTTCAGCTTTTCATGTCCATGCTTGTTATTCTTGTAAGTTTAACATTTTCCAGGGTCTGTAAAAGTCTGCAGCTAACACTTCTGGTTATGTTTTTCTTCAGCAAACAGTTAATTCTAATGAATGGATATTGCCATTTTAATTATGGAAAAGTCAATATACTTATGCAGCTTTTGGCAGCATGACAGACAAGACTTAGTACCTTGGTTATCAAATTACTTAGGCATATGTAGCATATGTATAACTTTATAACAGGGTCATCCTAAAGTGACTATCACATAATTCCTGAGGAAAGTGGAAGGCAAATGAGACCATGTGTGAAAACATATACATATATTAGATAGCTTTTTTTTTCTCCTTCCATCCCTTCCATGAGACTTGCATTGCATTCTTATTCTCCAATTCTTTGTAATTATGTCTTCCATCGCTGATTATTAACAGTATCCACTAAGCAAAAAGCTGCTGATGGGACACCCAAAATCTGGTGATGTCTTGAGGAAGCAGTAGCACAAGATGCAATTTTTTTTTGGTATGCAGGGGGCTTCACCACATGCTTTACTAGCCCAGAAGAAAACAGCAGGATGAGATGTGGTTTCATTGTGCCAGGGGAGGTGAAGGAAGGGGAAAAAAGTGGTAATACGTGGCTGCATCCTGGATTGCATCAGGAAGTTGGATTTCAAGTTGACAAATGTCCCACAGCACCCAAGGAGAGCACACAGAGCAGCGGGTGTGGTGGGGGAGTGCCGGGCTGGCCTCAGGCAATGCAAACACTCGAGTACCAGCCGGTGCAATCAGTGAAGCCACCTCACCCTGTTTGGCACGCTGATACACCTGTGCTACAGCATCACTGCTAAGGCAAACAAAGGTACCCGAAAGCAAGCCCAGCCCAAATCACCAGGTCAGGCATACTGCAGGCAATAGTTACATGTGAGGTAGGCTTACTTGTCATGAAACTTGATGGGAAATAATAACAGAAAGCATAAGGGACTATGAAATGTCAGGAACAATTGTCTGTAAAAACCAAGCATTTTAGATTAACATTTTGAGCATTGCTAACCCGAGAAATGTGGCCCATGAGTCTGCCATTTTTGGACTGAGACTTTCCATAAGATATCTGCAAGTTACTGCCACTTATCAGTGGAAATGTGGTCAGGCAAAGAAAGAGAACGGGTTGCCTGTTAAAGAAATGTGTCGTGCAAATATTGTACGCACACAAATGCTAAGTGGAGAGTGGAGGTAAATTGGACAAAAACTGCAGCCTGTATCACTTGCTGCTAAGGATGACACACCCTTGGGTTATAAAGTTAAGGGTAGACGTTCTCAATCCTCAAGCACAGAAAGTAACTTGAAAGAGAAAAGGCTAACTCTGCTGTAAAGGATCTATGCTCAAAGCACAGTGTTTACAAGCTAGCAGCACAAAGAAACTAATTTTTTAAAAATCTTTTAACTCTAAAGAGTAAATCTTTATAGCAGTGCAAAGGAGTCATGCCTACAAATCTCATTATTCTGAAAGCTGCTTAGAAACTTTAGGCCTTAGAGTCAACATACCAAAATGCATTCAGAAGTACAATTTCAAAGAGTTACAAATGCTTCCAACAATTACACAATTAAAAAAAAAAGGAAAGGAGAAGAAAAATTAGGATTTAAAAGGATTTACAAGGAAATAATTGGAAGAGGGGGTGTTATAAGTGAAGAAGGAGGTAACTGAAAGGGATTGAGAGGAATACAGTAGGAAGTGGATGTGGTTAAGGCATTCACAAGATTATTTAAAGAAAAGCCTGGTAAAACTAGAAGTAAGAAGCCAAATCTTGGGACAAATGAATATAGTTTCTTTGATGTATTTTGACATGCATGATTTATACATACTCAGCATCTGGCCTGTGGACCTTAAGAATGATTGGGCAAAAATAGTGATGAAAGCTTTTTGATGTTTAACTGAAGGAGATTGCAAGGACATAATTTGAGAAGTGGAGGGTGAAGTTAAAGAACATACCTCACCCACTGCAAAAATGTCTGGGCTGTTTTTTGCCTGTGCTTGAAAGTGCATATTAATAGATCTCCAATAACAGGTACTTCTTGTTCTGCAAGTAGTAAGTTGTCTTGTCATGTAGTACTTTATCATCAGGTATAATTAAAAATCCTTTTTGCATAGATGAATGCATGTTTACAGAGCATTGATTCCAAAAGTCACGGTACTTCACCCTTGGGATAAAAATGTGGTACTGCTTGAGACAGCCAGCACCTTGCATAATTGCACATAAATTTTGCATTGCTAATTAATGGTCTGTTTTTAGAGGTGTGATTCTGTGCTTCACTGTCATGATGCACAGAACACAGATGCAGTGTGTTCTTAGTTCAGCAAATGCTCTGGGTTATTTTTCAGCAGCCACCAGTTGCATATCTACTGCTCCACAGTGTTGGTTTGTCTTTTTAAGCACCTCCTGGAGCTGTTACATGTCTTTGCAAACTGTTTATGTAAGTCTAGTAATGACCATGGTGGATTGCAGGCTGCAACTTAAAGCACAAAAATACAATTTAATTCCTCAACTATTGCTGATCTCCAGCAGGCTTTAAGTGGAATTTTTATTGTGTTTCTTAGATCTTTTGTCTTTCCTGATCTTAGCTTGATTAAGCACTTTGTATTCATATTTGGCTTAGAAAAATAAGAAGTATGTGATTCTTTTGAATAGCAGCGTCAAACTTTGAAATGAGAAAGCTGGTCATTTCATACTTAAAACAATTGGGAGTGAAATCTTGGCTCCGTTTAAATCTGGCAACATTCCAGCGATTTCAAGTGAATTCACCTCTCCGAAATATTTTACATCCTAAGGGCTCTGTGAGTTGTTGCATAAACATCACATAGTTAGACAATGAAGAAAACCACTCCCATTTGCCTTTAGACAGGGGAAAATCTTCACCTAAGGTAAAATCTTTGCTGCCAGGTTTCTGAGGCACAAGCTGACAGAGGTAATCCAGCAGTGATGGAATATTCTGGGATTAATTAGATGTGGCCTAGATACACACAAGAGAGTATCAGAGCTGACCTAAATGTTGGGAGGAACAGGGCCTCTATCTCCTGCTTTCTTTTAATCAGCCCTGACACCAAAGACTTAGCAGGGCAAGTTTGGAGAGACTGTTTGGATATAAACCTGAAAGAGAGGCAAATTGTTGCACTCATTTTCAGTCATATTATAAGTCTGCTCATTTAAATCTAAAATGTTTTCAGGACATGTTCACTTCCTGTGTCTTGGAGGTTAGTAAGAAGTCATCCAGGTTTTTCAAGCAGTTGGCCAACACTCTACAGAAGTCCTGTGCTAAATCACCATGCTTTAATTGAATATGAAGTTTTCCTGTCATTTCTGCTTTCTCCCAAAGCACCATTTGCAGGCAAGAAGAAAAAACAATCAATTACACAGATGCTGTGTTCATTTTGGGGTATATACAAGTGTCAGAGTTGTTACAGTATATCAAGAATGAAATAAACGTCATTTCCACCTAAGGTTTACAGGACAAGCTTTCATTACTCAAAGGATCAGTAAATGGGAATAGGGGTAAATCAGTGATTCTTCAGTTTAATTTGAAATAATGTTAATTGGATTAGTCTTCTGCTCTATAAATATGCTTTTCAAGTTGAAACAAGTGTTTTGGGTTTTTTTTAAGGACAAAACTGTAAATCAACCTTTTCCCACTTATTCTGTAAACTCTATCATCTAAACCTAAGGGATATCCCTGATTTGATCAAACTACTCAGAACAAAGATTTATTTAAGCCAGAATAAAAATAGGAGTACAGTCTAGAGATCTGCTTCTTGCTAATTGTACACACCCGGGAATTTAGAAAAGTTTTTAATTCAACTACTCAGCCAACTAGTTTTTAAGTCATTGCACTTTGTCATGGATTTACCCCAGCCAGCAGCCAAGTCCTACACAGCTGTTCACTCACTTCCCCACCAGTGGGATCAGGAAGAGAATCAGAATCGTAAAAGCCAGAGAACTCATGGACAAAACAATAAAAAGATAGAAACTGGTTAAGGGAGGGAAAAAAGCCAAGCACTCAAGCAAAGCAAAACAAGGAATGAATTCACTGCTTCCCACGGCAGGCAGGTGTTCAGCCTTCTCCAGAAGAGCAGGGCTCCATCACAGGTAATGGTGATTTCGGAAGACAAACTCCATCACTCCAAATGTGCCTCCCTTTTTCCCTCTTCCCCCACTTTATACACTGAGCGTGATGTCATATGGAATGGAGGTCAGTCTGGGTCCCTGTCCTGGTTGTGTCTCCCCCCAGCTTTCCATGCACCTCCAGTCTCCTCCCCAGCCGGGCCATAAGAAAAGCGCAAAAGGCCCTGGCTCTGAGCAACCCCTCCTCAGCAACAACAAAAACATCTCCCCATTATCAACCCTGAGTTCAGCACAAATCCAAAACAGCCCCATACCAGCCACTGCGATGAAGATGAATTCCACCCCAGTTAAAACCAGCACACTGTTAAATATTAGAAAAAGAGGGGGATGAGTGGCAATGAGCTGAGAGATCTGGAAACCTGCAGTATTTGAAGATGGATGAAATCCTGCCATTATCACTCTTACTTGTCACAGGTGACTGAAAAGCAGTGGAGTTTGGCTTGCCAAGATGATGACTTTATTACAATTCATAACTTTCATTTCAATGTTTTTTTACGTCTTATGATTTTTACTCTTAAGTGGGTTGGGTTTGGGGTTTTTTGGAGAGATGGGTTTGCTTGGGATTTTTTGTTTGGTTTGTTCGGTTTTGTTGCGAGTTTTTTGGTAGGCTTTTTTTGTTTGTTTGTGGGGTTTTTTTTGTTTTGTTCTGGTTTTTTGTTGAGCTCTCAGCTTGTGAAGAAGATGGAAAACATACTAAGAAAAATTGAAAGAATTATCTATATTGGTACCTGAGCTAAAGCTATAAAAGTTAGAAACCATTTAATTCGTACCAAGTAGGGACAGCTGTCTGTAGCTTTGGACCTGAGAAAAGGGAAAAACTGTCACAGGATTCTGCATCTACATGATGTACTAAAGCCCTTATGAAATCTATTTCATTATGGTTATATTTAGTAGAAGACTTGAATGTGTGCAATGTTATGATACAACAGCTTCTATTGCCTGCAATTCCCACAAAACATGCCTCTTATAAGGGAATCATTTCACTGAATTACTAATCAATACGACTTGGTGTCAGACAATACATAATAGAAATAATCTCCTGTTTGAGAATTTCTCTCCAAATGGCAGTTTACTAAGAAAAGAGGCTGCTCAGCTTTGTGGTGTTTGTTTCCAACCACCAATAACATTGAGCTTACAGTTTTGAAACTTGCAAATTAAGAGGGCTCAGAGCTGCCTAGCAATGCTTTTGTGATTCACTGCTACTAGGACCCTTAACTTCCAGTTAACAATTTGTGATATATTTGTGGTAAACTTTATATGGCTAACAACTGTAGTCTTGCTGTCATTCTGTGTTGCAGACAGCATTCCCTAAGACCCCAGTTTGAAAATTGGAGTATGGCAGAACTCTGCAGTCTATCAATCTGTCTACTTGATTGGTCTTTTCCAGTAATTATTCATGGACATTTTATGCATTTATGTAAGATGAGACAGGCCACTCTTTTTGAAATGGTGATTAAGCTAAGGAACAAAAAACATATCCTTTTTTTACCATCTAGTAACTGCTGTACATCCACACTTTCCCATGTAACCAATTTTGAGTGTCTTTCTTTATTTGTCTGTGAAACTTCATAAGGCTTTATCTTGTGCAGATTTGACATGTTGGCTTTATTTAACTTTTCTAATGCTTTACAAATGCTTCATGTCTTCAGCAGTTAGGTTTTGTTTAATTTTGAACAACATGGCAGAATATATCCTGAAAAGAATTGTGTCATATATATTGAAGGTTTATAGCTGATAAATGATATTGAATTGATAATACTCAAATTGCCATTTATAAGCTAAGATGTCAACAGTTTATCACTAAATAACAAAATTCCTAAGAAATACAGAAATCTAATAAATTTACAGTTGTAAAATTTTCCATTTTTTCTTTCAAAGGCACTCTGGTTCTTGTTCAGACTGACAATTTCATCAAATTAACTCCACTAATTTACTATACTTGAAAAGTCTTTTAGAAAAATAACTCAGCATCTAGAATTGTGGGTGTTTACAACATTCATTTTTTCAGCATAACAGAAATTGCAGCAACCTATTTCAATTTTCTCTGCCCTAGATTCAGGAAATGATGCAAAGTTAATTTCTGTTTGAAATGCTCAGAAATATGGCACCTTGGAAAAGGAAATTTCCCAGACCGGACTGGTCTGAGTATATCACTACTCATACTTTTGTCTTGCTCAAAATAAAGGTAAGAGTTTCTTTGAAAAGTATTTTAAAATATATATTTTACTTTTTAAATGGCAAAACCATGCTCAGAATCATTCCAATTCTTCTCATACTTAAATGAAACACCCACGTAACAGACTATCCCATCCACTATTTTAATGAGATCTAAATCTGTCAAAGATTGTCAACACTCATCAGCATGAATATTCTGAGGACTTGTAGGTGCAAGAAAAATTAATTTTTTTAGACAAAAGAAGTATTAATAATACGACATAGTTCATAAATATTGACTGGTACTCATTATCAGAAAGGGCAGCTGGAAAAAAATCATTTTACATTCCAATCTTCAGGACATTGGTAGAATCCAGACCAGTACAAAATAATGAGCCCTGCTTACTGTTGCTGTGTGGGAAAAGAGAAGAGGAGCTAGAGGTGATACTGCAAGAATAAAACAGACTAAGTAGGCATGACAGGAGTATGGGGGCTAAATGTAATGACAGGAACTTCATAACACATTCTTCGTAAGAGTGACAGGAAAAGCAAAGGAGGCTAACAGCACTCTGCCAAAAGCATCTATTCAAATGCTGAAATGCTGAAGGATAATTTTTGGTAGGACATGCATGGCTAAACTACTGGCTTAAAAAAAAAGAAGGATAATTGAGAATTACGGGAAGGATGGTACTAAAGACTGGAGGTCTTGACCACAAAACAGTGAAGATTAAGCAATCATAGTCTAAGTTGCAAAAGCATACATTTGGTATTCCCTAGAGGCACTTATTTGATTAAAGTACAATAATTTCACGAATACAAGCCGCACGGACTATAAGCCGCATCTCTGGGTGTTGGCAAACATTTTGCTTTTTGTCCATAAATAAGCCGCACCTGAGTATAAGCCACTCTGTCATTCGCAGCGAGGACCTGTGTGCAACAAAGTTGCCAATTAGTAACAGAACCGCTGCACGGCAGGGTTTACTGGCTCGGCTCGGGCTGTGCAGGCTTGGCCCACTTGGGGCTGCCGACGGGGCCAGGTGGCCCAGCCCGGCGCTGCCGCTCGGCAGGGCCGCTCGGGGCCGGCTGTCGCCTCTGGGCTCGCTCACCCTGGCCCAGCGCTGCCCCGTGGTGGCAGGCAGAGACGGAGCCCCCCCTGCTCCTGTGGCAGCAGAGGTGGGAGGGGACGGAGCACCCCGCCTCCTCCCCGAGCTGCGGCGATGGCGGCACGGGGCCCCCGCCTTCCCCCCGGGCTGCGGCAATGGCGGCACGGGGCCCCCCCGTCTCTCCCCCGGGCTGCAGCAGAGGAGGGAAGGAGAGAGCTCTCCCTCCTCTCTCCCTGCCCCCCGTGCTGCCTGCAGGGAGCCAGGCTCCACCCGCAGCGCAACAGATGAACAATTTGTAACAATCGCGAAATGCCAGCTTTTACTGGCAGGTGCTCGGCTCGGGACCCTGGCTGGCACTTCTGAGGTTGTAAATGTCAGAAAATTATTCACATATTAGTCGCTCCTGAGTATAAGCCGCATTTCCGGTGTGGGAGCAAAATTTTAGTCAAAATGGTGCGGCTTGTATTCATGAAATTACTGTAGTTTTAAAACAATCTCAGAAATTAAGAAGAATTTTAAATCCTGTGTTTCAGTTCCTTTCTCTCAACTCTGAGGATAAATATACACACATTGTAAATATTTAGGGCATAACTTTTATTCATCATAATGTATGCCAAACTGTGCCCTTTGGATTATTGCTACAAGTGACCACCTCATTAATCCAGAATCTTTCTTCAAATCCTTCAATGCTGGGGATGGTGCCAGAAGGGAATATGAGCTTAACATAAAGTAAGGGAGACCTGGCCAGGTATCTTCAGCCACTCATTGAGTTCCCACCTTCTCAGATGAAAACTAGGGAAGGTGTGTCTTGGATTCCACCAGGACACCCCAGGTATCTGATATGCAATATGAATAAATCTGCTGTAGGACTAAGACACTGCACGAGCTTTCCATTAGTGTCAATGGCCACCTCGCCTTAGATCCAAAGTAACAGCACAGAAAACAACAAAGTCTTTGTTCAGAGAGGGCTAAGTGCAAAGTCAGGATGGGAACGGAGCTGGAAGGTTTCAGCAGAGCAAAGGTGTTGAGAGTATTCCATTTAGGAAGGCAAGTTACTTTCTGCCAGCTGGCATTTTCCAGCATTTTCTTTAATCAAAGCATGACCAAGTTTGCTGTTACATAAAGCCTAGAGTATATTGTGTAGGGAAATATTGCATTTAATGAAGTGCTGGTAGTTATGTCTGCAGACATCTAAGGAAAGTGTAACTGTTTGAGGTCTAGAATCTATTTGTCATGGTTTAACCCCAGCTGGCAACTAAGCAACATACCACCTCTCACACTCACCCCAGCAGGATGTGGGTGAGAACTGGAAGGATAAAAGTGAGAAAACTTTTGGGTTGAGACAAAGACATTTAAATAAGTAAAGGAAAAGCCATGCATACAAGCAAAGCAAAAAAAAAGAACTCATTCACCCCTTCCTATGGGCAAGCAGGTGCTCAGCCATGTCTGGGAAAGCTGGGCTCCATCATGCCTAATGATGACTTGGGAAGACAAACAACATCACTCCAAATGTCATCCCCTTCCTCCTTCTTTCCCCAGCTTCATATACTGAGCATGGTGCCATATGGTCTGGAATATCCCTTTGGTCAGTAGGAGACACCTGCCCCAGCTGTGTCCTCTCCCAATTCCTTGTGTACCCCCAGCCTCCTGTCTGATGGGATGGGGCGAGGCAAGCCCTGTGCAGCAACAACCAAAACATCCTGGTGTTATCCTTTCCAGCACAAACCCAAAATGTAGCCCCATACCAGCTACTGTGAAGATAAATTCTACCCCAGTCAAAACCAGCACACCATAACAAATTTCAAAATTTAATTTCAAACATGACAAAAAAAAAAAAACCACAGTTGCGTTTTGTGCTCTCTGCACTAACTAGAAAGAAAATTTGGTTTCTGAACTGCAGATTTTACAAAGATTGTGTGTTGACGGAAGAAAACCCTCAAATGACCAAAATGTGAGGTTTTATGTAGAGTGAAGCCTTTATAGCAGCTTGTTGGTTTATGGAACTTTATAACATGACTTTCACCTTGAGAGGTACAAGTCTGTAAGAATTTCTTTTCAGACATTGTGTTCTGAACAAACAGAGTGTTTTTTTGTGGCCAGATATTCAGGACAAGAGTTAAGGGGTAGATCCACATCCAGACGCTTCTCCCATGCAAGGAACAGTGTGAGGTTTTGACATTGGTTAGTGACTCTGCTCCAGACACCATCCCCCAAATCCCCAGCAATAAGGCAACTGCATGGCTTACGGGATTGGTAATTGGATTCCTCACCTCCAGGTCATCATAGGTCTCTGGTTCAAGAGCAGCAAGGCTTTCTAATGACTTAAATGCCATTGCATATTTATTTGGAGTCATACCTGGAGAAGTGAATGTATGATTTCTGTGTGACAAGCAGTAGATGTCCACACACAGATATAAACATTGTGACAGTTGCCAGCCTGTTTGAAAGATTTGAATGACTGAATATCAGCCTAACAGAGATTGATTCCCTAATAACAGAATTGTGTTTTAATACTGCCTGTACAGTAAAAGCCTCATGGTTTATATATATATTTATACATTCATATACTCTGTATTTATTTTACTTTTATATATATTTATATTTTATACATAAATGTAGATTTACTTACGTTTTGTAACTGAGTGAGACTAAATCCTGTGTTTAACCCTCCCTCTTCTTCTCTCCAGGCTTTGAAAAGTGGTTTTTAATAGTACTGGAGACAATCCAAAGCCAAATTTAATTTGAATTTTCTGTCTTAGGTGATACAAACTCAACAATAGTGAAAATATGTTCTGTAGGTCTTTTAGACACTTTACTACATAGGAGGAACTGTAAGTGCAGAATTTGAAACTTGAGCACATCCTTAATGAGGATACAACTGAAATAAGACTACTTCCAAGGTCAGTATTAGCCTAATACTTCTGGAGTTGGACTGTGTGTGAGAAGAAAAAAGGTAGATGATGCTCGCTGTTGAGGAATCAGGGCAGGCAGGTATAATGGTCAAGCACAAACCTGACGCCTTCTTCCATGTGCTGTCCTTGGTGGTTCCGGCAGAGAGAGGGGCTGGCTGGCATGAACACCCTGTCCACTGGCCCGTACTGCCTCCCAGTGGGCATCAGCTACTTCTCTTCCGGGATAAAACGCAGGGGGTTGCAACTGATACAGAAGCCAGTGTCCTGGGATAGCTAATTGCGGAGTTCACTCGAAACAAGACTTCAGGTATCTAAAACCAAAACGACAAAGCTCTCGATCATCTTCCAAGGGTATAGCTCTCTATGAAATCACGGATGGATGCATGGTTTACCTTTGCCTATGGCTTCGTGCAGAACATACACCTCCATATGAAAAAAATCCCCAAATCTGCTTTTGGCAGGCAGCCTTACAAATATGAGTTCTCATCCTACCAACTTGCATGCAAGGGCTCTGTCCCCACCACTCTCAGCTCAGAAGAGCAGTAGCAGAGCAGTGTCACATCCCATGGCTGTCCCATCCATGTAGTGCTATAAGTAACTTCTTTTCCTTCTCACTTTTCTTGAGTGTGCTGAGAGCAACAGAACAGGACATTAAAAAGGGATGCCAAAAATGAAGAATGAAACAACATAAGAAAAGAGCACTGCTTGCTGTAGTAAGATCTCCACTAAGGAGTGAAGGAAGAGTTGGGGAGATGCTTCTATACTTTGACAGTCTACTGATCTTCACAGTTTACAGCCTCAACTTGCCTTTTCCTTCTGGGCTTAGCAAGCCAGGGGATCTGTTCAGGGCTAGGCACCTCAACTCTGTGTTTCCCATCCAAAAAAACCCTAACAGTCCTTCCCAGCCTTGTGCAGATGTTGTTATCTACCTGAAAACAGTGACCTCAATCTTTGTGTTGGGATATTTGTGTGATTGCTGCAACTGCAGACGAGGAGGGGGCTTTGGGGAAAACATTTCTGTGCTCCTGTGGAAGTCACAGGGCTGTGCAAACACTTGTAAGGATTACAGCTGTTGCTCATGCCTTAAACACTGCATTTGTCTACATCTCCTACCTTGATCTTACAGAATGAGGAAGAAAAAAAAAAAGACATCACACAGTTCTATAGCATAAGGTATACAAATAAACAAAGACTTTTGTGTCTAGGTGTGTCCAACTACAAAGGTCACTTAGGTGTGGGTGGTTTTTTCCTCCAAAGTTATCCTGTTCAAGGTGTAATATCCTGTTTCGTTTCTGCAGTCCTTATCATTGAAAGTTAATGTTCAAGATCCATGGATCTGAAACCCTCCCAGTGCACACAAGAAATAGAATTAAAAACATGGGAGCAAGGGGATAGTACTGAATACACAGAAAAGACAAAAGTACTATTATATTGGAAGTGATGCACTGTTTTTTTGGAGAGCTTACATTGTCAATTTCTCCGTGTGTGTATGTGTGTGCATGTGACATTCCTTCAAAGAAGGAAATAGGATGCCTAACTTTTAGCGCAGAAAATTAGTAACAGCACACAAGCTGTGGGGCTGATAGCATCTCTGTAATCTTGTACTTAATCTGCTATCCCCAAGAAAAATCTGTTGACTTTCCAGTAGAAATTCATGGGCCTGCGTTACCCTGCTCCTACATGACAACCCCTGAAGTTAAACGTTTGCACCTTAATTTTTACAAAACGGTGCCCAAGGAGCGCTGCCCACCCAGCTGGGAAAGCGCAGACCCCGCCGGCGGGTGTCCTCCTGCTCCCCCCGTTCCCGGAGGAGCTGGCCGCAGGCGCGGTCCGGGCGGAGCAGGTGCACGGGAGCGCCCGCCCGGCGCGGTGTCGGGGCGGGGGCAGGGGCGAGCGGCGGCCCGGGGCGAGGCGCTCCCGCCCCGGTGCGGGGCGGCCACGTGGAACCGCGCGGCTCCCGCAGCGGCCACTTCCTGCTCCGCATCGCCCCGGCCGCTGCGCCCGGCGGGGAGGCAGGCGCGCAGCCCGCAGCCTACCGGGGCGGCGCGGGAAGAGAGGAAAAAAGAGGGGGGGAGGAAAAAAAAGGGAAAAAAAGAAAGTTTGTACGTGCGGCGGTGGCGAGAGGACAGCCTCCACAGGCGGGCGGCTGCTGGAGAGCAGCGGCGGCCGGGGGAGGCGGGGGAGCGGCGACGGGGCCGCGCCGTGCGGTGCCGCGGGGGGCGGAAGGCGGCCGGTGCGCGGGGCCGGGCGCTGCGTGCGCGGCGGCGGGAGGCAGAGGGCGGGCGGGAGGATGCGGCTGAAGCTGGGTTTCCTGCTGCGCGCCGTGCTGCTGGCGGGCAGCTTCTTGGGGCTGCTGCTGCTCTGGTCCTCGCTGTCGACCCGCGCCGAGGAGCCGGATCTCCCGGGACGGACGCGGGTGAGTGCGCGGCCGCGCCGGGCGCTGGGGCGGGCGCGACGGAGCGGGTGGCGGGGCCGCCGCCCGGGATGTGACCGGCTGCGGGCGGGCGGGGGGCGGCTGCCCGGGCTGCGGCCTGCGGAGCCTTGCAGGCCCGAGAGGAGAGTGCGGAGCGGTGGGGCCGGCCCCATCCGGCCCCCGGAACCGGCGTCCCTGCCCGGGCGGCGGGGCCCGGGGGCGCCGCGTTCCGAGGGGGCCCGGGCGGCCGAGCCCGGCCGAGGTCCGGTCCGCGCCGCCCCGCCCGTCTCGGAGCCGCCGCAGCCCCCCCCCCGCCCGCCGGTATCCGCCAGCGGCGCGGTGCTGCGGGCAGCGTCCCGCCGGGGCCCTGCCCGCCCCGGGACCTCCCCGCCGCCCTGCCCTGGGCACCCGAAACGTGTGGGATTGTCTTCCTTTCGGGGCTTTTCCATCCCTTAAATAATCGCGCCGGTCTCCCCTGCCTGAGTGTCCTGCAAAGGTCCCCCAGAGCTTCAACAAAGGGTGCAGGTGTTCCCTCGCCGACTCACCTAGCTGCCCGGGTCGGCTTCCCGGCGCTTTGCTAGCCCAAGGGCAGGTTTGGCCAAGGAGAAGCAGCAGATCAGGTAATTTAAGAGCAGCGCGCGGAAAGCCAAAAGGCGCTGGATTCACCCAGCTGGTGGTGCAGGTTTCCCATGCCGACATGGTGGGAGCACAGGTGACTCGCGAGGTGGGCAGCGCTTCAGCTAACTCCCAGAGATGCTTCAGGAGGTCAGACGAACAAATCCATGGTATGAGTCTTGCCGTGGCCTTGTATTAGTCAGGTGAAAATAATCTGACCCTTTGACACCAGGGTCTTAGAAGGAGTCAAAGTAATTCTTCCGTTTTCCCCAGATGTTTTAGAGCTCAGGGACATAACTGGACTTAAGGAGATCTGCTTGAAGTAAGATTAGCCAAGATTAAAATAATCTTGGTAAAGTCATAAAATTTTCTAGTGATTATCTTAGAAAGGGATCTTTTATTATGTGTTCATTAATGATCTTGGACCTCTCTAGTGAGCTACTTTGGATAATTGTGTAAGGCAAGTGAGTTGACAGAACTCTTGTTTTTGAAAACTGGAAATGACTTTGGACTCCTTCAGCAGATGCTCTGTCTTCTGAAGCTGTTACAGTTTGCTGTATCTTGGCAGTTACTGCTGAGATAATAGGCTATAGCTTTTTTTTTTTTTTTAAAGATAAGCAGTTTATTAAGTTGTGAAGTTTCTGTAATCTGTTTTTCTAGACACAACGTGTATTTTCTGTGTGTGGAAAAATCTTCAGGAATGTATTTGTATACCTCTGAACAAAATGTCAGGCAGTAGACATTTTGCATCAAAACTGGTCAAATTACTTTTCCTGCTTACGAAAGGACTGTGAACAAACATTTGAAGTGACAATCTCAGGGAAAAAAAATTGTGGTTGCATTGCTGTGTAGGGCAGTGACCATCTTCAGATGCTTATTCTGGGATGACCACTGAAGTATGGTAGCCCTGGCATGCGTGTGCTGTATCAATTTACTCAAGTGCTGTAATGCATCTTGCTGTCCTTTCTCATGAGCCTAAAGGCTTTTGCTTCAGAGAGTTTTGAGCCCTTGTGTCCGTTTTTATTCACATGTGAGGTCTAATTCAGAAGTCTTTTTTAGCTCGTTTGTGTACCAGCAAAGGAATTGCAAGAGTTTTTACAGTCCTGTCCCTGATAAAGCAGCATTCTGTCTTGGTTACCTGGTCTTGACCTGAGGAGGAAATATCCATGACAGCCATCTCAGGAAGTAATTCAGTCTTTGTTGAGAACAAATACAATTATATTAAGTAAACACTGTCAAAGATGAAATCTAAACAGTGTCTGATTCATTAGCTACATCAGCTGTTTACTTGCCTTTGTGATATATGTGAGAGTAACACATGCTGCTTCATCATTTTCTCAGAAACGTTATTACAAAATTCTTGTTTTGGATTGGAGTGCTTTCCACCTCAGAAGCTGCTCAGGTAAGGGATATGAATTATGAAACAGTAATGACTGTGTTTCCTACTAGCATTGCTCTGGCATATTACTGGGAAGCTGTCAGAGTCCAGGAATATGTCCAGAGGTTAGGACCTGCATACCCTGCATTGTGTTAGGAGAGGCAGAGCTGACCTCCTGAGCTGAGCATGTGTCTTGGAGTGTGCTCCCTGCAACACCTGGGAACAGTGTGTGCCTTGGTACAGCTTCAGCATAAGGGAAGTAGGAGTTTAATCTCAACTGCTTCTCAGAAATGCAGTGGTGTGCACTTTGTTCAGTCATAGAAATGTGTGTGTTCTCTCTGTTGTCAGTTGCCCAAAAGTTTGTTAAGATGAAGATGACAGATAAATAAATCTTCCTGTACAACACCCTCCTCCCTTTTCTCATGCTAAAAGCTCTAACCAGCAAATATGAAATTCCTTGTCAAAGAGTACCAGCTTAAAATAGAATTCAGCTTTTTTTAGCTAGCTTCAGGCAGTACCCTTTTCCTCTCTCTATTATAACCCTGGGCACTTCTTAATAATACCAAAGCATTAAGAATGCAAAGATGAAAAGATTTGCTGTGCTATTATTTTTTAGTTTATAACTTTCAATGTTTTCCTGCTCACAGCAGCAGACAATAGGTAATACAGAAGATTTTTTAGTGTTATAAATATGTACCTTTAAAAAAATAACCTTTCAAATATTGTGTTACCTCTTTTATTTCCTGATTTAAAAGATTTCAGAGGTCTTTAGGAAAGTAAAAATGATTAATGTACAGAGAGTTTTCAAAACAAAAATGAAAGTGGAGAAGTGGCTGTTTAGGAAGGAAATGAGAACAAAGTGGTAATAGCAGTAACACACATAGTTGGAGAAAACGCCTTTCTTTCCAATAGAAGACTCTGACTGACACATATGCAGAAGTTGGGAGCACAGAGCTGTTCTCTGGGTAACCTCACTTGGGACTTCCTCCATTTGAGGAAAAAGTGCTTGTGGAATTTGGAGTGAGAGATTAAGTATTCATTTGCATTATCAGGAATATCTAAAGACAATAACTCTGATCTTTAAGAAGTTTCAGTTTCCAATCTAAAGCAAATTACAACAAGGAAAACATATTAAGGTCTGCTCTCAGTCTTAAGTGCACATCTTTTGTGTAAGTAAAGATACCTGTTATTTGATAGTAAGGATTGCAAAACTACCAAATATTTAGGCGGGGACTCTGCTTATGGCTGTGAGAAAAAATTAGGTAGAATCATTGATTTGTTTACCATGTTGTGTCTTTTGGAGGTTTTCTGATATCTTCTGGTCTTCTGGATCAAGGGGTCACAGTTCTGGAGCCAGAAGGAAATGAGTGAGAATCATAGAATCATAGAATATGCTGAGTTGTAAGGGACCCATCGAGATAATGGATTCCAGCTCCCAGCCCTGCGCAGGACATCTCAGGAGTCACACCATGGGCCAATCACACCACTGAGGCCATTCATCCTAACAAGATTGCTGTAGGGATCCCAGCTACAGTATTTGTTGTTCTCCAGCGAGATGTGTTGCTAATGATCAGCCTCAGAGGATACAGCCTTAAAGCTGCTGTTGTCAAGGAGTAGGTAGTACAGCAGGCAGAACCAATGGGCTGAAACAGTAAAGAAAGATTCGTTACTGAAAAGTTGAAAGCTTATTTAAAGGAGTAAACGTACTGTGGGTCAACTTTAACTCTCCAAATCTGACTGATTACAAGTTACCCCATTTGTTTGTATTCCTGAAGAACAGTAAGGAAGAGTGTGTTCCTAGGGTTCCGAGGGAGTTTAGTAAGGTAGTAAAAGATTTGCTGGAACTGTGTGCCTGACCTTGCATAAGGCAGAAATGTAGGGATGAGGTTGCTAAATCCAAAAAATAAATTCCATAGTCTATCCTGTTCACAGGTGTAGTGAGGAGAACTTCCTGAAAATTTGGCACAGACTGGCCTCGTTTATCTGGGAACCTCATTCTTCAGATTTGAAGCATTACAATAAATTCAGCATTTTTCATAGCCACTACTACACCTGAGCCACCAATGGACTTGCCATATATTGAAAGCTTTTTAATTTTCTGTGTCTGTAAGTGACGTGATTTTACTCGGATATTGTTGAGGTCTCATTTGTTTATCAGTAGTTCTCAGACTTCTAGACTTTGTTGCAAGGGTTTTTTCAAAGTGTACACGAGTAGTTGGACAACAACTGTCCCTTTCCTCCTACCAACTCTGAAAGTGTGCATGTCTCAGGTACCAGATGTGCTTAACAGGAGCTTGTGAGGTCAGTCTCCTACCCTTAGATATTTATACTCCCATCTCCCTGCCATGACAGCTGGCTGTCCTTGCTGCCAGATGCCATGGCAGCTGTGCCAGAGTGAGGGATAAGTGGTTGCCCTTGGATAGGGAGAGGAGGCTTTGCTGAGTGCCCTGGTCAAGTGACAATTCTAGCACATCCCTCTGGTTCAGGAAACCAGATGATGATCTTGCAACTGGGTCTGTGGGCCTCCACCAACTGCCAAGTTTAAACATTACAATTCCCACATGGCCAATAGAAGGTGGAGAGTTTACGATGTGGAGGCAGAAGCTTTAGAAAAAAAAAAGAAGAAATAAAAGCTGAATGGACATTTTCAGAGCTTTCTGGTGACACCCCTTCTCCCTCACTTTAGGAACTGCTAATATCCTGTATACTTTGGCTTGATTGTCCATGAGATCTTAATGACAAGTTGCAAACTTAGCTTGAAGTGTTATTGTGGTTTAAATTAGATTCTTTGTGTGGAAATCCCAGAGGAAATTGTTCACTTTCCCTTAAGGAGCAAGTGTACTTGGAACAAAAACTGAGACATGGGAATTTACTGTTGATATCATTACTGGAAGAAAGGCTGGAATTGAAATAAGATAAAAAATCTGCTGTAAAAGGGACAGTGATGTTCAGTAGTGGAGGGATTTGAGTTTTCTGAACTTGCTAAAAATGTGATGCACAATGGTACATAAGTGATTAAATGACAAAATTGCTCTCCAATTGCTCTCTATAGTTATCTATACATTGGTCACTTTTTAAACTGGTTTGCCTTTCTGTAATTGAGTGACACCCAGACAAAGGGCACTGCTACTCTGGCACTATCTGAAGGCTGAACACAATCATTCATCACCTGGGTTTGAAAAACTCTGTACAGGTGCAGGGCTAAACATAGCCACACTGTCTTACACAATGAGCTGAAATAAGTGCTAGTGTGATATTCACCAGAAATTAACACCTTGCCAAACTTTTTGTGCTCAACAAGTTTGAAGACTGTGTGCAGTGAGATAATGAGCTTGCTATAGCCAAAGTATTGCTGTTGTAGAAAATAACCATCACTTCTTACAGTAATCTTTTGTGCTGCTAGCAACAAAAATAAGCAAAATGTTTTGAGATATTAAATGGTACAGTAATTTCACGATTATAAGCCACACCATTTTGACTAAAATTTTGGTCTGAACCCGGAAGTGCGTCTTATAATCAGGTGCGGCCAATATATTGATGTGGTTCAGAAATTTGCCAACCTGGAAGTGCGAGCCTGAATGGCCGCGAGCCAGAGCCCGCCCGGCCCCAGCGGGGGAAAAGCAGGGCCGATCCGAGCCCACCCGGCCCCGATCCGAGCCAGTAAACTCCGCGATCCTGCGATTCTGTTACTAATTGGCAACTCTGTGAAAGTTGTGCAAGCATCCTCGCTGCGAATGAAAGTGCGGCTTATAATCGGGTGCGGCTTACATATGGACAAAGACCTAAACGTTGCTGATTCCCGGACGTGCGGCTTATAATCGTGAAATTACTGTAAATTTTTAATATGTGCTTTTATCCAAATTTACTTTGAAAAAGCTTGTAAAAATCTATCACCCTTGGGAGAGTATAAAAACCCCAATCCCTGTCATATTAAAAGGGAAATTGTTTGACAAGTGCTTCCAGTTATATTGCAGAATCAATGACCACAGAGCAGATAATGTGAAGAAAAGGGGAAAAAAAGAAAGCCTATATGATACTTGCAATTTAGTATATATACATACATTATATTAAAAATTTCTTGAACTCTCTTATCATTCAAAAAGTCTTGTATCAAGTTAGGTAAAGAACTCATTATCTCAAGTCTACTCTTCTTTAAGGGGCAGTTTTGCACCATTTTTATGTATGTGACAAGATTCATTTTGTCCTATTTTAGCCCCAGGTGTTGCCATTTGTGAATAATGTAAAAGAACTGAACAGCTGAAAAATCAAAGATCTTAAGCTAAGACTGCCATTTGCTTTTCAAGAATCCCATTGCAGGAGAAGAGTGATCTAGACTATCCAGGGAACATTTGGCAGGATCCTCAGCATAGGATGAAAGGTCACTCTACACACTTAGGTAAGATAATGCAACAAAAACGTAGCAGTTGTGTCTGTTTTGGAGATCGCACAGGTAAAACTATTAATCTGTTGCAGTACCTAATGAATAAACTTGTGAGTAACACCACAGAAATTGGGATCAACACCATGGTCTGGGTAGGCTGTAATTTGTGGTTTTGGGGGAAAAAAACAAAACAGAAGTGGTAATTTGTGCTGCTTGGGAGCCAAATAGTGGGCATTGAAAATAGCATGTAATAAATTCCTCTTTTAAATAAAATTCTAGGTAATAGTTAACTCTCGGTTATAAAACTGGCGAATATGGATGGCTAAGCTGAAATAGTAGAAATTCTGATGCTAGTAAATTTTGTTATTGCAAAGGATTCATTGGGTCACCAGGAGGACAGCGTTATCCAGACATACATTAGTAGGTTTTTCTCCACATCGCCAAGCAGCATTCACCTTCCCTAACCCAAGCTCAGCAGAGTTAAAATTGCTTGTATTGAGCTGTCGTTCTCTAATGAAAAATGACAGCATCTTTGTCCTATTTTTGTCAGATATTAAATCAGCATTACGGGAGACTGCTAAGTGGAAATAGGGCACGATAAGCTGTAACATTAAGAGGTTTGACTTCTACCTTGGGGGGGCTGGGAGGATGCTTTTTACAGTAACTAGGCCATATCATCTGAGTCTGGCAACACTTACATTTAATTACTAGATTTACTCTGTAAGTATGGAAAACAAATGTCTGCTCTGGACTATTAGTTTAAAATTAGCAACATAGAATCACAGAGTATTCTGAGTTGGAAGGGACACACAAGGATGATTGAGTCTTGCAGCACTGTCCCTGACAGTCGCACCATGTGCCTGAGAGCATTGTCCAAACTCTTCTTGAACTCTGTCGGGTTGGTGCTGTGACCTCTTCCCTGGGGAGCCTGTTCCAGTGCCCAGCCACCCTCTGGGGGAAGAACCTTTTCCTGATATCCAACCAAAATCTCCCCTGGCACAGTATCAGGCCATCCTCTTAGTTCTTGTCGCTGGTCACCACAGAGCAGAGATCAGTGGCTGCCCCTCCTCTTCCCCTTACAAGGAAGCTGCAACTGCAATGAGGTCTCCCCTCAGTCTCCTCCAGGCTGAACAGACCAAGTGACCTCAGCTACTCCTTTTGCGGCTTCCCCTCAAGACCCTTTAGGGCTGTCCTTTGTATTTTCTCTAGTAGTTTAGTATCTTTCTTGTGTTTCAGTGCCCAAAACTGGACACCATATTCAAGGTGAGGCCACCGCAGAGCAGAGCCCTCCCTAGCCCTTGGTGTGCCTGATGCTCCCCAGGACAGTGTTAGGGAATAAATAGGGTGCAGGGAGCTCTGTGCTGCTGCAGTTGGAGCTGCAGATTGGGCTCTGGGTGGCAGAGGTACCCGAGGCAAGAGGCTGTGAACTTGGATCCTGTGTATAACAAAGAGCCCAGGGAAAAGGTGACCGGACACTGGGAGGCACATCAAGGTGTGCCCCACCCAGGTGCTTTTCCAGCTGTGTGATAGAATTTCTGTCCAGATGGACACTGAGAGATCGTATCAAAAGCTTTAGTGAAATCCTAAAAGATTACAGTGATTGCATGAGTATAAGGTGCACCAGAGTATACGGCGCACTTTTTTTTTGCAGCGAGGATCCGCCCCCAGCTCCCCCTACGCGGTTGCTGGCCGAGGCCCTGCCTCCACCCGGCAGCCGTGGCAACCTGGCCCTGCGGGCCTGCCTCCACTCAGCTACCACGCCCCGGCGGCCCCGCCTTCACCTGGCTGCCACGGCCATGCTGGCTCCCCCCACAGCTCACGGCTCACACTTCCGTGTTGGCAAATTTCCGAACTTTGTACATTATATAAGGCACACTGGACTGTAAGGCACACTTCCGGGTTTGGGCGAAAATTTTAGTCAAAAGGGTGCGCCTTATAGTTGTGAAATTACTGTTGTAACAATCGTGTGATCGCGGGGTTTACTGGCTCAGCTCGGGGCTGGACGGGCTCAGCCCAACTCGGCGCTGCTGCCGGGGCCAGGTGGGCTCAGTTCGGCTCAGGGCTGCTGCGGGCTCGCCCTTCCGGGTTGGCAAATTTCCAAACTTTGCCTATATATAAGGTGCTCCGGGATATAAGGCACACTTCCAGGTTCGGACCAAAATTTTAGTCAAAAGGGTGCGCCTTATATGCGTGAAATTACTGTACATTGAGTGGCTTCGCTTAATCAACTACTTGCGTTACCTTGTCGTGAAAGGAAGTCAGATTTGGCGAGCAGAGTTTGCCCTCATGAAGTCGTGTTGGCTGTGACCAATGACTGTGTTGTCTTTCACGCATTTTCAATGCTCCCAGAATAATCTCCACAACTTTATCCATCACTGAAATGAGACTGACAGACCTGTAGTTTGTAGGGTCCTCCTTTCTGCCCTTTTTGAAAATTGGAACTTTGTTAACCAACTTTCAGTCAAGTGGGCTATCTGCAGATTCCAAACACCTTTCAAAAGTCACCCAGAGAGGCCTTGAGATGACATAGCCAGGTCTTCAGTTATTCTTGGATGAATCCCATCAGGCCCCATCAATTTTTATGGATCCAACTGGAGCAGCAGATTCCTCAGAACTTCAGTATCTGCTGGGAGTTTAGCATTTTCACAGCCAGGGTAGTCCATCATCAGTGTTGAAGACAGAGGCAAAGAAAGCATTAATCATCTCCACCTTGTCGGTATCCCTGACTGTGAGGTGATCATCCTCATCCTGTAACTGGCTGATGTCATTTCTGCACTGGCTTTTGACAATGTATTTTAAAGAGATAATTTTATTGTCCCCCACAGTTCTGATCAACTTCAACTCCAACCGAGCTCATGCTGGTCAAAAGGCCACCTCCCCCATCACTTTTCTTCAATATTTTTGTGAGTCAAAGGGAATGTATATTGCTTGAATCTGTCTTTAGCCGTCCACCTCTGCCTCACAGTGAATTAGGTTAGCCACAGTTTTGATGAGTGAGGTTCACCCCGTTACTGAGTGCATTGCTCAGATACTGTGTTGAGGAAGGAGGATGTCCTCAACAAAAGGGAGTAGGTAGCAGCCAGCAGCATGCATGTTCTCACAACCTGTGCTACTGTTCAGGTTCGGATTTAGGGATTTTCTGGCTTTTCACTTAATACAGGTTGTAGGTGAAGAAATTAAACTCAGTGGGTTTCTATCAACTTAAACGGTTTAAGATTGTGCTTTATGGCAGATTAGGATTTATCAGTTTAATTGTAGACTCCTCCTCTGTGAAGGAGATTGTTGGGAAGATATGTGCTTTTGTGGAAAAAGAGTATTTTGTTGTTAACAGCTGTACAAAGATATGGAGGAGAAAGCTGAAACTTGTATTCTACCTTTGGTTTTCAAATAAGCATCCTTACTGTGTTCCCCTTGCTTGGGATCAAATAATTCTGAAATATTTGCTTAGTTATTGGAATATAATTTGAATTAGCAGGTCTGAAATTTGAAAAAACCCCAAACAGTGTGAGCTGTTTTTGAGATAGGCTGGTGCTTTCCTTCCAGGTGCATTTTTTAGTACAAAATTCCTATCTTCTGAAAACCCATGGATTTTCCATGTAGGAATAGAATATTTTTCTTACCAGGCTGCATAAAGATATTATTCCTGAAACAAAAATGACTGCTTTTGTAATTAAGAGATGATGCTTTAAAAAGAATTGTATTAATCAGGAATTAAGCATGCTTCTCCCTGCATAAGCATACCTCTTTGCAAGAGAACAAATTGCTCTTTTATTTTTTCTCTCTATTATAATAAACTAATTGCTTGCTACTCTATGGTAGCATATACTTCTTTTACATTTTTCTTACTGTGTCTTCTTGAATCCCTCATTCTAATCCTTGAATGTGGTAACATTTTTTAGTATTGCTCTTGCTTTCCTAGGCTACAGTGTATTTTCCTTTGATTTCCTTCTGGAACCTTCAGTTGCAGATAGCAGCAGTCAGCGTTGATGTGTGAACCTTTGAGCAGCAGGAGAGAATTGAAGTAAGGTAAAAGGTAAAAACAGTATGCTAGTTTACATGCTGTTTACATGTGGAAAACTTGCTTTACAGGTGACAGTCTCAAAATATAATTGTTAGTGAAATTACAGCATGAGCAGATGGTGCTCAACCCACAAAGTTTTGTACTTATTTTTGTTGTCTTTTAAGAAATTGGCAATGAAAATGGCTCAGCAAGAACTGTTCTGACTTATCTTTTTAATAAGGCAGAAAGGTATTACTTTAAACACTGTTTTAGAAAAAAAAAATACAGTAATTTCACAAATACAAGCCGCAGCAATTTGACAAAAATTTTGGTGGAAACCCGGAAGTGCGGCTAATAGTCGGGGGCGGCTAATATGTGAATAATTTTCTGACATTTACAACCCCAGAAGTGCCAGCCAGGGCGCCGAGCCAAGCACCTGCCAGTAAAAGCCGGCATTCAGCGATTGTTACAGTGTTACCGTGTTGCCCTGGCTCCCTGCAGGCAGCACGGGGGGCGGGGAGAGAGGCGGGAGAGCTCTCTTTCCTCCTCTGCCGCAGCCCAGGGGAGGACGGGTGGGGGGGTGCGCCGCCATTGCTGCGGTTCGGGGAGGACGGGGTGGGGAGCGCCGCCGTTGCCGCGGCTCGGGGAGCCGACGGGGGCCCTGCGCCGCCATTGCCGCGGCCTGGGGAGGGTGGGGGAAGTGTGTGCCGCCATTGCCGCGGCCCGGGGAGGGGGGGGGAGGTGCACGCCGCCATTACCGCGGCTCGGGGAGCCGACAGGAGCCCCGCGCAGCCATTGCCGCAGCTTGGGGAGGAGGCGGGGTGCTTTGTCCGCGCCCGGCGCCACGGGCGCAGGAAAGCTCCGTCCCCGCCCGCCGCCGGCGCCACAGGCGCGGGAAAGCTCCGTCCCCGCCCGCCGCCGCTGCCGTTGGAGCGGGGGAAGCTCCGTCCCTGCCTGCCACCGCGGGCAGCACCGACCCGGGGTGACCGAGCCCAGTGGGAGCGGCGGCCGGCCCCGAGCGGCAGCGCCGGGCTGGGCCACCTGGCCCCGTCGGCAGCCCCTAGCGGGCCGAGCCTGCACAGCCTTAGCTCAGCCAGTAAACCCCGCCCTCCCGCGGTTCTGTTACTAATTGCACGCGGGTCCTCGCTGCGAATGACAGAGCGGCTTATATTCGGATGCGGCTTGTTTATGGACAAAAACCGAAATATTTGCCAACACCCAGAGATGCGGCTTATACTCAGTGCGGCTTGTATTCGTGAATTTACTGTACAATATTTTAAATGAAATCAAATATAGTCTTTATCAAGCATGTTTGCCACAGTTTGGGGATTAAAATTTGCTTTGGTTTTACACTGCAGTAAAACACTATCTTTTTAAGCATTAATAAATGAACAAAGGGCCAAGGCATAACATCCCATTTTATTTCTCAGTCTCTGCCTTTATGGTTTTGAGATGTTGAGACATTGTCTTTCTTTTGAGTTATTTAGTAACAATTCGACTATGGCAGAGAAAGTATTTACCATTTTAAATTTGCTGTAGAAAATGTCTCGTCTGTAATAACATTTTGAAGTAAAACCTTAGAAAAGTAACCAAGCTACCTCTTTTAAAAAGTTCTCTTTTTTTCCTATGGAGGAAAGAGGATCAAGAAAGACAGTATTAAGATAATGGGCTCTTCAGAGAAAATTAATTGTTCTCTGTATGCTTTAGTCTTGAAATAAGTTTTCCTACACTCTCAGTTAAATGAGACCTTGAAGTCAGCTCTTCAAGGCTTGTAATTTATTGCTTTTATTGGACTGCTTCCCCTGCTCTGGCTCTGCTATTCCATCACCCACAGTGTTATTCTATCATTTCAAAGTCTATGAGAAGTCTTAAACCACAGCTATGAAATATATTGGTTTTTTAATCACCTTTTCCATGTTTTCTACCTTTATTTCACTCCCCTCTATGAGGACCTCTGCTTCTACAGAGACAAGGCCTTCAGTAGTGATGGCATGAGGAGAGTATCTCAGTAAACATCAGAGATAGAAAAGTGCAGTATGTGGGGTTTTATTGTTTGCTTCTCTTGATGGAATATGAGATTCTAGCCATGGTAAATGCATCACCCACTTCTAATCGCAGAGTTCTTAACCAAGAGCCCTCAAATACAGAAGGATGCTTCATGGGTTTCCTGTGCCTTAGCTCTTGTTGGTGAGTGGTAAGAATCTCCTACTGCCTTTTGGATAGCATTTTGGAGATCTTCAGCTCCGAATTCTGATATTTCAGTTGATTTCAGTATGGTACTCCTACAGCATGAGATTTACCAAGTTAGTGAAGAGGTGTCAAGTACTCTCTGTAGAGGTATTCCAGCCCTGGGGTATGAAGCAAAACTGTGATTTAGTTTCTTGGATACATATGCGTGATCTTGGTGAGTCTTCTGTCCCTCATTGTGTTTACTTAAATAATTGCCTTTTTTTTTTTGTTTATGTGAACATTACAGGAAAGTTTGGGCTAAGAAAGGCCAAGAAGTGTTAACCTGACAGTGAGGCTGAAGTTCTTTGAGCAGGTCGAGGTATAATGTCATCCTTCAGGGTCATCTGAAAACCATCCTCAAGAAAAGCAACTGTCCATGATGCTGGAATCAAGTCTGGGACAAGACTTTGATGCCAAACTTGGGGCGAATGGTTACTCTGGCCCAGCTTTGGCAGTGAGTGGTGAGACCCTTGAGTGCTTATTGACAGAGCAGTGAGTAGATGTCCGAAGTGTCTAAGTCATCACCATTATTTTGTGTAGAGAAACAGTGGGGGAGAAATCTCTGCAAGATGCAGAGTTTCTGTCTTAGAGAGCAGGCTTACCTTTTGCATGAATAGGCACATCAGTCACCTCTCAGGGAGTTAACAAGTTTTGCTCCCATTATTATCTTCTACCACGACTGGTGATGACAGGGGAGTTGTCAAGCTGTTGTGATAAAAGGGAGCAGACTGCCAGGATAGTTCATGTAGCTTTTAATCTTTGTGTATGCCTGAGGGGCCTTGGGAAAAGAGGATGGCAGGGAGCAGGCTGGATTAATTTTTGTGGATGAAATGGATATGTCCTAGGGGTTGGCCTACTTTAAAAATAATTAGAATTCTTTGAAATTTGTTGTCCTTGAGCACACTTCATCTGTCCTATGTCCCCTTTTCTCTGATTCCCATATGCCTAGATCTTGTGGCTGAGAAATGCCCTGTGCCTCTTTGGGAGGCATTTGTTTTGATAATATTTCCCAAGGGTGCATAATTTCTAAATCAAAGCTGACTAGCATGTACGTGTGTGATGAAATGCACACAGGGACTGCAGGTAATCAGAGGTACCCAGTTATGCTTTTGCTCTTAAGCCGAGAACAGAGAGGCTGCTTGACTTACAGTGAGGTGTGTGATACACTGGTTCTCAGTTCTTAACATTTATATTTACTGGAAACAATGATGTGGTTTTCTTCTTTAAAATAAACTTTAAAAAATAATCCTGCACACTTGCATCAGGTGACAAAGGTATGGTTGGATCCTTGCAAGGAGCCTTGATGGTGATCATGGATTGACTGCAGCCAGCACAAGCTCATGTTAGTGTAGTGACATGCATTGATCTTGCATCTTGGTTGTTTCATGTTTTTACTCCAATCTCATCCTCAGCTAAAGGATGAATACCTCATTTACTCTATTTCTTTTCCTCCTACTCATTTTGGTTTTTATCATCATTCATTCTTTGTGGGAATTTAGGGAGTTAATAGGCTTATTCTCACGACCCCCTGTTCAACAGCTTAAAAATTTTCTTGTTTGCACTAAGGTATTAAGTGATAGATATCTGGAAGTAAGGAAGAAAGATAAATGGTCAGACTTCTCCTCTTGACTTTATAATAGTTTGGGCAATATATCTTCCAACGGGTTTGTCACAGGATAGCATGCTAAGGGTTTTGTGTGAAAAGTAAGTTTTCATTTTAAACTCTACAATTCATGTCTTTGATTAAAGAAGACTTCACAGCCTTAAACATTAAGCACCAAAATTTTTACTAGTAGACTTGGCCAGTTAGCATTGCTGCAAAGGATGGGCAGATTGAACAGATTTTTGAACGGGTTTTATCTTGTATGATATTTGCAAGAATTTATTCTGTACTGATAGCTTGTCAAAATACTGTTTGCAATCTAATCCCAGCAAGCATAATTTTCCAGGAATGGCTTCACAGCTGTTAATTTTTATGAAACAGACAGAACTTTTATCTGTAATTTGATTTATCTACCAACCATAATGTACTATTTAATGTCACCAAAGGCATGATGTTGCAAGCAGAATTAATTATAATTTTTAGGTTGATGCTTTAAAAATATATTTTATTAGCATAACAAAACAATCTTGGCTCAGATGCCTTAAAATGTTCATCAATAAGAATGCTTTTGCCTGTCAGAAATAATTACAGTAATTTCATGACCATAAGGTGCACCGCACTATAAGGCGCACCCCTCGGGAACCGGCACATTTTGCAACTTTGTAGATCAGATAAGGCACACCGGACTATAAGGTGCACCTTTTTTTTGCAGCGAGGATCCGTGCCGCGCGCAACAAAGTAACAAATCAGTAACGGGATCCTGCAATTGTGGAGTTTACTGGCATGTGCTCAAATTGGAAACATTTTAACAGATTGGTGTAGCCTTTAAACGCAGTCCCAAGCGCCCTCCCCGTGCGTGGGGCCCGACACTCCTACGCACCCCCGGCGCCAGCTGCCGAGGCGGGGCTCGGGGCGGCGGTGGTTCGGAGCGGTTCGGGGCGGTCGGGGCTTGCCGCATGGAGCGGTCAGGGATCGCCATGGCATGGAGCAGGCGCGGCACGGAGCGGTTGTGGCTCGCCGTGGCACGGAGCGGTTGTGGCTCGCTGCGGCATGGAGCAGATGTGGCTCACCGCAACACGAAGCAGGCGCGGCGCACTGCGTCACAGAGCGGTCGGGGCTCACTGCGTCACAGAGCGGTCAGGGCTCGCCACGACACAGAGCGCCCTCCCTGTGCAGTGGGCCCTGGCACTCCCACCTGCCCCCAGTGCCGCCTCCCCCTTGCGGCTCCGTGCTGCTGTGGTGCTTTTCCCCATCACGGCTCCATGGAGCCGCCATGCAGTTCCCCGGCTCGGCTCGGCGGCTCCTGCCCCCATCCCCCGCTCGCCTCGGCGGCACCTCCGCCCATCCCCCTTGCAGCTTTGCGGAACCTCCGCCTGTCCCCCTTACAGCTCAGCGGCTCCTCTGCCCGTCCCCCTTGCGGCTCGGCGGCTCCTTCCCCCGTCCCCCGCTCGCATCAGCGGCACCTCTGCCCGTCCCCCACTCGCCTTGGCAGCTCCTCCGCCCGTCCCCCTTGCAGCTCGGCAGCTCCTCCGCCCGTCCCCCTTGCAGCTTGGCGGCTCCTTCCCCCGTCCCCCTTGTGGCTCGGTGGCTCCTCCGCTCGTCCTCCGCTCGCATCGGCGGCACCTCCGCCCGTTCCCCGCTCGCCTCGGCGGCACTGCCGCTTCTCGCCCCTTCCCCACGGTCAGCAGTGGCGCCGCTGCTTCTTGCCCCTTTCCTGCAGCGGCTGCAGGGGCTGCACCGCCGCTGCTTTCCCGCAACCGCAGGGGCTGCGCTACCGCTTTCCCGCAGCCGGCGGCGCTTCGCTCCCCCCGCGGCCAGTGGCGCCCGCCGGTTCTTCACTACCCCCGCGGCCGGTGGCTCCTTGTTCTCCCCGCGCTGGGGCCGGTGGCAGCTCCCTCCCTCCTTGCGCAGCTCCTGCCGGCTGTGGCCACCCACTCCCGCCCCGCCTTGTGACTCAGCGCTCCCGCGGCACCGCCCCCCCATTGCAACTCACACGTCCGGGGTGGCAAATGTCACAACTTTGTACATCAGATAAGGCGCACTGGACTATAAGGCGCACTTCTGGGTTCGGTAGGAAATTTTAGTCAAAAGGGTGTGCCTTATAGTCGTGAAATTACTGTATTTGGTTTTTAACTTGTTTTACTCTCCAAGCTGAGATTTCTTTATTGCAGAGCATTGTATTTTTTATATATTTGCAAAAATGCATGGACGTATATTTTAAAACTGAGTATTACTGATGAGGAGGTTAAGATTTCTGATATTCTGAAAGTCACTTTGGCTTTACATGTGGAAACTTTTCAGCAGTGTATATTTAGTAGATCTATTCATAGCGTAACACCAAACCCCAACAACTTTCCTGCAGGAAGTCCATTTTCTACCCTACATGCATTTATTAATTCTGTCACGCCTCAGTGTTCCTTAACTGATTTTATACTGTATGGTTGGTCTATAGCATTCAAAGAAACTTTAAACTACATTAAAAAGACCAGTTTTGGCAACTCAAGTGTTTTATAACTGGTGCTGATTTGATCCCAGTGCGTGTTTAACCTCCATGATGTTCCTTTACCTTAATGTGTTTGCTTTAAAGTTTTGGTTTCTTAACTTATTTTGTCTGCAGACTGAAGACATGCCAGCTCTAGGCTGACACATTCCTTAATACCCTTTCTTATCTAGCTGTAGTGGCATAAAAGATGGGATACAAGAGTGAGAAAGTACAGTAATTTCACAACTATAAGGCGCACCCTTTTGACTAAAATTTTCCCTTGAACCTGGAAGTGCGCCTTATAGTCCAGTGCGCCTTATCTGTTGTACAAAGTTGAGCAATTTACCAAACCGGAAGTGCGAGCCATGAGCCGTGGGAGGAGCCGGCAGTGCCACGGCAGCCGGTTGGAGGCGGGCCCAGGGGCCCGCGGCACCTCCCCTGCCAGGTGGAGGCAGGCCTGGGGGCCCATGGCTGCCGGGTGAAGGCGGGCCCAGGGGCCCGTGGTGCCGCCCTTCCCGGGTCCAGATGGTCCCGGGGGCCCATAGCTGCCGGGTGAATGCGTGCCAGGGGGCCCGCCCGCGGCACCCCCTCTCCCGGGTCCCGGCAGTCCCGGGGGCGCATGACTGCCAGGTGAATGTGGGCCAGGGGGCCCGCAGCACCCCCTCTCCCGGGTCCAGGCAGTCCTGGGGGCACATGGCTACCAGGTGAATGCGGGCCAGGGGGCCCGCGGTGCCGCCCCTCCGGGGTCCAGGCAGACCCAGGGGCCCGTGGCTCACAGCACTGCCCCTGCTGGGTGGAGGCGGGCCTGGGGGCCAATGGCTGCTGGGTTGAGGGAGGGCCTCGGCCAGCAACTGCACGGGGGGAGCTGGGGGCAGAGCCTCACTGCAAAAAAAAAGCGCCCCCTATAGTCCGGTGCGCCTTATCTGATCTACAAAGTTGCAAATTTTGCCGACTCCCGGGGGGTGAGCCTTATAGTCCGGTGCGCCTTATGGTCGTGAAATTACTGTACATGGAAGGGAGCTCTGTCTGATATTTGGGTGCACTTTCTAAGGAAAGGGTAGCTTTGGACACCTAGAAATATGTATTCAAATCACCATGCTGTGAAAATTATTTGTCTCTCCGAACTTCCCAGAAAAGCAAGAAGGGCCCTCTCCTGGTGGAGGGCAACTGCTGGTTATGCACATCTTCCCTCTCCTCCATCAATACAAGAACATGCAGCTCTCTCCTTAGTACTGTAGTAAGAAAGAAAATACAGTAATTTCACGAGTATAAGGCGCTCCGGTGTATAAGGCGCACTTTCGTTCGCAGTGAGGATGCTCTCACAACAAAGTAACCAATTTGTAACATTCACATGATCGCGGCTTTTACTGGCAGGTGTTCAATTCATGAACTCGGCTCGGCCCACAGCTCACATTTCCAGGTTGGCAAATTTCCGAACTTTTTCCATATGTAAGATGCTCCAGAGTATAAGGCGCACTTCCGGGTTGGGACCAAAATTCTAGTCAAAAGGGTGTGCCTTATGCACGCGAAATTACTATAATTCTTTGTAGATTTGATTTGAAAGAAGAAAGGGGGATTCATAGTGCCTAGAATATTTAACAGGAACATACTTTGTTGTGTAGAGCATAATGGTGTTCCTGCATTACTATAATAACACAGGAATCCCTGGGAGAGCAGTCGTGGGCTCATGGGGAAGATGAACAGTACCCCTCACCCAGACCACTCAAAATAATCTGTTTTATTCTTGTGGCCTTCTCCTAGTGGGATTATTTCCACTTGGATTATTTCTGATACAGGATCTGGGTATGGTGGCTCAGTAAACCATACAACTGAGCAAGTCTCTTTTTTTCTGATGCTTATAATACACCATGAGTATCTGACCCTAAATGCATTAGGGACATAAGTGTGCTGCCTTTTGTGCCTCTGCTTTCTCAGCACAGCAAGTGGGTCTCCTCCAAATGAGATGACATGTTTAAGAAGAACGTGGTGGGGAAGGTTTGTTGGTGTTTTTGTTCACAAGAACCATAGAATGGTTTGGATTTGAAGTGACTTTAAAAATCATCTGGCACCAACCTCCCTGCCGTGGGAAGGGACACCTTGCACAGGACCAGTTTGGTTAAAGCCCTGTCCAACCTGGCCTTCAGCTCTTCCAGAAATGGGGCATCCACAGCTTCTCTGTGCAACCTGTTCCAGTGCCTCACCATCCTCACAGTAAAGAATTAATTCCCATTCCCTTGTCCTTATAAGTCCCTCTCCCTGTCTCCTGTATGCTCCTTTAGGTACTGGAAGGCTGCTCTAAGGCCATCCCAAGGCTTTCTCTTTTCCAAGCTGAACAATCCCAAGTGTCTCAGCTTGCCTTCATAGGAGAGATGCTCCATCCCTCTGGCCCTCCTCTGGGCTCAGTGTAGTGCTGTAGTTGAGTTGTGTAGTCTTGTTTTGAAGGCACAAAAGAAGCCAATCCTCTGAAGCCAGGCAGCTGCTGTTCTGCCATTCTGCACATCCTTGTTCTCCCTGGTATCCCTCAGAGGTGCTGAGAGCTCTGAGAAAGGGCAGCTCTTGAGCCCTCTGTGTGCCTGGGCACAAGTGATGGTTGTAGACAGCTGGGGAGGCAGCAGTGTTCTCTGTGTTTTGCTACTCCCAGGCACTCTGTTTTTCAACCACCCCCCGCTTCCAGCAGCTTCCCCTCTGTCCCTCTCATGTTTTGAGCTAGCTCAGCACTGGTGTTTACCTTATGTTAACCCATAAGAAGTTTCCATCCTGCTTATGGATGCCAATTCATTTGGCTTGCTCATGCAGCTGTCTGTGGGGAGTCCCTGATCCAACTCAGCGTGTGGCTGTAAAGGTGCTCATGTTGGTATGCAGACAGAACAAAAATACATGGTGTAGAAGTAAACTGACTGCAAAAATGTAGCCATCCCACTCCATAACATCAGCCTGAAATATCCAGCATCTGTCAGACAGAGGTTTAAATCCAAAACAAATTAGCAAAAACAAAAATTTAAAGGCAAGTCATCTGCAGCAGCTAAAAAATACAGTTTTCATAAATCTTCTGCAAGAACTAATTCATATTTCTGCTGTTCCACAGTTCTCATTGCATCAGAAATGTAAAAGATCCACTTCAGGTTTTGCAGTATATCTGCAGTGATGAGAAGATAAACATCCCTGTAATGCATCAGTGTTGGCATTCAGAAGCCTTCCAAACTTTTCTTTTTAAATCAAGTGGGAAAGTTAGCTTTGAGTCTCTTCACTCTGCAGGAAAAATGGGCGATATTTTTTTTTTTCTTTGCCATATCTTACATAAATCTGACATCCTTTACAAATTTGCAGTTGTCATACTGTCAGGAATTATAGGACTGGAAGTGCTATACTAAACAAAAGGAAAATATGCTATTTCCAGGTGAAACACTGTGTCTGAGGCAACAGCAAATGCCTAGAGTTATCCTGTTCATGTTCTGTTTAAATTATTAAAAATGGAAAGCAGCCTAGTAGCTTAAAATAAGCTGTTTTGTTTTTTTTTTTAATTGAAATTAAAAGTGAAAAATTCCAGGTTTTGGTGGAATTTTTGCACTGTTTGTTTGTTTTTCTCTATTTATATCATTTACTGGAAATGTTCAGTGCAACAGTGAATCAATCTGGTTTTGTCCATCTTAACTTACAATATTTGTCCAAGTCTATATGGGATAAAAAGTAATGTATTGAGAAAATATTGATTTGGATAACTTGCATATGACAGTTTTAAACAGGGCATTTACCTCTTATGTTGTGCTGTTGTCATTTGTGTGTAAGAACTTCTCAAAAGAATGCACGTCATCCCAAAAGGCATCTGATTATTGACAGCAATAATATTGGCATGGGTGACAACCATGGGAATGCAGGATCTCTTAGAGAAGAAGCTCTTTTATATTGCTTTTCCTTATCATTTTCAATATAAGAGTTTAGCAGGTTATTGAAGTAGCAAAACACAGTGGATTTTTTGTGTGTGTTGCGTATTTTGAATTGAGTATCATCCTTGTGGATTTTGGTTTCTTTTGCTGATTCTGTTTTGATGTACAGTAAACAATTCTATATTGTTTGCTGTCCTGTCCTGGTACATTTGCCAGTTCATCCTTCTGAGGTATTTGATGTCTGATATATGTAGCTTCTCTCTTATATTGGAGATTGAAATGCTGACAGTTTTCTTCTTTTGCAGTTCTTCCTCCTGGGAGGCACTGTCTCACTCCCCAGCAGACTAAAGTATGAACTGCCTTACTGACTCTTTATTTTCCAACTGCAGCCCAGATTTTGCTCTTTCCCAAGGACTGCAGAGGGCTTTTGAATTGAGTTTTCTGACAGGCTTTAATGAAATTGTCTTTGTTAGAAGTTAAATTGCAAGGTTAGCACATAAAGGTCTTGATTCAGTGAGCTATGTTTCAATTTAAATGCCCATTTAATGAACTGGATGGACCATAAGTAGACTTTGTAATGTCTCTTCTATGTTAGAATGCAATAAGTGAAGTTTTCATAAATCCAGTTATTAGCAGCCCTGTTTGAAACCCACAAGTGGTGCACATGCCTAGGGCTTGTGGAAGTCACTCCAGATGGAAACAGCATTACTGGGGTGATTATACCCTGAGGAAAGGTCTGCTGTCATTTTGAGATCAATTTTTAGCCGATGTTCCATTCTCAGTATTTACATGGAGAGTCTGAATTGACAGAACTTCAGATTTCATAACAAAAGTGCTAACAAGAAGTGAACATTTGTTGAAAAGATTGTGCTGCTTGAAAGAAATGCCTTTTGCTGTGCTGGCTGGATGGTGAGAGTATCCTGCAGACAGAGGTACCGTGCTGATAAAACTGACTTCCATTTTTCCAAGCAAGAAGGAACCTCACGTGTCTTTTGTGTGTATGTTGTACACCCATTAATTTGAACAGTAGAATGCTCCAGTCCCATTGCTGAGGAGTCAGTGCAGATGGGAGAATGCCGTTTTCACTTGCATCTTCCCAGATGTGTGGTCAGAAATCTGGGCAATAATGTACCTGAACTGGAAGCACAAGTTCATGTTAAAAGTCTCTTCAGGATCTGCCAGATGTAGGGAGGTCCCTGAAAGGATGTTCAGGGCTAGAAGTTAATCCTTGGTGCCATGTTAAGAGATAACAGTGGGGTGTCGGTTCCCCGTGTTGACTTTGAGAGTAATGTTTTAATCATTAGTCTTATACAGCTTCAAGTTTGTGTTGTGGCACCACCATGGATCATCTGCACTAACAAAGTAAATGTCAGGGCGGTGCATTACTTGAAGTTCTAGTGCAGCGCGTCTGCCTTTCTGATTGGCCCCATGGTCTCAAGGTGCCCACACTGGCTTCCGTGCTCCAAATAAAAGATGATGCATGGCAAGTGCAGAGAAGTGTGCCAAGCTGCAAGCACAGTGGAGAACAGGTTGGTTTAGTGGAGCCCATGTAAGGAAGTTTGTGGGTTATATCAAGCATTCTTGCTGGCTGTCTAAAAGATGCAGATACCCCAGCTGTGCTAACCCATGATGTGGCTTTTAAAGCAAAGCTATAAGATAGATTTTTATATTCATAATCCACAGCAAAACAAACAATATCACTAGCTGTATGTGTCACAGAAAGAGTAGTCTATTTACCAGGATTGATTTATCTGTTCAATAAATTGGTTTTTATTAGTTTAGTGTTGCTGTAGATTATGCTTTTCCTTTTTATGCTCCAAATGCATGTACTGTGTTGATTTTTTGGGTTTTTTTAAGTGTTTGGTGCAGATAAGAACTTATCTGACCTCAATGGTTCAGTAGACTGTAACTAATTTATTGGCAAGTACCACACACATTCTCCTGTGTAGGAAAGACCAGGAATCACAGAGAACACAATTGATCACAAGTTATTTCCCTTCTCTTGTCTAGTCAAGCAGTACACAAGGTAATTACATAAATACTCTTGAGTTTTTGAAATCTTTTGGGAGTTCAGATGAAACTTGCAGAAGCGGGTTTTAGACTGTATATATAATTTGCATAAAATGCAGTTTTTGGCTTTAGCTGGCTGTTCCATTGAAGAAACTTTCCAAATGGTAGGGTTGATCAAATTTCTAAAAAGCAATTTAAAAAAGAACACAGAAATAGACTGGTAAAACTTGAGAATAATGACAATATTTCATGATAAATGAAAATCTAATAATGCACTTTGCTCCTTAATAGCAAGAAATATGAAATGAGATTGACATATCTGTCTTTAAAAATTGAGGCAGACAAGATATAGCACAGAAAACTTTATCCCGTGATCAAGCGTGTCCATTAGTGATGGATTTATTGTATTGTAAATGTCATTAACTTGCTGCATTATGTAAAATAAGTGCATGGTTCTTAAACACCCATCTGTCCCAGATGATTGAGAAACAAGAATGAAGGTCCTCTGCAGGTTTGAACCAGGGCAGTGTTCATAACTGATGCCTGGAGAGCCAGCCACTTAGAACATGATGATTGATTATAGTTTTGTTCCTTTCTGAGGCTTTTTCTGAAAAGCAATAGAAGTTGGATTTTATCTATGGTAAAGTTATGGATTGTAATTGTAACTCTTTTAATTCAAAGTGAATGTTTGTGCCCAGCCAGCAGCCAAACCCCACACAGCCACTCACCCACTCCCCCACCAGTGGGATCAGGGAGAGGATCAGATCGGTAAAAGTCAGAAAACTACAGTAAATTCACGAATACAAGCCGCACTGAGTATAAACCGCATCTCTGGGTGTTGGCAAATATTTCATTTTTTTCCATAAATAAGCCGCACCTGAATATAAGCCGCTCTGTCGTTCGCAGCAAGGACCCGCGTGCAACAAAGTTGCCAAATAGTAACAGAGCGGCGGCAGGGCGGGGTTTACTGGCTCAGCTAAGGCTGTGCAGACTCGGCCCGCTAGGGGCTGCTGACGGGGCCAGGAAGCACAGCCCGGCGCTGCCGCTCGGCGGGGCCACTGGGGGCCAGCCGCCGCTGCCACTGGGCTCGGTCACCACGGCCCGGCGTTGCCCTGTGGTGGCAGGCAGGGATGGAGCTTCCCCCGCTCCCGCGGCGGCAGGCAGGGACGGAGCCCCCCGCCGCCTCCCCGAGCCGCAGCAGTGGCGGCTCGGGTCCCCCTACCACCTCCCCGAGCCACGGCAGTGGCCGCGCGGGTCCCCCTCCCCGAGCCGCGGCAGGGCTGGCCCGGGTCCCCCGCCGCCTCCCCGAGCCGTGACGGGGCAGCCCGGGTCCCCCGCCGCCTCCCCAAGCCGCGGCAGGGGCGGCGCAGGGCCCCCCCGTCTCTCCCCCGGACTGTGGTAGAGGAGGAATGGAAAGAGCTCTCCCGCCTCTCTCCCCGCCCCCCGTGCTGCCTGCAGGCAGCCAGGCTCCACCTGCAGTGCAACAGAGTAGCAATTTGTAACAATCGCAAAATGCCGACTTTGCAGCAGCTCAGCTCGGCACTCTGACTGGCACTTCTGAGGTTGTAAATGTCAGAAAATTATTCACATATTAGCCGCTCCTGAGTATAAGCCGCATTTCCGGTGTGGGAGCAAAATTTTAGTCAAATTGGTGCGGCTTGTATTCGTGAAATTACTGTACTTGTTTTTACCTGCTTATCTCTATGGCTTAAAACTGAATTACTTAAATTTTGATAGTTTCTATCTAAAAGAAACACTTTTTCTCTATTTCTTTATTCAATTTATAGAGAACATTCTTAAAATGGACTTGGTGTTGGTGAAACTAAAAGCCTTGCTGCTTCCTAGTCTGTTGTGTAATAATGCTGTGCAGGAAAGTGAGAATAATTTTTCCTTTTTGTAAGGAAATCAAGCTGGACAGAGGACATCTTAGAAGTTCTGAACAATTCCTGACATCCATATGAATAAACATGAGTTCTATTTTTAAGATCTCATTGAAACATATGCATAAAGTGAAGGATATTCCTAGAGTGAAAGAGAACGTGGAAGGAACAATGACTCAACTAGAAAGGTCGCAAGCTTCTTTTAATGTTGAAATGTAGTGATGAGAACAGATCTTGTATTGAAACTCTTGAGTGATGCTGTGTTTTAAGCCTTTTAACCTTGGAGGGCACAGCTTACCAAGAAAAAAAGGATGAAGAAAGTTTTTGGGATGGGAAGGAGATGTTTGTTATTGCTGAGCTATTAAGGGCTGTGGAATAAAGTTCTTAGAAATTGTAGCAAAGTGTAAGTATAACTCAGTAACACTGAGTGTAAGGTAAGCGCTGAGACTGGCTGCTGGGCACAGACGACAGAGGTGGTGGAGCTGAAGATACAGAGTGCAGGAGTAATTGAGAAATGAGAAATTACCAGAGAAAACGTCCCAGTGATAGAGGTATTAGTGTTCTGAATTGTGTCAATATTGCAGCAAACTCATGTTCTCATGTCTGCTTTGTCTTCCCTCCATTTGATTGCAAAATCTTCAGGAATTGTTTGCCAACAATTGACAGTGTATATATGTGGCAGTAGTAGAATAATACTGTAGAAAGAATTAGACTAAATGGATCAGCATATACTACATTGCTAAGACATCAATACAACACTATTTTCAGGTATTGAGGCTATTTTTCCTCCTAATTTTTATTAATCAGAAAAGTTGCATATCTGCATTACTAAAAAAACTCCTCTTCTGCTAGCCTCTTATTACAGTGCAAAGACAGTGAAAAAATTCAATGCATTTTTTTAATGAAGAGGATAAGAAATACTACACGAGTCATGAAGACCTGAAATCCAGAGGCCCTTTTATATCTTACAGTCAGCTCAGCATAGAGATGATGTCTCTCCATTTTGTTCTTAATACTCATAATTTTTCCAGTTAAGCATTCATAAAATCCATTTAATAAAGAAAACTTGTGGACAGTTGTCTAATTATGGTATGTTTCCTTTTTTTACTTGCATTATAGGTCAGAAATGTGTTAGTTATTCAAAGTATTGGGAAGTAATTTGCTATAGCTCAAGTATGCTTCTGATTGTTTTCAAAATCTGATTGTATTGCTCCAAGCCACATAGCCCTGTGCAAATGTGATACTCTTAATCACTTGGAGGAGGGAGACAGGATAAAGACATCCTGCATTTTGTGCCATCATTTCTGCAGTCCATTTTTCAGAAGAGATTTCCTGATATTTATCTTATGCCTAGAAGAAAGAGTTGGAAAAATTTCTTGCCTTCACCTTCTGCCCTTCTCAAATAGGGTAAGTAATGGCATCATCTTCGTCAAAATGTTGTAAACAAAACTGGAAATTTGAGAGAAATTAAAAGGAGAACAGAAGGTGGCATTTGAACTAAGTACATAGCAGTAAATGTTTACAGAAATGAGTGGTGATGATACTGGTTAGGACCACCAGAATTCTGAGTACAGTAATTTCACACGTATAAGGTGCACCCTTTTGACTAAAATTTTGGTCCAAACGCGTAAGTGCGCCTTATAGTCCGGTGCGCCTTATATATGGACAAAGTTCGGAAATTTGCCAACCTGGAGGTGTGAGCCCACAACAGTGCCGAGCAGAGCGAGCCCGGTGGTGGCATCGGGGCAGCGCTGGGGCGGGGTGAGCCCAGTGGCATCGGGGCAGCGCTGGCACAGGGCGAGCCCGGCGGCATTGGGGCAGCACCGGCGCAGGGCGAGCCTGGCGGCGGCAGAGCAGCCCAGGCATGGGGGGTAATGACCGGTGGCACAGCCCGGGCAGCAGGGGAAAGCCTACAGCATCTGGGCTGTGCCGGCACAGCGCGAGCCCACCAGCATCGGGGCAGCACCAGCACGGGGCGAGCTCGCCAGCGTCGGGGCTGCGCTGGCATGGCGTGAGCCTGCCGGCATTGGGGCTGCACTGGCACGGCGTGAGCCCGCCAGCATCGGGGCTGAGCCGGTGCAGGGGAAAAGCCCGGGGGGGCATGGGGCTCCCGGAGCTCACAGAGCTGCCGGAGTGCCAGGGCGGCGCAGGGAGGGAGGGAGCGGGCTGCCGCAGAAGGCGCGAGCTGCGGCAGCCCTGAGCCAACCCAGAAGTGCGAACTGCGGCCGTGCCACAGCGGCCCCGAGCCGCGGTCGCTACAAGCCACACCTCACCAGCCGGGGACAGGCAGGAGTTCCGGAGCCCGTGCACGGGGAGGACACTTGGGGCTGCGTTTAAAGGCTACGCCAATCTGTGAAAAATGTTTGCAAATTAAGCACCTGCCAGTAAACCCCGCCATTGCGTGACTCCGTTACTAATTTGTTACTTTGTTGCACATGGCACGGATCCTCGCTGCAAAAAAAAGTGTGCCTTATAGTCCGGTGTGCCTTTTATATGGGAAAAGATTGAAATTTTGCCAACTCCTGGAGGTGCGCCTTATAATCCAGTACACTTTATGGTCGTGAAATTACTGTATATGGAGATTTCCCATAGCCTTCATCTGCTTAAACATTGTTTTGGAGTTGGCTGTGTCCCTAGAAGCCAGTTTCATGCACCTTTTTTTCAGAAATGCATAGTTCATCTACTGCTTTACTCCCCCTGTGATACCTACAGCATCTGGCACATCAGCTTCAGGAGCAAGTCACCTTGCTGATCCTCTTGTGCAGCAAGGCAGCCTCCAGGTTGAGAAGCTGAAAAGCAATTATTTGCATTACATTTTTTAAGTGAAAAAAAGGTTTAACTTTTTAGGCAATAAATGTTGACCTTTCTGTGCATAGATGCAACTTGACATCTCCTAAGACTTGACGTAGAGAGTGGCTTCAGGAAAAGAAGGAAAACTGAAATTGGTTGGGTCTGTAGTGTCTCTGCTGTCAAGACTAGACAAGAAACTAGCCTTTATCTTGGAAATATGGGTCAGAGTCTGATGGGCTTTGCTTACCTGGAACAGATTTTCTCTCTGGTGCTGCAGTAGAAGAACTCTACCCCAGTGCTTGGTGCTGTCCTGCTCTTCGACCTCTTCATGGGACTTGGCTGTTGCCATAACAACATTCTGAACAACTAAAATACAATAAAATGCCAAATGGCTGGATTTAGCATGAGATAAGTCAACTTGCATACAAATTAGTTTGGTTTTTTTTTTTTTAATTTGTGTGGAGTCTCATCTGTGGTGTAGTAACCCATATGGTATATTTACCATATGGTAAATATAACTAACAGGGGCTTTTTTGTTGGCTTGGAACTCTGAGTCACTGCAGTCCCTGTTTAGGAATGAATTAATGTGGGTGATACTCTACAGAAGTTCAAAGTTGAAATACCATGCTAAATACATGGTAATGACAAAGTAGGCTGCAGTATGCAGAAATGCATTTATCTTTTGGACAGAGAAAGAAGGAAGGTTATGGATGCTTGAAAAGCTGTTGGTGGCAGGCTTTCTACAGTCACTGTGTCAGCTGGGTTTATTAGATCAGTCTCAAGTGCTTAACCTAGACTGACTTGCCTTGTGTGATGTACAGTATTTATCTTTCCTCAATTTGTGTCAAGAGGAGGGCCAGGATCAGTGCAGGCAGGTCTCTTGTGGTCTCTGGTTCCTTGAGGACCAGACAAATTGCACTTGTATGCAACGAAACAAGCCATTTAATTAGCAAGGAGCAAAAAACACACCTGAAAACATGCAGTATGTAGGGAGATACTTGCTTTTATGCTTCTTTACGTTCTGTCCTACTTGATAAGGGCTAGGCTGGATGGGGCTTTGAGCAACCTGATCTAGTTGGAAATGAGAGATCTTTAAGGTTCCTTCCAACACAAGCCATTCTGTGTTTCCACGATTAATTCAGCTTTCTTCTGCTAAAATGTTGATTGGTCTAGTTGTAATAAACTTGCAATAAATTCTTGCTATTCTGAGTTTAAAGTTTTTCTGTCATCTTTAGTGTGCTGTCTGTAAGGAGAGGATTTAAGAAGCTTTGGATCATGCTTCTGTCTTGTCAAGGGTCCTCTAACAACTTTTTTGTTACTCTGCAGCAAGCTGCTACAGATAGAGTTTTGTGTTCTTTTATTGCACAGGTTACTAGTGCCAACATGTTTTCATTTCTAGAGCAGGGGAGAGACTCAAATACATCCCCTTAGGTAATGCAGCAGCTTCATTTACAATTCAGTTTAAGAATATTGCTGTTACTTGGAAGTAATTGTAATCTTAATGATAAGAGACTATTCTGCTTCCTTCAAAACTAGTCTTAAGTTACAAAATCAAGGACAGATTTATTTGATATCAGTTTATTCAGGTATTTATCTGAGACTTTCTATTTTAGATCTCATTAATTACTATCCAGATTACATGGTATTCTCCATAGCCACAAGGAGAGGTACAAAGAGAGGTACAAAGAGAGTAGGTTTAGGTCAGATATTAGGAAAAAAATCTTTCCTGTGAAGGTGGTAAGACACTGGAACAGGTTGTCCAGGGAAGTTGTGGACACCCCATCCCTGGAGGTATTCAAGGCCAGGTTGGATGTAGTTCCAGGCAACCTGGTCTAGTGGAAAGTGCCCCTACCCATGTCAGGGGGATTGGAACTAGGTGGTCTTCAAGGTCCTCTTTCAACACAAACAATTCTATAAGTCTATGACTGCTTGTGGTTAACTCTGCAAAGTTCTTGGGCGTAAGTGGGGACTTTGAGTGAAATGGATCTCTGTGAAAGCTTCTTTAACACACTGTGACTGTTGAACTACAGGTGAGACCAGAGTTAGTGGGGCAGGACCAGAAATGGCAGGATGGGATGTGTAAAAGCTGAGTAAGACTTGGATCTCAAGCGAGGAGGAAGGAGATTGATTGGTTCAAGAGCTGGCTGAGTATTCCCCAAACACTGAGTGCTAGTGAAAAGGAGGACATTATGACTGCTGTTTTTTACAGTAATTTGTTCTGAAGCACTCAGTGTCTTTATTTTTACTTGCTTTCAGTCAGGCAGAGTCTAATTGTGAAACTGCTTGTCGCACAGGAATTTGAGGAATGTACTTGCATCTTTCCTAAGGCGGCATCATGTAAAATAGGTACGGTACAGGCCATGTTCTATCTGTCATTTTTGTACTCTTAAATCTCTCTGAAGGTGAGAGAGTGAAGTTTGCAGGTTTTGGGTGGCCAATGGCATCCCTTGTAAGAGACTGAATCTGGCACAAAGCACTCTGACCAGGTCTCCGGGTAGTCTCTGCTTTCAGTGAAGTTATCTGAACTTCCCAAAGTAAAAGAACTTCTCAGTCTGAATCAGAAGCATATGAATGTGACAATTGCATTTGTAGAAAATCCAGACTCCAGGAGAGACATATCCAGCAGTAAGTTCTAGTGTCATTGGAAGAGGGAGTGGGGAGTGAGGAGCAGGGACGGGGGGTAAAGCGGTGCAACTTGAAAGAGCAATTGTGGCAGGATTGCATTACTTTGCATGAGTTTTAAATGATATGTACACAGCAAGACCAGAGGGGATGACAGAAGTATTATTAGCTCCCCATGCAAGTGAGAGATAATATCACAACAGAACAATTTCATTTAAATGGGATGCTTAGATGGGTGTCATACTGACATCCGAGTTTGGATATGTCTTTAAACAAGGTGTTCTGAAGTAAACAGGTGAAACTCGGGATTGATTATATTCCCTTCTGTTAGGCAAATAACCAGGGAATCAGGTTGTTTTCTCTGAAAATAAGTATTTGTCCTTCTTCCATAGGATTTGTTATCTGAGGACTGCCATAGCTTAATGCAGTTTCTATCCCTTGAGAGTGACCTTGTGAAATGCTTGCTGCAGACTGTGGCAGTGTGCAACATTAGCCTGAAGTCACTATCCTAGATGAATGCTTCTGGCATGACAAAGTAGATAGTATTCAAGAAGACAGGAAGAGCTAGTTCATCTTTTTGCCCAGGGAACTCTTGGAACAACCATTAAAAAAATGAAATAAAGTTGATGAAGTAAGCCTTATCTTCCTCAGTGTCTTTCTTGAGCTCACAGGTTCAAGCACCAGCAGAGGTGACCTCAGATGTTAGTGAATTAGTTTTTAGATTCATTACTAGATAACAAGAGGTTGTTTTTATCCATTAATTGGAATTAGTGATACAGTGGTTCATGTACATTAATGCAAGTCACTCAGAACTCGAATGCTAAATTCTGTCAAACTCCTTCATTATAGCAGAACATTTAGCTGTTAGCAAACTCGTATCTCTACAAACAATTCCTCTCCTTTACTATGTGCCCTTCTTATTTTTGGACATGACACTTTTCCACAAGCAATGATCTCCTATCTCAGAAATGTCAGTTAAAATAGAATAAAATTGTTGATCTGACTCCCCACTAAATTGTTTCACCTTGTCTAGCACAGGTAATCTGAGGTCTCAAAAGTACTGCTACTTTATTATTCTCTCAATGGGCTGAGTCAATATTAATGGCTGTGGTCTGCTGATACCTACTGAAAACTCAGTAACTTCTGTACTGTAGAAGTATATGTGCCAGTGATTGTCCTGTTTTGCCTTATCACACAGGACATAAGGAGTGAGTGGGAAAGGAATTTCACTCAATGCTGATGACTAGCAGTTTTATTACAGGTATCTATTCCTGGCAAAACTGTTTCCTCTCAAAGAGCTACTTGGGATCTAAAAGAAAAAGAACCAGTTGGATAAAAGATGGTGCAGGTCAATGAGGATTGTATCACATGTCAATCAGCTTGATAGAGGCTGTGAAATCTAGGAAACAGGTGAAGGAGGAAGTTACCCTGCTTTTTTAAAAATTATATTTCAAAAACAGAAGAAATAAAAACCAACCCACAAGGTTTTATTTGCCATTCCTCAGATATAGGTGGGAGTACAAAACACATCAATATAAAAGTACAGTAATTTCACGACTATAAGGTGCACCCTTTTGACTAAAATTTTCCCTCGAACCCAGAAGTGCGCCTTATAGTCCGGTGCGCCTTATCTGATGTACAAAGTTGCGGAATTTGCCAAACCGGAAGTGTGAGCTGTGAGCCGTGGGAGGAGCTGGCAGTGCCACGGGAGCTGGGTGGAGGCGGACCCAGGGGCCCGTGGCACCGCCCCTCTCGGGTGGAGGCGGGCCAGGGGGCCCGTGGCACCCCCCTCCCAGGTCCAGGCAGTTCTGGGGGCCCATGGACGCCGGGTCCAGGGGGGCCCAGTGGCTCGCGGCGCTGCCCCTGCCGGGTGGAGGCGGACCCGGGGGCCAATGGTTGCCAGGTTGAGGCGGGGCCTCAGCCAGCAACCGCGTGGGGGGAGCTGGGGGCGGAGCCTCGCAAAAAAAAAGTGCACCTTATAGTCCGGTGCGCCTTATCTGATCTACAAAGTTGCGAATTTTACCGACTCCCGAGGGGTGAGCCTTATAGTCCGGTGCGCCTTATGGTCGTGAAATTACTGTACTGCTCAACACTTATTTCCCCAAAGCTGCTTGTGGCCCTTGCACTTCATGTACACTTCAGTGTTTTTTAGTGAGTAGAACACTTATATATACGTGTATGTATGTATTTATATATATATGTATATATATATATATGTATATAGATGCATAGGGTGTAATGCTTGCTTTGTTTATATCATCAAAATTCTTTTTAGTTGTTTGTGATTCATAAGTGGCTTCTGACCAAGTTTCATGATAAAGACTCCAAAAAATAACATATATAGTTGTTGTCTTGTAGGATTAGATTACTTGCTCTTTGGAGACGCCATCACAGCAATGTGTTTGTGGTACAAAGCTGTACAGTTGTAGTAGTTCTGTGTACCAAAATTTATTCCAGAATGGTAGATAAGAATTGGTCTTGTTTAAAATTGTTCTGTTTCCCCTAGGATATCTAAGGGGGCAGAAATCTACTACGGAGAGGTAGCACTTACTGCATAATAGACTTTCATATTGTCAGTATGTGTCCAAATTGAGGGCAACTGTGAACATAAAAATATAACTTACAGATTTATATTTTCCTAGAACACCATCAACAGCATGGTTTCTCACTTGGGTTGCACAAAGCATGCAGTAGAGGGATTTAGCAATCTGATAGTTTTACAAACAATGTTGATTTTTAAAGTTTTCTCTAACTTAGTGTCAAATTGTGTTTTTCTCTGTGTTTCTGCAATTCTCATAAATGATCTGTTCTAATTTTCACATTTTAAAAGTCACTGTAGGAGCTGCTGAGCATGTAAGTATGCATTCCATCACCTTTGGAGTGCCTCTGAAATACACTGAGAGGAGTCATAGCAGGATAGAGGCTGTTTTGCCCAGGCACTGTGACAGCAAATGGCCCTTTCAAGCCAGATGGCTTAAATGTCATTGCTCATATCTTTCACAAGAACTCTCATGGTCCAGCTTGCCTTGATTTGAATCAACAGGGTCATCTTGTGACAAAATTGTTTAATGGAAGGTTTAGCAAAATATGATTTAGAAGCAGTGCTGCATGTGGAGCTTAAAACAGACATTTTTGTGCAAAAAATTGTAGTGATTGAAAAGGATTTATTTTTATTTATTTTTTTAAGTGATAGCAGAAGTGCTGTAGATCTTCGTCCTTGTTTGAGAAGCTGGGTGTTCTTCCATTTGTGTGGGCCCTTGGTCTGCAGCTGGTCCTGCAGTAGGTATAATTTCTAATTGCTCAAATGGAGGGTACCATGGTGGGGCTGGGAGCTGTGAAGTCTTATGGGATGGAACCCTTTGAGAGTCAGACAACTGTGTTGAGGGAACCGTTGCTTATTTTATTTGTTCTGAAGTTCTCAAATGAAAATTCTGAAGAAATCTACTTTTCTAAAGTCAGGTTTTTTTCAGACATTATTTCACAGAGGGTTTTAGGGAGTTACCAGTCTTGAACTAGTTGCTGAAGAAAAGCAGATTATGCAACTTTAACACTGGCAGTTTTATTGCCAGTTACAACTCCAGCCCTCCTACCAGATGACTGATCTTGCAGCCTTATTAAGACCTCTCACAGTCGTTCCTTATACTTTGTGTAATTTATAGGCATGTTTTCAAGGGGAAACAATTATATTTTCTATACTTTCAACTGCATTCCTTACTTCTGCAATAAGGCACCTCATTTGTGAAGTAAAATGACTGTGAATAACTCCCTTTTTTATTTACAAATAAGGTAGTGAGTGTATTTATATCACGTCACCATTTCGGAAACACTCATTGCAGTTACTCATACATATTTCCCTAAGGAGTGAAAAAAAAATTTAAAAATTAAAGAAGCACGTACCAAAGTGGATCTAGAAAGCTGGCAGGAAATCCTAGGTCCAACCTTATGATAAAAAATAATGGTATGTGGAAAAAATGTTTTTCTGTCTTGTGTCCTTTTTATAAAGATGTAACGAGATTTTGTTGGTTTTGTTATTTGTCTTCAAATGTGAGAGAATTTGCAGTTTTTGCTTCTCTCCCCGCATTTTTGGACAACCTGGAAGTGCTGTATTCAGATGTATGTTGTGCTCACTTCTTCTGAGCCCTCCCTTCACATTGCTGTTACCATCTCTTTGAAAGCTTTTAAAATAATTTTCAGACCGTTTTATTTTGCCACTTTAGAAAGGTTGTTGTGGTTTATCTTTTTTTATACACATACCTTCCAGTTCAACTGTTGTTGTGTGACTACTTTTACCTGAGCCAAACTTGTAATCAGTGAGGAACAATGATTAAAAATTCTTTCAGATTTTTGGCATGTCATTAATTTTTTTCTTTAAATGGGGTGTGGGTCATAATTAATAAGAGAGAGGAAGTCATAGAGGTTCCTGACTAAGGCATTGTGTTTTATATAGAAGTAGTTCTTTGATTGTGGTTTGACTTTGCTTTTTTTCCATACAGTATCTGGAAAATCCTTGTCTCATTCATCTGTGGAGAAATGACCATGCACTTAAACACTGCTAGTTCCTCTTCTATTTTTATTTTTAATGTCCATAAAATGCTGAGATTAAGTTAATGTTCTTCATAGCATCCCATATAATTGCTGTGTTTTAGATTTGTGCCCAGGGTTAGGGAGGAAGCCTTGAGCAGCTGTGTCATGCTGAGCTGTTTGCAGGGGTTAACCCACAACAAATTCTTTCTATCTTGTTTCTCCTCTGTGCATAGATATTGGAGGAGTGGGGTCAATGAGTGTGTCTGTGTGTTTGTGTATAATTTCCTTGTTTTATGAAATATTTTCCAGGCCAGCAAATATGGAATATATTTGGCATGTAGAAGGGAGCTACAGATAAATGCATTATAATGCAAATTAAGCATAACAGTTATAATGAGGCTAAATGCAATAAAGGATAAGTCATAGTTCTGACAGCAGCAAAATAAACAGATTTGTTTCAGAAGAGTTATGCTTCAGCTGAAGAATTGGCAAAGTGGAAGCTCATAACTGTTTTGTAGGTAATGGAAGTGGGATGAAAGGTTATTTAATTCCACACAAGCCTGGGGAATAAGAAATTCCTGTCTGATTGAGACCGATGATCCGGGGTGGTGACTGCATGTGGCAGTGAGTAAACCTGGCTGCTTTCTATGCTGCCTTCCCTTTGGACTCTTTCAGCATCTAGAGCTGTTTAATTCAAATTTTCAGAAGGTTTCTCACAGCCCTTTTACAGTCCCCCTCTGGGCCTGCCATCCATCACAGTAAAAAGTGGGTTTCCATTGGGTTTGTCCATGACTTTCATGATTTTTTAATTTCAGTTGCATACCCCTCAGCCATCATATCTCCAAACTGCAGAGTCTTGGAAATGAAAGATGAGTGGCCTCTATGTTCTTTCATCTCAAGATACCTCTTTACCTTCTCCTTGATTTTGGTTACCCTGCTCTGCACTTTCTCTGACTCATTTTGAGATGTGGAGACCAGAAATAATATTACTGAATATATGAATGCATCAAATTTTATGTACAGTAATTTCACGAATACAAGCCGCACCAATTTGACCAAAATTTTGGTGGAAACCCGGAAGTGCGGCCAATATTCCGGGGCGACTAATACATTAACAAAATTCTAAAAGCTGCCAACACGGAAGTGAGAGCCCGCGGCAGCCCCAAGCCAAGCTGGAGCCCGGCCGGCCCCGGCAGAGGTGGGAAAGCCTGGCAGAGGTGGGGCCAGCAGTGTGGGGGGCGGGCGGCAGAGCCTGAGCCAGCAGGGCGGGGCAGGGGGGCGGCAGAGCCCGGGCCAGCAGGGCGGGGGAGCCCGGGAGAACTGGGGCTAGCAGTGCAGGGGAGCATGGCAGAAGCAGGAAGGCCGATGGGTGGGGCTGCCTGGCAGCGGGGGAAGCCCAGCAGAATCGGGGCCAGCAGCGTGGGGGAGCCCGGCGGTGCGGGGGCCTGCAGTGCCGGCCAGGGCGAGGAAACGCGGCGGCGGTGCAGATGGGAGGGGGCGGCCGGCGAGCCTGGCAGCAGCGGCAGCGGCTGGCCCGCCGGCAGGGCGAGTACGTGAACGCAGCGGCGACGCGGCCGGCATGCCTACCAGCGGCGGCAGCGCCTGGCCCGCCGGCAGGGCGAGTACGTGAACGCAGCGGCGACGCGGCCGGCATGCCTGCCAGCGGCGGCAGCGCCTGGCCCGCCGGCAGGGCGAGTACGTGAACGCAGCGGCGGGGCGGTGCTGACGGGAGAGGGGGGCCAGTGAGCCCGGCGGCGGCTGCAGCACCACCCGGCCGGCCCCGTCAGCAACCATGAGCGGGCCGAGCCTGCCTGGCCCCGCCCCGAGCCAGTAAAGCCCGCTATGCCGCGATCCTGTTACTAATTGGCCAATTTGTGAAAGCTGCGCACGGATTCTCGCGACGAACGAAAGTGCGGCTAATATTCGGGGTGCGGCTTGTCTATTGACAAAGACAGCAACATTGTCGAGGCACCGGGGGTGCGGCTTATAATCCGTGCGGCTTGTATTCGTGAAACTACTGTAGTCAAAATTATGCTCTCTTTAAGCATCCTTCCTGATGATGCTGACTGTTTTGTTGGCTTTTATAGCTGCCTCCGCACTCAGAGCAGGAATTAGATGTGAACTGAGAGCTCAGCAATTCTGACAGTCTAGTGGCAAAGCCTTCCTTTTGATTTCTAGGGTAAGTGTGAGATGATGCTCTCTTCAAAAGCCCTCTCAGGGCTTTATTTAGATCCATGACAGCCTTCAACTTTCTTGCAAAATATGCCTTTTCACATGCCCTTGGACTTCCCTTTTCTAACACTGACTTTTGAAAAAAGTCCTGAAAAAATGATGATGGCAGAACAGAATAATGTAACATTTCTGTATGTTGTATGTCCTCCCTGTTCAAACTATAACAAACAGAGAACTCAGAAAGTTTCTTGAACAAACTCCTTATTTGGAATTAGAGCCAATTCCATTAATAATTTCCATGTTAACCTAGAAATATTATATACTGTGTTTTTCTTAATTTCTGAAGTTTTTTATGCAGAATGATGTGAGGAAAATAGTGTGATATAGTAGGAAGTATTATATTATGTGATTTAATTGAACATGTGCATGAGTCAGCATTGTACGCTTGTTGCAGTAAAGGCAGAGTGCGTAATGGGTGGATGCCCTAGAAGGAACTTAGCTGTCTGGCACTCTGTGTGGTTTCTCCTCCCACACTGCCCAACACAGGAGAGATGTTCACATATGCAGAGGACCTAGCAAAGACCTGCTAGGGAAGCTGGGTTTGGCTGGAAAAAATCTAATTGCATATTTTCGCCCTAAAAAGGGAAGTTGCAGAGCAAATGGAAAGAAAATCTTCTGAGGGTTGCAGACTGAAAGGACAAGATGCAATGTGAGAAACTTCTACTGAGGTGTGAGTGAGAAAACCTTCCCTGGGTCAAGCAATTGGAGCAGGTTGTCCCAAGAACAAAGGGGTGTGACTGGACAAGCCTCTGAGAAACTCCATCTCACTGTGAACCTGCCTTCAGCAGGTTTGAATGGGTGACATCCTCCTAATCTCGAAATTTTGTTTGATTCTGAGACATTGCTAAAATGCGTGTTGTTTCCTGCAGATTTCTGAATGATCTAACATTTGTCCTGCTTACAAATAAACAAATTTAGCGGGGTATCTGAACCTTCAGCAACATTTCCCTGTCATACTCTTGGATACTAGTATTGGAAAAAGTTGTGACTGTGTGTTTTGGAGTGCTTTCATGGGTGGTGCTGTTGTGTTCTGGAGATTTCACACTCAGACACTTCAAAGCCTTTCTGCCTAGCGTCTTCCAAAATCACCAACCCTTGTTCCAGCCCCATAACCTCACTGATAACTGAAAATGTTGAGCAGTTTTCAAAATGCCAGCCTTTCTTCACAGTGAGAACTTCAAATCTCTTGGTGTGGAGAGAGGGAGGAGTGCAGTAAAATTGTTTTGAATTAGGCTGCAGGAGGTGCCAGTGGCAGTTCTCTTCAGCCCCAGCACTGCCTCCCCAGGCAGGTCTGCCTGTGTCCATGCAGCTGATCTCATTTCTGCCTGCTGTCCCCGATGCCATCAGTGTCACCCCCAGCTGCAAATAAGCTGTTGCAGCAGAGGGAGGAGCTTGGTGGGCGTGAGTTGGGGGGATGGGGAGGTGTGTGGAGGGCATGGATAATATGTGGCTTTCAGCTGCCGCAGGTGAGCGTCCCATTACTCACAGATACAGCACTCTTTCCCAGCTGAGGCTGTTTTCAGTCACCACTGAGAGCCTGCAGAGGTCTGAGCCATAGAAACCTCAGGAACACTCCTTGTCTGACAGTGGGACCAAGGATGCCATGATGTGGTCTGTGGCACTGTTTGCTTCCATGTCACCTTCTCCTTCATAAAACACTGTCAGTGCTCCTTGCACATCAGTTTGAACTACAGCTCAAACTATATTGAGATGAACATGTCCTGTGTAGGTATTTGGTCTTTGGGAATGCTTTGGGCATTCAGTCGTTTCCATCTCACCAAGGTAAGTGCAGACAACAGCTGGTGAAATTCTTCAGCAGTCAGTAGCTTTAATAAAAAGTGTTCATAGAGCCCCTCAACAGAGACTTCTCCATACTTGCTCAACATATATTTAGTACCAACTCTTAGTGCATTATGCTACTGGATGTAAATAAATAAAGGATTATCAATTTATATGGTCTACTGTTTCTCTGTGTGTGTATAGTGCATTATGCTACTGGATGTAAATAAAGGATTATCAATTTATATGGTCTACTGTTTCTCTGTGTGTGTATATAGGATGACAAAGAAGCTAACAGACTCCTGCCAAACAAAGGAGACCATGGATTAGGAAATGAGAAGTTCAAACCTGTGGTACCTTGGCCTCATGTTGAAGGTGTGGAAGTGGACTTGGAATCCATTCGAAGGAAAAATAAGGCCAAAAATGAACTAAATCATCATGGTGTTGATAACAAGCAGCAAAACATCATCCAGAGGCAGTATCTCACATTTAAACCTCAGGCATTTGTATACCCAGATCCTGTGTTACGACCTGGAGTCCTTGGCAATTTTGAACCCAAAGAGCCTGAGCCTCATGGTGTTGTTGGTGGCCCTGGAGAGGAAGCAAAGCCATATGTTTTGGGACCAGATTACAAAGAATCTGTTCAAGCCAGCATTAAAGAGTTCGGGTTTAATATGGTGGCAAGTGATATGATCTCACTAGATCGGAGCGTTAATGACTTGCGTCAAGAAGAGTAAGCAAATTTTCTGTTTCTTTTAGTTCTGTTTTTATGGGATTCAGTTATTTGCTTTCCCAGTTATTTGTTTTCCATATATCTGAATTGATTCTTAAAGTAATATTTATTAGGCCACTTAAGACTTCTTGTGCTGAAGGCATGAGTGCTGTACTATACCATGTTTCCCTATATTCTTCTTAATGCTGTTGCAATGATTCCTTCCATGAATACTTAAGCTGTAGTGATTTATCTCTGAAGTCGTGTGTTTTAGTGTCTAATTGCATGTATTTGCATGTTCTGTGTCTAGCCATAGTCTTCATTGCCATATCTTTTCTTGATCCATAACTTCTTAAGATTTGTCTTCAGGAAGAAGTGTCTTTACTAGACACATCCCTATGCTAGTTAGTTTATTCAGTTTTGATTTACCCTGGTGCCTTTAAAATGGAGCATAGAGAACAGAAACAAAGAAATACTGTTCTCTTTAAATAACACTGCCTAATTTTCTGCAGTAACGGAAGTATGGATCTGCCATAGCAATTATTGGAATAGTTTTCCAACAGTTTCTCACAGCATTTGCCCTAAAGAGGAAAGCAAGCTTAGAAAAAAACATTTATTTGCTGAAAGGGTGTCTAGTTTGTTTTTGAAAATTCTGGAAGGTTACTAACATTTGCCCAATAATTACTAGCAGGTTTACACAGTCTATTCTGACTTCTGATATATGTGGAAGCCAGTTTTGCTCTCAGGTTAACCTGCATTTTATATAATTTTGCTTATTAAATATCAGCTAGGAACAGGTTTCTGAGCAAGCTGATTTAATGGTAGGGTATTTTTTAGTCAGTGTTTTGGTTGGGGTTTTGTGGGCAGTGTATGAAGTTAGATACGATGTTAAGTACTTCACAGATTTCACTTCGTCCTTATCCCCAGCAATGGAGCTATGCTGATACTGGACTGGGTGCCAATCTCTGGGCTGTATGTTTCCAGCTGTGGTAAATAATCTGTTGGTGGTTCATTGACTGGTTACTGGGGCTCTGCTCTGGGCTTTTATGGTGGGTGTTTTTTTCATTTTGCAATGTAGGAGAGAACTGGCCAGCTGTGGGTCTGACTCATACCCATGCATGTGCAGCTGCTTGAATTTACTATGTGGTGTGCGCTCACTGAAAGCACATGAAGCACACAAATGCAGCATTTCATTCTTCGTGCTGTGTTCCTCAGGTGACTTACTAAAGGTTTCCACTTGCTGGCAGTCAGAGGAGAGGACCATGTCTGTCTGCTGTTGGTGGCAAGCAAGTGCCACCTGTCCTGGGGGTTCACTTTTTCTTTCTTTGCTGTGCTCATAAGTCACTCCTTCATACTAAAGAGATTTTTCTGAAAGGGAAGAAATGTTCTGGGTAACCTGTCTAGGTCAGCAGTTTCTTTTTAGGAGGTTATTCCCAAGACAATGGTGTTCTGCTGAAGCATTTCTTCACTCTGTAAGGACAGCAAAGCAGAGGTGGCAACGTGTCACATGCAGGTGGGACTGGGCTGCCTCTGCCCACGTGAGTTGCCATATCTTTGGCAGCAGAACTCAAGTACTACCTCCCCTTCATTTTTACTCAAGGTGAAGGGCGTCAGAGAGCATACAGTATCTCTCAGATAGTTCCACACCTGTAAGTGGAATTGAAGTATTTTTTGGCGTAATCTCAGAATTTGTCTTCTGTTCTGAAGGACATTAATAAATAGATATTCCCAAAAATTATAAAATACTTTGAGTAAGAGGAGGGACAGCCATGAGAAGATGAATTTTAGAAACTGTTTCCTTTGTGGAGGTCAAAACTAGCAGCTCAAATCAGTTAGGTATTTAATGGTTAATCTTCTAAGCAACCGAACAAAACAGCATAAAAAACAATACAAATAAAAGGTATCTTTCAGACAACATTACATCCCTTATTTTATGTACTGAATACTTGGGGTGCTTGCAATTGCCTAAGTAGGTTGCCTGTCTCCTGGGAACAGAAGAGAGGGGAAGCAGTGTGAGATTGGCTGATACTGCTATATGCTTTCAGGCTCCAACATGCTCACTTTCCTGCTCACTCCCCAATGGCAGAGAGAATGGCAGCACAAGGTAGCAGATTATCCATTGGATGCACCATTTATTTTCCTCCCATTGGTCTGTTTAAAAAGACATTTATGGCTGGTAAGGCTACTCAACATTCACTTTAATCCTATGAAAGAGCAATATAGAGCAACTTTTGTTGTTGTTGTTGTTGTTAATAGTATCTTGGCATTGCTAATTGAGGAGGATCTTTCTGGTAAAGTCTGAATTATTTGTTCTTAGATAGCTAGACCTCCCTTCTGCCCTCTCTTTCTTCAAGCATCAGAATTTTGAGGCGTTACCCTGTGCAGTCAGGTTTGTTCAGTGAAGTATGCCAAATGCTTTCCCAGGCTGTGCTAGCAGGAGTGAAACAGTGCTGCAAGAACTGTCTCTCTCAGCTTAAAAGCCATGTAGCCTCAGGGCTTGTCCCTGCTGGAGAGAGGAGAGGAAAGAAATGCCAGTAAAGGGAGATTCAATTCTGCTGTGTTTGGATTTGACTTTGTAGTCTGACATGTTGCCAGGATGATTTGCCAGCTACCTTTATTGATTCAGTAGGAACTTTGCTGGTGATTCTGTGCAGTCTCAGCTGCTGTAAAAAGCCTTAATTCTTGCTGTATCCCATAGAGAGGAATGACTCTGGATCATGTGTTGAAGTTTTTTGTCAGGTACATTAGAATATTTCTGTTTTGCCAGTATCACATACTCTTGGCTTATGGATTTTAACCAGTATATGTCAGTGTTGATGCCCAGCACTTGTGTTGACATACAGCAAGTCATAAGTTTGATTTAAAAAATCAAGAATGTATGGGGATGTGTAAAAGTCAGCATACAAAATTTAGAAGATGGCTCTTCTCACTGCAGTCTTTCAGGAGGGAAAGACTCTGCAAGAGGGCTAGGGGGAACATAAACTGGATTGTGGTAGAGAAATACCTGTTTGCATCCATATTTCTAACAGCAAAGAAGTGGAACTGGCCCTGCCTAAACCTATGTACAGTAGCTGGAAGAAATTTTTTTCTTTAAACTTGGTGATTTTTACCCTTTTTTGATCTATTTTTATCATCCTGATAGATGGCAGCCCCTTAAGAGCAGTCATTTATGTTTTAGACATTATCCTTTCTTCCTAGCAGACCTGCAATAAAATTGATCTTAGCCTTTGGGAAGAATTATATTAATTTAATTGCTCCCTGAATTCTAAATTTTTTTTGTATTCAAGAGTCTACACAGAGGTACAGCTGAAGTAAAAATAGGATACATTTTCTGGATTAGTTTGGATCCAAGGTAAATACACCATACTAAGGAAATAAAAAAGGGACCGAGGTTTGAGAGTGAGTGCTGTCAGGTAACAAGGAGGTGTCCTCTCAGAAAAAAAAAAAAAAAGTCAAGAGATAACTGTGGAGAATTGCTGCTAGGAATAACAAGAATTTAATTGTTTAACTAGTATAATGATCCACTTGCTCAGAGTATTTTAAAATAAAATTTAATTTTTAAAAATGCATCTGTACTGGGTCTGATCAGTGATTGTTTCTCTTCACAATTTTGGCTCTGGCCAAAAACATATGCTGATGAGAAAACATACAAGAATGGATAAGCATCATTTCTGGCAACCAGTGCACTGGGACACTGGAGCCAAAAATTGCAACAGGGTTGTCATGCTTCAGAGACCTCTTTCTGTGCACAGACTTGTCTTTTGAATGCGTTTATAGTCTTGAAATTAATTACATCCTGAGTCAGTGACTGCAGAATGTGGTGCTTGTTTAACCCCTTCTCCCAGATATAGATACTGTTATGTGCCTCTGTGACTCTGCTGCTCTGTGATGTGGGAATATCAGAGATAGCTCCATGAGGTGTCTATATAAATGTTTCATGTTCCATCCTTATTATTCCTCTATTTTATTTCCCTTTTCATTAACTCTGAACTAAAATTCTGAAAGACCTATCCACATTCGACTCCAAGATGTTTTTAACTTTTTGGTTTTTTCCCCAGTGGTAAGCAGGCTTTAGGATCTGTCACTGAGTACAAGCACTGACTGATCTAACACTCCATACACAATCATTTGCACTTGTACTGAGCTCTCCTGCTGGCTCATTTCCTTGATAGTGTTCTTGAATTTTTCTGCAGCTGTTTATAGTCATTTTAATTGCAGCTACCAAGAACTTTCCTATTGTTCAGGAATGACCTGGAAAAGGAGGTGGACTGCTTAGCTCCCAGCACAGTCGTTTATGCTGCCTAAGTCAAAACTTGCTTAAAATTTGGAATGAATGGACTTCAGCCTAAGAGATCTGCCATACTTTGATGAAAAACTGTGCCTGTAAAGAAACCAAAGAACCTCATCAAATGTTTTGGAAATATAGCCTCACTCATGTCCACATGATTTTTGATTTCTTCAAAAGATGATAATATTTTTTCTGTGGCATGACTTCATTTCCGCAAAAGTTGTGTCTGTGGTTACTGATTTTGTTATTTATTACTAGCTTCTGTTCAACACAGGAGTCAGACTTAGTGGTCTGCAATTCTTTAGAACCCCAGAACCCTGTGATAAAAAATGGTGTTGTGTGTTCCTCTATTTGATAACAAGACCAGAGTCAGCAGTGCACTACAATCAGTTGTCAGTTCATGTTGCATTGTTTAGGAAATACTGAGTTTATTTTTAAAAAAAGGCAGTGAGGCTATTCATGGCAGAAAATTCCAGTAGAAACAACCTATCATGCAGATTATCTGAAGATAGGACTATTTTGCAAGAAGTATCACTGTGTACTTGCCCTTATTTTTATTCTCTTCTAGGAGTTCAACAGAAATACATTTAGCTTTCCTGCTTCTGCAGTGATCTGTTTTCATTTTGATCATGTATCAGCCCAACAGACTTTGTGGCAGGCATCCTACTTCTGGTGTTTGAAAAAAATATTTCAATAGCAGCTTTCATACTTCAGCAAACTATTTCTCAAACTTGGGGTTTGAGGTTTTTTGTTTTGTTTTTTTTTTTTACTACTTGCATGCACTTAGCTTCAAGTAATGCTCGTTTCTGTTTCCCTCGTTTGGACACCACCCTGTGCATTTAAAGAATGTATGTCTTACTGCTAACATCATCTGGTTTCTAATCATGCTGTCTTTCCCTTCTTCACAGTTCCCCTTTTCAAAAGCAGGTGTCTCCTGCCTGTGTCTTCTGTCCTGTCAGGTGCTCTGATTCTTCCCTACACATCACAATTCTTCCATCCAGAGGTGCTGTCCCTGACTCACCTCTATGGTGGATATTCTTTCTCTTCTGCAGGCTGCCCCTAGACTCAGGGACTTGAGGGGTGTGACAGCAAACTTTGCAGGTAAACAGTCCAGCAAACCAGATGTTGAGTGTCTTGGTCTTTTATTTGTTCATTTACACAAAATTTAATCTCTTTTATCAGTAAACTCATGTTTTCTTTAGTCTATCTGTAGTCTACAAGTTCTGCTCGTTGCTCTTTCCATCTTATGGATTTCAACTCTGCAAAGCTTTGCCTTTAGTGCTCTCTTAATGGGCTCAGGCAATATTTCTGTACTCCTCCTAGGTAGCCAGTCCATGCCTCTACCTTTCCTACTCTACGTTCCGGAGTTCTTAGTGCAGCCATGCCTGTTTGCCATGCCTGTTTGACCTACTGCTTGTGGGAGTGGATGGCTCCTGTGTTTTGGGGAGCTTGTCCTCAAAGATGCCATTCCTGGGCCTTTTTTGACAGTTTTAGCACCCAAAACCATTAACTTCTTATGACAGATATAAGGAGACATGTAAATAATGCATGGAAGAGTCAAAAAGAGAAAGCTGTCTGATGGACAAAACCACAGATGTAGAGCTCTGAGGCTGGTTAGTGTATGGCTCACAGGAGCTACGCTTGGTTACACAACACCAAAGCAAGTGCAAGATGTTCCAAGGAATCTCTATTCAGTATTTCTAAAATATACTTATCTATGATGCATTAGTTGCAGTAGCCTCTTTTTATACTTGTAGCTCAGAAGCACTAAGAATCAATGTAGGTTTTCCTTTTTGAAGTATACTTTCACAGTAGAACACTCCAGTCCACACCTGCCATTTTCATTGCTATATCTTACTGGGTTTGAGACATGCTTATTGCACTTTTGAAGTGAAGAAGCATTCTCTTACGGTATATTTTGAGTGATGCAGTGTGAAACTCCTGGTTTCACCTATTAACAAACTTGCACTCCTGTAGAGCCCTTAAGCCAGGGATATTCTAGTGTTCATCAGATTTCATGCCGGGGTAATTAACTGTGTTGGCTGAAAGAAAGGATTAGAGCTCAACATGCTTTGCTCAGGCTTGATATGCTGTTGTTATCCAACCCATTGAAGACTTGCTTACAAATTATTCTTGCTGACCCAGAGGGTTTTAGTCTTATGACTTTATTTAAGCTAGATTTTTTTTGACAGCTTCTATTGATAAGTTTTGAAGGAATTTTATCAAATAGTTTGACTGGGAAAGGAAGCATCATTAATGTTTATGGCATGAGACAAATTAATCTCTTGCTGGATTTTTTTTTTCGGTATGACAATAAATAGCTGCTGTCTACTCATCAGAGTGAGCTAGAATTTCAGCTGCATCACCCACACACATCTGTCAGTATGATTGCGGCAGAATAAATATTTTTAAATGTTTTTTCCTTCTGTGGATTTCCTTTATAAAGACATTATTGCTATTGCAGGGCATAGCCCCTGGGCCATACAAATTTGTACTTGAATAATTGGATCTGTTGCCACAGGTCACCTTTGACTTCAAACAGAGCAACTGGCAATGAGCTTTTGTTGAAAAACCTGAAAAGGTAGCTCTTCCTTACTTGAGTACAATGTTATATGCATACAGAAATGTATTTTTGGACAACTGTTTTTGCAGCTCATTTATAGAACAAAAGGGAATGAGAATTGGCTTGTTTGTAAAAATTGCACATGTAGTTTTGAAGGGTGTTTGTTTTTTCAACTATTTTTGGTATAAACAATGGAGGGAATTCTTGCCAAGAATAAACTCCTAACTTTACTAAGAATACATACATACAGAGCTATGTGATAGTAAGGCAGAGCTGTTAGTAAAGGTACTTTTCCTATCATAGTTTGATGGTACCAGCTTGGATGCTTTTTATGGTCCAAATGCTATTAAAAATACTGAATTGTATAGAAAATTGTTAGTGCTAAACCAGAGTAAAAAAATCCCAAAATCTTTAGCTTTAACTAATTACTCAGGGTATGAAGTAAGCCATATGAGTCTTGGCTGCTCATTAGAAATGGACAGTCTTATTACTCTGGGCAAATAACATGAATTTAATATGTTCTCTTACAGTAAGTAGTTACTTGTGCAGTCAATCTTGTTGTAGCTAAGAAGATTGAATACAAAGGCTCTGGAGTGGAGCCTGCTTTCTTCAGGAGTGTGATTAGTTCCATAATTATAGCACTTTACAAATTACATATTTGATACTGTTACAAGAAAAAGGATTTCAGTAATTACTTTTGGTATCTATATCATTGGAAACTCAACATTAGGGACTTGGTTTCATTTCACATGTTACCTTGGGAAAATCCTTTATTCCAATGCCGCATAATACACTGGAACTGTTCTGTAACAAAGAAAACTACAGTAATTTCACAACCATAAGGCGCACCGGACTATAAAGGCACACCCGCCGGCAGTTGGCAAAATTCGCAACTTTGTAGATCAGATAAGGCGCACCGGACTATAGGGCGCACTTTTTTTTTGCAGCGAGGCTCCGCCCCCAGCTCCCTCCGCACGGTTGCTGGCCGGGCCCCGCCTCAACCCGGCAGTCATTGGCCCCCGGGCCCGCCTATACCTGGCAGGGGCGGTGCCGCGGGGCCCCAGGCCCGCCTGCATCCGGCAGGGCCGGGGCATGGCCGCCACCCCTCCGTGCTGCCTCTCCGGGGCCGAGCTATGGCCGCCGCCCCTCCGCGCTGCCTCTCCGGGGCTGGGCTATGGCCGCCGCCCCTCCGTGCTGCCTGCACGGGGCCGGTGGGTGCCTGTGGAGGGGCGGCGCCGCCTCCACGGGGCCAGGGGGTGCCTGTGGAGGGGCGGCTCCGCCTCCACGGGGCCGGTGGGTGCCTGTGGAGGGGCGGCTCCGCCTCCACGGGGCTGGAGGGTGCCTGTGGAGGGGCGGCTCTGCCTCCACGAGGCCCAGGCGTGTCTCTGTAGGGGCCGTGCCGCCTCCACGGGGCCAGGGGGTGCCTGTGGAGGGGCGGCTCCACCTCCACAGGGCCGGGGGCTGCTTGTGGAGGGGTCGTCCCGCTTGCACGGGGCCGGTGGGTGCCTGTGGAGGGGCGGCTCCACCTCCACGGGGCCGGGGGGTGCTTGTGGAGGGGCCGTCCCGCTTGCACGGGGCCGGGGGGTGCCTGTGGAGGGGCGGCTCCACCTCCACGGGGCCGGGGGGTGCTTGTGGAGGGGCCGTCCCGCTTGCACGGGGCCGGGGGGTGCCTGTGGAGGGGCGGCTCCACCTCCACGGGGCCGGGGGGTGCTTGTGGAGGGGCCGTCCCGCTTGCACGGGGCCGGTGGGTGCCTGTGTAGGGGCGGCTCCGCCTCCACGGTGGGTGGAGGGTGCCTGTGGAGGAGCGGCTCCACTTCCACGGGGCCGGGGGGTGCTTGTGGAGGGGCCATCCCGCTTGCACGGGGCCGGGGGGTGCCTGTGGAGGGGCGGCTCCACCTCCACGGGGCCGGGGGGTGCCTGTGGAGGGGCGGCTCCGCCTCCACGGGGCCGGTGGGTGCCTGTGGAGGGGCGGCTCCGCCTCCACGGGGCCGGGGGGTGCCTGTGGAGGGGCGGCTCCACCTCCACGGGGCCGGAGGGTGCTTCTAGAGGGGCCATCCCGCCTGCACGGGGCTGGGGCGTGCCTGTGTAGGGACGGCTCCGCCTCCACAGGGCCGGGGCGTGCCTCTGGAGGGGCGGCTCTGCCTGCACAGGCCCGGGGCGTGCCCACCCCTGCTCCGCCCCACCTCCACCTGGCAGCCATGGCCCTGCCGGCTCCCCCCGTGGCTCGCAGCTCGCACTTCCGGGTAGGCAATTTTTTTGAACTTTGTAGATCAGATAAGGCGCACCGGACTATAAGGCGCACTTCCGGGTTCCAGGGAAAATTTTAGTCAAAATGGTGCGCCTTATAGTCGTGAAATTACTGTAGTTTTATAATGTGCACATAAATTTTTGTGCATCTCAGTGAGTGCTGAAGCTGAGATTCAGGTGAATTATAGTGGTCACACTAAATCAGGAAAGCTAGCTCTCCACTGCAGACTATCAGCTACCTTACTGCTGGCAAGACTCCTGGAGGGGAAAAAAATAGTGTTTAAATTGTAATTAGGCATGCATTGTGAGAGCATCTCATGTAGTCAGGAAAGATTTAAATTCCAGGCATTCACCTTAAGGTGAAACCCAGCATTTTCTGTTAGCATTTCAGGTCCCAGTAATGAAAACTACAGAGAAAATGGATCCTTTGTCCCTTTAGTGTTGCAAATGTTAAGTTCTGAGGGAGAAATAATTCACCTAAAGAGTACCAAGAGGTTGACACAGGCACCAGGTGTGTTACCTGTGGCTGGATTTACTTACCTTTCTGTATGTCATCTGAAATGAGATGACCAAGCTCTGAACATGACCTCTTACTCAACAAAAACATATATATATAGATATTTAAATTCTGGCTTAAACCTTGACTTCAATGGAAGGGCAGAGAAGAGTGTGAGTGATTTCCTGCAGCTATTCGTGTAACCCTCCAGGTGCCAACCTGGCAGCTTAGAAATTCTGGGGCACATGGAGGAATCATCGTATCAAATGAGTCATAATCTGAATGTGTAACTAAAAATGAAATGCACTTCTTATGCTCTGTCTTGTTCCTATTAGCCAGACTGTACTGTGCTAAAGCATTCAAATAAATGTGCATGATAACAAGATATAATGCAGTCCAGATGAGCATGGGTAGGAAATTCAAGGTTCAATATCTGATGAGCGAGGCATGGTGGAAATACAGTATTTCTGTGGGACCGAGCTCACTGCCTCAAGCTTCTTTCTACCTATTATATTAGGCAAAGCCTGTAAAAATTTGATAAATCCAAAATTAGGCACAGCCTCCCTGCGATACCCACAGTGTGTCACCGGACTGCAGAAGGCTTCAAGAACTGTGAGTCTTCTTCCCTTCAAACCAAAACAGGAAAGCAGAGGGCTTTTGCTCCGTCTCCCTGTATGGGAGTTTCTCCTTCCCTAAGGAAAAGATTTTGTTTTAGCCACCTAGGTACCCCAGCTTTCCTACTCTATGGTGTTTATTGGTTCAAATTTTTCAGTGTTGGATAAATGATAGTATGGGCAAGAATTGTGTAATTAGAAAAATTGCAAAGGTTATTCCTTTCATTCTCTTGTTATCCCTAATATTTGGTTTCTATGCAAACCTTGCCCTGGATTTGGTTTGTGGTGCTTTCAGAGGTACAGTAGATATATAGCTTTTGCTTCCAAGGGCACTAATAATAAAATGTAGTCACATAGCTTGGCAAGTTACTTCAGGAATGGAAATGAGCAAGGCTTGTAGCTATTTTTAAAATAGCAAATGCTGTTTCATCATAGGTTTAAGCTGTTTGGTAATGTGTAATAGAAGTTTTGCTGTCTGCTGAAGGGAAAAAAATTATTCAGCTGGTCAGTCTGTCCTTCTTGGGTTGTCTGTTTGCTTCTCTTCCAGAAACCCTGTTTTGTAAGTCCACTACTGTAATCTCATTTTGATGTTGCTGGTGCACAAAAATGCCCTGCAAGACTTCACAGGTAACAAATCCACTATTAGCATTAGATGTACCAAGTTGTATCCTAACAAAGAAATTCCCAGTACTGTGATCCATTTCTGTCTATTCTGTCTACTCTAGACTTAGCAATGATCCCTCTGACTCTCAGGTGTTAAGCAGCTTGTCTCAGCTATGACCTTGGTAATGTCAACCATACAGATGAGCAAACATTTGAAGATGTTTTGTGAAAAAATTACCATCCATCTTCCTAGGGGTTAGATTCAGTTCACTGCAGTAGTCATAATAAATTGGTGTTCTAAAATAACAAGGACCCCTGAATTCAGTATTAAAAATATGTACACAGCATGCTGTCAGCTAGATGTCTGTCTCCTTGTAAGATAAGAACAAGGAGACTTAATAGAAAAGGAAACTAGAAATGAAAACAGATCTCCTAACTTGTTTTTGGGATTTGCTTGTGCTGAACTCTTCTAAAGAGTTGAGAAAATGCGTGCACTATAAAGCAGTTATACTAGGTGATAACACAACTATGAATTTCATACCACTTTAAACGTGAAATAAAGTTTAAAATGCAATTTAAAATTGTGAACAGTTCTATATTAATGGAGAAGAGAAATTCAATTTTTTTATGTTGGTTAGGATTTCAGGATAAATAATAAATTGAGACCTTGAGCTTTGTACTGATTCAGGTCCCTCGTCTTGCAATAGCTAATCGGCTTTTTAGGAGCTTCTTTGGCTACTGGAGTGATTACACAAATGTGATGGCAGCTGCCTGCCCTCTTGGAGGAATCTGTGCTGGTATATTTTGGTCTTAGCACACAAGTACAGTGCTTTAAAATCCACTGATGTGTCCTGATGTACCAATGTGTCCCTGGTATGTGCAGGTGCAAGTCAGAGGAAAATAGTATGAGGATGGAGAGTCGTGATATACACAGTCATGGTATTTCTTACTTCTTCTGAAGCTTAGGTGCTGATATGCTGGCAAAGTCAGGGGTTCAGCATGGCAGGAGAAACACTTCTGTTGGCTCAAGATCTTAAATTGCCCTCTAGGTATCTATCTGATGAGGCTCATCCGTAAATTGCTGTCGAGGTGCTCTCCTTTTTCAGCTGTTGCATTTTGTTTGGTGGTTGGGTTCCTCTTCCAGGAAAAGCAGACTCCACTTCTGGCTTTTTTTCAGCCTGAGGAAATTTGATTCTATAACTGCATCTTTGGTGGTAGCTAACAGGGAGTCTTTATAGGCATCCCAGCCTTGGACCATGTACCCACAATCACCACTGTGGGCCACCAGGACATCCTAAGAGCAAGCCAATGAATACAGTGCAGAGCTGTAAGATCACAAGTTTCCCCAAGCCAAGGAGCACTCCAGGCAAGATGCTCAGCTTCTTGTGCAGACAGTCTCCTGTAAAAGCACTCCTCTCTGCTGTGGCTGGTGCACAGCTTTGTGATTGAGGGATAAGGGACCTTGTTGTGGCACAGCCTCCAGCAGAGCTGTTCCCTCCAAGGGTGGAGAGGGAGTAGAACTAATTCACATCCTAAGTATGCAAGCTAATAGACAGAAAAAACATTACTCACTCAATTAGATCACAACTGTGCCTTCTGAAGGGTTTCATCTTGCTTCAGTGATGAGTCAGTCCTGTTTTTCCCCAGTAGCACCAGTACTGATTGTGGAATGGAAAGTTTTTATTCATGGACTGATCTGAAGGTGTTGTTTCCTTTCACCCATGAAATCCCCAAGGAAAGGGAGCATAAACAGAGCAGCTCTTCCCTGCAGCACTGCCCGGGGAAGGTGTTGCCAGCCCTTCGTAAATCTGTGCACGCTTGTTCCTCTTTCCCCATGCAATAACTCTTTACAGGGCTCGGGAAAAGTGATGTGAAATGTCTAGAGACAAGCCTGGCTTAAGGATGCTGCATTGTCATTCCTGCATATCTGCTGCAATGTACCATCTCTCAGCTCTATCAATAAGAATTTAAAATACCTTTCTTAAGTGATTTTGTTTACCAACTTGGCGCATAGTGTATTGCCACAGCTGGCCTGCAGGCTACACCTGAAAGGACACTGTGCTAGAATGTGGGCAGGGGGTGAAGCACCCAGGGGATGAAGGTAGAGGCTGAAACATTTAAATCCTCTTTGTCACAGACCCTTCTGTACTGTGAATATGTGCCAGTGTGTTTTCAACAGTTTGCAGCTTTTGCCTAAGCTGCAAGGTATTCATATCTACCTTACCCTGTCTTTTAAAAACGTAGAGCATTCCTGGAAATTCAGGCACATTTTTTGCCTTTTTTTTGGTGCCTAAAATCTACAGGAAAACCCGTACTGTAAAATCCAGCTTCAAACATAAGGAAAGTGCGTTTATCTTTTCTTGGTGTGTGGTTTGCCAACCACTGGATGTCAGTGCTGCTCCACTGAGGAAAAGCTCCACTGAGGAAAGCTTTCCCTGCTTCCTTCCCTGTAGATGTGAAGCCAATGAGAGCTGAGGCTACTGGCTTTTGTCACCCAAATATCTGAGCAACATTCACATTTATTGAAAAAAAAAAAACCTGCCACAGAGATTAAAACATGTATTAATTGCACATATCTAAAACAACTACTATATTTCAAACCTCTAATTCTCAATTCAAGATGAGAAAAAAGACTGTGCACAGAAGTTACTGCAGTCTGTCGGAGTTTATGGGCTTAATGAGTCGGTCTGTGGGCTGTCTAATAAGTGAAATAAAGTGTCTGGAAAAAGCTGGAAGCATGATCTTACTAGAGATATTAGTGTAGTGCAACACTGCTTGCAAATGGCACATTTAGCAGCACCCGATTTGAGGAGATTTAAGTTGACTGTGTAGCAAAAAGTCTGTCTAGACCTCTGGATTTATGTTTCAAAAATGTATTAAATACAGATCAAAAAATGCTTATAAGTTGTTGGTAGATGTATTGTTCAATTCAGACTTTTGTAATAGGTTTGACTTTTTTAAATTATGCAAAGTGACTTACTCTCCTTCATTCTTATGCTCTTCAGAATTTGGTTCCTAAATATGACTAACCTATATACTGCAGGAAGTGGGAGAAATAAGCGACCAAAAGATTTGAGTTCTTTTTCAAGGTTTTTTTGTTTTTGTCCTTGAAGGCAGTCTGAAACGTTGTAGATGTCCCTCTCTTTGTATTCAGAAATAAGCAAAAAGATTTCCTAGCAATGCAGGTCAGGAACACAGTGCAAGCTGCATCAGCTCCTGCCTTCTCCTTTGAGACAAAAGGTGCTGTTCTGCTGCCTTTTACACAGAGCTCTTGAATGGCATTCAGCTGGTGTGCTGGTTTGTTTGAAAGTGTAACGCCCTGTTTTCCACATTTAACGTAACCATATCACCAAAATTAGTACTGGGAATATATGGGTGAAGCAACACCATTCTGTTATAAATCTGTTATTAAACATATTAAATCTTCCTTCTACGCAGCCTACTTGACACACCTAGGTAGGGTGTTCATTTTATCTCTGCAGATGGCTGAGTATGTTGTTGACAGCGTAAACGCTTGTGCTACAAATGAAGGTACTGCAATCTGTAATCAGTGGGAATCTTTGAGAGGGATCTGTGGAAGGAAGGCATTCATGGCCTGAACCTTTTAAACAGCCAGTCTGGTATTTTTTTGGTAACTATGATTAGCTGCAGCTACTTCAGGCATAAAAACTATGGAGCTGAGGGGTTTTAGTTAGTAATTTGTAGTTTTGGAGATTGTGCTGTTTCAGAGGTTGTTTACAGCATGCCTAGGAAGCTAAATGCCTTATTAGATAAAATCTTGCTAGCATCTGTTTTGATTCTGTAATTTTCTTCTCCCACGGGAACAAAATTAATGGTATATTTCTAGCAATGTCTTTTCTTTTCCGTGAAGTGAGAAGTGTGTATTGGGAAATTAGATGCATCCTTCATTAGAGAAACTCTTTAAATACCTATGGATCTGTTAGGTGAGTTCTTTCCATGTTTAACTGAATGTAGTTTCAAAAACTCTAGTGCTCTCTGATGGTTGAGGTAATTCTTTTCAAAAGCAGCAATGTTTCTGTGCACATAAACTTTTTGTTGTATAAAGACAACTATAACTAGGGAAGTTTGTGCATCTGTAAGTTTAGAAGTTTTTATTTGTCACTAATAATTTCTTCATACGAGAGCTGTCTTTGAAAAGTCAGAATCTTCCTAGTAGAGATTTCATTTGCTGAAAAATGAAAAACTGAAGGATTTTTCCCATTGGAATCAAAAGTGCTCTGTCTTTATGTTTGGTGATAGGAGCTATATTATTATAGTTGGAAAAGGGGCTAGTGATCAGGTAGGGAAACTTCCAGTTTAGGAAATACTTGGACTGGTTGTATGGGGATTGTGAATAGTCTCACTTAGGGATGCAATTAGGGAAATTACAATTTCAAATTAAATCCATTGTTGATAAATGTGATTTAGAGGTATTGGAAAGTGGGGAAGGTATTGGAAATATTCACATTGCTTGTTTCTAATTCATCTCTAGCCGCTCAGAAAAAAAGACCTGAGTTGTCTGCACTATTTTTGTTTGGTTTTTTATCTCTCTCTCTTTTCTTATATTTATTTTTTTCTCCATATGCCATATCTTTCAAGGGAGGAGCCCCCTGAAATTGCACCAGGTCTGAAACTTGTGCTTGACAGTCTACTTTTCTTGATATTTTTATTTGTATCTGCATCTGTGATGCACTTAAGCTGCATTACCTTCTATATCCTGTCTCTTAAATCTGAAGGGTAGCTGTCAAGGAAGATTCCATTTGCACAAGGATGCTGTTAAGCAGTTCTGTAAATCACAGTGTGAAAACTAACAAAAGCAACTCTTTTCGTAGGTGCAAATACTGGCATTATGACGACAACCTGCTCACCTCCAGCGTTGTCATCGTCTTCCATAATGAAGGGTGGTCCACACTCATGAGGACAGTCCACAGTGTCATCAAGAGAACACCAAGAAAATACTTGGCAGAAATTGTTCTGATTGATGATTTTAGCAACAAAGGTACATTTGGAATACAACACACTCCTTGTAGAAAAGAAATTTTTTTTATTTTCCTGAAATAGTTTTCTTTTGATTTATTGTCTGCCATGGTTTGAGTTGACTATGAGAGAAAAAATTGCTTCTTCACGGTCCTTTGAGTTCTCTACCACAGTTTTTGAATAGTATGCAGAAGAAAGGTGGGATAGCTAATATCTTTCTTAGCTCTTGTGGAAACAAGTAGGTTGAAGAGTCTCAAGGGGTTAAGCCTGTTAGGAGTAACAAGCTTCCTTTATTGCATATAGGAATAAAGAGTTCTATTTTTTTAAATAGATATAATAAAAATCTACCTAGGCTATAAAATTATTCTAATTAATTTTCAATATCATTTTCGTTTCTAACATCCTTTTTTAATTAAACATCACTTTAAGCTGGTTATTATTTCTTATTGAAGGGGGAAGCTTTTAAGAATTTAAATATGTTTTAATTTCTGCCTTTCTTTGAGTCTTGCGTACCAGCATAAGTCCAGAGATTTTCTTCTTCCTTTGTAATGAACATTCTGGTCTTGGTATATAGTCAGAATGCATGTACTTGTACTTGTCAGATAAATGTAAGCATGCATTGTTAGGTTTTTTTTTCCTTTGGTGGTGTCGTCAGTGTTAATGCAATACAAGGCTGAATGCAGAGAGGAACTAAAAGTGGTCTCCTAGAGATATAAGGTGATTGAGACAGAGGAAAACACACTGTTTTTAAACTTTAAACAAATTTCAAAGTAGTGCATCAAAACTGCGCGTTCTGCAAGATTTTGTTGCAGCATGTTTCTTGAATAGATGTTGACAGAGAAAAAGACAAAAATAAAAACATAAATTTGGCTGTGTGAGATGACAGTCTCTTCTAGCCAATGTTGATGATGGTTTTGAGCAAATGCAAGTTTGGTGAGCGGCACAGGATACACTCATCTTTGTTTTCATAATAGCTGCATTGTGTAGTGGCATAGAAAACAGATGGCTGTTCTGAAACTCTCCTTTCTATTAAGTGGTCTGGGCTTCTCCCAGTTCCAGTCTTATGGTAGTTGTTTTCTATGGGTGTGTTCACTACAAATTTTAAAAATTAACTCATCTCATAGTTGAGGTAGCCTTTTTTGAATATAAGCCAGTATTAAAAATAGTTGTTGTGTGTTATTTTTTGCATCATACCTGTAGATAAGTAGGTATCATTTTCTGTTTGGTATAACAGGAGAGGGCAAGTTACCTATATTATAAACTTGACTACATTTGGCTTAGTCTAATAAAGATACTGAATGCTAAGTTATAGTCTTCTGTATCCTTTAACAGCTGTTGAGAATTTGGCTTAGATATACATACATGCTATAAACCAAAAATATCTTCTCTCCTAAGGGATATCATTTTAATAATTCAGTCAGCAGACACATGCTGTGTTTTTTCTTTTCTGCTAGGATCATAGCTTTCCTTCAGAGCTGTTCAAGGACTGACTTAGCTGTATAAAGTAACTGTGACACTGATTGTGTCTAGAATACTTACCAGACTTTTTACTAATGATAGGTCTCAATATTTGGGTTTCACATGACTTGTAGCTGACTCTATGCCATGTATATGTAGTTCATGGAATGAGTTTGTCTGGCGTAACAACTTGTACTGTTTTTCCAATACGTAACATTTGTTAAACAAAAGCAGTATTTTAAAAGATTTTTGTTAAATGCAGAACTTTTTTTGCTTTCTGCTCATAAATTAATGGCTAGCAGACACAGTGAGCCTGAGATCCAGCAGATCCTTCACTCTATATTTCTCACACTTTAATTTCCCAGATAACTTTCTTAAATCAGAAAATTCAGTAAAGAAAGATCAAGGTGCAGTTTTCTCAGGTATGGGTGACTGATAAGACAAACATGGACTGGAATTACTCTAAACACCTTGCTACAGTTGCACTAGTTTACTATAATAATTCTTCAAATTACTTTAGGCTATTACTTGGTAAATATAATTAACTTAATTTCATTAATTTAAATTATATTCTAGATTAAAAATGGCCAAGAGAGCAGAATCTTGCTCTACTTCTTTCTCCCTGGCGAGAAGGATGACCTAGCATGGACTCCAAAGTGTGCCAAGCTGTCTGAAGAGCTCTCCAGTTGTTAGGAGAGCTGCAAAACACAAACACTCTTAATCACAGCAGAGCTGCTGGTAGCTTTTTTCTTTTTCAGCCCGAAGAAAAGTCATGCTGACAGCCCAGATACAAGATTTTCTTCTTCCCCACCTACATTTAGGCTGAACACTTCATGTCTGCCTTTCCACCCAGCAGAGCACCTTATGCTCTTGGAGCCTGGTGGAGTGACACATGCTGGACTGGGGAGATGTTTGCTCGTGTTCAGTATGACTGTCCTTATTTCTTAGCTGCCATCCTGTAGAGTGATATGAAATTAAAATGGAGCACAGCAGTTGCAAACACTTCTAAAGGCTGGCTCCTAAAAGCCCCTTATGAGAAATCTTCTTTCATCAGAAGGGAGTTACAACTACATAGAAGCTTATACGTTATATCTTACAGGGAGGAACAGTTGCAGTGCTTGGAAAATGTCTTTTTATTATAATTCCTAGTATAAAGTCGATTGAGAGCAGTACTTTTGCTGAATGACAGTCTCTTAATCTCTCTGGTAAACAGCAGGCTTTTGCTATGGAGAACTGTGCAGAGATATGTGCTGATTTCTACTCTGGCGTTTTTTTGTCAGAGCACAAAGAGAACAGTAACAAGAAGATTGCCAAGCTAATTGAATGATTCTATCTCCATTTTCTATGGAGACCTCTGTATTAATTCATGCTAGAGTCCAAGAAATGTTGCAGCAATTTCTACTGCAGTGTCAACGAGGCCAGGCTGTTACACATGGGGGTTTCACACACACACCACCCCCTCACCAGTTTTTCTTCTGTTCTCAATAGAAGCAGTTTATTCTTCTGTGAATGCTAGCTGTGTGAAGGAAACAGCTGTTCTGGAAGGGCAATGAGAATTCATAAAACTGTATTTTCTAAAACTTCCTACAATTACAGTTGTGTGTTTAGGTCTCCAGTACTTGCTATGTATTTGGGCACCAGCTTGCTTGTTTTCTGAAGCATTCAGAAGTTCTGGAACTGCTTTTGTAGGCTGTGCACCTGTAAAGGGTGGCTGTGAGGTAAAAAATACCAGTGTTCCTAGCAGCATTTACAGGCTTTGTCTACCTTTTATGTTTACTTATGTGTTCTTTATTGTTACCTGTACTTCCAACTGATGCAGCATCCCATGAGATAACCAAAGGGGAAGTAATGAGCACAGGCAGGCAGCACAGGTTATTTTTTATTAACCTGTGTAATGGTGCTTGCCATGGAGAAATTGAAGCAGTAATCAGTGCTTGTGTTGGAGCTGAGAGCCCCACCTTTAACAGTATTAAAGTGCAGGGTGCTTGCAGGCAGGAGGCAGCTGCTCTAGGAAGCACTCCTGATATCATTTTTCTAGTTCTCAGACTGCTGTCCATGAGTTGGAGGGGTAAAAAACAGCTGCTTTCCTCCTTCTCCCCCTTTGTAATCCGCAGTGCCCAAGATCCTTTGGAGAAACCATGTGTTTTTAAAAGACACTGATTCATGGTCTAATCATGCACTTAGACAGGAGAGAGGAACTCAAACAGGGGAGGGCCAGATTGGTGATTATAATATTTTGTAAGGTAAAATACACATTTTTGAACAAAAACCAGATTGCTGTAAGGCTGTTGAGAGATGTCATAAATACATATTCTACATGAATAAAATTTAATGCTGGCCAGACAATATTTTTGACTGTAAAAATACCAGGATTTTTTACACTACTGTCATGCAGGCTTTGTAGAATGGGAAGGAGGAAAAGGTTCAGCTTTCCTGTGGGAAATAGCACTTGCTGCTAACCCTGGCATGATTTCAGCTAATAGACTGTGAAGTCCTGAGCCTTGTACTGTAGAAAAGCTTTACACAATCAATATGACAGGTTTTTACAGCTCCCTGTGAGCCTTACATAGTTGAACATTTGATAAGTAAAACATTTGGCCTCATAGGCAGGAGAGCTGGAAATAACTTCAGGTTTTAAATCTGTAAAACATTCCTGACAGTCCTTCTGTAACACATACTTGGAATCTGCAGTATAAATAATGGTGTGGTATAAAGATTCTCTTAGTACCACTTCAGTATGACCTCAAAACTCTGTTGATTTTATCCTATAAAAATTTATATCACAGCTATCAAATCATATATTCTCTATTTATTACAAGGCATGTTCTTCTATACAGGATATGTGATGAATTTGTTCTTTTTCTAGTTTGACATTTGTGTATCCTTGAAGTTTTCCTAATGCACAAGGATTTCTAAAGAAATTTTAAATGTGCGTGGGAAGGAGAATATATAAAACTTGGTTGAGAAAACTTTTTCCTTTGTAAAGGTGGAAAGGAAGGATAATAAGAGTATCAAAAGATAGTGATTTCAAAAGATTGTTCTTTGGTAGAATTGCTGAATTTTGAATATTGGAAATGTCGTTTCCAAGAAACACCATTTCCTTTTCAATTACATGTAGCTTCTGTTCAAACTTTTTTTTTTTAATACTGCTGACAAGAATATAAAACATACCCAAACATAAGTTGCAGAAGTTTCCAGACTTCTTTCATTTTCATTCAGGTTGCAGAAAATGTTTCTGCTGAAGTAGCCTGATGGCATGTTGCTGCTGAAAGGGACATCCTCCTGCTTCCACCTGTGCATGTCTCCCCTCCTGTTAGTTTAGCACTGGCATGGCATCTATCAGCCCCTCAGAGCTGCTGCAAAGCAAACCAGTGCATGGATGCCTCTGCTGTAGGTTAGGTGGCTTATTTTGGTTCCTGACTGAGAGAAACTGAAGTTGTAGGCAATTCTTTTGAGCTTTTGAGTACAAAAATGTATTTTAAACAAGCACCAATAGCTAAGTCAGCACAGCCACAAACAGCAGGTGCCTGATTACAAGCCTTTCTGCCCTTGTGAGTTTTCTCAAAAGAGTCATCTGGGCAAAAATGTTAAGCAACATTAGGATCCTTTTCTCAAATTGTGTGGTAGGAATGTGGTTTCCAGAGAAGTTTGGCCAAGACAAATACAGATCTGCTAATACACATCTGAAACCATTGAAGCATAGCTCATCTTGATTCTTGTGTGGTCACTCGTCCTTTTCTGATAGAAGTCCGTTTGGCTAAAGGTTTGTTTTCTCCTCAGTATGACCACTTCTGGCCCTCCAGTTATTCTCATTAATTTCATTAGAAGACTATAGTAAGACCTCCACAAGAGGGAACAGGTCTTCATGAAGGAGGGCAATAATTTGAGCATGGTGAGATTCTGCCTCGGGTTTCTAGATTATTAATAGACTGACAGAAAATTTTGTGAGGCAGAAAGTGAGTGAAGGGAAATGTTTAACTGAAAAGTGGTGCCTTCAGCTGTACATGTGACATATCTGATGAGTAAAGACTGTGTGCTGAAGTGTAGGAACTTCTCTGGCTGCTTGGAATACAGACAAAGACCTGCAAGCCACTGTGTGGTATGTTGAAGTGACTGTGAGCTGTCTACCCAGCTCCCTGTGGTGTGGCCAACCACTTCAGCTGCCATTTCTTCAGATGTGCCAGACACAAACCTGTGCCATGAGGTCAGTTGTCCTCATCTCCTCAGTTTTAGTGTTTGTGAGTGGTTGAATTAAAGGTTCTTGTAAATGTCTGTAGATATGTTTGGCTTACATTAAGAGCACAAAATTCTTCGTTATTAAACCTCACCAACTTTTTTCTTTGTTATCTGGTAGCACACTTACAAGAGAGGCTGGATGACTATATAAAGCAGTGGAATGGCCTTGTAAAGGTATTTCGAAATGAGAGGAGAGAAGGTTTGATCCAAGCTAGAAGCATTGGAGCCCAGAAGGCTAAACTTGGACAGGTAGGAGCCAGTACACTCACAAGTCTGTCTTTTTATCTTTTGTGGGAGAGAAAGCTTGTGGTGGCTTCAATAGACATGTTGAAATCATTGATAATGTTTTAAGAAGAGATTCATTTTGCTAATTTAATCTTCATTTTCTTGTTTATAATATGTATCTCAATGTAAATAAGCTTAATTGAGTAATGATTTTGTAGATAGAAATATAAGTTACTTTTTTTTTTTCTTTCAAAGGTTTTGGTTTACCTTGATGCCCATTGTGAGGTGGGAATTAATTGGTATGCACCACTTATAGCTCCTATATCTAAGGACAGGTAATGTTCCCCTCTTATTTCCTGTGTCTGGCCTTTTAGAAAGTAAAAGTCACAGTAATAATCTTCACTTTTCAAACTACAGTCAATATTTTTATATCTATATCATACTATATCAATATTTTCCGTATGATGATTATATTATCTTGCAGCATAAAAGATACATAATGTGGAAGGAATATAGTCAGGGAAATTAATCTCCAGGTAGTTTATTTTAATAGGCGTACTGAATATTTTGTCTAGAGTAGATTAGATATAACTCTTGTCTTCTACAAGGATTTGAGGCACTAATATAGAAATGTTCCATTCTAGCTGGACAAGGAACACGATTGAACAAAATAACTAAAAAACCTTTGGCTTTTGGTAGAAAAAAGTAGCAATAAATGTTTTGCTTTAATGGGAGTTTAAAGCCTCCATGATCTCAAGAATTTATAACTTGCTCATCTTTGGTCTTGATGTATGGTGTTATTTGTTTCCCCTGAAGTGCTTTGGAGCATTGTCTGTAGCAAAGCAAGGCCAGGCTTGAGCCTGACTGTGCCACAGCCCCAGGCACTTGCTGGGAGTCTGTGGTGGAACTGCCTGCACTGTGAGCGGGGATCTGTGAGCTCTGTGATCTGTGGCAGAGGAGAGAGATCCCCAGGGCTTTCATTTCTTCCAGCTGTTGAAATGCTGTTTTTGCTGTGTGGTGCCACACTGTGAGCTTATGCGGTCAGTGGTATGTGGTTTAGGAAATCATGTGCATGTTTAAACTCTTTAATCCCATAAAATAGCTGCTTAATCCTAAAAAACTATTTGTTAACCTGCTGTGCTACCAGAATTTTCTTGAAGAATTGTGTTTTGTGTGTTTTGAGGGCTGTAACTCAACCAAGACTCTATTTGGGCCAGGATACTAGAAAGAAGATGGAAATGCTTGTGTGCTCCCATTGATTGTCTGTTACTATTTTACACAAGAAAGACTGGTGAGAAGAGGGGGTTTTAGAGGCATCCTCCAGCATTACCCACAGAGGTGAAGGCTGCTGGAGGACCAGAGGTGCTGAGGCACATGGTGGCAGCAGGCAGTCCTTGGCAGCCTCCTTCCATGCCCTGGTACCTGGGGTGCTGCTGCTTCAGCCTCAAAGAACAGCATGGTGTTGTCATGTCTCTTCCCCCCAGCCTCTTCTGTCTCTTGGAGCTTTGTTTAAAAAGGTGGAATTGCTCCAACCTGGGTCACTGGGAAACTTCATTTGAAAAATGTGAGGGGAAAAAGAAGATAATGTATTTTCCTTGGTGAATACTGTGTGTGATAGATCACAATGAGGAGTGTATTGTAAATCAAACAGGAAGAATTCTACTGAAAGCTGCTTCTCGGAGACGCTAGTAATGTTTTTTTATCCTTAGAGCTTGGTGGATTTTCAGGGCATTTGAATAGGACAGTATAATGAAAATCCGTGTTAGCACTAATAAAAGCTAATTGTTTATCATACTTGTTGACAGCTAAGACCCGATATGAATAGAAATCACAGGAAATAATAATACTGTGAGAACCCTGGCCCTCTGAGGACTCCTCTGTTGCCTGCAGCAGTTCTTTATTAGAAGACTAATATCAAGAAATCCGCATAAAGGAAAATGTACTGATAAACCAATTTATATATTAGCATCTCAGGCCTACCTTTTCTGGTTTTAGAATGTCTTAAAACAATGTAAAGGCCATCTCTTTTCTCTTCTAATGAGGATTCATTTTTTTAATAGTATGTTTACAAGCGACTTTTTGTATACACTGCTCTATAAACTTAATTAATGGTGTAAATTTCAGATTAGACAGATTACTCTTCTGAAATTGTATTTTGCTCTTTCTTTCCCTTCTATAAATGTTTCAGAACTACATGTACTGTACCTCTAATAGATTACATAGATGGGAATGATTATTCCATTGAGCCACAACAAGGTGGGGATGAAGATGGTTTTGCCAGAGGGGCCTGGGACTGGAGTTTGCTATGGAAACGAATTCCGTTAAGCCACAAGGAAAAGTCCAAACGAAAACATAAAACTGAGCCTTATCGGTAAAGAGAGCTGTTTACATCCTGTGAATCGTAACGAATGATTGTCTAAACCCTGTCGTTTTTCCCTCCACCCCTCTCTCCCCCTGCGCCCCGCGGGCCCGCAGAACCACATGCACTGTGCCGCTTATAGATGTCATAGATGGCAACACTTTTAAGATTGTGCCACAAGGGGGTGGTGACGAAGATGGGTTTGCTAGAGGAGCGTGGGATTGGAGTATGCTATGGAAGAGGGTTCCCTTGACCAAGAGAGAGAAGGAAAGCAGAAAGACAAAAACTGAACCGTATCGGTAATCACTAAATCACTTACCCCTTTCTTTTTTTTTTCTGAAGTCAATATTGATCCACTAAATCTTGCATGTATTTCTAGCCTGAACACCCTCACGTTTCTATCACACTAGCTGCTTTGTTTAGTCACACCTGTTTACCACAACTGACTATTTGCTCAAAATATCTTTGCTGCCTTGTGTTGCCTCTCCATTCCTGCTCACGTGGTTAATAGGGTGCACATTAGAATTTCTGGGTTCTGTTTGGCAAAATAAAATATTGTACAACTTTATTGCCAAGGAATACTTTAATTAGCCATGATATTTTTTTTTAAGTACTGGAAGTTGGAAACGACAGTGCTTCTTTACCCATTTGGTTTGAAATAACGAGCATGCTGGAAGTATTTCTATTAGAGGGTAATGAATAAAACCTGCCGCCTGCTGCATGCATACAGCTGGAGGATTATGCATGTGTATCAAAAAAAATTTGCTTTTGTTGTATTTCTCCCACTTGCTTCACAATGGGTCACATCTGACAAAGAAGCATACTGTTTAAGAGTCTTGGCTAGATATTTTCTAAGAATTTTACTTTAATACACATAACATTAAAAAAAAAGGAAGATAAAAACAGCATTATTGTAGGAAAACTCCAATAATTTTCACAGAATTTCTGCCTTTTTATTATGCTTTGTAGTGGGGTGTGTTTTCTTCCCAGAAAACAAAAACTGCCTAGAAACCCTAGCTTAGAAACTACGGTTTCTGGATGGCTTTTCAATACTGGGAGACTGTGGTTCTGCTGGATTTTTATTACTTTCCCCTTCACACTTAACTAATCATGTAACTACATTTGAAAGCAATCTTCACGTCTTCAGAATCTAATGTCTTCTATTGCTTGTATATATGATTTAAACATTGTAAGAACTGATGTTGGTAATTCCCTATCCCCACCCATGATTGTTCTTTGCTAAAATGGCAACACATGCAAGCAAGTTATGAAGCTTTGATCTGTTATGTATACAGTTTAAATAATACCATTTTCTGATGAGGCTGTCCACATTGGAACTTTAATATTCACTTAGAGGGGGATAAACTATTTCAAACATCGCTGTAGTGTTCTGTGTTTACCATCCAAACAGGTCTTAAAATCGTTTAAACTGTTCCCAGAAACACAGAACACATGTTCTCAGAATGTTTCAAAAGATGACTTAATTTTTAATAATACCTTCAGATTTACAATGCTTCCTTTAAAAAGAGACATGCCCTGCATCTGAATGTGTCCGAGCTGCATGCGTTTTCTTGCAGCAATACCAAGGCAAGTAAGACCAAGTAAAAGTCTTGCTGGAACCATAGCCAGGATTGCTTAGCTTAAAAAGAAAACAAAAAGATCCTCACCAGCTTAAAGCACCGAGGCAACATTTTTGTAATGTCAGAATTGCCCCAGGACTGAATCCTTCTTTCAGTAACAGCTATTACCTCTTTGTATCCTCTGAAGTGAACTACTGAGCTTATGAGCTTACTGTGTTAACACACTTGACAGCATCTTGGAGGCCAAGCCTGAAACTGCAGTATGAGACTTCTACACTTGCCAAGTCTTTATGGTGCTGAGGAAAACCAAAGGTGTAGGCAAGCCACGGAGCTGTGCTATGCAAAGTGCTTCCCCCTGCTGTGTCTTCTGGCTCCTTAACCTTTGAGCCCCCAGGATGCAACAGCAGCATTGGAGGACAATACAGTAGGCAGCAAGTAGAAAGGGATATCTTGCAGTACCTTGGCATGTGATCACCTGATCTGCACAGTAACTAAACTGATAATTATTATGCTTAGACTCAGCACACTCACACAGGCAGAGCAAAACAAGAAATGAATTCACATGGGCAGGCAGGTGTTCAGCCATCTCCAGGAGAGCAGGGCCCCATCACAGGTAATGGTTACTTGGGAAGACAAGCACCATCACTCCAAACATTCCCCCTTCTTCCTGCAATTTTCGTATGTTGAGCACAATGTCACAGGGTCTGGAATATCCCTTTGGTCAGCTTGAGTCTGATACACGTGTCCTGGTTGTGTCTCCTCCCAGCCTCCCATGCATGCCCAGTCTCCTCCCCAGCCTGGCATTAGGAGAAGCAGAAATGGCCTTGGGTTTCTGCAACCCCTGCTCAGCAATAACAAAAACATCTCCCCATTATCAACCCTGAGTTCAGCACAAAACCAGAACAGCCCCATACCAGCCACTGTGACGAAAATTATCTCCACCCCAGCCAAAACCAGTACAAGCTGTAATCCAGACGCAGCATCTTTTGATGCATTAAAACTTGCTAATTGAATCATGGCATATGGGAAGGGATTTACAAAGTCGTTAAAAGAAAAAGGGTAACAAAAAAAAGACTAAACCAAAATGGAAACTTTGTACTACTTTATCTAGGCCTTCTTTAAAATTTCACTGAGTGTAATGTAAAGTCTCATAATAAGACAAAAAGAGCTAGAAGATTAGAAAGCTGGAGAAACTCTGTTATTTGTTTAATAGACAATGTGTTTCAATGTGGCAACTCCTCAGAACATAAACCTGTTTGCAGTCTCATGTTATCTCAAAACTAGAAAAATTTTTAAGAGAGAAGCATCTCATCACACTGATTCTCATCTTGTTTTATTTTAATAGAAGGATGTTGACTGGCTGAATGGAAAATTCAGACCAAGATTTTCTATCATGAAATTCATTAATTAAATAAATTAATTGTAGAAGAAAACCCACAACATAATAAAAAACTGTGACCTCACTAAAAATTATATAGATACCTCTTCAGAAAATTGCTGCAAGCTGATGACAAAGCTTTATGATTTTTCAGTGTATTGCCATTTACCTGATCTTTATGTAAACTGAATTGCTTTCTTTGCTAAAGCTTTCTCTGGCTGCTATTGCATCCTTTTGGCAGAACGAGTTACACTGTCTTCTTCTTTCAGGTCCCCTGCAATGGCTGGTGGATTGTTTGCCATTGAACGCGATTTCTTCTTTGAACTGGGTCTCTATGATCCAGGGCTTCAAATCTGGGGTGGTGAAAATTTTGAAATTTCTTACAAGGTAACATCAATATTTGAAAACTAATTCAGTTAGATTTTTTTTTTGCTGTAAATACTTCTGTTTGGAGTTTAGACAGACCTACCTCTTCCTCATGAAGCCCAGGTTTTGTTGTGAAGAGATGTGACAGAGATGTGTCTCTCCACACAAGTCCTTGTGGACTTTGGAACAAAAGTGTTCAGGGAAGTGGCTTCATGCTGAAACCCAAATTATGCATAATCTAGCTTTTGTGAACTGTTTGGGATTGCACCCCTAAGTGCCCAAATATCCAATATGAAACAATTCCAGACAGCAAACCGAATGTTCTCATAGTCATTATACAAAAATGTTGTTTCTAATGAAAGCAATTGTAGACTCGAGTAGTCCTCATAGTCCTCAATTTACGAGTGTGTGCTTGGAAAGTATATAATGGTGCAACACAAAGTTATCTGCTTCCTCCCTGCCATTTTTGTGAGTGAAAAATTACTTCATATACTTTTCAGAATTTCAATAACTTCTTTACAAGAGAAGTCTTCATAATTGAATACTAACTGCATAATTCATCATCACTAAGGAGTATTTTATTTTCAGTCCTAGGCATATGCATGTCTTCAGTTTGCAGGAAGCATAAGATGATCATCATTAGCTTCTTGTAACTTCAGTATTTGTAATGACACAAATATAGACAGCAGGAATTGGTCCCAGTTAACAGACAAAAGTGAAAATGTCTTATATCCTCAGCAGCAATCTGTGAAATCATAGCTGAATTTTACAACAAGTACATTCAGAGCTCCCCGAGTCGCTCTTGCTCTTCATGAGTTAGAGGAAAACTCTGAGTGCACTTGCTCAGCTGTAAATCCATATGCAAAGGGTATTTATGGATGTTACACACAGGGTCTTTATCCATATAATTCTCCATCTTGCTTAGATCAAAATCGTGATTGAAATTACTTACAGTAATTCTGTAATTAAAATGCTCATTATGTAGAGCCCTCCAAATTGGTTTCATGTTGATCACAACCAATCTTCAGAAGAACTAAACATTTATCAGCCTTATGTGCTGACTCCTAGACAGCTAATAAAATTAATGGCCTCACATACATGAGGAGGTTTTTTGATGAAACTTAGGAAAATCAATATCATAATCCAATAAAGAAAGTAAGATATTTTATCCATCTTTTCTAATACTGGTAAATCATATTTTTAATCTGGAATTTATATCAATTTGAAACATTCACAAAGTTAGCTTGAATTAGGGTTTGGTGCTACAATTAAACTTCTCCAAACTATGAACAACTAAATTCTGATTTAAGTATGGGTTTTTTTCCCCATTAAGGGATTATCCAAAGATATGTGGGAGTGAGGGCATTTCAGAATGGTAATAAATTCTACCCATTTTTTTATTTTCAGCTACTATAGTCAAATAAATATGTTTCTACTTGGAGCAACGGGTTACCTAACACATCCTTATCTCCTACCAATCTTCATTATTTAAGAAAAACTTACATGTGAATGGGCATCTAACCATAACCCATCTTAGTGATGGGATGTGAATTACTGTAATAAAATCAAAATATCATTAATTCTGTCATAATAAAAAATTACCCAGTTCCTGATTTTGTGCACTCATTCATTACTGTTGTTCTAAAATAGTTATGGAATGAGATCCTCAACTTTTTAGAAAGCTTTTTAAAATATTGTTATAGTTGAGTAACTTTTTGGCTGAGTTGAAAGTGTATTCAGTGTACCTTTCATTTCAAAGACCTATTTTCTTTATGCTTACATCTGAAGCAAAAAATATGTAAATATACGATAGTATGGTAAAAATGTAGCTGACATTTCTTCCATAATTTATTATCTATTTGTCTGTCTTAAATGCCTGTGTATATATATTAATAATACCTTTGTTTTATCTTGAAGATCTGGCAGTGTGGGGGAAAACTGCTGTTTGTTCCCTGTTCTCGTGTTGGACACATCTATCGTCTCCAGGGCTGGCAAGGAAATCCACCCCCTGTGTACGTTGGGTCTTCTCCTACATTAAAGGTACAGTTTTGACGCAACCCTGAAGGTGGTTTTTGATTTCAGATAAGAACAGTTTTAGATAAATTTGTTTAAATTATTAGTAACAATTTAGAGAGCACTTCATCCAAAGCTATTTAGTAGCTAATCATGCCCACAGGAGAGAAATCTTTGTATTGGTCCCACTGTTATTAAGAGTAGAGAATCCTAGAACCCATGTTCTTGCTCTAAAGCCTTCCTCCACTATCTTTGAGGTACAAATGCACTTCCTATTACCTAATGTCTACACCTCCAGCCTTTGCTGCTCTGTGCCCAAGTATGTATGAACAATTCTAGTAACTATAGCGCACTCCTGGAGATGAAGATCATGGGCTTGAAATCCCCCTTCATCTTGATAAAGATGAGTATGATTCTAGGCCAAGTTAGAGAATTCTGGAGAGTAGCATCTCAGATTTTTGTGTCTTCATTTGTTAGTTAGTTAAGAAGCAATAAATGATACCTGAGAAGATAGCTTGCTCTGCCCTACATCATAAGAGTTGGCAACCCTTCAGGTACACTGCAGGTTCTAGAAGTGTTACTCAAGACCTGAGATTAAAATTAGACGTAAATTCCAAGAAACAAATGAGCCAGCTCTATATCTGAAGAGAGAATTCAAATTTTAAAAAACCCTCTTTATATCAGTTTTCATCTACCAGCAGGAAGAGAGACATCCCTCCTGCTAAGTTTTTCTATTGCCCAGTTTAAGCTTTCTCTTGTGCACTGTTCTGGCATCAGTAAGTCCCATTCCCAAAGACCCAGCTCTTTACAAATTCCAGTCATACACACCCCCACACCCCCAACCCCCCCACAAAAAAGTCCTGTGTTAGTAATGTGAATTGATTAACATTTTATGAAAAGGACTAGGACCAGTACAAGGGAGCCCAGGGGAACATATCTGGGGGTAGAGACAGAGTAATGGGCAACAGGATAGCAAACAGTAAGTCTGTTGCTCAGTGCAGGCAAGATGCCTTGTCTGAAGTGATAAAAATCGTTTCAGTCTTCTTGAAAGATGATCAAAAATATTTACTGCATAATCTTAAGACCTTCATGAGTCTGCTGGCCTGCCTACTAAATACAAAAAGCACTGCTGAATGTTCTTAAATACTAAGTTGCTTCTCTGTACAATGCAGGATGTAGAAACAGCTTATTCCCCTCTTCAGGCACCCTCCTATTCTCATAGTAAATGTCCTTTTTTTATAGCTTTGTTCAGTTTATTCTACATATGGATTAAAGTAAATGTCACAATAATTTGTGCCTTTAGTCAGATCTTTAAAGACTGTTTCTAACACCAGGTCATTAACACTAGAAGAATTGGACGAAGTGAGGTGTGCATCTAGAATGTGTACAGGTAATATAGAGACAGGAGCCATCAAAGAGAATGAGAAGAGAGATGTGAGGGAAAGGCTTGTTGCCAAGTGAGCTATCCAATCTTCCCCCTTCTCCCAGTAGCTGACCCATTTAAGACTGATTTTTTTTTTCCCTGTTAGTGGACTAATGTGTATAATTCTCTTCATTAAAAAATTGTAGGAGTTGAATGGAAACCGTGAATTGCACTTCTGACAGCAGCAGATGAATGCAACGTTTTATTGCACCCATAACTGAAAAGTCTTTATTTTCAAATAAACAATCTCTAATCTTAGAAAAAGACTTTGTACTCTCATTAAACAGCCCAGCTTAATTTGTTAGCTTTAGTCCTAAACTATCCCTTGAAAATAATATTCATGTGTAGTCTACTGATAGTGACAAAAGGTTACTGCTATATAATAACACTGTGCTGTCACTTTTTAAGAGAATAAATCCTTAAATTTCTGGTATTAACAGAGTGTTGCTTCTGGCCTGTTTGTGTGTGCTTTGAGGTCACAGCAGTGTTTCTATCCTTCACAGAACTATGTCAGAGTTGTAGAAGTGTGGTGGGACGAATACAAGGATTACTTCTATGCCAGCCGGCCGGAGACAAAAGCGCTGCCCTATGGAGATATATCTGAGCTGAAAAAATTCCGTGAAGATCACAACTGCAAAAGTTTTAAGTGGTTTATGGAAGAAATAGCATATGATATAACTTCATATTATCCCTTACCACCCAAAAATGTGGAGTGGGGAGAGGTAGGTACAGCACATAATACCTATGTATTTTAGGAGCTTTTTTTTGAAACTGTGAATACAAAAAGAAGCAATTGTTAGCTGACATGTGAACAGGCTATTCTGTTACTTCGATACTAAACTATATGATGCTAACCAGAGAGCTATAAAGATGTAGCCCAGGAAAAAAATATATTTACCTTTGCAGGTGTGATTTTTTTTAAATTCGTTCCACAGGTCCTTGAAGGATAACTTTTTCCATAATTGGAGTTTAAGTTTTCTCAAAAGAAAAGATGTGAATCCTGCATGTAGGAGTACTGATGATGATAAATAGGTGAAAATATCTTTTGCATGAAGGCCAAGAGAAGAGATCATGAAATCCAGGTGGAGTTTGTTCTGCCTGTGTTTGCTAGACTGGGATGTACTCGTACATTTACAGCCCCAGCAAGTCCCTTACCTGCATGTAATAATTTGATATGATTCTGTAACCATCATTTCCAGCATTAGTGTGTACAATTATGACTTCACTAAATTAAGGATGTGGTTACTTTAAAGTGGTTGACAGAGTTGGCATATCACAGGTGAGTGCAGGACTTCCCACCAAGCTCTGCCTGTCTCATTCTGGCATTTTGCCCACACCTTGGTGAGCACTTACTGCAGGTCTCCTGCCAGCTTTCAGATTTTTTTTCCTCCTCTGCTACTGATTACATCTTTGCCCCATCTCTCCTATTTATTTCACTTTTGCAGATTGTTGAGGGAAAATCAGCAAATCTTCTTGATAGCTGTGTCCCACCAAATTTAGCAACCTTCTTTCCCAAGATATGATGAATATGATACATGGTTTTGTGACTTCAAAAGCACATTAGAAAATAGAGATCTGTGCTGTCTCCTGTCACCAAGTGTCACCTCTAATTTCTTAATGTTAGAATTAGTGATACAGAGCATGTGCTTAGTGAAAGGGGGTACAAATAATCTTTTATCTGAGGGACCAGATGAACAATGCCACCTTGATTTCTTACCTAAAAGCTAGCACAAAGCATCAGCTACTATATGAGCCTTGGAGCTCCTCTGGAATCTTCATAAAAGGGTTAGAAGGTACACTAAATATTACTGTTCACCAAGGTGAAAGCATCTGAAGAGCATAAAATAATACTGGTGACCTTGCAGGAAATCATCCCTGATAAAAGCAGGGCCTGGTGGAGTAACAGGAAGATTCGAAGTTGAGACTTCTCTGAAGTTTTCTCTGAAGTTTTTCTCTTCTTTGCAGGCTGTTAGTTATCCTATGTCTGAGAAATCCTGTCCCCCCTCCCCCCATTTGTAACATCACACTGACTGCATTTCCAAACTCTAGGGTATGAAAGTATGGGGTTAATCTTCCCTAACAGTCCCTGGAAGAGTCTAAGTCTTCCAGACTTTATACTATTACAAAGAGGAAAGAGGCTCTGGGAGAGAAAATTGGTCTGTAAAAATTGTTATTTGTGTCGTAAAGTCTTTGTAAGGCTGCTTGATGGCCCTTCTGAGAAGGGAGTGAGATAATCAGCAGTTGAGCGTGTTTTGTGACAGGACTTCTGTTCTTTATCCCTGTACCTGCCCCTCATCAATTTCTTCCTATTTTTCTTTTTTTTTTCCCTGTGTAATTGCTGCTGCAGAAGGTCCATCTGAGCAACTGGGTCAGTGGGCTGTGCCTGGCTGTGGGTAGTTGCTGCTGTGCACAACTTCTCTGCATCTTGTTTCTCTTCATCCACAACATGACAGCAGCTTACATGAGTTCCTGAGCTTATTTATGAAGATCTGGGAGATGGAACATGCTCTGATAGGAGATTAAATAAATTAAAATACTTGAAAGTCCTATATTTTGGTGTTATTAATTTGGAATTGAGCATTACAACTCAATTGCTTTATCAGCATACTCTGACTCATGGAAGAGCCTGCAAACCAGCAGGTTGAAGCTCCATCTCCTGGCACAGTTAACACCAGCATTTAAATTTCATACACAATTTTGTCTAATCTCTCTGTCAGATACCTCTTACTGGTTTGAGAGATAAGTGAGAATTTTCTGAACTCCTTAGCACTTACTTTTCCCTTGAGACTAACTTGGAGTGCAAAACCTCTTTTGCAGATTAGAGGCTTTGAAACCTCTTACTGCATCGACAGCATGGGGCACACCAATGGTGGCTTTGTTGAGCTTGGACCATGCCACAGAATGGGAGGAAATCAGGTAAGGAGCTTGGAGGCAAGTCTGAAGGAGAATTGCTTTCTGTAGATTGATAACAGGCAGGTTTTCTGTTAAGCTTGTACATTAAATAGTTGCCAGCTACAAAGTTAGGGTTTTCTGCAATCATACTGACATCACTAAAATACAGAAGTCTGAAAATACCATTTCAAACATAAATGGTATGAAATTGAGGGCAAATTCATAATCCGTTCTTCAGAGAAAAACAGAAATGAAGAAGCAACAGTATCACTGCTTCAGCTCTTAGCATTGCTCCTGATTCACCACTTACCTTTACTTAATAATTAATCCTTCAGGAAAAAAAAACTTACTCATTTTGACTCAATTATGTAAGAAAGTTGTTTTGGTCTAAGTAATAAAATACTTTTGTGTGGTAACTCATCTTCCACCACATGAGAGAAGAAAATTAACAGAAATTTGTCTCTGCTTCATTTACAAATTAATTGACAGAACATAATTACTATTAGATGGTTGCAATCCAAGCTTTTATTGTGTTTGACCTATATCTTCACAAACCTAGCCAACTACCACACAACAGGCTGTTCTGTCTTTATATCTTCTTCTCTGGTTGGAAAATTTTTCAGAATTTTAAGTCCTTATTTAAGCTCATGTAAACTTAAACCAGGCAGTTTTGTCATGGCAATCATAAAATTGTATTTAGGATGATGTTTTTAGAAATTCTATATGGATTAGCTCTTAGTAGCCCCTGGAAATGTCTCTTTTATTCTGATATTTAATGAAAAGGTTCCCTAAACTACTTTTTCTGCATATGCTACCCAAAACACCTTGTAGCAATTATTCTGTAAGAAGTACCTAGCATAATCGTTTTGTATCTGGATGAATTAGATTTATTTCCTCCGTGGGTAAAATGCCAAAGTTTTAATGTCTTCTCATGAAGTTACTGTCCAGGATCAAGGATTTGCTGCCAGGCTTTTAAAAGGTAATGGGTTGTTTGGTCATCAAATCATACAAAGATTTTTAATCAAACACTTTCAGAAGTGTCCCAAATAGGAATCCTTTACCATTTTTGTCTTTCTGGTTAAGTTTCTTGGCCTTCTAAGTCCTACAGGAAAGTTAACCATGAAATTTAGTATTGCGATGGTAAAAGTGCGTTATGCAAAAATAAAGAACCCTCTTGAAATACAGGTGTAATAAAAGCAGAAAATGTTTTGAATGTTGCAATTTCATTCTATTTTCAGTGTTTCTAAAATGCCCGTTGAGTCCACTGTTACAAAAATGGCTTTTTCTTTTCCATTAGCTTTTCCGAATCAACGAAGCCAATCAACTCATGCAGTACGATCAGTGCTTAACTAAAGGACCGGATGGATCCAAAATTATGATTACACACTGTAATCAGAATGAATTCAAGGAGTGGCAATTCTTCAAGGTATGCAGATACGTGAAAGAAAATTAATTTTTAGATTTCATACTGGTTTTTTTGCGCCTTTGAAAATTGTTTTACGTATATCTGAAATTAAAGATCTGTGACAAGGTTAACGGGATCGAGTAAATTGTTAATGGCACATTCTCAGAAATACATGCTTGCTAGAAAACTTACTCTAGTGAAAGATCCTTTTATTTGGTGGTTCTAGTTGCTGTCTTCTGTAGCAAAGCCTTTAAGGAATACTCCATGAGGCTACCTTTGTTGCCACAGCAATATTAGGAGTTAGCTAGCAGAGGTGTCTCAGAGGAAGCAAAGAGCATACCCACTACTAGTGACAGACTTTATAAAAGCTTTAGTGCCATCATCCTCTCTGCTTTATATCAAGTCTCTTTATCCCATATACTGTGAGAAGATGGCTTAAATGCTGGAATGCATTTAGAAGCTTGGGTCAGTATTAGGTCTCATTTTGGGCAGTCTAAAATGAAATGTTTAAATACTGAAGATATTTTTAAGCCTACACAGAAGCAGATAAACATAAGATTACTCTGCCTTTTTGTGTTGTCTTCAGTTTTTCACTTCCTGTTCATTACCCGTGCTCTAGTAACAATAACATGCTCTGTTCTTAATCCTGGGTGTGGTGCTGTTATTATGCTATTGCAAAATCTATAAATTTTTAATAAGGACTTGGAATGTTGGCTGATACACATGTGAGGGCTGCTACAGTCTATTTAGTCTTTACATCTGTAAGTCCTCTATTCATATAAGTTTTGTTAGTGTTACTTTAAAAAAGTTTAAGTTTGGCTCTTTAAAATGTCTGTTTGTCTCTTTAAAAAGTGAGACTGAGTAGTCTAGGGGTGATGTTATCCTTGGATATAGCTGTATATAACTTGTTTCTATATCTAATAAACTATCACATGTCAATTTTTCTTCAGCTTATATAGCTAGCATATTGCATATTTAATAATTCATTAGCTGATTACCTGGATTCTTTATTGTTTTTCTGAAAGATGCAGGCGCAGTTAAGTGCAATGAAGTCTATTTGTTATCCTTTAAGCCACTCCACATTTCCTGATGTTTGCATAGAGCTAGGAAATATCAGACACCATAATGGCACTTCCATCCAGTTCAGCTTCCTTGTGCTGGATTGACAGACCAATTTCTTTAAACCTGAAATGTAAAAATCAATAAGCAGTGGCAGGTAGGTGCCAACTTCAGCGTTAATATTTCAGCAGGAAAATATGTAGCAGTTTTTAACTCTCCAGCCAGCCATTCTAGCATGTCCCAGCATGTTCCTCGGCTTCTCTCTGAGAATTTCATTTATGCAAGATTCATTTCCTCTACACTAGCACCAGTTGTATAATTGTTTGCTTATTACCACAAGTTATAAGGAAGCCTAGTAAACACAGTCTGGGCTGTAGAACAAAGCACTGATTGGCTTCTAGAAGGAAAAAAAGGACAGTGAGGATGAAAGGACCACCAAGGGTGTGTAACCAAATGGTAGGAATTGGGCACACTGCTGTGCAGTACTGAGGGTATAACTGTTTCTTCTAATGGCAAAGGCGTAAGGAATGAGACGCTTGCAGGCTGCTGAAAGATGTTGTGGCCTTGTGTAAATTAAGGCTGCAAGGAGGTTGGTCAGTTGGCTGTCCCTGAAACAAGCAGTGTGCCAGTTTGCTGAGTCTAACAGGTGCTGCTTGAGCACTAAGCAGTAGCAGGGCTTCAGTGCCTGTAAGCAAACATGAAGACCAGGGCTGGTGGTGGTTTGCCTGTTGCTTTTGTTTAGACATCCATTTTTCTCTCTAACTAGAGGATCTCCATATCTGGCCACACAGCAGGAGCCAAGTATTGATCTGAACCCACATTTGGCTGTGCACATGTATGGGGTGATGGAGAGGGTCCCCATGCTGGGGGTATCTGTATGCACAGGACAGGGCTGCAGAGCCCAGCCCAGCTGCAGTGCCATGGGCTTGCTTCTGGCTCCTTCCCCTCCACACTGGATGCAGCCAGTCAGGGTTAGGGCTGTCTCTGATACACAGGGTCAGCAAACAGGACAGGAGCCACAGGCAGGATACTCGAGCATGGGAGCATGGTGGGTGTGGAAGGAGATGGCAAGAGTCAATCTGAATGTGCCTGGAACAATAGCTTTGCACTTCTTCAGGCAGCCTCCTGTTGCTCCAGAATCCAGACTTAACTCTCATTCTCTTTACTCTTCCTTCCGCCAGCCAAACAGGGAACCAGGTTAGTACAGTAAATTCACGAATACAAGCCGCACTGAGTATAAGCTGCATCTCTGGGTGTTGGCAAATATTTCGTTTTTTGTCCATAAATAAGCCGCACCTGAATATAAGCCGCTCTGTCGTTTGCAGCGAGGACCCGCATGCAACAAAGTTGCCAAATACTAACAGAACCGCGGCATGGCAGGGGGTTTACTGGCTCAACTAAGGCTGTGCAGGCTCGGCCCGCTAGGGGCTGCTGACGGGGCCAGGTAGCCCAACCCGGGGCTGCCGCTTGGGGCTGGCCGCCACCTCTGGGTTCGCTCGCCCTGGCCCTGCTCCCGCCGCGGCGCTGGCTGGGCACGGAGAGAGCGCCCCGCTCACGCCATGACGCCGGCCGGGCACGGAGCACCCCCTGCTCCCGCCATGGCGGCGGAGGGCGGGGGCAGAGCACCCCCCCGTCCTCCCCAGGCCGCGGCAATGGCGGCGCGCCCCCCCACCCCGGTCCTCCCCGAGCCGCGGCAATGGCGGCGCAGGGCCCCCATCAGCTCCCCGAGCCGCGGCAATGGCGGCGCGGCCCCCCCCTCTCCTCCGCAGGCCGCAGCAATGGCAGCGCAGGGCCCCCGTCGGCTCCCTGGGCCGCGGCAATGACGGCGTGCAAAGTACTAGATTTAACAAATAGTAAAATGAATATAGAACTGATCTGTTTTGGGGTGCTGAAACCTGGTTTTGTAAATAACTATATTGCAGATGTAAAGAAAATGTTTTTAAAAAACCCAAACAAACAAAAATAAACCCAACACAAAAACCCAACACATTTTCCTGGTGGTTTTGTCTTTCAGAATCTGCACAGATTTACTCACATTCCATCAGGGAAGTGCTTGGATCGCTCCGAAGTCCTTCATCAAGTTTTCATTTCAGAGTGTGACTCCAGTAAAGCAACACAAAAATGGGAAATTAACAACATCCTTAGTGTGTAGACAGACAAAACCTACCTACTGATGCATTCATTTGTACAGGACTGAAAATAGCCTGAAAACTGCTGCAGTTATTAACTTTGTACAGCTGTGAGCCTCCTGGCTTGGATGAAGGACATAGAGGAACTGTGATTATTACAATAACATTATCATCCGCAGTTAATGTTTACAAAACTGCTTTACCTTAAACTCTGTAGATGTTTACATCTTTTTGTTTCAAGATGTTGGTAAATTAATGTGCTGTTAGCTATGGTTCATAGGAACATAGTTAAAAGCGTTGTCGTCTTCTTTGGGATTACACTCAGGGGTCTGAAGGCAGTTTTTTTACACACGCTTGAAAAGGTTGGAGTAATCAGATTTTCATAGAACTTGGTGATTATCAACCTGTTGTATATTTTTATTTAATTTTACATCTTACTAAGCACTGCCACAGGTTATTAGCCAGGGTGGCCTTCTCTCACAGTCATGCTGCTTTTTTGGAAGATGAATTTCAACACATTTAGTGCCTCTTTCATTTCTCTCTTTCACAAGGAAAGCATTTGTTGGAAATATAGAATGGGTTGTTCTGAGGTGTCACCAGGGGTAGGGACCAACCATACCACCCTAAGTAATTACTGTGCTAACGAAGACAAATTTCTATTGCGAGTTTGGCTGCTCTGCTTCGACTCAATGCTTGGTATGGTGGAAGGACGACTGTCAAGTTTAGTGCTAATGTGGTACAATATGATGGAGGTAAGCACCCTCATGAATCCAGTTAAGAATTTATAAGCACTAATTTGCTTGTTTAAACCATGCCTTACATAAAAATAATTAAAATCAACAACAACAACCAAGCTGCACAATTATGTAAAACTTGTAAAGAATCAAATACTTAATTTATACTGCTATTTTGAATGGAAATCACTTACAGGTGGACTAAAACTTTTAATTATGAAAAAACATCCAGCTACTTAACACATCCGCGTAATTTGTCACAAGGACATCTGTCAGCCAGTTTGAATGCCAGATTTAGATTCAAAAAGAGAAATGGAAATCCTGAAATCACACTTGTTTGTACTAATTTTCTTGTTATTTCTGTCATTTGCAACTTCTCCAGAGGGATTACAAACACAAAAAACCAACTGCTTGGTGCTATAGTGTACAGAGTAGAATGTGAAGAAGTTGTTTTTAAAAATGTTCTGGAAAGGAGTTGATGTGAACTCCCTTAGGAGTATAAATATTTACCCTGAACGAATAGAGAGGTGGAGGGGAAATGACTTATCCTCACTTCCTTTGTCCAGATTTTGTGATTTAAATGTTGACATCAGTGTATTGATTCCATAACTGTTATCCCTCTAACACATCATGCAATTAAGTATGACTAAATACTTCCCTGAAGTCCAGAATAGCATTGCATGCAGCTTCCATTGATGTTAACAAGGGTAATGTATCATATTTGTGACAGAGTTCGATCTTTATAGGGCTGTCAGCACTGATCTGTTAGTTTGGGATCTTTCCTAGTTTCTTTAAACTTCTCATCTATCCTTTCAGAGCTATGAAAAATAGAAAATAAAGGAGGGAGAAACTGGAAAAAAAACAAACAAAAAAGGAAAATAAGGTTTTGTGCCGGTACTTGTTCCTTGTGCGTGTGAAAACTGACTCCATTTGTGTGTTGGGTAGATTAATTTAATCATACAACTATGCATAAGAGAAAGAATGGTGGCACATAAATTGTGCAGGTGTGCATTTTAAATGGGTATTATGTGCAATTCATTGAAAGCTGATGCTGTATGTGAATATGAATCTGTATGTGAGACTGAAACCTTACAAACCATGAAATCATAAGAAGCTGTTGCTGTAATTACTTTTTTCCTACTATAGCCGGCTTGGAAAAAAATAATTCCCATATTCTTGCTTTGTAAGTTGATGATAATATCACTATGCATTTCTACATATTTTATAAATTTGATTTATGCAGATTTTGATACACTGTATGTTTCTGTAGAAATTGTATAAATCTTTAAAAAATTTATTAGGGATAAATCTGGGAAACCTATGTATATCTTACTCACGGGTTGCTTGTTTTTTAGGTGAAGTAAATAAAATATTTGAATTTTTCGTTTTACTATACTTTTACAGAGTAAAAATGGATTATTATCTTTATAGAAACCCCCATATCTCAAAATCTAGACAACCTCAATGTTGCAAACTTACAAATATTGAATGTCGTTTAATTTAAGTTTTATCTAGGTATCTTTCGTTGCATCAGTGGAAACTCAGGTTTTTTCCAGTGAAATGAAAACTTAAATTCCCACTGAGAACTGTGGACATATTTGGATTTTTATATCACCTGCCATGATATAATTAGGTAGATTTAATATGCTCATAGAAAATGAACTCGAAAATAGAACCAAAGGTCAGGTCTAATTTGTAGTGGTTTTTTCTGTGTCTTGTCTTACTTCATTTATGTTTCCACCAAAAAGCATGTTTCAATCAAACTTTATTTTTTCCTGAGGTTCCTTAGAAAAGGAGGATGCAATTAAATCAGGGCATGAAAGACACAAGTTCTAAGAGCAAACCTAGGTGCTGAAATCTACAGGACTTTTTTTACAAATGGGATTCTTGCTTCCCACCCATATCTGTCAGTGCACTTTTGAGTATTCAGGTTTCAAAAGGCTCTTTTGACAAAACTCTGGAATTATAGCAGAGACTATTCATGTAGGCAATACCCTTTTATGTATGGAAACAGGGACCGATAGGAAGGAGGGGACATCTTGCTTTATTACTGGAGATGCTGGCACCAGGAGAACCTACATCACACTTAGAACAGTATCAAAAACATTGTCCCCACTGATGGCATCCCAGAATCAGTGCATTCTCTTTTCCTAATGCTAGTCCATCTCCTCTACTACTGTCTGCTTCGTCCTTACCATTTACCTCCAAATTGCAGTCCCTAAAGCCAAAACTCATCAACTTACTGCTCTAAAACTATATCAAGAAACTTGAAATCTATTACACCATGCCAGAGATGTTAAAATTTTATGCTTAACTCTTCATCTGTGAGCCTTCTTGCAAGAAAGAGCTAAACATACCACTACCTATAAAAACACAAAAGGTGCTTTGGTAGATTTTGCTGTATATAAAGCACAATTTTCCTTTTACTTTAAAAAACATCAAACTGTGCTAGAATCTATGGAGGTAAAGTAATAAAGGGAGTTTAAAAACATGAAGAAGGAATTATCTACGCTATTGAACACAAACTTTGTTTCTGTAAAAGCATTTATTGTTTGTTCCCTGCTGGTGAGCTTAGATCCATCAATTGTAATAGGTGAAAAGAAGTAACTCAAGGGAAAGCAAATTGGCAATGTTTCTGTTTCTGGTTGTTCTCACTGCTGTGAAAGGCATGAGAATACTAGGTCTTGCTGTGTTCTGAAATCTTATCCCACTTACTTTTATGAGACTCTGAGAAGTGTCAGTGGTTATCTTCCAGGGTAATACGTACTTTCAGGGAACATCAGAAGTGTTTGCCAGCATTTGGTCCTCTGGCTGTTGACTTTACTTAGCCTGCAAGCCTACTCTGAACTCCTGCAGTGTTGGAATAGTAAATTGTGTCACTTGGCTGGCACTATATAAAAGGACTCTCTACGTAGAATGAATCTAGTTAGAAAAGGTGATAGGCTATCAAAAAATGTAGGTGATTTTGGCTCCCTTGGGTTTTGCGTAAAACTTGAAACATAAACTATAATTGAGCCCTGAGGTCTGAAACCAGTTTGGCCCTCCTGTGATGGGGAGCCTCACTCACTGCTGCCTCAGCTGTGTGCACTGGTGTGAGCTTTCCCCCTCATCTCACCCTCAGCTGTGGAGCCCAGAAACGTGGGAAGAAGTGTTCATGTGGATTTTACGTCCCAGTAACCCAGGTAATGGTTAGTAACCTTTGTTTTTTAAAGTCTTAAAAATCTAACCCGTTCTCTATTTGGAAGAACTAATGAATTGTTCTCCATGACCACATAACATGGGGTAACATGGGGCCTGTGTCTGCACAACTCTTGGGATTTTTACCTCATTGCACTGCTCTGTGGCTTTTCTGGACTCTCCAGCAAAGTCGTGATCTGTGGTGGCTGATACATCTCAACTAACTGATAAAAAATGTGTGTTCCTTCAGTCAACAGCAATGAAGGTGACAAGCATCCAAGTCTGTAAGGAGGAGTTAAAGCTGCTGAACACCAAGGTGAAAAGGTTTGCTTACCTGTTAGAGCCTTATTTTTTCTTACTAATCTGCTTCACAGAGAAGAAACAAAATTGTTTTAGTGACAAGAACAGTGTCCTCTCTGGAGTGCAGCTAAAGCAGGGTTGAGGGCTGGTTGTGTACAGCAGCTCTCATGAATGCAGTTCAGTGTGAAAGTGGATCTGCCTGCAGTGATCCAACATTCAAACAACCCCATGATGTTTCTTGTGCAAGAGTAATGTCTCCTGCGCAAAAAAGAAGAAACAGAAAGGTGGGAGAAAAAGCACACCTCTAACTCATAATAAAAAAACAAACTAATGGCTGAGATGAGCATGATGGCAATAACAGCCTTCTGGTTGAACGTCCCTTGGAAAGGGAAAATGAATGGAGAGATGATATTTTACTTCCCTGGAAAGGGCTGCTGGTGGCAGTGTGTGTCAACTAGAGAAGGCAGCATGCCCAGACTGCTGTTAAACTACAGCTTTCAGATGAAGAAGCACAGCTTGGAATGGGCTTTCTGAACTACGTGAAGGCACTGAGGTGGAAATAGGAATCAAATTACAGCCTTTCCCCTTGAAATTTGTGGGAGGATTTCCCCAGGAAAATAAGGTAGGGCAGTATCCTTCTAGAAGCCCTGACATTAGACAGGAGTAGGTCTCTGGGTACAATGTCTTCTGAATCATCTTTGTGGGGGGGGTGCATGTTCCCTGAGTCAGATCTGCCACAGGAGACAGCATTAGCACTTTTGGGAAACAGCTGGGCCAGAGCCATAGGGACTGGTAGTGGCATTTCTGAGGGCTGGTGCTGAAAACACCCCACTGCAAGTGATGAAAATACCCCTCCAAACGGCCAGGGACTTTGTCCCACTGCGTCATTCTGCACAGAGACCCCAAGTCCTGCCTGGCACTGCAAGCTTTGCCAGCCTGAGCGTGTGGGATGACTGCAGCACCTTGCCAGAGCCCTCAAGGCCATCACAATTGCCCAACAGACAGCTACAAATGCAGTTTTTGTGTTTTTATTTCTGAGACAGCAGAAACTGGAAGAAAGTAGAACTGGATGAAAATAGAAGCCTTCTGGATGTTTCTTGTGAGTTCATAAGAAGTGGAGATTTGGGAAAAGCTGACCAGGAGAAAAAGCATGCCCAGCTCTGGAAGGGCTTCTAGCCACACTGCTCTTTCGATTGCACTGAGGAATGCTGTGAAGTCCTGCCTGTCCTGAAGATGCCAAAGAACCTCTAGAGATACAGCTAATCAACCTGGCAATGGAAAGGAAAGCTGTCTGTCCTGTCGTCTGGGACAGAAGGTAAGATGGTGTGGGATGTTGCTGAGGAAAACAATTCTGTAACCCTGTAGCAGAGTGGGGTCTGGTTACTATTTATAAAAAGCTATTGAGGATAAAGTAATATTGAATGGGCCATTTACAGTTGTTTTCCCTGTGACATTATGCCATTATCTTCCAAGTCATTATGAGAAAAATTGAGTCCATGTTCCAGAATTATCATGGCAAGCTGAAAAATATTTTGAATTAGGATAAGAACTGAATGTAACATTAAAACATTAAGCACATGCGAGTTCAGATCAAAAGTCCAGGTAGCACAGCAGCCTATTTCACTCATAGGTCAGAAGGATCAGTGTGGTCAAAGAGTGCAGGGCAGAGGGAAAGGATGCTGCAAGGATACTTGTCTAACCTTGTCTCTGCTTCTGGCATTATATAACTCAAGCACTTCCTGACTAGAGATGGCATTTCTATTTAATAGTATAGAATTTCCCCAACTGCTTCTTCAATCTAGGCAGGCTTTAGTCACGTGTCATCTAGTTTATGCAAAAAATGTTAAGGTTTCTGAAGAGGCATGCTGGCTCTGCAGTGCACTCCTCTGCTGTGACTAATCAGTGACATATAGGTGAATTATGAAGGCTTGTTAAAGGTCTTAATTCCTGAAAGAGAAGTCAGTCCTAGGTCAGTGCAGAGTTCAGCCAGCCAGGAGCTGGTTTCAAGGTAGCAGCACTGACAATAACATCATCAACCGCTCATTTTCCAAAGGGCCTTTCAGAATATTGTGGTCTTGTCCATGCAAACATCATCCCTCCAGCTCTGCTGAAGAAATGATTTATGGGTACAAGCTTTAGCTTTAGATATTTGGGCCAGGAAATACTGACAATAGGTTTTCCTACAATTTACAGGTGGAACACTGGATCTGCTAGGTATAAAGATTTTTTCTGGTGATTGACTTCATATTCAGTCCTGGAGCATCATGAGCCTCTCCAGCACTGAGGTTAAGGGAGATAGTTGATTTCAGGGTGTCAGGATAATCAGAGCAGTGTACAGGTTCACTTACTAATTAGTGCTGGCCTGTGACAACTAAGTAATTTGAGGAATTTGTGTAGAGAGTTGTCTTTTTTATCAGGTGGATCTCAATCTTATGTTATTACACAGTTAGGAGACTTAATGCATCCCTGAAGGGCTGTGTGCGTTGGAGAACGCAGCAGTGAGCTCAGCATCTGGGCTCTGTTATGGGATTCTTGACACTGGATTCAAATAGGATCATGGAAAAGCAGATGGGTCGTGATGCAGCTCATACAAGAGGCCCAGCAATTTTTGGAAATGCAGAGCTTGCTGGCCAAGCACTAAGATATTTCAGGATGTGTAAAGAAATAGAAGCCAAAATGGGAAAGCAGACAGAAAAATAAATATATTCAAAGGCAATTGAAGTGGGATCTGCAACCGTCACCACCACAGCAAATAATCCATCACTGAACAATATGTACTAGATTATGTACCAGTGTTATAGACCAGATGCCTATGATACACTGTTTTGAAAAAGTTCAATACATCATTGGCTAATCAAAGGTAAAACTACAGTAATTTCACGACCATAAGGCGCACCCCCGGGGAGTCGGCAAAATTCACAACTTTGTAGATCAGATAAGGCACACCGGACTATAGGGCACACTATTTTTTTTGCAGTGAGGCTCCGCCTCCAGCTCCCCCCATGCGGTTGCTGGCCGAGGCCCCACCTCAACCTGGCAGCCATGGGCCCCCGGGCCTGCCTGTACCCGGCAGGGGCAGTGCCGTGGGCCCCCAGGCCCGCCACTGCTCCGTGCCGCCTCTCCGGGGCCGGGGCATGCCCGCTGCTGCTCCGTGCCGCCTCTCCAGGGCCGAGCTATGGCCGCCGCCCCTCCATGCCCCCTCCACGGGGCCGGGGCGTGCCTGTAGAGGGGCTGCCCTGCCTGCACGGGGCCGGGGCGTGCCTGTGGGGGGGGCGTCCCCCCTGCACAGGGCCGGGGCGTGCCCGCCACTGCTCCACCTGCATGGGGCCGGGGCATGCCTGCCGCCGCTCTGCCCAGCCTCCACCTGGCAGCCGCGGCCCTGCCGGCTTCCCCCGCAGCTCACAGCTCTAACTTCCGGGTAGGCAAATTTCTGAACTTTGTGCATCAGATAAGGCTCACTGGACTATAAGGCGCACTTCCAGGTTCGGGGGAAAATTTTAGTCAAAAGGGTGCACCTTATAGCCATGAAATTACTGTATTTCATTTCTTGTCTGACTTTCTCTCCACAAACATTTGCAACTTTATTAGTGTTCTAGGAGTCTTAAAGCCTATCTATACTGAAGTCAGTTCCCAGGTCTGTGGCTGTTCTAATCAAGACACACACACACATGCATATTAACAATTTTCCGTACCACAGGTTTAGCTTTGGAAAAATAAGGCCAGCTTTATTAATAGGCTTTGTTCTTCAATGACCTAAGAAAAAGGAAACCTTATATTCCTCTTCCTCTAGGAAAATAAGACAATACTGAATTATGTGTTTTGTTTGTAACTCTTTTACCTGATAATGCCTAACATGCTATTTGCTTTTCTAGCAAACATTCATTATGTCTTCACTGAATTGTCTGTTACAGCTCCAGTATCTCCTCCAGACTAATGTAATTGTACCCCATATTACCCATAACTTGAACATTAGGCCTTCTTTTTCCCCTTCACATATGATAGGGCAGCACATATTAATGTATAATACAATTTGTACTAACACCACATTTCACTATTCTGTCACTTCAGGCTGCAGGCTGGCTTTGCACATCTTCACTGTTAGCTCTTGTTATTCATGCAAGATCCATAGTGACTTACTTCTTTCATGAGAAGTAGACCAGAAAAGCTCAAGTAGACCAAAACTACCCAATCTCCTTTACCTTAAGATTTCTTCAAAGAATATTTATAAGGAATATTTACAGCTCTGTGGAACAGGATATCCTCTTGTGAAATCACAAGTTGTATTTAGCCATTTGTCCAGCAACTCTCAGCTGTGCCATGGCTCCTACCAACTTGTCAGGTGGACATTACTGATCTGAGGCTCTCTGCGTTTCCACAGAATGTTTTCTAAAAATTAGTGTTGTATTTGTGACCTTCCTTTCATCTAGCACTTAAGACACTTTTAAGTGAAAAAAATATAAAGTACAGTTCAAAGTTCAGCCATTTCATCACTTGAATTTCCTTAGAACTCTTGGATGAATGCCATCTGTCCTGACATTCTGTTTCAAGTTCTTTTACACTTGGATTTGAGACAGATGCTTCACCATGCCTCTTCCATTAAAAAATTTTGTCATGAAAACTGTCTGAAACTCCTCTACAAGGTTAAAAAAGGTTGGGTTTTTTTCTAGGCATTGCTACTGTATCTTGAGCATCCGTTGTCCCTAGGACAGTTTTGCAGCCATCTTGTTTCTGTGAATGCACAGGCCTTGGGTGAGTTAATTTTCTTCCTAGTAACTGGTACAGTGCTGGGTACTGGATTTAGGGGGAGGATAATGCTGGTAACACACTGATGATTTAATTGTCACCAGGCAGTGTTTACACTTAGTCAAGGACTCTTCAGCTTCTCATGCTGCCCTAACAGTGAGGAGGCTGGGGGTGCACAAGAAGCTGGACGAGGACACAGCTTGGTCAGGTGATTAAAGGGATATTCAATACCGTAAGAGTCAGCATGTAACTAGGGTGAAAGCTGGCTGAACGACACTCTTTGGAAACTGGGCATTGCTTCATTGCTTTTCATTTGCATCATTTCCTTTATTTCTCTTTTTGTTATTTTCCATTTTAGTATAATTTATTCATTTATTATTACTTTATTTCAGTTCTGAAGCTGCTTCATGAGTTTACTTACTTTCACCATTTCAATTCTCTCCCCCATCCCACAGTTTGGGGGGAGCGAGTAGCTGCGTGGGGCTTGGTTGCCGGTTGGAGTTCAACCACAACAGATGTGTTTGAAAGTCTGTTAGTCTGTTTTCTCATGTTTCTCTGATACTCTTTTGCTTTGCTACATGTTGCAGTGTCTGGCCTGTTGATATGCGGCCATTTTTTTTTGGCTTACTGGTTTAGAAATAACTTGAACTTTCTAAAAACTGCTTTCCTACATTTGTTATTCTCATTCTTTGTTTTTATCCACCTCAGACTTATTTTTGGTGGTCTTTTGGTCTGCTTTGCTGTGTGGGGTGTCTTTATGCTGGACGTCTAGTGCAGTGTGAGTGTTCTCCCCAGTGCCTGCAAACATTTGGGGTATCCCTTTTAGTTTTGGTTTTAGGCCTCCCAGTTCACCTCCAGTGAGTTATTTCATAAGTCTGTCCATATTGAACACTGACGTGACAAACTAATTTAGCTTTTCTTCTATGACCTTATGTTTACTGAATATCCCCCTTACACTTTGATAACTTATTAGTCCTTTCCAGCAAGTGCTCATAGATGGGCATTACTTGAATTCCTTGACCTGACACATCATACTTTTTAAAAGCTTAATTTGAAAGCAGTAATTTTCATTTATTCTTTTCCATTTACCTTTATATTGAACATCCTTCTTAGCAAAATGGCAAAATATGTTTGAGGTTTTTTTAAATGCTAACTATCTTTAGTCATGATATCATTCTCAGTTGATAGATCAGCCTGATGCAGCAGGCAACTTGTAAGGACACCTGAAGGGTTATATTTTGTTTCAATTTAAAAAAAACCCAAGTATTTCAAATCATCAAATTAGTCAATTTACTCTGACTTTACTCCTCCAGTGCAGAAAATTTAAATAATCTCATCAGAAAGACTTCATAAAGCATCACTGTTCTGCCTAGGGAATGTTAGAAGTGAGAGGATGTGATGGTGCATTTCTACAGGGAAGTCTCAATAGGATGTGGTAACAAGATTCAGCATGTACACACTATAACAGGGAATTGCCTCTAGATGGAAGAATTTTTGAGTTAAGGATACAGGTGCTGTAGGACTGCAAATTCTACAGCAAAAAATGTTCTTGGGCACTGGAGGTGCTGTGCACAGAACCACTGCCTCTCACTTCTAGTTTATGCCTGTGGCTTCATGAAATCTGAGCCAGGAAAATGGAGCCATTGATCTCACCTTTGCCAAGTTATCTCTGGCAGGTCCAACTTGTAAAACAGCAGCTAATCCTTCTGATGATACTTAAGTATCTCAGGGGTACAGTGGGGAGGAAAAAGCAACTCTGGGTTTCATCTCAAAGAAGAACATTTACTCCAGTATGAAAATGTTTGAATTGCCTTTACAGTTACTTAATTTCCATGCTTACAAGAATATACAAAATGTTTTTCTTAAGCCTCGTTTCAGAAAGTGCTGTGTTATCTTTGACCTACCCAGTGACATTTACCATAGTAAAGTCCTGAAAACACTTTTTATCTTGCACATAGTACAATGATGGGACACAAACTTACTTCATAAGCTAATGGACAATAGGGAGGCATTTTAAACAAAATCTTGGAAGCCTGCCCATTATATTACTTAATTTTTTAGACATTACACATTTCAGGGCTGGGCTTTCAAGGGCTAATAAAAGTTATTTCCTGGTATTTAGCTCAACAAATTAAGATATTTAGTTTAGCTGTAGGATCTCAAATTCCCCCATTGAAAATATTGTTAGGTATCTAACAATTTAAGCCATTACATATACTAAAGTAAAATAAAAAGTGAAAGCCAGGAAAAAGTATAACTGACACTGTTACAACAGGAATGTATCAGGAGCACTTGCTCTTTACAAATGCCTTCCCTTTCTGCAGGAATCTACTGGCATGTGTGGGGATAACATTCCAACATTTTTCATGCTGTTCTGCAAGCTGCGTATTTTATGAGAAGCCACTAATACTGGAGCCAGGGGGAGAGGGAAGGAGTAGCAACATCGGGGAAGACATGTCTCTAACCACATCTGTCTAATAGCCAAGGTCAGTGACATTGAGCTCTGGAAGAGAAGGTTCCAAACATTCACTCGTTATCAGCTACTATGCCAAAACAAGGACCTGTGCTTCAGCAGTCTAGGGAAAGAAGATAATCCAGGAGTAATGTCCCAAGAACTTCAATACTTAAGAGGGTTTTTTCACCCACAAGGTTACACAGGCAAGTGCTACTGCAAGGAAAGCATCAATTTTAACTTACGGTGGTGGATGTGGGAGAGGAAATCAGTTAAAGGAGTTAAAGTGGCAGCAAAAGCTCCAGGAGCCAATGCCTAAGGGACTTGCCAGTTTTGCAGTAACAGCAAAAGCTCAAGAACACTGCACGTTCCCACACAGGATTCCAGCATTCTGCGGGTGCCCAGCCTCTCAGAAACATCATGAATACAAAAAGAATCATGTACAACATTTTATTACAAAACTGTTAAAAAAGTAATACAATGCAACAAAATACTACAAAATGTAAGGATCAGCTATTAAGCTACCTTTGTTTTACTTAGCTAAAAAGAAACACCTGGCTATCAGTCACTGAATTTCAATATAACCATTAAATATGCAGAAACAGTAGAAACATTCAACAATTGCTTTTTTCCAAACCGAACTGTAGCAGCCCTTGGCTACCACTTACATTATAAACTGAAGGCTCCCTACAAAGAACCACATTACTTATACACAATTCTGTACAGATTTTTATACTGAAGCTAACAATGAGCTGCACTTGAGTTCACATTCTTAGCAAAATATTGGATTCTGAGCATAAATCTTTACAGCAGGACATTCATTTATTCTTCATCCTCATCTTCTTCCTCCTCTTCCTCCTCCTCCTCCTCTTCTTCCTCCTCCTCCTCTGGTTCTGCTTTCTTCTTAGATCCTGCAGGCCTACCTGGGCCCTTTTTCCCTACATCACTCTTGCTCTTGGCACGATATGCTGCAATATCCTGCAAGAAAAATACTGTTAAGTTGCTAGCAACAGAACTCTGAAGACAAATTTGTAGTGCTTTGGTATTTCAATACTACTGTACTGCACAGATCAGATACAGTGCATGCAGAAAAGCAGAATTTCCACCTTGGGATTTTCATGCTTTAATCTTTAAGCAAAAGAACATGCATTGCAGACAGTTTTAAGAACTGTATGACCACTGTGATTTGGAGTCTGACGACATTTATTTTAGCAAGCAGGTGACCTGCTTTCTGGTAGTAAGGCATCTCACTGCTAAAATCTCTAGACATGCAAAACCCACATCCAGGTTCACTGTAAGAGCTCCAGATACCTGCCCCACCATACCTTGACATAAGCACTAAGAATTATAAGCCCCATGTAGTTCAGATGCAAGACACCCAAAGTCAGATATTTACAGTGAGTGCCACAACTTCATCACTTTTACTGTACCTTTTCATATTTCTCCTTTAGTTTTGCAGCCTTCTGTTCATATGGCTGTTTATCTTTGGCCGACTGTTCGGACCACATTTCACCTAATTTCTTTGCTGTATCTCCAATAGACAAGCCAGGGTGATCATTTTTGATTTTCGGACGATGTTCAGAACAGAAAAGGAAGAACGCAGATCTACATTGAGAGACAGTGATTAAAGGTAAGTATCAAGCTATTAGAACTAATACTTTTTTCTGTGTGGGAGGAGGGAGTCATGGAAACACTCACGGTGGTCTTTTAGGAGCGTTGGGATCCTTTTTCTTTCCCTTCTTCTCGCCTTTGGGAGGAACATAGTTTTTCATCTCCCTGTCATAACGAGCTTTGTCTCCTTTAGCCATTTCTTCAAACTTTCCTTTTTCCTTGCTTGACATTGTCTGTGGACAGACGGAGGAGAAAGAAGAGTCTGGATGAGATAAAGCAGCTACTGACCCACTAACGCCTAAGCAGCAGCTGCTACCGGGGATCTTTTCCCAGCAGCCCGGAGCAGGGGCGGGGGCTGGCCCGGCAAGGGCTCAGCATGGCTCGGCCCGGCCCCGCTCACCTTCCACCGCTCCGAGCACTTCCGCGAGAACTCAGCGAAGTTGACGGACGAGTCCGGGTGCTTCTTCTTGTGCTCCTCGCGGCACGTCTGCACGAAGTAGGCGTACGAGGACATCTTGCCCCGCGGCTTGTTGGGGTCGCCTTTGCCCATGGTGAGGTCGGCGGCGGGTCCCTGCGGGGGAGGTGGGTGGGGAGGCGGCGTGAGGCGGGGCCGTGCCCTCAGGCGGTTCCCGCCTCTCGCCCGCCGGCGCCTTCCCGCCCCAGCGCGCCGGCCCCGGCCCCGCCCCGCCGCAGCCCCTCAGCCCGCGCCCCCCCCGCCGGGGCCGCGGCACCTTCCAGCGCCTCTCCCCGCCCCCCCGGCGGCTGCGCCGGGCAGCCCGCCCGGCCCCGCCGCCCGTGCCCCAGCCATCCTCGCCGGGACCGGAGCCGCCGCCGCCCTCCCGGCCCCACCCGCCCGCCAGGAATCCTCCCCTCAGCCCCGGGCGCGCCGCCCGCCGCGGGAGCCCCTCGCTGCCTCTGCGCGCAGGACCACCGCTGGCGTCCGCTCCTTCCCGCTCTCCCTCCGTCCCTCCCGGGGCGCTCACACTCCACGGGAGCGCGGCCTTGCCTGGCTGAGCGGAGCGGGCGGCGCGGGGCTCTGCTCCCTCGGGTGCTGCTGCCGAATGATGCCCGGCCGCGCACTTACCGCTTCTTGTTTTCCGCGGCACTGCCCGCCACAGCAACCCGACCCGCGGCAGCCGAGAACCCGCCCCCTGCCGCACCTCATTGGCTGCCGCGCCGGTTCAAACTGCCCGGAGCTCCGCCCCCTGGCGCAGAGGCCGAACGGGATTGGCCGTCTGCCGCTCTGACGTCACAGCCAAGCTACTCCCGGGCTAGGTCGAGCGCGAGGGGGTCGTTGGCGCTCATACCCGTTGGAACCGGTTGTGGTGAGGAGAGCGGGGGGCGGGGCTGGGCGGAGCGCGCTGGGCGGCGATTGGGGGAGAGGGACTGTTTAAAAAACCGCGGGGGCGCCCGCCATTGGCCGGCGGGGCTGCGGCCGATCTGATTGGGCGGAGCGCGGGGGCAGCAGCGTGGTTTAAAAATACAAAGGGCGCGGGGTGGGCGGCGCGCTCGGCAGCGTGTGCTGGGAGTGCGGCGGGCAGCTCGGCTCTGCCTGCCCCAGCTCGGGGGCGGCCGGGGCTGCAGCGCCGCCCTCTCCCTCCGTCCTTCCTTCTGTGGGGCGGGGGCCTGGCGGGCAGCAGCCACTGGTGTAAAACTGAGCTGAAAGTTGGGTTTTGGCGCCCAAGCGAGCCCCGTTCCTGGGTACGCCGAGCTGGCCCGGCCCGCCCCGCCGCGGGGGAAGGGGCTGCGGTGGTGCCCGCGCCCGTCTCCAGTGTGGGGTGCCCCGCGGAAGGACGTGCCTGGTTTGTCGCGATCCCTGGGCAGAGAGAGCTCCTGCTCCTCTCCCTGGCTGGAGGGGTTTGGAAGTGCCCAGGGCTGCCTGTGAGAGGGGGGTCCCGCAGCCAGCCTGGGACACAGGCATCGGCCCTGAGGAGGAAAGGTGTCGGATCTCCGAGCTTGGCGCTCTCTGTAAAGTGCCAGCTGCAGCAGTGGAAAGAAAGCTGCGACCCAGTCTCGGTCGAACTGAGGTTTTAATGCAAACCATACCTGCGGTTTGCATTAATGTTTTCGAGTGTTCCGCTAGCAGCAAATCTGTCCCTTTGGGTTTGGGGAGAAAACTGAAATTTCTATAATCACTTACACTGCGATGTGACCCCAGACTACGTGATACTGGTTTTGCTGACGTTGGTTTTCTTCTGTCTAATTATTTTCATCCAATTCTCTAGTTCTCAACACTCATGTTTTTTCAGGTGTAGTCCATAGCCCTGGTGAAAAGCTTTGTTTACTGAAGATGTGATGCCTTCAGTAGAGCTTTAATCATATTAACCTTCCTCAATGGTAAGAAAAAACAAATCCCTAAGCTATGTGAGAGCACTGAGTAGTTGCAGGTGTGAGTGTGGTCAATGTTTTGATCTCCAGTCTCCCCCATTCAGAGTTGTTCAGTATAAGAACAACTTCCCAAGTACAGTTCTTCAAGCCTTTCTTCTTTCCCTTCTGACAAGTACAGGTTCACATGGAGCAATTCACTAATGTGGTAGTAAATCTGCTTTATCCCTATTTCATTTTAAGCTTTGTCTGTTTACCCAAAGTGCAACCCTAAAAGCCAAAATCCAGTACAGAAGAGGGTAATTGGGAGGTAAATTGACAGAGTAACCCACATATATACATTCACTCTGCATATGTCAATGCCTTCACAAGCCAGTTATCCAAAATGTTGTATCAGTTCACTTAGGTGGCTATTACTCTTGATAGTGTTTAGCATACAAAGCATAAGCCTACTTTGCCTTCCAAAATAAACATTTCCATGGGGAATGTTTCATGTTCCAGTTGGGGCTTGTTATTACTGTATTCCACTGCTTCTCCATAGCAAATTAATGTTCTCAGTTCTGTGGTACTGAGTTCTGTGTATGTCTGTGTATCTACTTGGCAGAGAGTTGTTTTGTCATGCGACTTTAAAAACAGCTCTACTTCATATTTTACATGGAAAGCGTTATTTTGTTTGATGAGTTAAGCCACTGGATGGGCCACTCATTTACTTTGTGATAAATCACCTCTGTAACACAGCTTCTTGTGAAGTATTTTCTAGTTAATAAAGCAGTTTTGTAAAAGATGGTAGAACTTTATAAAACTGGTGTGTACTGAGTGAATTGTAGTACAACCACTGGTATCTGTGGTGTAAAAGCTTTCCCTGCTTGCTAGACTGACCTCTCTCAGTTATTGGGGTGGGGGAAGCTTTAAGTAAGTTTATTAACATTTTTCGCTCTTAACATTAATATAGCACGTTCATGGAAAAAAAATTACTTTGGAACAGTCTTTGGAAGTTTTATGATGTAATTGCAGTAAGGCTTCTGCTGTTGCATCTGTTTTTCTATCTGCTGTAACAATATAAAGAAAATTATTGCAGAAAAGCAGGTGGGATGAGAAAGTATAATTATTGTTATGGGAAAAAATGAGATCTCCCTTTCAAATTATTTAATAAAATGTTTTAAGAAAGAAATTAAAGAAATTTTGTTTTTGTACATTTTACTAGATCCATAGAGTGTTACATCATGCTATCTCATACAACACAGGGCACATAAGATAAACCAAAGAGTTGGACTCCTTAACATCTGTCTGTCCTCCAACAAGGAAGGCAGTATTGAGAATTTTCCATGCTTGAACGTGATACTGGAAGCTTCCCACAGCAGTGCCAATGCTGAAAGCCCCACACAAGAATGCTGATGTTAGGAACTTGTTGTTCCCAAAGCTGTGCCTTCCTCCCAGCACCCTCGTGCCTGGAAAAGTGCTTCTCTGCTTCCACAATAAACTGTCACTGTTTTTCATTGAGTCACACGGTTCCTTTTCAGACAAAAACACAACTTCTGTCTCCAGAGATTCAGTCACTGTTACTCTTCTGAAGCAGTGATCTATGCAGTATTGACTTTGGTCGGTATGCGTGGTTAATTTATTAACCACATGTGCATGACAGTTGTGGGGAAGAAGCATAAACTTCAGGACCTGGAGTTTACTTCAGTGTGAATAATTCTGCTCATGAAATGACTCTTAGTTTTTATAGCTCTCTGGCTTTGAGCCCTTTTGAGTTTCTAATCTGCTCCACAATTTGGGGTGCTATTGTTAACTCTGTTTATAATCTTCAGTAAACTGCAAGTGAAGAGAGAGAAGCAATGAGGCCAGAAATGCTGGATAGAAGGTAGAGAAAAGACCAGATGGAGCCAAGAAATGGATTTAAAGAAAAGTATGTCACGGACAACAAAAATGTGTGATGGGAGTGATACTGCTTTCTGTCATACTGTATCTCTTGGCTTCTGTGGGCTGTTTCTAAAGCTTTTCTGGATAGTGCTGTCAGCGTGGACAAAGCAAGGGAAGAAAGGAACAAAGGCCTTTTATTTGAATTAAATCACCAGTGGATCTGTTACAACAGATACTGATCAGCTGAGGAGATTGCAAACACGGTTGCATGACCTTAACTCTGACCAGACTTTCATTCTGGTCTAAGTGTATTTATGTAGTGATGCTGTCAGTTTTAATTCAGTCAGTTGGATGAGGAACCTGTATTGTCACTTTCCAGAAAATCTCCTACTAGCCAAAATCCTGTATGGAATATGCCTTAATGTAGCCTAATGGCAGTAAAATTCAGCTTTGGAAGGTTATTACTTTTGAATTGATAGGCAATTTCTTCTTCTGGACCTGAAAAGTCAGTGGATGAATAATGAAAGTGAGGTAAAACTGCTCTTGGTTTTAATCAAACCAAACTTCGCTAATAGGAATGGAAGATGTTGAAAGCAAGCAAATTTAGCTTTAACTAGTAGTTCCTTTTGTTACAGAAAAAAAGATTAAAATTCAAGACACAAAAGGCATTTAAGTAGGTCACTGCTTTGAAAACCTTTTTAATGTGAATTACAGAGTCTACAGATAGCAAGTGTTTTAAGCCTATTTTTTGTGAGCATCTCTCACTAGATATATGGTGGGAGCTTTAGGATGAAAAGCAAAAATCAAAACTATTTAAACTACTGCTTACCTAAATTCAACACAAAACTTGTTTTGTTGTGGTGTTCCAGTTATAAGCAGTTCTTTTCTTTGTACTTTGATAAAAACATATATAGCTGCTGCTGCTGCCTAAAAGTTTACAAAACACGTATTTCTGTCAATATCTTAAAGAGTTGCACTTAATATAATGTATTAGAACTTCCCCAGTTTTTCTGGTGTTGTATAATATGTAAATAATACGTATGTTGTGAAAAGGAAATATATTTACCCTTCAAACATTAGAGGTTTATTATGCAGGCCATTGTAAAGCCTGCATAACCAGTTAAGCAGCTCATAGGCAAATGCAACTGTGTTAGTTACACCAGTCTAGTTTAGTCTGAAAGCTCAGGAGCTTAATTTGACTTTGTGCTGTGTACCCAATACCTAAAACAAAGGCAGCCTGCATGAGACACTATCTGGGACAGCTGCAGAGCAAAGGCTGAAACTGCAGTGGTCTTATGTCAAGAAATAGATACAACAAATCTCTTCTGGTACTAACACAGATAATATTAGGAACAATAGCAATTCCTGATCACAATAATTCTTACCTGAACTTTTTCAGTCTTAATTTGACAGTAACATTTTTTGCATTGAATTTATAAGCTTTATACTTTTTTTTAAAAAACTTTTGCTTTTCTGTTCACCTGGCTTTCACTCACTTTCTTGTTTACATTCAAAATAATACTCATGCAACATTTTACCCTCAAGATATTTTAAAATTTTCTTTGTTTCGTTATACTGCTAATCCTTTTTACAGCTTTGAGAAAAAAGCAGTTTATCTTTATGTATTAAATAGTTTCACAGTCAGCATTGAGGAGCTCTAAAATGCAGCTAGCCCTTATTTACAGTAAGAATATGGTTTAAATGGGTAAAAAAAGTTTGTTCTTCTCTCCCCACTCCTAAACTCTTCCACTGTTGGTGAACGTTGGTACTTTGCCTGAAACATATACACAATTTACTCTTAAGAAATGGAATTTAACTGCCAATAAAATTGTTCTGTCTTTTGTGAATTGAAAACTTTTTTTCTCCTTCTAAGCTGTAAGACAAAGGGCTGGACTACCTCTGGCCCTAGTGGTGTGACATCCAGTAAGGAGATCCAAAGAGGCTGTAGTCACAGTCCAACTTCTGCATAGTCATGTTTGACACTAGCTGCTGGTGCTTGCTGCTGCCAAAATGAAGTGCATGTCAACCCGTGGTGACTTACAAATACTGGTAACATTTCTACAGAACAAAGAATGCTTTGTTTGTGCTTCTGTCCAGTCTGAGGGACTGTTTCCTTCTGTGGTCATGTGGGCTAGAAACTTAAAATGAGGCTGAACCTGATAGTAGAATCTGTTTCCTAGGTCACTGCAGCTCTAAAGTCTCCTGGGAAAGAGAAAGAATAGTGGGAGTTGACAAGGCTCTGTGTCATGGGCTGCAGGAGGAAGTAGCCAGCAGAGATAAGCAGGTCTGGCTGGTAACAACCAGGTACCTGTAAGCACTGTGATCTTCATCAACACACAGGTCTTTGTCTTGCATCCAGGTAGTGGAAAAGCTCAAATTAATTTCAATGGGTCTCATTAACCTTAAATGGGTCTCACGTGTTGGTCGTGTGGCATGCATCCTGTGCCGTTGTTAATGTAGACATTGTTGGGGGAATAATTTATTCTGTTACTTCTGGCAGCTAGTGATGTGTCACAAATGACCACAGGATACATAGGTTATCTGAGAGTAGAAAGAAAATGCTCATGAAGTTTTGAAATTGTTGATTGAATCATCGGTCTCATTTTTAGTCATGGTTCCCACGGGATTTTCCAGCAACTGGTGATAAAAATGTATTGTTTCCTTACAGCACCCTGTTGTATACCCTACTCTATACTGCTAAAGTACTTTACAGTAACAGGGGAGGTTGTTTCACAGCTATTATACTACTAGAAAACGTGTCTTTATGTAATACCAGTCAAAAGCTAATGCTCCTACTCCAGAGCCCCAATTCTTGTGAAAAAAAGGAAAAAAATTAAAAACACCACCAAAACAAAAACTTGAAGTTTGATAATAAACCTGTGGGCCAATGGTTAATCCTCATCATTTAGTGTGGCTGTGTGTGAAGTTAAGTAGAAGCTCTCCCTAAGTACTGGCAGGGATAAGCGCCTTCTGCAAATGGAAAAGAATCAGGGAGTGGCACAGTTCTGCATTTGAAGAAATAAACACAGAAATTTCAAGTTGTCCCTGTCAAATATAGGTTTGCTTATTCAAAACTACGAAGAAACTAAATAGCAGCCCAAAATATGTATCTTCCAGTTTTTAAAAGTTGAAAAACAAAAGCATCAGTATCTGTAAACTCTCAATTTCAGGGTAAGTCTTTGAAAATCCACCTTGATGAACAGACTCCAGTTCTAAGGCTTGAGCATATTGTGAAATTTTTATGTTGCTACACTTTATACTACTAATTTGCATTTATACGATCTTAAATTCTTGTAATATGTGCAAATACTAAAAGCAGAAAACTTATTCTCATTTTCTAGTAGTTAAGGTTTGCTTTGTAAAGATAAGATTCATTTTTGAACAGGTTTTCATGATGGAATTAGAATTAGAATTAGTTAATCAAACAACAAAGAGGTGAAAGTTATGAGGTAACATAGTTCACAAGATGATGTAAAATCCTGCTCCAGCAGTCACTTCTGGAGAGAGATAGGGGTAATTTTAGTGCCTGTGAATAGCTGTAATAGCAAGGTTGGGTCTCATTTGTGGTGTTTATAAAGTAAATAAATATTAACAACCAAATACATGGATAAAGAAAAAAAACAAAACACCGATTTCTAAGGTGGTATTTGTTTAAAACCTTTAACGTTGAAACTGGAGGGTGAGGGTCTCTTTTTAGCGTTCTGCAGTTTAGGGTATGTCTTTCAGCAGAGTCAGACATACCTTCACAAGGTAAGGGCTAGAAGCTTTATCATTATGAAAGCTGAGATTAATATTATCTTTCAAGTAAAGAAGTTGAGGTTTGAGAGCATTTAAGATGAACAGCAATATCTAATAAAGAAGCAATGCTATTGGTCAGCTGTATTGTGTATTGAATGTGAATAATAGCAGTAGATACTGTAGGAACATAGTACATTCTACGTGGTGGCCATTTGTGTGACAAACTACAAAACATTTTAGCTGATCCTCTTCCCATAATATTTCTCAGTTAAGCGTTTATTGTCAAGTAATATCAGCAAAAGCCAGCTGCAGTTCAGAACTATTGCTATGCTTGAGTTTGTTGGAGTATATCTGTATCTTTTACCCAGAAGGAGCTCTGCAGGAGGTCAGGAAAGCACTTAAACCCCAAATGCATGTTTAACCTTATTAATTTTATTTTTATAGAAGTGTCTGCATTACTATCAGACTATTTTGTTTTTACTAAGGGAATCCAAGTATCTAACTGATGGTTTGGTAGAAGTGTTCACCTGCTCCCAAGAGGCACTTACACCTGCTGTCAACTTCAACAAGAGCTAAGTCAGACCTAGAGATGGTTATAATTGTACTGCAAAGACAAGGGCACTCAAAGAGGCATTAGGGATACAGAACTTTACTATTTTCCTTTCTGTAAAACTAATCTGTATCAGAAGGGGACATGATGGTGTAACAGAGCCCTGTAGTTTCCAGGATCCTCTGACAAAACCGTGAAGATGGTGTAGTATGTGTTATACAAAGCAAATGGTTAAAGCCATTGTCAAATCTCAATTTCTGTAACAAGAAAACGGTGACTTGCAAAATGCAAGACTGTAACACAGAGTATACAGTGCTTTTTGTGGTCTCAAGAGTGCATTAGAGACCAGCAAAATTTACTGAAAAGATATGACAGTTTATCTTACAGGGAAAAAAATCTGAGCACGTTTTTTATTTAATTTCAATGGATTGAAAAATAATTCTTAAGCAATATACTACATTTGTCTTTTTACTAGTAGTTGAATTTTTATTGCATTACACAAAACCTCTGGGGGTGATACTTTTCCATAATATGTTCCAGATAACTGCTTTACATTTCTGAAGATAAGTGATGATTTAGTGGGGTCTCTTTCTAACTGTGTGATCTCATATAATGTGAAACAAAATGTTAATCAAAGCAACCTGGATGAACAAGAGACCAGTGACTGTGAAACAAGCAGATAGAGGTACACTTGGGCTGAGTGGAGGCTTCTGAGGAGGAGGTGGAGGGGTGTTGAAACTGAGGGGTACCTAAGGCAAAACTGGAGGTTGGCTTCTCTGGTTTTGTGTGGTCATTGTGTTTGAGCTCTCTCTCCTAACTCCTTCATTGTTTAAGTCCAGCAACGAACAATTTGCCAAGGACATTTAACAAAGAACACAACATAATTTTTGCACATTATAACGATGCCTTCTACCAGAAGACCCTTTGATGCTTCCTGTAACTAATGGCTTATTGTGAAAGAAAATTTGCACAAACCATTAAAGGGATTGTATTACAAAAATTAAAGATTTTACAGTACATGGGTTTATCAGTTTTAAACCAAAATTATTCTTAATATATAATGTGTAGTTTTGGACCTTCTTTACTGCTTTAAATCTTTTAATAAAAGCCTCTGTTATATACAATCTTTCATTCATCTTGAGTTTCCATTGTACAAGGCCGAATACTTAAAAAAGAAAGACTGGCTTCAGCTGGATTCAGACCTGGAAATAATTGTGGTTAAAATTACTTTTTTTTTCCTATTACTGCACTTTTTGAACCATATACAATAAGCTCTATGTGTATTAATACAGATTAGGTTTTGTTATACAATTAATTATCTGAAATTATATTTTAACTATCCTAGCCTAAAACATGAAAAGAAGTAAAAAAAATGCAGTCTGTATGCAAGTTCCTATGTCTGTATGCAATATTCCTATGCATTGAGTCTATGCTTTAACAAATCTGGACAATAAATTGGAAGCAGAGCAACAGGCAGTAGCAGGTTAGGTAGTGCTGGAGTGGGAAAGGAAAATGAAATATTAAAAAAATCAGGAAAAATAAAAATAATAGCACTTGTTTCTGGTAAGGAAGGAGAGATTTGGTCACTCTTCTTTATCATGGCCCATGAATGCTTATCGAGTAAGTTGGTTTTTTATTAAAAGCACCAGGGTGTGTGGTGGAATTTGCAGAATTTTTTAAGTGTTTTAAAGGAATCTTTTTTCACTGAAGTAGTTACAATACATAACAAAATGTGTACTTGCTGAGAAAAATGTATACCAATAGTTGTCCTTATTATTCCTTTTGCTAACAGGATAATTTCAGGTGCTGAACACAAGTGCACAAATGTACCCTTGGACTTCAAGTGAATGGTACCTGCTGGGGAAGGGAATTGTCCTCCCCAGCTGAACTTTATGCCATGGAAATGCATACGAAGTTGCAAGCCACATTTATCTTCCAGGATTGATTACTAGTAATGGGTTTGCAATGTGCTTGCAATACATCCAAGGTGATGTATCTGATTATCATTCTTCTCTCTCAAATTACAAAACACGTCAATCAAAAGCTAACAGGAGCTGGGACATATGGCATCTCGGAGAAGTACAAGCTGCTGGGTTCCCACCTGTGCCTGGCATGCCTCAGTGCCAGGAGGGGACACTGAGTCCCACTGACTTCAGAGCCTGGGAACTGTGAATTCAGAATTTTCGGGATGCTGTAGTTCCTACTCTTTCTGCGTGTCACTTTCAAGACATCCATGCTGTGTTCTTGGCACCCCAAGGGATATAGATAACTGCTGCCTTCTGTACTACTCAGCTCTGCTGTGAGTACTAGTGACGTGTCATGTACAAGGTAGTTGGAGCTGCTGTTTCCTTTGATCTGATTTAATTTTTGAAGTTAATTCCATATATGGTTGCAGTGCTGCATGTTTTTACGTTTATTTAAAATATGTCCCCATACATGCTACGGTAGCCAGTACTAGAGTTTATGTTAAAAAATCTTAACTTTAGACAACATACTCCACAATGTTTTTTCCTTTTATTTCATGTAGCCCAAGCTTTATGAAAGTTTGCAGATCTATTTTGTAGTAAGTAAGCTTCATACTGTCTGATAAGCCCATGTAGCTGCAAGCTCTTTGTATTTTTCATCCCACTTGTGATGCAAGATGAAAAGTGACATGATTTCTTTGTTACTGTAAGCAGGCCTTCATACCAAATGAGGTGGTCATGCCGAGTCACATGGTCCTGTGCGCTGAGCGGTAATGCAGATCAGGATTAAATCTAAATTATTTTCCTTTTTGCTAGTCTAGTTGTAACCCGATAGAGTTTGCTGTGCAGCCACAGAAATGTTTTATGGGCACGAAGAAGCACAGGGCACAGGTGTGAAAATGAGCAGCTTACAGCAGAAGCAGAACTATCTAAGTCCCACGACTCTCTTATCGTGACCTAATCATGAAACTATGATACTGCTTTACTTGAAATTACGCTTACAAATTAGCATCTTGGCAAGCACGGCTGGGTAACATAATCAGGCTTTTAACTGCTCTTAAAGTGCTCCCAAACAAAGAGGATCAGAAACATTTAAAATGCACAAGTGATCTTTCCATCAAACCAAACAGCAGCCAGACCCAGATTGACATATTTTATGCTCACAGTAAGGTCAAATCCATCTGAAAAAAAACCCAAAGGGACCTCAAAAGACATAGTCCAAGAGTCCAGAAATTGCTATTCATGACCCAGATTTCCACTGAAGAATTCCTGGAACTCACCCTTGTCCCACTTTTCCCAGATCATGCTTCCTATATTCTCAAATTTTGAGGTCTGCTATGATTGTTATTGGGTTTATTGTTCTTTTTTATCTTAACGTGATTACAGCTTTCTAAAATTTGAAATCACAAGAAACTCAAAAAGTGAGTTAAACCTTTGCTTCCTGAGATTGCTCATCAGCAGAGCATGGATTTAAACCTAGCATTACAAGCATTACACAGTCTTCGGTGTGGCTGATAACAAAGCCGAGTTCGGTATTTTTTCCAACACTCCTATTCCTCTCACTTATCACTAAAACGTGCCCCGTGGATAACTGCATTGACTTTATGCTCAGTTCAGCTGCAGTTACTGTATCCTTCATTCAATTGCGACAGTGGGACCTACCCTTAGTCTCTAATGCAAGGTTACGCAATCAGATTAAGGAGCCATCTGCAGCACAAACTGCTCTATAATCGTGTTCTCGGCTCACGCAGAATTTGGGCTTACGCAGGATCTGTGTCTCCTTGAATTATTCACCAGCCGCCCTGCTACTCCTCTCCTTCTTCAAGCTGGAAGCGCACAGCAAGCGATACGGTCAAATATTTCAGCGATTAAATCATTGCGCTTTGAGCACGCTCAGCTCAGATGCCGTTTCTGAGATTTAAAGGAATACTTGCGGTAGTTCAAAGGGAAAGCAAAACCTCTCCCTTCTTTGCGCTCCTTTGAATGTGCTTGAAAGGACAGTAGATCAGAGCTTGTTGCTTTTGCCACTCTACTGTCAACAGCTGAATTGTTAAATGATTTAATGCTAACGCATCTCTTATATAGCTTTGTAAAGCCTCAAAACTAAAAATACCTGCGTTTGTCAAGTATTTTCAGACTATCTATTTTACCTAGTCGTGTGCACAGCAAGGTCTTGGTACATCATCAACAAAAATAATTCTGCGTTCTCGTCTTTTCTGTTGTTACAGCCACCTTTACTAATAAAAAGTCCTTTTAAATGACAAAACTGAAAACTCGCACTGTTAAATCGCCTTTGTCTTCAGAGGGCTCTGCCACAGGAACGCAGGACAGAGCCAGGACTACGTGTGTTGTACGAGCAGCTCTAACAAAGGCCATAGCCTCGTTTGTTTTCTGCCGAGAGACGCAGAGCCGGCGGCTGCGCTGCGGCTCCCGGGGAGCTCCCTCCCGCAGGCGGAGCGGCAGCAGCGCCCGCACCGAGCCAGCCCGGACCGCGGCCAGCCATGGCCGACAGCGAGCGGAAAAGAAAGGAGGCACCGAGGCAGGGAGGGGAGAGGCCAAGACGGAAGGCAGGAGATAAGACTATCCGGAACGAGCAGCCCGAGCAGTGCCGGCTTCGGCTAAAACACCGGAGCGAGAACGAGTGAACAGGGGGAGCTGCTGCGGCATACTGAAGCGCGGCTGAGAGCCGGGCGGGGGCGGCCGGGTACGCGCTCGGCCGTGCAGCGGCAGATCCGACCCACGACACCCTCCGCGGCCGCCCTTTTACATCCGACGCCGGAGCCGCCGGGGAGGCGCGGGAAGGGGGGAAAAGAGAGGCTGACGCACGGGGCTTTTTAAAGGTGGGCTGAGCCGCTGCTCCCGCAGAACGGGCCCGGCCTCCAAGCGGGAGGGAAAGGGAGCGGAGCGCGGGGCGAAAAAAAGAAGCGACTCCCGCAACGCCTCCCGCAGCCTCGGCCGCGCTCCTACCGCCGCGCGGTGCCCCGGGCGCTGCGGCCGCGGCAGGAACTGCACTTCCCGTGGGGCCGCGCGCGGCAGCCGGCATGCGCGGCGGGCGGGGCGGGGCGGGGCGGCAGGGCAGGTTGCTGTTGTTACATAGGAAACAGCTGAAGAGTCTCCACATGACAGGGGGGGAAGGAGGAAGCGGGGTGGCCCGCGGGGCTCCGCCGCTGCTCCGGTAGTCGCAGGGTTCGGCTGCGGGGAGAGTCCTTTCCACAGTGCGTGGGCTGACCGCACTCGAGGGCGGACTTGCACCCCGGTGCCGCCGCTGAAGGGAGGCGGGCAGGCAGCGGGGGAGCCCCCCGCCGGGCCGCGGCGCCTCGCCGGGGAAGTTTGGTGCGGGGCGGGATCCCGCTGGCCGCGGCGGTGGCGCCGGGAATGAACGGCTTCGCCCCCGAGGAGGTGCCCCAGCGCGGGGCAGACCCCGCCGCCACGCCGGTGGTGGGCAGCGCGGGCTCCGCCGTGGAGGTGCCGCCGCCGCCAGCGCCGCCGGGGCTGGGTCCGGCCGCCGCCGCGGGCTCGGCGGGCGGCGGGTGCGCGGGCGGCCCCGGGGCCGGGCAGCTGTGCTGCCTGCGGGAGGAGGGCGAGCGCTGCGGCCGCGCCGCCGGCAACGCCAGCTTCAGCAAGCGCATCCAGAAGAGCATTTCGCAGAAGAAGGTGAAGATCGAGCTGGACAAGAGTGTAAGTCCGCTAGGGGAGGACGCGGCGGGGCGGGCGGACAAAAGCGGCCGGTCGGACGCTGCATCTGTGTCTTAGTTGCTTGGGGGACTTTTAATCAAGTTTAGTGGGGGAGGAGGGGTGTTTGGTGGCGGGGAAATGTTCGTTCCCCCTTCCCACCTCCTTTCCGTAGCACGGCCGAATTTGGCTGGCGCGGCAGGAGCGCTGCCTGAGAGTCCCTGCGGGCGGGGGGCAGCGCCCGCCTTTCCTGCCGGCTCCTGGGGTCCCCTCTAGCCCCGAGAGCCTGGGCATCGACTGCGTGTGCACCCTGCAGCCGGAGCGGGTGAGCGCGGCTGGGGAGCGCCGCTGCTCGCCGGAGCGGAGCCTGCATGGCTCCCGGCGCGCTAGTTTGTGTGTGTTGCTAGCGAGGGCCGCGCTCGCCGCCCCGCCTCGTGTTGCAGCGCCGCACGTCTCCCGTGCCGCTTTATCTTCCGCTCGGCAGCCATCGGGCCCCGTGCGGCGCGGCTCGGCACGGCCGAGCAGGGCGGGGGCCGGGAGAGCGCCCCACCCCGCGGAGGGCAAGGCGGGCTGCCGGCGGAGACCCCAGGGACCCCGGCCGGGCTCTGCAGCCCTGACGCTGCCCCGGGCTCTCGACTGCCCTCAAAGCACGCGGAGCTGGGCATTCCGGGCTGGAACGCGCCGAGATCTCCCAAAGCGCGCAGATCCCCACGAAAGGGAAACTTGTTAGAAAGAAAGTAAAAATAAGTGTGTTGCGTGACCACGCCGGGTAGCGGAAGTAAAACAAGGAGGGGAGGATATAGCTGGGGAAATGAGAGCCGTCTCTTAGCCCTGCGGAGAACAACTGGCAGCTTGTTTTGCTGGCGTGCTGGCCGCCCCGGTGCGGCGCGGCCGAGGGAGGGAGGGCGGCCTGTGTGCGTGGCCCCGCAGCCTGGCACTGCTGCACCAGCCCCTTAGAGCGTTTCGGCGAGCCCGGGTCCCGGTCCCTGGCACGCAGCTGCAGCGCAGCACACTCTCCGTTCAGAAGCCAGGAGAAAAGCTTCCTCAACGCAGTTGATGTGGCTGTGAGCGCTTAAGGGTTGTCTGTCTACGTGCACTTTAGTCTGTGTGGTACACTACGTGGGTTTGATTGAAACACGCCGTTTTATTCTTCTAGGCAAGACATCTGTACATTTGTGACTTCCACAAAAATTTAATTCAGAGTGTGAGAAATAGAAGAAAGAGGAAAGGCAGCGATGATGATGGTGACTCACCAGTGCAAGACATCGACACTCCAGAGGTAGCTAAGCAGTTGATTTTTTTTTTCCGAGTTGTTGTGTTAAGCTTCTTAATGATACCGAGTTTGCCCCAACACCACTCTCCCACTTTTACAGCTTGCCTTACATGTGTGTAGGGGAAGATTCTTGATTTGCATTGTTCTTAATATAACAGAATTTAACTGAATTTTGTGGCATGTATTCTGATTAAATGGTGCTGAGTACAATGAACAAGAGTCTCTGGTTTTAAGTGTCTGATGGTTCTCTCAGAAATCTGCTGTTTTCAGCTTCCTCTCCTCCTTAGTGCTTTGCCACATACCATCGAACTCTTATCTTTTGCAGGAGCTGACAACCTGAAAGGAATTGCACATAGTGCTTGGGATAGAAATGCTTCTCTGTCCTGTCTTTCCACACCTTTCTTTTTGTATTGCAGATGGCTCTTGGCAATTAATCCATTGACTTAAGTCACTTTAAACACTGAAAATTTAATGATGGTAGCTTTGTTTCTGCCCCACTGGGGCGGGGTGGGGGGGGGAGGGAAGAGCCATTTGGGGAGCTCTGCTATGAGGGAGTGGAGAGAAATATGCTGTCTTTTCAACTTGTTTTCTCCACTACACACCAGTGAAATCTGACCCATTAAAATAAGGGAGCTACATCGTTCAACTTTTTTTCGTAGTGTAATAGGTTGGTCTTGAACATAAGGCTCTCTTTTTCTTACACGTGCTCTGGGTTATTTCTGCTACAGCGTTGCTTAGCAGGTGCTCTGTAGTGTGTTAATTTTGAGCAGAGGCTGTTATGCCTTCGGTCCCTTCTGAGAAGGATTGTTAAAACATTCTTCAGAAATTGCTCTGTAAGTGTTAATTTAATGGCATCCTTATGGTTAGCATCTGCAGATAACAGCAAGTAAGTGAGGAAACTTTGTGCAGGAATCTCCCTTTAGGCACGAGGCTCCAGTCTGAAGGCTCTGGCTAAGAGGATTTTAGGAGATTGAAAGTAGTTGGATGCTGGGTGGTGTTGTCTGTCTGTTAAATATCTGTGATTGTTTCTTGGAAAGTTCTGTCTAAAGCTAGTGCTGTGAGTGACTTCAGATAGCTCTCTGACATTGTGTAATTGCAGCTCTCCTGGAAGACTGTTTTGTTTTCTTATGCCAGGATTATAAAACATGTCGCAACTGATGGGTATCTCCAGAACAAGAAAACAAGCTTTTTTTCCTTAACAGTATTATTTTGAAAAAGAAAACTGGGAACTGTTTTTGAGGAGTGTCAGCTGGCTGTTAGGACAAGGGCAGTACATTCATTCCTTGTAATTACTGTATGCCTTAGATACTTTGTTTGCCCTTGACCACCTTTGTTTTCAATTATTACTCAGTTTGCTAAGGAAAAAAAGTATCATTCTTCTAAAGAGTTGTAAGGCTCTCCTGCTTCCATCTCAGTCGTAACCATCTTTACTGGTTGGAAATGATTCCTACGGGAGGAAAAGAAACTCCTGCAGTACTGATGGTTTCTGGGGCTTGGTGAAAAGCTGCTGCTCCTCCTTTGCATGATGCTGCAAGGATGGCATCCCCGCTGTGACTTGGGAAGTGGAATTTAATGCCATGTAAACTTTAGAAACACCAAAGGATACCATCCTTTATCATGCAAGCTGGCCTCACTTCAAGTCTGGCCAGATTACCAAGTGTGCAGTAGCACTGCTGTTTTAAGTGTTCTGCAGTGAGGCTGTTAAATGAATTTAAAGCAAAAGTGAATGCCTTCATCAATCTTTAACGCAGTGAGTTTGGAGAATACTATTGTAATTGAACTGACCTAATAGAATTTCTCATTCAGCCTACTTTCTGAGCTTGCTCTCCCACTCAGTCATCTGATTAAGCTCTCTTAGGTTGTCAGGGAGGATGGGAGGGTAAGCTGTTGCTGGGAGAAGTGACTGATCAGAGTACATAGGATTCAAAACTGACAGAGTACTGGATTAAGGCTGTGTATTTGTATCCCTGAGAGGACTTGGTGTAATTCTCTCAACTGTTGACTGACACTGAGAACGGTTCTTGGGCATTTATGCCATGCACATAACTCCTGCATTTTGCTTGTGTACCAGGAATGCATGTGGAGAGCAAGAGCAGTTGTTTTCTCACCTCAAGCCAAGAACGCTTGTGCTCTAGACTTTGTCCTGATTCTAGTATGTGCTCTTTCCTGGTGCAAATGTGCTATGTCTTGTATGTAATCTGCATAAGATTCAATGGCTGAAATCACAATATAGGGACCTCCTTTGAATCAGCATCTTCATAGATGTTTTATGAAAGTTGCTATTGAGCTTTGTGTTATTGTACTGGAACTGGGAAGCAAACAAAAAACCCAGAATGGATGAAAGTACAATAGCGAGTTTGAAACACTGTCCACAGCTAAAAGGAGGCAGAGGCATGCTCAGGAACAAAAAACACTCTTAAACTGAGCTGGGCTATTTTCCTTTCTGCTGGAAGGTTTGTTTTTTGTCAAAATGACATCTGCTGAGCTGACTGTTTACACTTGTGTATCTGTCAGTCTCCAAAATGTTTTTGCGAGGTGAACTATTAATGACTGAATTTTTTTTCACTTGTATTAGATTATTTTCTTCCCCTTCCCCCTCTTTTCTTCTAGGTTGATTTATATCAGTTACAAGTAAACACACTTCGAAGGTACAAAAGACACTTCAAGCTACAGACCAGACCGGGACTTAACAAAGCGCAGCTTGTTGAAGTATGTATGAGTGTTTCCCATAATAGAAAATGCAACTTGCTGTGGCATGTGGTTTTCTATGCACTGTGATCCTTGCATAAAGTGCCTATATAATCTGGATTTTAGGAGAACAAAAGGGAGCTGCTTATCTAGCTTCCTTCATTCGCCACAGCTCCTGAGCCAAGTGAATCAAAAGTAAAAGCTCTTTCCAGAGGAGGGACTCTTAACTTCAAAAAGGAGTGTGTGCTGCTAAAAATGTAGTATTTAGCTGGAATAGTAATATCTCCATGCCCCTGAATATCCTAGAATCATGGATTTATTCTGTCTGTGCATCAATCACAGCTTCACCTGAAATGTCCTGCTGAAAAGAAGTAGAAACTGAGAGGTGAAAGTGAACTTCTGGTAAGGTTCAGACTTTGCTTTAAAAAGCTAGTTACTGCTGCCATAGGTTTCTGTATATGTAAAGTACAGAAACATGAAAAAACATACTTCTGTTGGTAATCAAATCTGTTAAAACCACAGGAATCTGCTGTCAGAAAACTGTAATTTTGTGGAATTTACTGTTTCGAAAAGTGCTGAAGCTGCATGTCAGTACAGCTGTATGTTAGCATCTTCACATGAGTGCAATTTTAAAGGAATTCTTTAGAAGCTGCAAAGGTGCAGTCACAGCATATTGATGTACATAAGTGGAAGAGCTGGTGATCTTAGCAGGAAGGTATAGCTACTTATTTTTCACTTTTGTGCAGTGATACATTCAGCTGTATTTAAGTGCAGACACTGTTTTCATCTCTCCTTAATGTATGTGAATTTAAGACTCTTAAAGGTATGGGTGATCTCAAGGCTGAGCTGTAAAAGATTAGTCCTGCTGCCACTAACTGTAAGAATGCAAAATCAGTCTTCCATTTTTTTATATGTAGGTTAGCTCTTGAATTAGCAGGACTGTGATTTGAAAAAGTACAAGCAGTTTTTGTTATGCAAAACTGATGTTTTGAAGGGTCTACTTTAGGTACATGGATACCTAAAGGATATGGTACTTGCACTAGGTTATTCCAATGTTGCATGGTGTGCATGGGCTAAGCTGCTTCTACCACATGCTTGATTTGACTGACCTGCAGGTGTTTGTGAGCCATAGCCACAGAGCTTCCTTAATATACAGTACATTTGATCCCTTGTAATCTGTCCTAACATACCATGGACACTGCTCTAGCTGTTATTGGAAGTTCACTTCAAATTACTGTGTCAAACTGCTTCTGTCTGTGAATGTTTTTGGGGTAGGGTTTAGAAATCTTCCTCACTTTTTAGTTAGGCTAAACATTTATTCTTATATCCTGTGGAGCTTAAGTGAGTAGTCCCATATTTTTCACTTCGTAACTTTGATCTACCAATCTGGCAAAAAGCCAGGGAGCAGACTCAGTTACAGTATTTTGCAACTTTCTTTTAAAGCTGGTGTTCATTTTGGTGAAGGGAAAGACTGCTGAAATGACAAGTGATTCAATAAACTGCTTACAGATTGTCATATTTCAATGGTTACAGCATGGTGAACTTTTATTGATAGCTCTGTTCTGAAGAGCTGAATGTTCAGTTATAGTTCTCTGATAATGTTTGTGTTGTCTTAGATGTTTCTGTATGTGATTTGATGCACACTCCACCTCCCAAGCTGAGTGGAGAGCAGTAGCCTCTCGTAACTGTGCTGTTACTGTTGATATTCTGTAGTCATTACATGTTATATTCAAACTTTAACTAGACAGATGTAAGTATAGTCCCCTGATTGTTCTGGTACCTTCAAAGGGTTTTTTCCCTGAAAAATTGGTCAACTTTTTAATTTGGAAATTAGGGGTACAATCTGCTACATTTAGTTCACAGTTATCAGTAAAATGGTTCCTATTTACTGTTCTATGACTACTAAAGACTTCTGAAGAGAGGCAACATTTCCTTTTTTTGTAAGCTTCTTAATCTGTCTTTTAAGCTTTAATGTAGTATATTTAAATTTAAATCTTAAGTTTTTGCGTGTTAGTGATGATTTAATTTTCTTGCATTCTTCCTTTGTAGATAATTGGCTGCCATTTTAGGACAATTCCAGTGAATGAAAAGGACACCTTAACATACTTCATCTATTCCGTGAAGAATGACAAGAACAAACCAGATCTAAAGATGGATAGTGGGGTTCATTAGGCAGAAAATGTTGGGACTGAGACTCAGACTGTAAATCAAAAGACTGAGATTTTGTTGATATGCAAAAGTTTTCTTTGTAACTTTTTCTCCTGAGAGAGTTTGTCTGTTTTATTTTTCACAACCTTGCTGATTTGTTTGAAAACCATCTCTTATGAAACAAATTGCCTCAGCAAAAGTATTTTAAATAAATATCACTGATATTGTTGCTCAAATGGGTGTGTCTGTAATTTTAATGGGTTGGACCAGATCCTGACAGGTCCTATCCAGCTCAGTATATTCTGTGATTCTATAATACTTGTACCTAATAGTTAAACTTTGATGAACTATGTAATAATATTAAAATATTTTTCAATTAATATGTGTCAAGGATATATTTATAAATGTACCTCAAGTGCTCAGTTGCAATGGCTTTTAAAAAAAAAAAAAGCTGTAGCAGACTTGGTAATAGCTTCCTTTTCCTAAGGTAAAAGGCTTTAAGTGTCAGTTCTGTTCTTAGCTGGGCAGAAATGGATAACGCGCTTTTTTTTTTTTTCCCTTTGGAAACAAGAATTGGAGGATTTTCTGATTTGTTTATTCATTTTGTCATTGCTGAGATACGTGCTTCCCAAGCACTGAGGCCTTCCTGCTCCTATATTAAAATGGAAAAAAATGTGGCTCTTGAATTTCAAAGCTGTAAGTGCAGATGAAGAGACTACTGCAGCTTACTGTGCTGAGAAATCTGTCAACTCGGTAAGAAATCCTTTACCTGCTGACTTCTCCATTTGTCTGCATGGACTGCTGCTAAGAACTTAATTGGAGAATAGAAGTTGTGCCTGTGTGGGGTCAATACAGTCTCTTCTAACAGGCACGCTGTTTCTTTTTCATTGCATGGAATAGCTCAGGCCTGTTTAAAAGAACAACCCCCTCTCAATAAACCCCAAACTTATGGTAACTTATGGAAAATAATATCCAACAATACTTAGGCTTTTCATTGATTGTCTTAGAAAATTCTGATGTTATTATGATGATATTATGAATTACTTGTATTGTCAGCTATTGTGCCAGTCTACATGGCTTCAGCTTGTTCAGTTAGCATTCATTGCAACTCCTAAATTTATCAGATGTTGATAAGCTTTTTCTTAATTTGGAAAAAATGAGAAAGCAGTGTGTCTGTGATCTAAGCTGCTTGATGTTAATCTTTCAAGTTTTTTTGAAAGTTACTGCTCTGCTGGCATCACTACAACGAAGATGCTTCACTTTGACCTGTGATGCTTGCATAGAACTGAATGATGATAAACCCTAACCTCAAACTGGCTGCCTTTCCAGTATCTCTCAGTGGCATGATTTCTTTCACTTGTACCGCTTTATATATTTCCACAATACAGTTCTGCAGTGCTGGCCTAAGTTCAAGACAGTGATATCTAGCTAGTGACAGCTAAAATTGGCGTTCCTTTGAAGGTATGTTTTCATGCCCATTTAACTACAGGGACTGCCAATTTGTTTACTAAATGTCCTTTGCACACATTCAAGCTTCTTGCCTTCAAACTGTGAGTTGCATAAAAAGCCAAGGAACCTAGTAATGGATAGAACATCCAAAGAGTAAAGAGGTGTTTATTTTTTTTCCTGAGTGTGTGAATGTTCTCACCTAGGCCTGGCAGGACCTGTAGAAGAAGCTGTGTGAGGGAAGGAGAGTGGGGAAAGAAACAAAAGCAAGTTTCTGTGGAAAGTCACTCTTTAAGTAGTAGCTTAAGTGACCCTATCTTGCTGCATGTGGAAAGCAGCAAAGTTTTTTGCTCCAGTGAATTGTAGATTTTCCAGGAGTCACAGAAGAAAGGTAACTGAAAGCCACCAACTTTAGTACCCACCTTTGTATCTGCCTTAAATTTTTTTGCTATGGCTGCTTTGCAAAGCTGTGAATGCCAGGCATATGCAACGTCATTCTTGTAGAAACTAGATGGCACAAACAACAGAAGTTAACATGCTCTAGAAGCTTGTAGAGGACTTTACTCAAGAGCACATACCATAAGTTTTTGTTTGCAGATGCTGACTTTGGATATTTTCACTGGGTTGCCAGATTTATGGGGCTTATTTTACTATCAATTGATTATTTGGTAGGAATCCCAAAGTACTCTGCTTGAATAATTCCACAAACAAAAAAAAGCCTGGTGACACAAGCTGTTTAACAGTCAGTAGGGCAAAAATAGTGCACACAGATTTACTTGAGACATTTATTATTGGCTGTGTGTAATCATCCCACTCACCCAGTATCCAACCAGTTTATTAACAAGAAGAAAAACAGTCGTGGTGATATTTCATAGTGACACATGAAGTAGGTATAGCAAACTGGTTGCAGCAGTTTGAGCCAATGTGCAAGATTATTAAGTGAACAATGCTTTTTTTTTTGATAAGACTGCACAGCTCCTTCAGTACTGCACACTTTCCATGTGACTGACTTGATAGCTGAAGAGTTTATATGTGTAAGGCAGCAAGTCAGGTTTGCTGCCTGTAAGAATGGCTTGTTCAGGTTACTGCTTAAAATTATGTGGTCACCTCTCAACATCTGCCAATATAGATTGCCATATAACAGAAAAATGTTCAAAAATTTATGTCTCTGTATCTGTCTCATGTCACAATACCTCTTGAGTATTAAGATGATTATCTCTTTTTTCTGTAGCTATTGCCTTACAGGACTAGCCTAAAAAAGCCAGCATTTTAAATTAATTTTGGGGTACTGTATTTCAAATAGAGCTTGATTTAAAATCTGTTGTTCTAATCTTTTTAAATACTGAATGCTAAGATTAAGCAATTTAAGGGTTAAAGATTGCATAGTCAAAGCAGGTGACTAGTTAGACATAAGTGTGCTTTAGTACTGTTAATGTCAATTTTTACTATTATTTTTATTCCTTTCAAATATGGAAATGCATGCCTTTTGTATGTGCATGTATTCTAAAATGCCTAAACAGAACATGGGAGCCTCTCTTCAGAAGTGCCAGGCTTCAACTTAAAATAGCATTAAAAGTGTGATGGCAATAATGGAATAGGAAGCTGCACTGCCGTAAGTTGCTCTGAGAGTCGTGTTCCTAACAACATGAAGGCTTAGGCTTGAAGTTTCTTTGTCCACACTAGTGTGCTGAGTAAGAAAAGTTATGCTTTTTGCTGGGACATGTATATTGGGATACATTAAGAGCTTCTACAGTCTGTTAAACCATGGAAATGGTTTTTATGGAAATTAGCTACCAAATTCAAAAAGAAAAGGTCTTACGTATTTGATATTCCATAAAGGTATAGAAAGGAAGTTCTTTCTACAGTGTAAAGTGAGGCAGTGACTTGTGGTTAGAAAGGAGGGGGTTTTTTGTTGGTGGTAGTTTTTCCACTTGAAAACATTGTTACAGGATCATAGAATGATGTCTGTTATCTTCACTTGCAGACTTGAATCATTGACGGTTGCAGGGGATCACAAATGATATCTTTTGTCCAAAGAAAATATCCCTGAAAAATAGGATCACATATTCAAACAGTTAGATCATTGATTTATTAGAGCTTTAACATGACATGCATTTCCCACTGTGGATGTTTTTTGGCATGTGTCATGATATATGTGGGATTAACTGTTTTTGTGCGATGTTCTTCTAGCAATGCAATGCAAATGCAAATGCAACTGCAGGATGAAGATTCTACCTCTGCTGACTTGCTGTGAGAGCAATGGTAAAACTTCCAATGGCTGACCAGGTTGCAGAACTCCACCCTGGTATTTTAACTTTGAGAAAATAAACTTAACCAAATAGATTATATTATCAAAATAAAGGACTTTGGCATGTGCACACATAGTGTTTTAGTTGAGTTTGTCCTGAGAGCAGAGATGCAAAGTGGGTCCTGTGTACCTCAGGATGGTGGAAGGAATATTTTCTTTTGTATTTGTACCAGAGGAAGAGTTTTTACTATGCTGCTCAAAGGTTGAAGCTAGAGAACCAAAGTGTGCTTCAGGATGAGGACACCATATGTGGTTTTAGGGAAAGTGAAAGATGAAAATCTTACTTAAACCCTGCTCTCAGTTTGAATATGAGATTTTTAGCTTTTAGAAGTCCTGCCCACTTGATTCAACTTGAGTTCCCTACAGAAGTGCTGAAAAGTTTCCTTTATTGTATTTTAGCAGACTTGAGAAATGAGTGTTAAGAGGAGCACATATGAAAAAATCATTTTTGCTTGACGATATAAAGCCATCATATTTTGGTGCCTCTGAAATATTAGTAAGTTTTGAATGGTTGATATTTCTAATCCAAATTTACTGAAGAAAAGATGTTGCTGAAAAGCTGAATGAAATAATACTCCTTAATATATTTTATTACCTAAAACCAGTATGGGCTGATGGTGTTTATTTAACTCAGTTATGTTCTTTCTATGTAACAGCAACAAAAACCCTGTGTTCAGTGAGAATTCCACTGTAACTTTGTCAGCAGTGTGAGCAAGCCAGGGAGGTGTTGACGTTCTTGTGCTCAATCTTTGCTTCACCTTACACAAGTATGTGTGAACCCCTGTGCCCCTCCTTTGCTTTTCTGGTTTTAACAGCTATGTTTACAGAATTCCTTGTTCAACTGACATATGTGCATGCACTTTGGAATAGCAATTCAGTTCTCTTCTATGGAACAGAAATCAAATGGGCTTTTTTTTTTTTGTGGTCCTGAGAATATCTTCATTGCAAAATGCTGTGAAGACACATTGATGTAGTTAGTTTGGATCAAACAGAGGAGTCAAAACTTGGGTGATTCAAATGCTGAAGGCCGTGTTAATAGGACAGGGAGATTTATAAAATATACTTGGCAAGTCTTAGGTGAGCCCATGAAAAACAAATCCTCAAAACTGACAGTAACAGAAAAATTGCTATATCTTGATATAATTTCAAATCATCTGAAGTGATGGATTTCTTTAAAATGATAGCTCATTCTGCATGTGGAAACGGTAAAATGAAGGAAATACAGTGAGCAGTTGTGAAGAACTAAACAAGTTCACATGAAATGAGTGAGATCTTACTTTGGGCAGCAGAGCAGTTCATTCAAGTTGCAGTAACAGATCACCTCACAGCCCTTCCCTTCCCAGAAGTGATCTTGCAGCCCATCGTCGATGTGCCGGAGGTTCTCCGTGTTTTTGGGGATGGTGTGACAGCTGTGGTCCTGGAGGGCCCTCTTGTAACAAGCAGGGCGCTGGGAAGGCAGCGCAGGGATACCCAGGAGGGTGCTCAGCAGCAGCAGCAGCACCGAGACCATCTTCATTCTTGCCAAGCTTCCCACAGCAGGGTACTAAAGAGAAATGAGGTATGTGACACAGCTATTGCTGCTGTGAACAGACCTCGTTCCCTGATTTGCTTTCTGCCTTGCATTTTTCTTTCCTGTGAAGCTTTGGTCAGTTGAGCCTGAGTGCTGGAGAGTGTTCTCTCCTAGGAGGTAAATAATATTGCAGCAGAATTGATATTCATTACTTTCTGTACAACCTTGAGAATCCTTTCATTGGGAATTGAGGCTTCTGATGCTGGCAATTTTGTTTTTTCTGTGGCCTCTCACCTTGAGAAAATTGCTTTGAGCTGGCTGTGTTTTTTGGTGGTGTAAGTGATTGTATCAATTGCTACCAAACCAGGGGGAAATGTCTGGGTGTGTGCTCTTGCCTTCCTGACCACTTTGCCTGTCAAAACAAAAGTCACATAAAAAAAATAGTATCCGTCCCCATCAAAGTTGTGGGAAAACTGCTTGCTGATTGAATCCTGTGTCATGAGCTGTGTGAGAAACTGAGGCAGTGCTGCCAGGGGCTGCTGTCCTGGGCTCTGGTATGATACAGCATTATGGAGAGTCTTCTTTATTTGCTTTGTTTAGTACTGCAGACTGCTTAGTTAAGTCGTGCTACTGGATGTCCTTATGGTTTAAATGTTTTTTAAAAAGGTGGGATAAATTATCCCTTGCAGAACTCTCCTGCTGGCCACTAGGCTTTCCATGGTTTTGTTTAACATGAGCTCTGCTGTTCTGTGCTGCTTTGCACAGTCTGACCTTGCCACAAGGCTTTGGATCCTTGAACTTGCATTCACTTATTAAATTAGGCTGTTGAACAACGTTTGGACTGAGCTTTTATTGGTATTAGGAGAGCGGGTTTTTTACCTTTCCTCGTGCTCAAACAAAATGGATCTCTTATCTTAACTGAATTTAAATAGGAATTCTGCTCCGAAAATGAACCTAAAGAATGACCAGCTCTGCCCAGCACTCTCCCTGTGTGCTCAATATTTTGCTTGTGTAAGACTTAAGGAAGACTTTGCTGTCCTTCATCTTGCTGACACTTGGGAATTGCTGCCCTGACAGGACGTTATGAGCCAGCCCTGATCTTCCATGCGGGGCCGAAGATTAGAATAGGCTAACCCAATGAAAACAAGATGTAAGGCAATGTCTAATCAAAGACTATCAAAGGTGAAGTTAAGATGGTAGAGCTATTATCTAAATGAGGAAAAAAAGTAAGGTATGCCATCTGTAGATGTGACTATAATATGGCTTACTTTGTAAAATTCTTGAGATCACCCTTGAAAAACAAACAGTAAACCTTTAATATATAAATCTACAGTATTTTTTTAGTCAATTTTCTCAGGGAGTTTTCTTGCCACTGTAGCTATCTCATCTTCCATTTCTTCAGCCAATGAATAAAATGCCATGTAAGAAAATCTGGAAATTTAGATTCATATTAGGGATAAAATACAACACCTCACAGCTTTTTAGCTATTTATTTTTATATTTAAACTTGAGGATTTTTTAACATCAGTAGCCAAATATTAAAAAGTGGCCAATATATTAAAGAACATGAGTAAAGTGAGAATAAGTTCTTCTGTGGTTTTTTTGGCTTCTGTTGTAGAAGCAAAATTCATTGAATAATTTCTTTTAGTTTCCATGAACTTGTATGGGAACTTTTGAGTAGAAGACTCCTATAAACTACTAGTAATGGAGCCTTGGGGATCTATTTTTAATTACCTCAGAGTGCAGTATTGAATAACATATTGTCTTTATTAGTTTTAGACCTCAAAACTACTACTCAAATAAAGTAAACATTGTTCTAACCTTGCCTGGTTTTTTTAGACTTGAGTGAAGAATCTGTGTTATTATATTTATGGTTTTATTTTGTAGGAGTATAAACACTTTAGTTATGAGGGTTCTGCTCAGAGAAGTCTAATGCTTAAAGAGAAGAAAATTGTTTATACTATACCTAGATAAATGCTAGTGTCAGGGATTACAATTTAATTTTCTGTTCAAATAGTTGAGCTTAATTAAGTATTTAATAGAGGAAAAATTCCATGAAACAGAAAATTAGGAAGCAGGGACGTTTATGCCTTTGTTTCCTATGATTAGATTATTCTGTGTTCTACTGAGGATGAGACATTCATGATACCTTGCTCTTGTGAACTTTTTTCTTTTTTAAAATTTTTAATAATTTTTAATAATTAAGTGATCTTTCCCTTCCTGGAGTTCAACTGAAATGCTTGTTTGAATCTGTCGCCAGCTACCTATCTCATCAAAATTTGTAGGAATTCACTTCCTGGAAAATAAACACATTTGTCCTGAAAAGAGACACATTCTCTATACACTGTCAAAATGCGAGATTTGAAAATCAGTTTTTAAGGTGTTTCTGTAGTTCACTACTTGCCTTGAAAAATAATAGGATATTACTGTAATGTATCATCAGGTGGGTTTCTGTGGGTGAGTGCCAAAATCAGTATTAGCAAAGTCAACATGCTGGAGAGCTATGGATAGACAGCTGCTCTGCCCAGCTATGCATCTTACCAATGATAAACATTGTTATTATTCAGAAAAAAATATTATAATTTTGTTTCTACCTAAATATTTCCTCTGGGCTTTTTTTGCAGATCAAAGCCAGACAGAAACTTTTTGTCAAAAGACCTTTCTTCAAACTGGTATTTCTTTCCTGGGGGAGAGAGAACAGTCCCAATTAGCAAATGCAAGATTGCCAAGGAGCTGAAGTGTTTCATCAGCTCCCTGCACAGCATCGATGTGGGTAAACTCAGCACACCTTTCAGATGCAGCATCTCTGACAAGCTGCTGCAGCTTCTTATCCTGAGTGCAGTTGAACAGATGTTGGAGTGTCACTGATTGCCTCGGTAAAGAAAAGAGCTAGTATATGCATTTTTATTTCAAAATGAGCGTCAAAGGCATTGTCTGCTTTTACATAGCAGAGAAGATAGGCTTTTCTCACAAAGAAAATCAGGAAAATGAGATGAACAAATCCCACCACTGATGTGGCTCAAAAACTCATTAATTGCCAGCAAGCATCCTCTTATATTTCTTTATTTTATAAAACCTTCTGAAAAGATAGCAATGCCAGGCATGCTAAGCCTGACCAGCTTGCTCAATCAAGATTTTATAATTTCAAATTCTAGCAGGAGTAAAGCCATCTACAAATACCGAAAATGAGCTCCTTGCATTTGTGTAAGTTCTGTTCAGTTAATTACATTGATTATTTTGACGTGGTGTAGGTAAGGTTTAAGACCAAATGCACCTGGGAATACAAGTGCTTTGAAATAGTTTGGAGCATTTCCTGAAAGGAAAATGGTTAGTCTGGGAATATGCATGATGAGTCAGGAATTAGTGCTGTCTCTGCTTGTTCAGCAGAGAGTGTTTGAATTATCTTGCCAGGCAATTTGGCAGCATCTAGTCTTTGGATTTGCTAGATGCAGAGGTAGTCAGACTGAAGAGAGAACCCCAAGTCTCAGCCTCCTTGTCCAAGAAGAACAGGGTAATGGTTCATGAGAAGTGATGTCGTTTAAAGGTCACACAGTATCAAGTAGGAGCTCAGGTGTTAGAAATAGAGAAGACTGAGAAATGGCACAAAATGTGTATTTTGACACTTCTAGAGATCCCGCATGGTTGGGAAAACAGAAATATTTGTAAGTTGGTCTATCAACCATTAAAAATATCAATCCTTCATTAAATATACTCTTCTTTTCCCCTTAAGTAGGATATATTTCTAGTTGCCTAATGTTGGAAACAAGAAATACATTAATCGGTACACTTTTGGTGTATGTTCTTTACCAGTCTGTCCAGTGGCATGTGCCAGGTTAGCAAGTTGCGCTTAAAAAGCAAAAATTTATTAAAATTGTTTCACTTACTCGAAATGTATTTTTGTGTTTATTTATTTGTCAAGTTTGCCTTTCACAAACACCCGTAAGATGCTGAGTATTTAGGTGGTTTTGGGCTTGATAGTTAGGTTTATTAGTGCATTACTTAAAAATCATGATACAAGAACTGCATAACTGATAATATTGTGAAGAATTTTTTCCATTTAAAAAAAATCCTATATATATATATATATTGATTGAACACTGTAAGGAGAGTAGCTATTCCACTGAGGACAAATTCAGTGAATTACTGCTTTGTAATTGTCATCAATACCATGATTCTTTCCAGAAACTGAGTTGCCATTAAACCCCATTTTGTTTTCTTTAATACAGCAATTCATTGTGAAGACACCTCTCCCTATTATATTGAGCACTGGAAGGCAATATACTATATTTAGTGACTTCAGATGTTCATATGTAGTGTCCAACTTTGAATAAAACCAAGATAGTAAAAGAATTATTTTGATCTGGATCCCAGCCATGCAACTGTCTTGAATAATACCTCTTGCCTGCAATATAACAGCTTCTCCCAAATCTTCTTCTGCATATTCCCATATATATTTCTAATTCTGTACCCTCTAACTAGAAGGAACAGGTATATAAGGATAATTTCAGCAGCAAAACATACCTTTATCTTCTGGTTCACTCCTTTCCACTTTCTTGGCAGCTGTATCTTTGTAGATGTACCCTGAGAGACTGGAGCTAGTGGGGATGAGAGGAGGGAGGGAGGGCTGATGGAGATGCTGTACAAGCAGCCCTTTGTTTGTCCTCACTTCTGCCTGTGAGTGACGATCACTGCTCTCCAGCAGCGGGGCAGAGGATGGGCTTCAGGAGCCTCCTCTTGCAGCCACTGCCAACCTCATCTTGGGGCAAAAATTTAACAATTCCCTTCCTGCAGGAAGCAATTAGCTAATCCAGGATCTGGTGCAAAGGTGTCTCCTCAAAGCGCAACATCCAGAAAAATAGAGGAGGAAAGGTCCTGTGGAATAATTGAGTCTTGCTTGTGGAGTGTGAGCAGACTGGGGGAAATGGGAAGGAGCAGTTCTCTGGGGTTGCACGGCCAGGAAAACGTGGTTTCTAAACAGGTGCCTTATTTTGCATTTGGTGGGCAAGAGCAGGCCTACTCAACTATCTCATGCAGTACTTTAATTTTTGACTTTAGGATCCTTTCAAGTTTTCTGAAACTGACATAATAAAAAAAAATCTGTAATTATTTTAACCAGATTTCTAGTGCTCAATGATGCCAAGCATCAAGTTCTTTACTGAACACTCTTTAATCAAAAGGTAAAGCATTACATTAAACAGTATTTCAGAGGAGCTTATTTTAGACTAATTCCAGATTAATCGAACAATCTGGTACCATAAAAACACAAAACAAAGATCTTTAATGGAATTGAAAAATTATGTACTAATGAGAAAAATAGTCTTGAGGGTGAAGCATGTGTCCTCATATTTCTGCGCAATTTGACTCTTGTTCTACTGTGGCAGTTCTGGACCTATTTTATGGTGGAAACAGGGAGGGATAATTATTGAGCTGTAACTCTTATATTTTTCTTGTGTGCCTTGTTTTGATTCTGATGTTGAACTGCAAGAGTTTTGTTTTCTCTATCTGTTGGGCTGTTTTCAGTACAGACATTTGTTAGGAGTACAAAAAGGTTCCCCTTCTCAGCTGGTTCAAGTTTACAATTTGATGTCTTGGTGTTTGTTCAGTTTGATTTATCGTATGCCAGAAGCGAGCTCTGTAAAAAGTGCATATCCCATGTTCTGCTGCCTCAGCAAAGAGAGAGGGTAAATGGCACAGTTACTTAGAAGCAAACCTCTGGAAACTGAGCCTGCCTACTCACGCTGGTCCCATCCAGCAGGGTGCTCCCCGCTGCCTGCTGGAGGTGGGCAGCTGGGATGGAGGGAACAGCGTGCATGGCTGTACCTATGCCTCTAATCCTGGTGAGAAACGTGAGGAAGGACATTTCCTGCCGATGTGGTTACACACACACAGCAACTTAAAAGGGGAGGGAGGAGATAGCTGCAGGCAGCGGCTGTCAGAACAGGACAGCCCTGCCTTTTCAGGGTGACAGAATGCCTGCTGCTCCCTCTGCCTTGCTAGCGAAATTCTTTCCTGGTGTAGAGCATGCCCACAGCGTTCCGTGCCTTAAATGAGATTATGGTGATGCCTCTGGGAGTACACGGTGTTCCAGGACAGCCTCCTCCCTGGCAGGAGGGAGCAGGCTGTGAGCCTGCTGTGGAGGTGCTGCAGCAGAGACTGGCTGTATATAACCAGGGATAAAACTTGGAGAAGGGAGCGAGAGCACAGTGTGCTGAAACTCTGGATTTGAATGCCTTTTTAGATACTTGCAAATAAATTTCGGTCTGAACAAGCTTTTATCAGGAGGTTAAATAAAAGTGTATTACAATTATTCCTTTGCTTTCAGTGTAAGTTTTCTTGTGTTTTCCAGGGAATATATGTATTTTCAGAGCCCTGTCTGCACAGCAGTCCAGTGAGCTGATAGTTCTGTATATAGAGTAAACTGTGTGAGGGATAGTTTTCTTCAGGAGATGTCTTGCTGCATTTTGAGAAAAGACAGTTCTGACAAAGATGGTGTTTGGCTGGTGAATTTTTTTTGCTCTTCTTCAGAGTTCCATGTGTGATGGTCTTCAGTCGCTGAAAACTTTCAGGAACAAGATGAAGTTTTCTCCCTTGTGATGCTGCTACGGAGAAGAGATGGAAAAGCAAAGTGGGATTGGGAAGAAGCAAAAGTTTCAAGGAATTTCATCAGTGAAATGCAACCCAACAAGAAGTTCTAAGACTGCTGTAAAACAACTCTTTAAGGAGTTAAAAGTGAGGTATGGAAAAGACATTGAAGCACTGGGGAGCCTGCACTGGGAGAAAGCAAAGTGCATAGCAGTACTTCCAGATCTCACTTTCTTTTCCCTTTCTCCTTTGCCCCTGACTCACTGCCCTGAATATCTGTTTCCCTACTGACTGTCTCACTCTTTGTCTCCAGCCCTGATGGCCCTTTCTTCATTTTAGGTTTCCTTGAGCCTTTCTGCTCCAGCATCACATCCCCAGTGGGCTCAGCAGCCGGTGTCTGGCACAGGCTGGCAGGGTGCCATCTGTGACAGAGGGCTATTGAAAATTGCAGGAGACTTTTTGTTCCCTACTGTGGCATCTGGGATCTACAGGAGAACCATAAGGAAATCTTGCTTTTTCACTCTACTTCATCTGTGTAGAGAGACTAGTCCTGAACTGCATTTGATTCATTTTATTTAGGGACACTCTTTTAGATGTACACACATCCCTGTTTCTGTCTGAAGAGGTATGGCATTATGAGAGGTAAGATGCAAAGTAGAGCTCCTTTGGGGCTTTTTTTCCTCTTCCCCAGGCTGAAGTCAGCGAGAAGTGATGGCCCATGAGGAGACAGTGGCAGATGGAGGCAGGAGGGGGTGTGACAAGGTAGCAGCAGCAATCTGTAAGAGAGAAGTAATTTTCAAAGGAGAATGGCCCCTGGTAGGGTGAGACGGAAGAAAGACAAGGCAGCATTAAAATTCAGCTGCAAAAGCATGACTGCCTCTGACATAGAGCATTATTCTATTCTAAATTTGTGTCATGTACCTTGGGAAAATGATTTTTTCTTTTTTTTTCTTTTTTTTTTTTTTAAGTACCCAGTGCACTCTAAAATGTGCTTTGCATTTTTAACATGAGCCACACAGGTTTAGCTGTTTGCTTTCAACAAAAACCACTTTGCATCTTATTTGTATCCTTGATACCAACACTAAGCTCTTTGCAGGCTGACAGTGAGAAATAGCAATGCATCTCTGCTCACAGTAAATCTCTTTAAAAGATACCACTTTACCTTTGAGTTAACTGGCTCATTCATACGTAGAGCTCTTATGAGGAGATCTGTAAGGAGCCTCAGAACCTGATTTTGGCAGATGATGCAGTCTAAGGCTGTACTTGAGGATTATAAATGAATGTAAGTATTGTAGGGATGCATAAAGACCTTGGAGACATAATGCCGGTAGTAATGACAGTGCCAGCAGAGCTAAGATATTAGCTGCTGCCATCATTTGTTGCGGGACCACAGTGGGGTAAGGGACCTTGGATTCAGTCATCAGCACAATGGACTTTTAAGCAAAGATAAAAGTCTCGTGTTTATTTTACAAATATACATAAGTGTAAAACAAATGTATCTTATGTTATACCCCTTGTGTCACATTTTTCATCATCATATTTTATGATATCAGAAAAAAGTATTTGGAAACAGTTTTTGAGCTTTTATTTTGTGCAATTTTAATTTTTTCATTTGTTATCTTGATTTTTCTTCCTTTTTTAGAGAAAATGTGTTGTTAAATACTCTACTGCAATTTTTGCATTGATAATTTGCTTTATACCTTGGACTTGTATTAGCCTGGGGGATTAATCTGAGTTTTCTGGAACACTGTTCATTGTTTGTTCACTACAGCAGTTCTTGTTCATCCAACATTTCCTCTATTTCTTGCCTTTGTTTTTGGGCACTGCTTTACTTCCAACTGCTGTTTTCTGCAGAACCCCTTTGTTTCCTCTCTCTGATTTTTGACTTATTGGTTTTACTGTCAGTTTTCATTTTTTCTGCAGGTTGCAATCTGTGCTTGGTTAAAATAGGCAACCCAAAGTAGTGAGCTAATCAAAGGCATCTTTCAGTGTATTTCCTCAGATCAACAGCCTGTTGGCATGCTCAGGCTGTTGCTGGCTTTTCTCTGAAGGCAGAGAGGATGCAGTATACTCAGAACGTGCTGATGTTATGAACTATCAGTTCCAGACAAGCCAAATGAGTCAATGTTTTAAGTGTGTTTAAAGTTTGGTGTCTCAAGGTAGAAAATGAGTCTAAATGTATTATTGAAAAATTATTTAAAATTGAGAAACTGTGCCCAGCCATCACAGATATTGCTTGTCTGATACCTAGAAATCCATGCCTGCTCTGATTCTCTAATGATTCAGGATGTTATTGGGTTTTGTTCAGGCCTGGTTTTTTACTGTTTAGCTAGGAATTAGCTATTGACACTTAATACCTGGCACTTGGCCTCAAGGGTGTGGAGTATCCTGCAGCTGCTGAAGTTGCCTGGTGCCAGGAGGCTGAGAGAAAACCAAGAAATACCTCTGGCTGTATCACCTCTGCTAGTTTCTGTCTAGTTAAAAAAAAAAAAAACAAAATCAAAACCTGCAAGCTTGATTATAAGATTTGACTTAGTTTTCTTTAATCACCACCACCAAAAGCATTATGGTTGCTGCAGTGACTTTTGAAGTCCTTGACCACACTGCCGCCTTTTGCCTGTCCCAGGGCAGCTGTGACTCTACACAAGGCTGCTTGCTGGGTGCTCAACTCTGGGGTGCTGCAGTGATACCATAAAGGCTTGTCCAGCCTTCAGACTTTCACCCCAACTGTACAGCCAGCAGAGCCCTGAAAGGTTACAAGTGTGACTATGTAAGGCAAAGCATCTTCACCCAGGTTGGCCAACCTAGCAAGGACAGCTTTGAAAAGGAACAAGACAGGAAGAAGGTGCCAGCCCACAACTGAGTGAGGAAGCCGCCGTAACCTTGGGAAACTTGCAGAAGGATCAGGAGTAGAGAGAGGACACTGTGCAGCTAATGCACAGCAGGCTACCACTTAAAGGGCCTGGAGAAATAGGCAGGAACACCATGCTGCTCAACAAAAGCAGGCAAAAAGTCCTGTATTGAGGAAGAATGACCCTATGCACTAGGCTCTGGTTGGAGCACAACTTTGGAGAATAGCATCTGAGGGTTCTGGTGAGCCAGCAGTGGACCCTTGCAGAAAAAAAGGCCAACAGTATCCTGACCTGCATGAGGAGGAATGTTGTCAGCAAGCTGGAGTGGTGATCCTTCTCTTCACTCGTCAGGCACACATGGAATGCTGGGTCCAGATCTGAGTGAACTAGTGTGAAAGGGATGTGGGTGAACTGGAGTGAAACCAGTGAAAGGCCACAAAGGTGGTTAAGGGACTGGTGCATTTATTGTACAAAGAGTCTGGAAGAGCTGGGAGTCTTCAGCCTGGAGAAAGGAAGCCAAGAAGAGATCTCATATGTATATCTCTATCTAAAAATACTGCTGTGGGTTGGGCAAAAAAGAAGGAGCCAGACTTTTCTTAGAGGCACCTGCCCAGTGCCAGGACACAGGAGATGCCACTTCAAAATCTAAATACAGTAATTTCACGAATACAAGCCGCACCAATTTGACCAAAATTTTGGTGGAAACCCGGAAGTGCGGCTAATATTCCGGGGCGGCTAATCTATTAACAAAATTCTAAAAGCTGCCAACACGGAAGTGAGAGCCCGCGGCAGCCCCAAGCCAAGCTGGAGCCCGGCCGGCCCTGGCAGAGGTGGGAAAGCCTGGCAGAGGCGGGGCCAGCAGTGTGGGGGCGGGCGGCAGAGCCTGAGCCAGCATGGCGGGGGAGCCCGGGAGAACTGGGGCTAGCAGTGCAGGGGAGCATGGCAGAAGCAGGAAGGCCGGCGGGTGGGGCTGTCTGGCAGCGGGGGAAGCCCAGCAGAATCGGGGCCAGCAGCGTGGGGGAGCCCGGCGGTGCGGGGGCCTGCAGTGCCGGCCAGGGCGAGGAAACGCGGCGGCGGTGCAGACGGGAGGGGGCGGCCGGCGAGCCTGGTGGCGGCGGCGGCAGCCCTGCCGGCGGGGCAAGCGAAAGCGGCGCTCGCGAAAGCGGCGCTCGCGAAAGCGCCGCCGCGAGCCGCCGCCGCGAGCCGCCGCCGCGAGCCGCCGCCGCTCGCGAAAGCGGCGCAGGGCGGGCGCGGCGCTCGCGAGGCGCGGCGCAGGGCGAGCGAAAGCGGCAGCGGGGCGGGCGGCGAGCCCGGCGGCGGCAGCCCTGCCAGCCGGGCGAGCGAACGCGGCAGCGGGGCGGTGCTGACGGGAGAGGGGGGCCAGCGAGCCCGGCGGCGGCGGCGGCAGCACCACCCGGCCAGCCCCGCCGAGCCGTGGCGCTGAGCTGGGCCACCCGGCCCCGTCGGCAACCATGAGCGGGCCGAGCCTTCCTGGCCCCGCCCCGAGCCAGTAAAGCCCGCTATGCCGCGATCCTGTTACTAATTGGCCAATTTGTGAAAGCTGCGCATGGATTCTCGCGACGAACGAAAGTGCGGCTAATATTCGGGGTGCGGCTTATCTATTGACAAAGACAGCAACATTGTCGAGGCACCGGGGGTGCGGCTTATAATCCGTGCGGCTTGTATTCGTGAAACTACTGTAACTTTTTCCTGTGAGGAAGGTAAAACAGTGATCACAGAGACTGCCGAGATCTCCTCAGTGATCTCAAACCCCAGCTGAATACAGGCTAGACCAAAATGCTGTAGCTGACCCTGCTTGCAGGACAGTTAGACTGCTCAGTCTCCAGAGCTCTCTTGCAACCTCATCTACTCTGTTATTTCAGCCCCTCATTCAAATGAAAATCAGCTGGCAGTGCAGCATAGGCTCTGAACTGTAATCACCTGTAGGAGTGCACCATCTTGAGTGAGCTTGTGTAATTGTGGTTTTACAAAGCAAATCTTTTGTTTGCAGACTCGCTATCTGACCCTATTGCTTTTTGTCAGGTCACAGCCCAGATGCCCTGGAAGAAAAGCAACTTCCCTGTGTTGTGGCAAGTGATTGTGTATGCCACTGTTTGTTTCTGAACATTAAGGATGAATAGAAAATTTAGTTTCCTGAGGAGCCCCTGATAAGGGATTTTTGCCAAAAGCTTTCTGAAACTGCAGATACTTTGATAGAAGTTGAATGTCTCTTTGCTCTTAGTGACAGTTCATCTCACAGTGAAGTTTTTCTACCTGCTTTACCTGCTGGGAGTAGTTTTGGGGTATAAAAGTTGTAAGGTCTTTTGCCTTTGAATCTCATCAGAGCCTCTTCATCTGTTGGTAGGTAATAATGAGGTCATTTTAGATGTTTATTGATAGGAAAAGGATTTGTTTGTCTAATAACTAACAGAGAATAATAGTTGCACTTCTTAAGTATTTGCCTTGGTTTTGTTAAGTTGTCCCTCTGGGCTCTTTCATCCAAGGAATTATTAGCTTTAGCTTCCATTACATGGTCCCTAGATAGCTTCAAATTGATTTACAAAGGTTTTGTACCTGTGAAGGGCTGTAGCTCCCAAGCAGAGCTGCAGCTATTTTTTTTTTCAGTTCTTTATGAGTCCTACAGCTACTGATAGTAAATGCTACCAGCTTTGGGGATGATACAGAAAAGCCAGGAAATCCACTGGTGTTAGTAGAGCTAATGGTATCTGTGATATTTCATATCTCATGAGATGGAGATTCTAGAGACTTATTAATTATGTACCCCAAATGAAGCCCCACACAAGGAGTTTGGAGGTTTCACCCAAACATTACTGCTGCTGGCAGGCACTGCATTCTGCAGCCCTTTGAAACATATTTTAAAATATAGATCTTTGGCTCTCAGGCAGACATGGCTCTATCAGATGAGGGAAATGAAGAGAGGAGCATCTCCACAGTCTGCAGCATTCTTCACCAAAGTGAGACAGCATGCTTTGCAGCTGGAAGTGTTGGGTTAAGTATGCTGTGGGCCCTAGGCAAAATACTCTGTTTCTTTAACGTAATGAATGAAGAGGAATTTTACTGGAACGACTTTTAAATTCAAACTTTTGTTCTGCAGTCAAAACAAGATAAAACTTCAGTGTTCTATGTGCACAAACTACAGATTGCAATCATAACTGACATTGAGAAAGAGTGCTTCCTAAACTTTTGGGTAACAGAACTGCAAATCACAGATGAAACCGTTTTTTGAATTATATTAGACTTGACACTTAACAGAGACAAATAACACGGTCTTATTTGTAACATATGTCAGCGCAGCTGATTTTTAGTCAGCTTTAACTACTAAAGGAGACCACTTACTGCTGTAGTTTACTATCATCATAATCCAGAAAAATCCACAAAGAATATTATTTGTGGAAAAATGAATTTCATCTAATAAATCTTTATTTCTGAGCAGAAGCTGAGCAGGGCTATAATTATTCTCTCACTGGGTTATACTACTTGCGATGAATAGTTTTTACATTGTTTCCCTTGATCACTATGGCTAAGTGTATTACTTTTACGATATTATTTTATTTTTCAATATTTATATATGCTAATTCAATAAGAAAACAAGTCATAAATGAAGTCTTTATATGCTTCTTTTGGTGATCCTCAAGTCAATTAAGAGTATATTTTGGTTTCCAAGGGCAACAGTCTTGGTAGCTCCTTCAAAGGTACTTAGGTGACTACTTCATTGTTGTATCTTCCTTGTTATCACTGTAAATAGTTTGCAGAGCTTTTAACTTTGCATTTAAATGTGTACATCATCTTACAGTAGTTCTCTATTTTGCAAGGTTTGAAAATAATACACATCTTTACAAGGTAGCTTTTATGCAGTATGTAATATATGTTTATCTACAGGTCCTCAGCTGCTGCTTATGCAGTCTTGGTCGCTGGAATGACTGAGGTTTTAATCCAAAGCATTGTCAAAAATACTTTCTAGACTCTCCCTGCTTCAACAGAGACTTAAACACATCATGTTCAGAATATCTAAAACTGAGTTATTACTTTATAATCTTTGCACAGCCTCTTGATTGTACTGTATTGATTGTATTGACTAACAGTAGAGTGTTAGGTAAACATTTTTCAACTCTTCAAAACAGAACTAGAAGAGTTCAGCATGTTTTGACAGTACATTGCCCAAGAAAAAGAATAACTTTGCATAAAGCAAAAGCAATTAAGCAATTTACTGTTGTCTTCAGCAACCTTGGCACTCATTAAGCTTAAGATATACCCAACACATGGAAAATAAAATAATAATTTGATATGGGTGTATTTATGTACAGTAATTTCACGACTATAAGGCGCACCCTTTTGACTAAAATTTTCCCCGGAACCTGGAAGTGTGCCTTATAGTCCGGTGCACCTTATCTGATGGACAAAGTTCAAAAAATTTGCCTACCCGGAAGTGAGAGCTGCGAGCCACAGGGGGAGCCAGCAGGGCCATGGCTGCCAGGTGGAGGCGGGGCGGAGCAGCGGCGGGCACGCCCCGGCCCTGTGGAGGCGGAGCCACCCCTCCAGAGGCACCCCTCGGCCCCGTGGAGGCGGCACGGCCCCTACACTGGCACCCCTTGGTCCCAGAGAGGCGGCACGGAGGGGTGGCGGCCATGCTCCGGCCCCGCCGGATACAGGCGGGCCTGGGGGCCCAAGGCACCGCCCCTGCCGGGTACAGGCGGGCCCGGGGGCCAATGGCTGCCGGGTTGAGGCGGGGCCTCATCCAGCAACCATGCTGAGGGAGCTGGGGGCGGAGCCTCACTGCAAAAAAACGAGTGCGCCTTATAGTCCGGTGCACCTTATCTGATCTACAAAGTTGCGAATTTTGCCGACTCCCGGGGGCTGCGCCTTATAGTCTGGTGTGCCTTATGGTCGTGAAATTACTGTAAATGTTTATATAAAATTAACATTTTCTGTATATTGCCATAAACCTGTTCACCATCAAATTAATCAGGATTTTTTACAGAGGATTACAGAATGGGTGAGGGTGAAAGGTACCACAGTGGCTCATCTGGTCCAACTTTCCTGCCCAAGAAGGGTCATCCAAGAGCACATTGCCTTTCTCCTTAAAATATCTCATCATGATGTTTGTAAGACATCTCTATGGGAGTAAACTATAGAAACAGTTTCATCTGGCTTTTGTGTATGTATCTTAGTATAAAAATTTAATTGCCTGTATGACATACATTTGCAGCAGATTTCCCAGTAGATGATTAACAATTTGTGGCTCTTTTTGGTTCATGGTTTCTAGTTTAATAGCTCAAAAAAATTGCAGAGAAGCCTTCCCGTCCATAGGGTGACAACCCAAGCGTGAGCATTCTTCACATTTCTTGAGGCATGCTTGTTAGGGAGAGAGCTGGTAAACAGGTTCAAAAGGTTACCCAGTTCCTGTTTCCTACATATTTTTATTGGTTTTGTTGTGCTGTAATGGGACTGTCTCCCTGGGATTCACAACTCAAGTGAAAATGATTATTTGAGTTATACTTCCTTTTAACCCCTCTTGACAATGCTGTTGAACTTGTGTAATTTTGAGTAGTGTTACCAGATTGCTTTTGTCAGTACCAGCACATTAGCATGTACAATTCAGGGACTGTTTTTGTACCTTGAAATATGAACTGTCACTAAAAGAGCTTGTATGGTTTGACAAACCTCTCCCTAAAAATAACTGGCGTGCAAAGTGGTAAATTGACTTCTAGCTGATGAATATTCAGTGTTTATAAAGTCATCATGAGAAATTCATGATTAGAAAGCTCTTTGCATTAAATTTCTTGGGTTTGCTTTCTCACCAACTTAATAAACATAGGAAGGCTTACTTAAATCCTAGTCCTCATTCTGCCAGTTCTAGACGGTTTTTAGTTATCCAATAAGAAAGTAATTTGTTGTTAATTGTATTCTATGAAGCTGGATTTGATGAAAAGTGTGGAGACTCTAGTTGTTGGGATACTCCTGCAGTGTTTTCTGCAATGCTCCTTTCTTTGCTTAAATTCTACATGGTAGATCTAACCTAATTAATGACTTCATAAGTTCTCCTGTTGGATTCATTTCTGCTCTCATATTACTTGTTGATGAGCCTAATTTAACGTAGTAAAAATGTAGAAAACAAATCTAAGCACAGCTGATTTGCTTATTTTTTTATCTTTATTTACTATTCCAGCTGTATCACTGTCCTATCACATGTAAAGCTCAGACAACAGCACCTAGACCCCCAAGGCATTCGAAATGTAAAAATATGAAGGCTGTTAACATCACACAGCACACAGCACACCAAAGGTGCATTCTGAGGAGGAATAAATCAGCATTGGAGTGACCACAACTTATCCCTAGCTGGTGACTCTTAATCATTAGGCAGGTAATGATTTTTCTAAAAAGTCACTTTGGTAGGCATCACATACTCCTTTGGGCTTTTATTTTCCCAGTTTATGCTTTGAAGAGGATACGTGTCATTTAGAGGTTGTTGTGGCACTGGCTGCCCAGCAACTGGGATTTGTCTTAAATTTAAACCCCAGGGCTTGGTGCTGCTTGGATTGGCTAATGGATGAGGGGGATAATGCTTCCTCATACCAGCTCCCTGGAACTGTCTGCCCCTGTTATCAGTTAAAAGTATGTTAGACGTGCACAGGAGGGAAGGTCAGAATGCTAAGGAACTTTCTTCCTTGCTAACTTTCTTGAAGAAATGAGATTTCTAACAAAAAGGGATTGTGAATAAAGATTAGTCCATAAAGTGTAAAGTCTAATGCAGTTGCTTGATGATGGAGAAACTGTTCCTACACAAGATTAAAAGGTAAAGAAAAACTATGCAGTTCAGGAAGATATAAAGTCTGTATCCATCATGTGAGATCTTATGGGTTAAATATAGCAGGAGTTTTCAGGGCTCTCAGAGATAGTTTTGTGCATATGTTACTAAGCATCTGTCTCTTGAAAATTAGTTGGGTTTGGTTACAAAGAAAAATCAGAAGTTTTAGCAAGATTCTGTAAAATATAATTTTTTATTCTAGGAGGCAAACACAATGTCATTGTCATTGAAAGTATCTAGGTTCACATAATATGCAAGAATGTGGTCGTGTCACATTCATGCTAGTAGGTCTCTGAGAAAAGTTCTTTATTTGATTTGCTTGAACTTTTAATTCAGGCTTTGTAGGGATATGCTCTTGATCTTTTATCAGAGGAATCTGATCCGAAATTCTCCATATTGTGCAATTGGTGTCCAATCTTGCCACCTTTTACTCATATAAGCAATGTTTAGTTATTTTAATTTGTCTTTTATGGAACTATGTGTGGACAGAGGAAGAGCAGAATTTGTTTGTTGGTGAGCCAGGCAGTTTCAAAGTAGGAAACTGGGAGATTGGGCTAGTAAGGAAAACAGATTCTTTAAACTTTTTCACCCTGTGAAAAGTAAAAATATAACCTAAATGATGATTTGCTTTAGATATTAATGACCACTGCAGAAAGATATAACTGCCACAGGAGAAAAAGTTATCATTTAGTGAGGCTGGTGTTAATTTTCTTACACCCATCAATATCACCCTGAACAGCGACCCTGACCTGCAGGTATTAAGCCTGAAGTTTTCAGAATTGCATAATTCCTTCCATCCTTCCTGAACCTCTGCTTAAAGGAAGGAAGTTACAGCAGGGCACTTTGTCTCTTCAGTGGTGGAGAGAGAGAACACCCCTAATGCTACTGAATTTGGGAAGGATGCCAGTTCTGCCACTTAAGAACACAAAATTCAAGACTCCTGCCTGATTACTCATTAAGATTTAAAAAAAAAAATTAAAGTTCATGGCCTAGGTGATGTTCTGAAGACATCTAGCTTGCAGAGATTCTGATAGGTGTGATTTAAATTGTATCCCAGCAGTGTAAATAAGAAAGGAAAGAGGTGGCACCACAGGAAGCACATTGCAGAAATTGTACCTCATTACTACATGAGAAGGCAGTGAATGAGGTTTATATAATCAACTTTGAACAAATTCATCTTCAAAATGCAGTGGTAAGTATTAAAATCTAGATCTGGCTTTCCCTACTGACATTTTTAACCAGGCTGTTTGACTTCATTCAAAATTAATTCCCCTTTAAAACTATATTTATTAGTTAAAGCCTAACTTGAACACAACCCTTTTCACTGATCAGACAGGTGGCTCATGTGTGATTTGTGCTGGTTCTCTGCTTGTTCTGACAGTGATTATCACACCTAAACCTTCAAGTTCCTGGAGAACTTAGATTGGGATAAATGTAAATCTGCCCATTGGGTTAGTCTGATAGCACAGTGGCCATACATGGGGTCTGTGTACAGTACTAACACCCATATTTTTAGAGATAATGTGTATTTTATTCTGCCTCCCACTGCCCAGCCCTGCCTGTTGGTCTGCCCTGAGGCACTGGGGATGTGTATCCTGTGAGAGCTGGTGACTACAGGTTGTGTTTTCATTGTGAGGGAGAGCAGCCCTCAGCTGGGATATCCAGGCTTCATCTGTTGGAAGTCTCTAACAGCATCTTGAGTTTCTTTTGCTGTCAGAACCTGGAAAAGCTTCAGGGTTAAGTCTCTGCTGATGAATTTATGAGCAGCCTCTGTCCTTTGGAATATGTGAATATTTAAATTCTGATTGCTCCCCTTTGCATCCTGCAAAGGGGAGCAATCCTGAACTCACCTCAGATTCATTCTGAGGTTTGTTAGGGTATTGTGTTTGTTAGATTTTTGGTTTGGTTTGGGTTTGCCTGCTTGCTTGGAGGTGTTTATTTGTCTCTTAGCTTTTTTTTTTTTTTTTTTTTTTTTTTTTTTTTTTTTTTTTTGGTGTGTGTGTACTTTATGCTGTGGGACCTTTTCACCAATTAAAACAAACAAAAAAACCAACAAACAAACAAACAAAAAAAAAAAGGCCACAGTGTCGAAACTTGTTGTTTGGTGCCACCTGGTGTTGAAGTGCCCGGGCCAGGGTGGCCGTGCCGGAGCTCCCGCGGGTTCGCGGTGCGGGCGCGCACCGGGGCAGGGCCGGGCAGGACACCGGGATGCGGCTCCAGCGGGATGCGCTGCCGGGGGAGATGCGGAACGAGGACTCTCGCTGAACCCAGAGAGCTTCGAGAGCTTTTGTTTGCTTTCCTGCCCGAGAGGCGGTCAGCTTGCGCTGGAATTCGCCGGAATTCGCCGGGACAGACGGCAGAGGGCATGAGTGAATGCCTTAAGCATCGGCGCTTGCTTCCCACGGGAGTCTGGGTTTCTCTGGTAGTGTAAATGCAGCCTTTCCCTTCAAACTTTCTCCCCTCTCTCTTTTGGCATGATGATGGTTATGTTTGTCATTGATTTCTGCATGCTTTGTTTTAATTTCTGCATATTTCTTTTATATACCTCTTGTTTAAATATGAAGCAAAATATTGCTGACGAACCCAGGTCTGTTCTGCCTGAGAGGATGGGAATGTACCGACTGGAAAAGACCAAAAGCTCAGGCGGATGGTTGAGGGAGTCGGAGCTTCACAAAGAACAGCAAAAAGCTCAAAGCTTTTTCCCTCCTTACTGTTGGGTTATGGCAAAAACGGTCAAGTGAGGCGTCCTTTTGATGGGAGTATTGCTGGGTTTACCAGACCCACTGGGCTGCCTTTTTAAATCTGTAAGGCTGATCAAAAGAAAACGCTCAGCTACTCTAATCCTTTATAGGCATGTTTCACTCTTGTACTATTTAATTTCTGATAGGCAAGTTCAGGACTGAACTAATTTACTCCTGGCATGAAGCCTGGGATGTAACATGCCAAAGAGCAGTATATAATAACTACAATTGGATGGAGGAGTGTAGGTCAGCACATGTTTCACACCACTCCTTTTACTACTGGAGTCATGGGGTAAAATCTACTCCTTTTGCCAACTTTGGTGAAGGTGTAAATGCACATGCACAATGTAATGGCTTTAAATCTTGGATTCCTACTTGTATGCACCAGATGGATCTTGTATAAATGTTCCACTTTACAGCATGTTAGCATTTGCTAGTAGTTAGCTGGAGGTTATAGCTGCCAGACTTCTCTGTGGCAGTTTCCAGGCTTAAAAAAAAAAAAAATAGAGGCAAAAAAGAGAAAACACAAACAGAGAAAACAATCACCCACACAAGAGGGAATCTCTGAATAATAGATAAAACTAGTTTTAAGAATTGCATGTACCTGTGTTTGATTTGGCTTGTCCTGATTTGAACTACATGGGGTACATGGATATTAGCATTTTTGAGAAAAGCTACTTTGATTTATCAGTAGTGGTTAAAAAGCATTATAAATGTTTGTATATCATAAACAAGAATATGCCTATCTTATACATATGTACTAGTGTACATATTTTTCTTAAGAACAATTCTGGAACCTAGATTGATTCCAAATTAATTTAAGAATAATTTAATTTGATTATATAGATCAGAGGTATTTTCCAGCTTATGCACTACCATATAAAAATGCATTTGTGCTATCTGAATTTTTAAAATGCCTTTGTCTTTGCTGACTAGAAGTCTAAGTCTTCCAGACTACATCTTTAAGACATGATAATATGTATTTTAGGAGGCCACGAATTCTTGCCTCAAGTCCAAATTTGCTATTCTGTATACATCAGGCATATATTAATGGTCTTGGAAAATATGCTTTAGAGTGCCAACATTTCATATTTCTCTTTCCTTTTCATTTTCCTTTAGAAGCAAATATGTAATTCCTGACTGTAAAAAAAAAAATTAAAAAAAATAAAAAGGGCTCTTGTACTCCAACCAACAAGCATGTCAACACTTCAGTTTCAACATTACTATTACAGGTGTATAGTAAGAGGCACACGGTGCTGCTCCTGTGGCTGCCAGGAGGGTTTCATCATGCTGACATAGGACAGTGGGTTGCTGTTAGTCCTGCCAAGTGCAAGGGACATCTTCATCCCTCACTCTGTCCCTTGAGTGTGGCAGAAATTCAAAGCCTTGGTATAATCTGGCTGAAGCCCTGAGGAGCCAGTGCCTCCAGGCATGGAGAGAAGCACCCAGCCACGTTTGATGCTCCCCTGAAAGTGGTTGTAAAATTCCCCCTGCCTTGTACCAAAGACATTGGAAGTCATGCTCCTGGGCTCCCACACTTCAAAGTACAACACATGGGCCCTGTTTGTGTGCTTGTTTTAACTTCAGCAGGTATTTGTTTGGGGGATTAGTCTGGCAAGACCTGTGTTTGTCCTCTGCTAAACCTGGACAGTACCACTCTTGGCAACCAGCTCTCAGGTGATGCCAATTTGTAACATTGGGATTTCCTTCCTCTACAAGGTCATGTTCAAAGTCTTTTGTTGTAAGGGAAATTTTTTTCCCCTAAATTCCTCCCATACGTGAAGAAGAAAACACTCGTGTTTTATGTGATTGTAGCCAAATGTCACAACTGCTTCCTCACCTTTTTCTGCAAGATCTCGCCACTACTCCTGCATTTAACTTCAGGTAATGGTCTCATGCAGTATTTATAGATGATAATCCCACCTTTTTAAAAATGTAGTTAAAAATGTCTGGAAATTTAATAGTTGCATTTCCCACCATGGAAAGCATATTTGCAGAAAAACTAATTGTTACCAATTGCTCTAATTGCCAGCCTTGATCATTAAACTTTGCCTTGGGTCAGCCTTTCACTCTGCCTGATTATTGAGTACAGTTAAGAGGCTATTGCTGGCATTAACTTTGGACTCATGAGACATCGCTGTTCCCAAATACTGTGCACTTTATTTGAACGAGCTTCAGCAGCAGGGCACTTTTCTTAAAACTTCCATTAGTGACCAACTTCCAGAGGGACTGAGGGCTGTAATCAGATTATTGCTTCCTGCTGGATGCAGAGGATACAGGCTTCTGCTTGTTCTCTGCCCCCTTCAACAGCTGAGGAATTGTTGGATGGCCAGGGTCTGGGGGCTGTGTCCTTTTGTGCTGGGAGGGCTCACATTCCCTTGTGCTCTCCCTACTGGAATGCTTGGTGGAACATTTTAAGCTTTGGAAGTGTTAGCTTCTGAGCTCACTATGCATTTTAATTCTGTGCTGCTAGCCAGGATTGGTGTATGTGGGAGAAGAGAGCTTGGAAACGCCTTTGGATGTGGTTTCCTAAAGCTTATTTACCATATGAATTGTTAAAAAACAAACAAACAAAAAAAAGGTGTGCATCATGCTGGGCCATGCACAGTTTCAAGGCACATCTTACTGATAAAAAAAAAAATCTTTCCTGCCTGTTGAATTTATTGCAGAGGTAGCCAGATTACTAGAAACACTTGTGTTTAATCTTTTCATGTTTTGAGTGGGAGAAGGTAAGGCAAGGAGAATGCTGTGGAATTGCTTTTTATTTTGTGGAGACTGTAAATTCTGTTATGGAAAATGTAATAAAGAAGCAGCTTAAACAAAAAGAGTGGCTGTGTGAAATCACAAAATTTCCATTGGGAGAAAACAAATCCTAACTTTATGTACGTTTCCCTGGAGAGATGTAATGTGAATGCTTACAGCTGTTTTAGTTTCTTATTCCCTGATTAGGTTTAAATTAAAGGAAGGATGTCATATTGAATTATGAAAAATTACTTATTTTGCGTATTTTGGTTTATACATACTTTCTATCACAGTCTCACTGTGGCATTCACAGGGACCGGTGAACATGTGCACACAAATAATATTAAAAGTGAATTGGCTGCAGTGTAGTGGCTCTGACAGAGAAATGTGTCCACTTTCCACCATGAAGGGAAAACTCCCTGGCCGTGGAGAGCCTTCCCCTGCAAGACAGGTGGGTTGCTGGCTGAAAAAGAGGGGTTGTGTCTTACTGAAACCTCACCTGCAGCACCCTCTGCTCCAGGGGGTCCTGCTGAGGGACCAGAGGCCAGAACAACTTTGCCAGCCCAGATCAGAGAGGACAAGTTTCCCAAGATAGTCAGTGTGTGCAAGGCTGAACAATACCTGGGGTAAGCTGAGCGGGAGGGGAGAAGGAAATGCTTTAACTATCCGTGCCATTCCTAAATGCAGACTCTTTATTTTATGTCTGCTTTCAGCAAGCATTCAGGCAACCCAGCAGGCCAGAGGTTTGAAATTCACTCTCAGGGGAGATTTATGTCTCTCTGCCACAGAGAAGTGCTTCTTTTGCTGGAGAAGATGGTATTATATGACTTACCAAAGTGGTCACAGCTATTGGTGCAGCTCAGGCTGGGTGCAGATTTGGTTCTGGTACAGATGAAAAGATGAAAATAACTTGGTTCAAACAACTGGCACACTCAAAGCCTTTGTATGACTGTGCACAAAGACAAAAACCAAATTGTAAATTGGTTTTAAAGCATTCCATGGGATACCTCCATTATAATTTTTCTAGCAAATTATCAGCTCTGCGGGAGTTTTAAGACATAAAGTACAGTAAATTCACGAATACAAGCCGCACTGAGTATAAGCCGCATGGCCGGGTGTTTGCAAACATTTTGGTTTTTGTCCATAAATAAGCCGCACCCGAGTAGAAGCCGCTCTGTGTTCGCAGCGAGGACCCGCGTGCAACAAAGTTGCCAAATAGTAACAGAACTGCGGCAGGGCAGGGTTTACTGGCTCGGCTTGGGCTGTGAGGACTCGGGGCTGCCGACAGGGCTGGGTGGCCCAGCTCGGCGCTGCCGCTCGGTGGCAGGGGGACCACAGAGCCCGCCAGCACCTGCGGCGGCGGCGGCACGCGGGGACGGGAGCACCCCGAGCCGCGGGGCCAAGCAGGAGAGAGCCCCTGCTTCCCCCGAGCTGCAGGGCCAGCAGGAGAGAGCCCCTGCTTCCCCCGAGCTGCAGGGCTAAGCAGGAGAGAGCTGCCCCGCCTTCCCCCCGAGCTGCAGGGCTAAGCAGGAGAGAGCCCCTGCTTCCCCCGAGCTGCGGGGCCAAGCAGGAGGGAGCCCCTGCTTCCCCCGAGCCGCGGGGCCAAGCAGGAGGGAGCTGCCCCACCTTCCCCACCCCCTGTGCTGCCTACACGGAGCAGCTCCACCCGCCGCGCAACAGAGTAACCAATCTGTAACAACCGCGTAAATGCCGGGTTTTACTGGCAGGAGCTCGACTTTGCAGTTTGCACTGACTTGGTTTGCACTCCCAGGGTTGAAAATGTCAGAAAATTATTCACATATTGGCCGCACCTGAATATTAGCCGCATTCCCAGTATGGGAGCAAAATTTTGGTCAAAACAGTGCAGCTTATATCGTGAAATTACTGTATTCATTAATTAAAACTAGTCTGATAAATAAATACATATATATATGTTAGCACATATATTTTTAAAACAGAGTGTGAAAAAATTATATTAATTGGGCAGAAAAAGTGCAGATCTGAGTGGTGCTGTTTAGAGAGCTATGCAGTATACTGCAGCACACATTTGAGGTTGGGATCAAAGGGGAAGAAGTCTGGCAGGAGCTCTGTGCCTGGTGAGTGTCTGTAGTTTGCACAAATGAATGCACAACTTTCTAGCACAGCCTCTGCAGCACAAGATGCATTAATATAATCTAGAGATGCAGAAACAAATGCTGTCTTGCTGCAGCTGGAAAACATGATCCTCTTAGATGTGTACAGAACTGAACATCCCATCTATGTCTCTGTGCTGCTGTGATCATCTCTCCTCTTTTTCCTTCTCCAGAAGAGGTTGTTCATACCATGCTATGTTTTCGAGTGGAGGACAAGGAGCCTGCTGCTGACCTGCAGGGTAATTGCAATAAAAAAGGTAGGATAGTATTCTGAGAAGTGGGATTCTCAGAGTTGGCAGGTAAGGGAAAAGGAGCATGGAGACAAGGGTGAGAGAAGTTTTGCCATGAGCCTCTGGGCGCCCTGCAGAACAGCACCTCTGGTGTGTTTGCCTTGGCTTTCACTCGGTTTCCCAAGTAACATCAACCCTCTCTCCTTTAAAGACAGGATATTTCCTGCTGGGGAAGGGGAGCCCACCCCTGGGAATGGAGACAGTGGTATGGTCTGGTGGTGGGGGTGCTGCAGCCTGTTCCAGAGCATCCTGGTGACTGGGTTCTCCCTACATGCCTCAGAGCCTGGAGAGGAAGAGGAGACCATGGAGCAACATATGAGATGAAAAAGCTGCTGGTTTCCACTGAGCTTTTTGAGAGACACTGCTTTAAGAAGAAATAATGATCATGGAAATGTTTGAGGTATACGGCCAGAGGTATATGGTAATATCCTTATAATTAATTATGTGACTAAATGAGTAATTCTCCTAGCCTGCCATTCTGTCTAGAAGAGACAGAAAGAAGTCATAACTTTTTGATGTGCTTAGAAACCTTTAATCTGATGACCCCTTCAGTACAGCCCCTGGTTTTCATCACCCCAAGTAAAGAACAGTCTGAAGATGATGACAATTTGCCAGTCACAGTGTGTAACACTACTTCTAATTCTCTTCAGTCAAGTCCATCTTTAGGTTTGATCCATGCCGCAAAGCACTGGAATCTACACAGCCTCTGCAGGGGCCAGCAGCTGCTTCATGGTCCTTATCCTCTAGGAAATGAATATGTCTTAGTATATAAGCTGCCTTATCAATGTCTCATGCATCAGCTCTTTCCTGTCTGCTGGTTTAAAGACATTTGGATATCTGTAGTCTCCAGCAACACCTTTGTATAGTAATAATAATAGTAGAAATAATAGTAATAGTAGTAGTAATAGTAATAATTACTAAAGGATTCAAACAGGCAATTGCTTTTGTTCTTGGAGAAAGGATGACCAGCAAATCACATTCTTATCCAGAAATATCCAGATTCATCGTGCTTTATCAGTATATGTATCCCATCTGACATCAACTCAGGATATTTCTCTGAGTTTTCCCCTCTCTGTAAGATGGAGGCAAAAGAGACATCTGCTTCTCAAAGTACATTGTAAAATTAAATGCCTTTCTGTTTTGAAGCACTTTAATGCAATATGAACAGGAGCCATAAAGTACCTCAAATTGAGTGAAAGAATCTTTTATTATACACATTTTAAGAAAAAAGCCCCTGCAGAATAGACGTGGATACTTTATCAATTTTCCTACCTTCCTTTTGAAATCAGTTATGCGAGATAAATTTGTAACTTCACTACATTGATGCTTTTTTTCTTTCTTTCATTCTCTTTGCATATCTACAATTTATTGGAACTTCCATGTCTCCTTTCAGTCACATCACTTTTTCCTATACCACTCTTTAGTCAGTCAAGCCACTGATTTATTTCAGCTTTGTAAAACGGACACCTTTTCAAGTTCCCAACATTTATATTGCAACCCATATCTTGTTTTGTCTGTACACAGCAAATGCAACTGGATTGAAGTCACTAGTACCACAGCAACTCCTAATTTTTTAGATCAGTGAGAACTCTGGCCTTTCTCATGCTCAGGAAAAGAGAGCAATGGGAAAGAATGAATAAAACAAACAGGTAATTGCTCTACACACACTTATGTGCAAAAAAAAAAAGCTTCAAACAATTTCTCTCTGCTTTCAAAACCTAGGTTTGCTCCTGCATGTTCTTGACTGAGATAGAGACCACGAAGGATGTTGGTCCTGTAGGCCATAGGTCCCTGCAGTCCCTAGTCTCAAAAAGGGAAAACAGAAACAAATTTCCCAGTACCAACTACTCAATTACACCCTTGCTGTCAGGCGAGGTGTTCCATGAAGTGGGTTGGTGTGTTTTGGACATGTCACTGAGTGATGCATTTAATCAAAAACACCTTGCAGTTGTGAGCCTTGGTTTTGTTTTTTTTTTTCTTTTTTCCATTTCCCCTCTTTTTTATTCTTCTCCTTTTTTTCCTTTTCTTTTTTCTGTTTTTTTCCTTTTTCTGTTCCCCTCTTTTCATTTTCCCTCTCTCTCTCTCCCCTGAATAGCTGAATCTATTGAAAAGTAAATCCCCTCCTTCAATTACTTTAATATGCCTTCATACCATGTTTGCTCTACTTTATTTCTCAGCTTTGTTATTTCCACTCCCCAGTAAAATCTATCACCTTTGAGTGAGTTATTTGCTTTTCTGGACTGCAGCAAATACCACCCACTCTGTTAAGGTCAGGCTCCAGCTCCTTGACTTCTCTATTGTTCCGTCCCTTCCTTACCCACTCTGTCATTGCAGTACGACAGCTCCAGCTGGGAGGGCAGGGAAATCACTCCCTCAAGAGCAGTTTATCACAGCAATAAATGTTATGTGTTTTACTAGGATGCCATCAAAGTTCACCATCACACCATCATGCTGAAGTAGAAACAATTGTTTCTTTTATTCATCTATTATATATACTTTACTGGGTAGGTGTCTATATCCTGCAGAAATCAGTATCCTGAAGGGACAAGGCACTACTTTGAGCTTCTGCTGTGATGTGAAAACTACAGAATTTGGAGTGAGAAGCATCATAATATTTTAAATTAATTACTGCTTCTCAGTTTTCTTCCTGTTCTCCCTGCTGCCTCTGCCTGGGCTTTAATTACTTTGCTCACACAGGCATCTCCAAAGTCACATCATTAAAAAGTATTTTTGGCCTTTACATTTCTTTCAGGTTATTTGCCTCTTTTTATAGTACTGGTAGTGTCAGCTCTGTTAATTTTAAAGAATAAGAAGCCTGAAATTTTTGTGATTGCAACTGGTACTCAGCAGAATGTGACCAGTTTTCTGAATTGACCTGTCATTCATGAAACTATTTTAATTTTAAATTTTTTTAGATACAAGAGAGAAAAGTGAAGCCTTTGTGCTTACATTCCATCTTCCTACTAAATATTGATATTTCCTCAGCCAAGCAAGCTTAATAAAAACTGAGAATACACTTTACTACATTAATTTCATCCTGCAGAATTCCTTGTAGCAATATGAAAACAAGTTGTTGAATGTGTGACAGGGTAATTCACTGAGCACGAAAGGAAATTGCTAAAAACAAAAAGAAATTTGTTATACTCTAAGCTCTCTGTGACATATGAGAGCTCCAGTATTCTGTTGGGAAAAATGGTCAGCAGCCTTGCACTGACATATGTTAGGTATCTCTATTCCCTGAAATGCAGGTTTGGATTGACTGAAACTATCTGAGGATTTAGGTTAAATTCCTAGCAATGTTTTCAGTCAAGAACATGAAGAAAACATTTGAAAAGCCAGAATATTTAATTACAACTTTTTTTTCTATAGAAACTCCTTTCATTTTTAATTTTTGATTTTTTAACTTTTTTCCTTCAGAGCTCTGTGTGTCTAAATCTGGCTAAATTTAGTGAAGGGAAGAGAAAGCAACACCCAAGTCCAGTGTTTGGAGCATCTCCTCCTCTTGTCTCTCTCTTCTCAGGCAGAATGGGATGGCAGCTCCTCTCACTCCCTCTGCCCTCTCTTGCCAGTGGCACTGCAGTTACCTACAATGATCAGTGCAGAGACAGCACTGTGGCTGCCAGTGCTCCTTGACACCCATTTCATCACGAAATAGAGTCTCAAAGTCAAGCTAAAACATAGCCAGCACCCCTTAAAATCACCTCACTGGGGACCTTTGTAAAGGCAGATCAGGGATTCAGTGATAGGGCTTCATGCCCCTGTCCCCATTACCAGGCTAGGTACCCTTGAGAAAACTAAATATTCTGCTTATGTGCTGCTGGAATCTTACTTTTGGGACCACTGTATGGTTTATTTCATTTCACGTTATATAGGAATGTCAGCTGCAGACGAACTGGAGAAAACTTTGCTTTAACTAATGAATCTTATCATGTATATCGAGTCTGCAAGAAGAAGAAAGGAAGATGCATCACTGGGGATGAGACTCAGATTCAAAGTGGTAAATATCGAGTGCAAAAGCAGTGGATCATTAAATGAGGTGACACAGCAGGGCTGCTCATATTGGTGTCCACAGCTGTTTTCTTTCTCCTGGTATGATCAGTGTTCACTTGTTGGTGCCTGATTCAACTGCATTTAAAGCTTTTGACCAAAAGGCAGAGAAGGACAGTATTTTCCTGCTACATATTTTCCCATGTCTGAGGTTTTTTTTCTGATGGAGATAGATATTTGGCCACAAATATTGTAAAAAGGTTGTGTCCTTGCCTCTATGGACTTTAAAGAAAGAATGCTGACTGAGGGTTTACTCTTTGATTAATCAAAATGTGTAAATTCTTGAGCTTAGGAGCAGTAAATTGCCTAATGTTCTTTCCTAAGCACATTCCTATTAGGATATAGGGTGACTTCCTACCACCTTGGCTGTTGAGCAGCTACTGGCACGTAGTTCCAGGACCCAACCAGGGTTTGGGGCTGTTTCCTGATGTGTAGTTTGGTGGTAAACAGTTGGAACAAGAACAAGAGCTGAATGAGGTTTTTCAGGTGAGAGGACATTTGTGAGGCACTGAACTGACTTGGGTCATTGCATGGTTTCCATGGGTTCAGTCAGCTCCAGTGAGCACAGGCTTTGTCCTCCGCCAAACTCCTCAACTAGGGTCTCAGAGGCCTTTGAGTGCCTGCAGAGTTAGTGCAGTTTTTTATGGAATATATGTATATATATATGTATATAAACAAAGTGTGGATTTATTTATTACAGCCAGCTGAGACCAAAGTCAAAGAGACAGCCTCTTACCCATCTCAGCTAACTGCAAAATGCGAGATTATTTAAATTCAGCACATTAGCAAAGCTTTGCAGTAAAGGCATAAATGGTTGTGAGCTAGCTCTAATGCCTTCCGAGGTTATCAAAAATTATTTTACTTCCATTTTGGTTCACATGGTCAGATCCCAGAGACCAATAGCTCAGTGGTTCTGGGAATATGCAGGTGCTCTTCTAGTCAGCTAACTTGTGTTTAATTTGGTTTGAAGTGTTGCTTCTGGTCAAGGGAGTGACTATGGCTTCCTGTGTTGAAAAGCTTTTCACATCCCTTCCCTGTGTAACAAGAGCTATTCAATAAAATTATGCTCTTCCTGCCATTACCTTTTAGAGCTGTGTTACAGCATATCCAAAATAGCTCACTATGTTGAACTTCAAAATTAAAAACAAACAAACAAACACATTATGGAAAACCTTATGAAGCTTGTAGTCCTTTTGCATAGCTGTGCTATCTGCAGTTTAGACCTCCGCGTGCTCAATATGAGCACGTTTGCTTAAAATGGGGTCCAAATGATAGATGGAATGGCTACCTCATATCTTGGGAAAACATTTAAAAGGGTGTTTTGTTTCTGTGAGCACATTTGGGGTTTGATGTAATAGAGCTTGCAAGAGTTGATATAGAGAAAATTATTGCTTCTCAATAAAATTCTCCATTTTTATTGGCTCACATACAGAGAGTGGCAGCCAGCTGATAAAATACTTGGTGGAATTTTCTTTCCATCTAGCCATGTGCTGCTTTACAACTATGAAGTGTGTCCTTTTTTTAAATTGGGCAAAATTATGATCATTTGAAAGAATTTTGTTTTGTCATACTACACTTTATGTGGAAGTCTGCATATTTTGTGCTTTAACTAAAATTTTGTCTTTTAAACCTGGTGCCTGTGACAGTAAAGTAAAAACATAACCATAAAAATAATAGTACAAATCTGTTATCTCTGTCAGATACTAACTGGAAAAGTAAGATGCATATTCTGCAAAAGCATTTTTAGCTTTTCACATGCTATTTGAATTCCTTGTAGAATGTCTAGTTAAGGAGATATAGGAACACGTACATATATACATAATATGGCTTTGTGAGACAGAAACTGTAAACAGCATTTGCAAAATATTACTTCATCAGGGCAATGAAAATCTAGAAAACAGATCAGCTCTACTATCTTCCCCAAGATAAACACAGACTTCCTCAGAAATTTAAACTCTGTGGCATTACTTGCATTTACAAATAACAATTGCTTAACTTTCCAGAATGGAAATTTTTCCTTTTCCTACTAATTTACTTACTGGAAAGTATGAAACATTTTATTGCATTAAACTGTAGGTGGTTCTTTTTCTTTGTTCCCGAAGGGGAATTTGATTCCTCAGCTTTAGGGCCAGAAGAGGACCTAGCTGGTGGAGTTTGAGGTGCCTGCTCTCTGGAACAATTGCCATTCTCTCCATCTTCCCAGGCTGTGCACAGAGAAAGCTGGGTTGCCCTAGGAGAGAAGCCCCTACAGTCAGAGTTACACAGAACTATCCAGGCACAGAGCACCTAAACATTTTCCCTCCTGCAGTGCTGCAGGAGAGGCTCCCCTCTGTGTGGTACCCACAGGTACTTCAGGGGACATCTCCAACAGTAAGAGTGAAAAGTCTCTTTTCTACCCAAGACACCAAGGAACACTCTCCTGGTGGGTAATTGTGGAGGCACTAGAAAGCACCATCTGACAGTTTGCACTGTTGCTTTTGAGGAATTAAAGCCTGGCAACAGAGTAGGTTGTGTTTTCTGCACACAAAAAACCGGCATCTTCTCCAGGCACTAATTTCTCTGGATGCTAGTTTCTCTGTCTGGCTGACAAGACAGCTGAGTCCTCCTGCAATTCTGGCAGATGTAGCTGCCAGAGAATCGTAAAAAATTTTTAAAAAGCAGGAAGACAGTTGAGCTTGATGGTAGAGGGCTCAGCCCTTTACTTCAGCAAAGGTTGGAGAACCACAGTTTTGTATATAAATAGCAATGTATCACCTGAACTTTACATGCTATTTCCTTACCTACCCACTGATTGCAGTGACATTTTGGCTAGAATTAAGGAGGGGCTAGGCTCAGCTGAGTAAAAACCTGCTTATCTGTGGCAAGGCAAAGCAGTTCAATGTTGTTCAGATCTGGCCTGGTAAATTGTAGGGGTACCAGGGTACTAATGTATTGCTTTCTGGGCAAGATGAAGATGAGAACAAGATTTAAGTAGTGACTGAAGTGTCTAAGCCCATTTCTTGTCTCAGGTCTGTACTACTTTTGTACAAGCGATACGCTGAGTCTTTCCTCTTCTCTGGACGTGGAATTTACCAACTACCTTAGCTTTCACATCATTTTGGTTTGCTGGTCACAGGACGCTCCCTCTGGAATCTTCTGTTGGCTAGATTCAAGGTGGTGGGGAAACATGAAGATTATAGCAATCATTTTCATATCCCTTGTAGTGTACATCATGACTGGTCTGTCCCCACAGCCATGGAAGAGACAAATTCTCTGACTGCTCCTGCAGAGGCTGGAAAAGAGTACAGCAATGGGAGAGAGCCTTAGTCACGAAAACGATTTATTTTAATGTGCAACATCCTCTCCACAGAAGCCCTGAGGGAGACATTGATGTGTTGGCATGTTCCCAGCTGATGGGTGTGATTCACCTGACTCGCCCCCTGAAGTGTATCCACATAACATCCACAAGTTATATACATAAATCAACTTTCACCTGAAGAATGGGAATTCCTTGTTGTCAAATGAATGTGAGCTGTGAATAACCTGCAAAGTGTATTATAGCAGTCCTGAATGGCTGTCAGCTTTCCAGAGGGTTATGCTGTTAGCTGGAAATGTCTCATAGTTCAGTTCCTAGAGTTTTCCAGACCTAAAGCCTCCTCTGAATTGTCAAACATATCATTGTCACCAGAGACAGCTGGCACAGGAAATAATGCCGTGAAAAATCAAATGATACAACATTTTTGCAAAACCTTTTACAAATCTGTATTAAAGCCAGTCTTTTATTTCTTATTAAATTAGCATCATATTATGCTGAAATTTTTATGCACTGGTTGAAGAGTTACAGCTAAATGATATTACAAGTCATTATGGCAATATGCAGCAGCACTGACCCAGACTAGTCTCCCAGTCCTCCAAACCTTATCCATTCCACACTTGGTTTACCACAAAAATGGTCTGCATTGCTGTAAGCTTAAAACAAGAAGACACACTTTTACATCAATTCTGTAGTTCAAATGTGCAATGATGATTTAGTTAACAGGAAGCAGATTCAAGCCTGCTACAGACACTCTGGCAATTCGGCAGATATTAGTTCTCGATTCTTCCAGAGCACTGAGTGAAAGGAGATATCCTTCTCTGGAGTATGGAGAGAGCCAATTATGAATCCTAGGAAGTATTTAAATGGAAATACTAGGTTTTGAGTAAATTAACTGTAATAATGAAATTCATTTCTGTGATTCCCACTGCTGGGAATCACTTCCTAACAGAAAATTATAAAGACAGAGTCCTCTTCTTGGGTGTACAGAACAGGACAGCAGGCAACAGACACAAACTGGAAAACAGGAAATCCCAACTCAGTACAAGGAATTGTTGGACCCTGGAGCAGGTTGTACAATCCCTGTCTTTGGAGATATTGAGAACCTGGTTGGACATGATGTTGACTACCTGCTCTAAAAACCTTCTTTGAGTAGAATGTTCTAGGTGAACCCCTGAAGTCCCTTCCAATCTATGTGTTCCTCAAATTGCCTCTGTGCAAGAGCTGTGTGTCCTGCAGCACTGTAGCAATAGGAGTGTGTTGCTGACACCATTCAGTGAAGAAAGGGAGGAAGCAAGGTTGCTTTAAGTGGAGTTTTCTGGAATATACCTGAACAATGTGCTGGAGAGGAAGGGGAGGTGACTTAGTCAGATAGGTGTTGGTTTCTGCATAACATTGTCATTTTGGGAAGGGTTTAAAAATTTTTAAAAATATTTTTATTGATGCACTTATTCTTCCTTCTGCCTCCTTTAGTGAGGTCTAAACTAGAACTAAACATATATTTTTAATGCATGTAGTCACAGAGACAAATGAACTATGTCAAATACTGTTGGGAATAAGATCCAGCTGCAGCAAGAGGTCAAGTAACTGTTGTGAAAAGAGACAGGAACATGGTGAGACGGCAAGAAGTTGTAAGAAGTGCAAATAGAAGACACTGCCACAGATGGAAAAGACCCAGTGATGCTTGTTATCACCTTTGCATTTCTAGAGTGTTTACTATAGCAGAGCACAAGAGCCAATGGCATGGTCACTGAGCAAATGCGTGGGGGTTGCTGTTGACCACAGAATCACAGAGTATCCTGAGTCGGAAAGGACTCACAAGGGTCATTGAATCCATCTCCTGGCCCTGAACAAAACGGCCCCTAGAGTTATACCATGTGCCCAAGAACCTTGTCCAAATGCTTCTTGAACTCTGTCAGGCTGGTGCTGTGACTTCTTCCCTGGGGAGCCTGTTCCAGTGCCCAAACACCCTCTAGGTGAAGAACCTTTTCCTGACATCCAGCCAAAATCTCCCCTGACACAACTTCAGGCCATTCCCTCAAGTTCTATCACTGGTCACCACAGAGCAGAGATCAGTGTCTGTCCCTCCTCTTCCTTAGGAAGTCATAACTGCCATGAGGTCTCTCCTCAGTCTCCTCTTCTCCAGGTTGAACAGACCAAGTGACCTCAGCTGCTCCTCACACAGCTTCCCCTCAAGGCCCTTCACCTTTGGACATTCAAATGATGCCAGCAGGTTGTCAGGAAAGTTTAGATAGTGGAACTAGACAATGTGATTCTTTAGAGCAATAAGTAGTATTTTAGTAATTGCTTTCAGAGTGAGTTCTGAAAGATTACTTGTGACTGCCCATACAGGGTGTATTTCTTGCATTACTCTTATTGGAAGGAGTCTCCTTTTGAGGCATTGGTGTAGTACTTCTGTGACTTGGTTGATGACTGTCATTCATTTCTTCAATAGATTTGGGTTATTATCACTGACTTGCTTCAAGCAAGACTCTTTAAAATAATGCTTCTGACAACAACTGAAACACTTACAAAAATGAGCATTTAAAAATTATTATAATCCTAGTAATGCCAAGAGCAGTGCTTTCCTCTTTCTTTTTTCTTCAGATTCACATTCACAAGTGTGTAGAGATGTCATTTATGTCCTAGACACATTAATTTCTGATTTTTGTCCTTTAACTCTCTTAATTGGAAGAAAGTATGTTGCTGCTGATTTATGAACTCTTCAGAAGTGCCAGGGATCATTTTAAATGTACACAGCTGCTCTGCAGTAGTTTAACTTGGCAGATAGTATTAAACCATTGAATTGTGTCATTTATTTGTGTATGCACACAATAAGTTCCTTGTGCAGGTTCTTCAGAAAAAGTCTCAACGTTGATTCAGAAATGTGGCCTAAAAATAACCTAGCCCCATGATTTATTGTTTTGGTGCTTGTCTCCAAACAGTACATCTAAAATGAAGAATGAGATACCGTGTATACCCCAGATAAGGCAACGGAGTGGAAACCATCCGTAAGAGGAGCCGTAGACCAAGGTCTGAAATGGAAAAGTTCCCAGGGTGAATGAGCAAGCACGAAGGGAATCGACTCGTGTGGTTGGCATTTGGGAACGCTGCAACTTATTTCATTGCTAGGCAAGGGAGTGGGTGACGCTGTGTAGTGAGAAAGAGCAGCAGTCGTGACAGCAGTATCACTGGTTGTAGTGGAGTATAAATCAGGGCAGTTTACTCTGTCATTCCATTCAGGGCATCATAAAAGTAACACCTGTCATCTGGAAAAAATCTAAACTCAGAGAATAATATAATGCATTTTGCATGAATGTATAAAATCCTACAGTACCAGAAAATAAAACACTTAGAAATTGAGTCTTTATACTAAGGGGTGACATCTGCAAATATATTCTATGATCAATACTATGTGACTTGATTTATGTCTTAAACTATTCTGTAGGGGGAAAAAAAGTAGCAGTATAGATTCTATTATAGCTCTAAGAAATAACTTTTTAGGCCATGTTACTAATCTCTTTGATCCACACCATTTAATGTATTGGAAAGCAGAAGAACTTCCCTTATTTCTCCTTTGGCTGTAAAATGGACTGAAAACAGCCTTCAGGGAATTGCAGATTCAGTTACATCCTCAACAAGCGAACCTAATGGGCAGTGTTTAAAGACTGATTGATAGACATCATCTCTTGATGATCATAGCAGAACTTTTTAGGCTGCTGATTGCAAGCACAGACATTCTGGAAAGCAAAATTTATGCTTGCCAGGCTTTTTTTGCCGTGTTTTGTCTCCTCTTTTCTTTCCTCCCCTCAAACCAGATTTCAGCAGTCAGACCTGGAAGTCAGCAACAATGGCCAAAACTCCCTAGCCAAAGACTATTATCAGCCACACAAGTTTCAAATATTTTTCTTTGGTAAATGGTCTAAAATACAGAAATTTAAAATTAAATAGAAGATAAGTTTGTCCTAAAGCTCTAAGAATAGTGAAACTTTCGCACATTGGAAGCTTTAGGAACTATGGGAAGGTGGGTGCAGAATTATTTATTCATGATGAGTCAGTTCTGTCATATGCTACTGTCACAAAATCTCCATGTGCTCTGGGTATGTACAACATGGAAAATCAGTTGTTTTCAGGAGGTCATGAAATTTCTGTTGTCTTGTTATGAAGGGCTGTGAAGCATAGATTTACTTTTTTTAATCGAGGATCAGTGTTGTCAATGTCTGATGAAATTGAGATATCAGTCAGATTTCCCTTTCTATTCCTTGCCTTGTGAGGTGGCAGCTTGGTGCTACCTGTGAGGCAGCTGTGGAACCACTCAGCTGCCTTACCCAAAATATCAGTGTGAAGAAACTCAGACCCTCCCAGGGTGCAAAACTGGAGCACCCTGATTCTGCTGCTCTCAGGAAACTGGGCTACTGTGCTACCACTCAGAGTGATAAAGCAAAAGGTATTATCAGTGATCTGAGTGAAGCACCTGAACACTGCTGCTTGTCTTCTTACACAACCCCAGGCCTCAGTGTGAATAAATAAGGCCCACATACTAATACTGGATCTCTGCACTGTGGCAACTGGGTTGCATATTTATGAGTCGGTGGGCAGAGCACTGGAGAGATCTCTCTGGCCATCTGAGTCATTTGGAACTTCTTGGTCCCATTCATCATTCCCACTAATATGTACAAACCACAAATCTGGTCTATAGTGTTTTTCTGACTGCTACTTCTTCATTGCAGTGAGTTTGGAGGTTTTTTTTGGAGCACACTTTGTGCTTTGGAGAAAAGAAGTTTTTTTCTTAAGACAACAAGAAAGGAAATAAATGTCGATGTAAGTACAGAACAGATAAAAAATTGCCTTGGTAGATTGGTGTTTTCTTGTTAAATCATCTACTTTTAAATTGGACTACCATAGTATAAGGCATTTTAGTGAATACTTTTTTTGGGGGGGAGGATAATTAATACATCTTTATGTTGACATTGCCCACAATTATCTAATTTTAACATTAAAGTGTGGAGGGAAATGTTGGAAGTGTCCTCTGTGCATCACTTCACTGCCATACAGGCCCAGCACAATGAGCAGAACAATAACAACCATCAGTTTGCCAAAGCTGCAGCTACAGCCCCAGTGAAATGTCGGAGAATGAAACCTATACCACTGTTACAAACATAGTATTTTCAAAGAAAACTTATTATTGGGCCAATGGTTCAGATATTCCATGAATGTTCTTCATTCCATCTTGTTCTTCATGAGCAAAAGTTGTGTACCACAGTTTCAGGAAACAGACAGCAAGTCCAGAAAACACCTTTAAACCTGAGCAGGACTGAAGTTTCTTTTTGTGGGATGTCAGGTTTATAGCACTGGCATTAATGACACACTGATAACCTGTAGCTAATTGAATAATGCCCTTATTTAGAACTAAATTTCCTGTATTATATGGACTGCCTGTGATATGGAGGGGTAGAGCCATACCACAGACTAGAAAGCACTGCAAAAGTCACTCCTGCAAGAGATTTGATATTGGGTAATTGTTCTTAAGGAAAACTCTTCCGAGAAGAGCTAGTTGTCTCTCTTCTTCAGTCTCAGAAGGTAGATGACAGTGTCATGCCCTTTGCCGAAGACAAATTCCACTTTTGCATCAGTGAAAATCCACATTAACAAGCATAATAAGTCCTGAAGCATCTTCTTATGGACAACCATATAAAGAGATATGTAGGGCACAGGATATAGCCTTACTCTTCATAGATCCTTCTGCTTTTTCAGTGGTATGGTCTGGATACCTCTCGGTGTGTTTAAAATGCAAAGGCAGATTTTGCTGCTCTAACTTGCTTCTGAGCTGGTACTGAAGAGGGGCACACTTTTGACTGTGATTCCAAAGCCTGTCAAATATTCCACTTTGGTTTAAACACCTTTCACCAATCCAAATTAACTGGATTAATTAAAGAAAATACATGCCCGAACATCCTAAAATATTTTGAAAATTCTCTTCTTTGGCCTTTCAAATAAAAATTATGACAGCAATTTTTAAATCCCAGCTTTTGCATGGAAACCAACAAACCAAAATGCTGTTTCTTGTGCAGAAGTAAGAAAAATCAAGTATCTATGCTTGGGAGGGTGTCAATGTTTTTAACTTGTGCCAGAGTATATTGCTGGCAATTTTTGTTAGGAAGAATCTGAAGGTACCAGAGGCAAATAGTAAGACCCTCACCCTGAGAGAATTTTGAAAATGCAGTTATGCTGCAGAGATACCAGATGCAGATCAGTGGAATCAAGCACTCAAATCCTGCCTATCAGCTGCAAGCGTGATCTAGAAAATGATGGAGAAAACCTGTAAGCCAAGTATCACCTTAGAAACCACAATATCTTCAGCTGTTAGGATAAGTAAAAAATTCTGGTTTTAACAATAAATATTGGTAGTCTTACTGTTTTTTAGATAATTATTTTGAAGAAGGAAAGAAACCAGTGCAGTTGTCATCCTTGCTGAGCTGAAATTTATTTCCCTGACCTCTAGAAAAAAGCCTTGCCCGCTAAAGGCTGGTTTACTGAGTATTTCTGAGTATGGGCATGCAATGTTTTTACAATGAAACATAAAACCAAGCAAAACTCCACCTGGGCTCAGTTTTTTTTTAATGAGATGGAAGTTCAGATTTGAGTTTACCAAAGATTGATGATTACTGGAGATAAATTTGTGGTTCAGGTTTGAAATATAATTCTCTGTATGCTAAAACACACATTCATGGCAGATATAAACTATTCAGGTAGGGAACTTGAAATGCTGAACTATTTCTAGGGTAAGTCCCTCTAAAACCTCATTTTTCCAATTCTTATTTTCTGTTCAACTGTATGTTAGAGGACACAAAATTTACACAAAATTGGAATTGTGCTAACTACAGACAAAATAAATTGCTCCTCTCCAAAAGCCTTCCCCTAGGTGTGTTTGAAAGGTCAGGTTAGAACCTTTTCAGCATTGCATGGTCTAAATTAGTCCTGAGCAAGGATCGTACATTAATCAAAATGAATGAAGATTTTCCTTTAGCTGGAGTGATGAGGTCTGTGGTATGTGAGCAGAAGGATGTGATTACTGCTCATGAGGCTATATCCAGACCAAAACCAAAATCTGCTCTGCTACACTGGTGTAAACCAGCAATAACTCAGCTAGGTATTGGGATTTATAGCACAATGCACTGGAAGTCATAAACTGATCCACCTCAAAAAATGTTCTTGGAAATTAACATTCACTGGTCATTTTAGCATCTGTGTTACTATTTTAATAATACAAATATATAATTAATTGAGAATTTGGTAGGCATGCTGTACAGACAAATGCAGGTCCATTCAGGGCACTGGAGGGCAAAGGGATTAGTCTAAATCTTTAGTGCCACTTTTGGGCCCTTTCGTGCACTTTCTCAGCTCCAGAACAACAACCTCTGAAAATCCGGCTGTCCCTTCTCCTACTGCTGTGCTTTCCACCATGTCTGTAAAACAAACCTCTCAGACCTGCTTCCCAGAATGATAAATGACTCAGGCAGTGAAAGTTAGCAGAAAGGCATCATCTGATAATACATCTGGTGCTGCCTCCAGGATCCAGCACTACAGCCCCAAAGCCATAGAAAGCTGGATGGATTGGACAGTCCTGAGACACAGGTGAGGGGTTATGACCTCATGAGTCAGCAGCCAAATGTTGTGTTAACATGACAATTTTATTTATCAACACTGTTAAGCAATAACTGTTTCAAAAATTAGAACTCTTTCTAACACCTGATGCTCAGCAGTTTTAGATGTAGGGTCATATCACTGTCAGGACATAGCTGAAAATTATCTTATTAAACTACATTTTGGGGATGGAAAGTCTGTGGAGAGCTGCTACATTGTACTGCAGTGGTGCAGTACACCTCATGGGAGGCAGTGTAGCTGCACTGGAGCAGTCTTTGCTTCCCTAAGAGCACAGGCTTTAAGTCAGGGAGCCTTCAGCTTTGTTATAGTTGGCCAAAGTTTAGGACTTACTATCATCAGAAGACTTTTCCCAGACTCATTTCAGCATAAATGTCAGAGTTTCACACCCCTTCTTGAGCCCTCCTTTTGTTTTCCTCCAGGTATTCCCTGCAGGGTCTGTGGGTGGAAGGGTTCCTTTGGCAGTCTGCCTGTTCCCAACAGGCAGCAAGAGCCAGCAAACACCTCTGGAGGGACTGGAGATGTGCTTCCCCAGCAAACTGAGAGTGCATTCTCACCTACTTCAGCTGTAATGCTGTTCTGCTGGAGCTGCTGCTGGGAATTAGCAGTATCAAAAACAGAACGTGAAATCAGATTTGGACAAATCTTGTTAGCTATTATTTAATTTGTCAGTTTATTGTGTCTAATACCATACATGTGAGCCAGAATAATAGAGTGTGTTTTTCAGTGAGGCACTCATGCAGGACTGACACAATTAGTGAACGTGGTTTTTCATAACACTAGCATTAGAAAGAAGTTTAATGAATAGAAGTCTTTTCTTAGATGTTGCTATAAAGTATGCTGACTTAGCTATAGACAAATCACACATATATGTAATTTATTTTATTTTATATATATATATATATAATTAAGGAAAACAAGATACAATTCAACAAAATTTGAACTTTCCCTTCTTTATGTCTTTGCCCTCATTTGATTCCAAAGAGCCGGACATTCTGTTCTCTTTATTTCTGTGAAAACTTATAAAATATAAGTCAATAATCCAGCAATTCTGGATTTAAATTCCTTGTTAAGTAGGTTAATTCTTTATTCTTGAAAAAAAATAAAATTAAAGAAAAGCTGAATGTAAGAATTGCAAATAGTAGCTGTATTATTCAAGTACTGACAGCTGCTCTTTTCCCAGGAGCTTTGTAATGCTGTATTTTTCTCAATGGGACTCCTATAACCTGTTCACATGTTTCATTTTGAGCCTTAGCTTTGCAGTTCTTTTTCCTCCTCAGTTAGTTTTAATGGATTGCTGATGTTAGTGCAAGTTGTGGGTCACTTCCTAGGCTGAAGATTGCCTGCTGACGCACAGAATTTTTAAAGAATTAGAATATTCTCATCCTCTAGTATCTTACAGTTGTAGTATGTTCTTTTTCTACTGGGGGTTTTATGGTTGTTCCAGAGGAGATAGAAAGAGGTTTGCAGGTGTGAGAAAATAAATATCTTGTGTATCCTGCCCAAGGGCATGGCTGCTCACTGGTTAATTTGGATAAATTAACCCAGGATGACATTGCTGTGACTGTGGGGCTTCCTCTGTCTTCTGGGTAGTTGGTTTTCTTCTCCCACAACCCAGCAATCTTTTCTCTCTTTTTTTTTATAGATAGCACTAAACTTTGTGCTACATTCCACAAAATAATCTCCATCTTCTGGACACGTCAACAACTTTCCATTCTCCATCTCTTACTTCATTGTGGCCAAATGCCTTGAAGTAGATGAATAATGGGTTTATTCTTTCTTTGACTATGTACCTTTATGTTATCTCTTGGAATATTTTTGGTTTGCAGGCTGGCACCAAAACAAATTTAAAAACATTAATAGACCTTCAAAACAAGCCACCTACACTTGGAAACCTTACTAGCAACTTGGTCTGCTTTATTTTGTTCATAACGTATTTTCAGATGTTTATCTTGGAAATTAGAACAGTGGCCAGTTCCAGCTTTCATGGCTGTCTTTAGTTTATTCATCTAAAAATGGCCACGGAAACTCAGATGTATTTCTAAGTACAATATTATGGTTCTCCATATCTGTTTGGAATGAGGTTGGAGGCATGGTTTCCAAGCAAGCTGACTCTTTGCTTTGGTCCCTACCCTGCCATTTACATGAGTGCAAAAGCAGCATACTGCAACTCTCTGGCTATGGAGTGCACGCCCAGTTTGAGCAGGCTCTGGCCCATAACTGGACATCTGAGCAGAGTGAAACTCCTGTGCAGAGTGTAAGGAAAGATAGAAACTCTCCAGAGTCACCACCTGTCCTCTGACAGGTACATTTGGGGGAGTTCTGGTCAGTGCTGGCTTTGGAGTAGTCCTGTCCCCGTTTCCCTAAATCCCTCAGCACAGTTTTTTGCAGCAGCAAAACCCTTCATTATACTTGCATTTGAGGGAAGCAGCATATGTTGGTAGTGCCCTCCCAGAAGTGGAGAGCAACTTCCAGGACTGTTTTTTGGAGGTAAGGGCAGAGCTGGGCACGAGCCATCAGATGTGCTGGCTGCTTCATATGGAGCCATCAGATGTGCTGGCTGCTTCATACGCAGCCATCCCTTGGCCAGGAAAAGGTACTCTGGCTTTGTGCTACCAAAGCATCCTCGTCAGAGACCCGATTTCAATGGCATCTGTGTCCTGAGAGCCAGTGAAAAGAAAGCTGGTTCCCCTTCATGAGGTTTTTGCTGTTCCCACTGTTACTATGATAATTTTCATATTTTGAATACAGTCCAAGAACATTTTGCATCTTCCGTTTTACTGTAGATATGAACAGCTGTTTGAAAAGAAACTGATAAATAGATGAGATCTTGTGTGTTTTCCAAGTATTCGCTTAACTACAATGACTGCATTGGGAAAAAGCGGTTTCTGGACTGAGACTTGATTTGTAAATAGCCAAATTATGCAAACACTTGATTTATGGTCCAGTGGGTAGTAATTTATTCAGTATCATGGGACTAGACTGCTAGTCTTGTATTCATTATTGATATACATAGTTAGAGGAAAATTAAGAGGATATTCTTCAGGAAAGTCTCTGTTCAAAGACAAATCTCAGGCTTGCTTTCTTCCATTGATAATTTATAAGTCCCCTGGAAAAACGTAATTTTCATCTCAGTTTGATTCTCAACCTTTTCACTTTGGCAACTAGAATTCCCACTGATCTCTGTGATCTGTGGGGACAAAATTTCATCCATGTGTATAGCCAACTTTAGGGGCACGGGTTGTGCTGATTTTGGCTGGGACACAGTCAATTTTCTTCATGGAAGCTGTGTTTTGGATTTTTTTCTGGAAAGAGTGTTAATAACACAGTGATGTGCTAGTTATTGTTGAGCAGGTCTTGCACAGTCAAGGCCTTTTCTGCTCCTCAGCCTGCTGTGACAGTGAGGAGGTTGGGGGTGCACAAGGACTGGGAAGGGATGCAGCCAGGACAGCTGACCTGCACTGACCAGAGGACATTCCAGACCATGTGGTGTCTCAGCAGATAAAGCTGTGGCAAGAAGGAGGAAGGGAGGGACATTTGCAATGATGGCATTTGTCTTCCCAAATCACTCTTACATGTGATGGGGCCCAGCTTTGCAGGAGAGGGCTGAACACTTGCCTGCCCATGGGAAGGAGTGAATAAATTCCTTGTTTGGCTTTGCTTGTCTGCACAGCTTTTGCTTTATTTATTAAACTGTCTTTATCTCAGTGCACAAGTTTTCTCACTTTTATCCTTCTCACCTCTCCCCCATTCCAGCAGCAGTGAGTGGGCAAGTGGCTGTGTTGCTAGCCAGGATTAAAGCATGATACAGGTATAGAAGAAATCTATTTAATTCCTAATGAGAACTGAGAGCTCCTTTCTATCTGTTGTCAAGGAGGTTGTTTCTCCTTCTCCAACAGCTAGTCCAGAATTATGTAGTTTTTAAAGAAAAATTCCAGCAGAGGTATTCAAGCTGGAGTTATTTGTCAAATTAGGCATGATACTTGTTTGTTGAGTAGTAACAAATGGAAAACTTCATGCTACATGGCAGAAGGAAAAATAAGGCTAAACAATTCTTAAGCAATGTTCAGATGTCAGGCAGGAAATTCTGCTCACATGGGACTGTATCATGTTGCTCACGTTTTTGCAGCTCTTTACCGAGAAAGGATTTCTGTTTCTTCTTAAAATATTGAAAGAGTTATAGTAGAGAGGTGAGAGGATGCCTTTAACTCTGGTGTCTACTGAGGGCAAACTCAGGCAAGACTCATATTCCTGAGCACAGTACAATCTGGGGCTGCCTGAACTTAGTGAATTTGGGGTGTAGCCTCACTAGAAGTGGACCTCCTGAGCATGACACATCCCAGGGGACTCTGTGGTGTCTGCCTTTGGGCAAAGAATTCAAGCCAGAAAAGGTGGGGCAGCCAAGCATGTCAAGCACATCAAGGAGGAGTGGGGAGAAAAGGTAAATGGAGGCCAAGTTTTTCAGTCCAACTGTGAGCTGGTGAAGACAGGAAACTTACTCCTTCCCCCTGTGGTGGTGTATATGGATTCATTTTACATCAGACAGGAACCTGTCTTTCCCCTTGGTTACCATCCTGATGATGCCAGCACACTCCTGTCAATTTAGGCAGAAGTTTGGTGTCCCAAACTGCAGAACTGCCAAGTTTTAGCTGAGAGCTGTGAGTGTCCCATTAGCCTGGTGGTTTTGGGATCCTTGTAAGAGGGTGAGTCCTGTCAGGCTGCAGGCAGACCAGGTTCTGTACTGCCCTGTTCCAGACCCCATGCTCTGAGCAGAACATTAGGAAAAAACAATCTGCTGCAAACACTTCTGAGCTTCTGGGCTCAATTCCCTGCTGCTGGGGGATGATAAGCATGCTGAGGGTAAGCTTAAGGAGCCAGGACCTTCAAAATATTAACCAACATCTCCTCAGCCAGATCAAGAAAGGATATTATCAGCACAACGTTTGCTACTTCTGTTAAGACTCTCATTCAGCAATAGACATCTATAATGTAAATTTCTAAATCTGAATTATCCTTTTAGAATCACTTTAGAGCAATTTGAAAGAAATATACACTTTTAAGGAGTACAGTAATTTCATGACTATAAGGCGCACCCTTTTGACTAAAATTTTGGCCTGAAGCCGGAAGTGTGCCCTATAGTCCGGTGTGCCTTATATAATGTACACAGTTACAAAGTTTGCCAGCCCGGAAGTGAGAGCCGCGAGGCGGGGGCGGTGCCATGGGAGTGCCGAGTAGTGATGGGGGGGGCGGCCACGGGCGGACCCAGGCACTGAGAGCAGCGTGGGCAGGGAGGCGTTACTACTTTGTTACTTTGTTACGTGCGGCACAGATCCTCACTGCAAAAAAAAAAGTGCGTCTTATAGTCCGGTGCGCCTTATATAATGTACAAAGTTGCTAAATTTGCCCCCTCCCAGGGGTGCGCCTTATAATCCGGTGCGCCTTACAGTCGTGAAATTACTGTAGTTTATTTCTCTCAAAAGGACTCAAACAAATGGATGACAGAGGTTTGCATCCAAGGAGGAAGGACCTTTAATTGATTACCTTATATCTGTATATGTGTTTTTTTTCCTGACTTGCTGTGCTGAACATAAATGCTGATGATAACATTGAGGGGTATGAAATCCATGGGGAATTTATTCCTGAAGCAGTTGCTCAGTTTAATAGGGCTGCTTAACTAAAGACTTCCCAATGTGTGCTGGCAAAGCACCATGTGAAAATCTGTGATTGTCTGTAAAGCAATGTGATTATTCAGTGCAAACCTGGATATAGGCTGAAAATGCAAGATCAAATGCCCATCAATGACAAGTCAGCTAGACAACCCAAAGGAACTTTTCACTTCAAGTACAGAATTCTTACTGCCTGTTTCCATGGATGTGTGCAGGAAGTTGCACGCCTGCTCTGCCCATGCTTGTAGTTGCTTGACAAGGGTCAGTTCTGGAAGCCATTTAACACCACAGCAAAGTCACATTCCTCATGTCTCCTTAGATCTCTGCTGTGCATCCTAGAAAGCCAGTCCCTTGATCCAATTTAGTGGCTAACTTTTAACTATTGCCCTCTCCCCTTCCTCCTTCCCTCTTTCCTCCCTTCCCACTTTCTTCCCTTATTCTCTCACAACTCTCTTTCTTCTCTTCCCACCTGACTGCCTCTAAGTGACTCAAATAATTAAAAACAATATATTGATTTTTTCATTAAAAATAAATAAAGGATGGGTCTGGTTCTTTCCCCTGAGGTTCTGTGCAGTATCTATGTCATTCATCCCTGCTGTATGACTTCAGTTTTTCCTGAAGGGAAGCAAGTTATGTGCCTATGCAGCAACCTTTGCATCCATCTTTGTAGACAATTTTTATTGAAATAAAACACATTGCAGCATAGTAGCAACTTTTGAATATAAGGAATCCTATAACAATAATTTTTAGGTAAAGGAACACATTGGTAACATAAAAAGGAACAGAGAAAGTACATACCTTTTCCCTAAGAGGATATTTAGAAGAATGATATGTGACTAGCAATGCAAATGCAAATAACGTGCATGGAGACACGGAATGGAGACAAAGTAAAAAAAAAATTAAAAAATTAAAAAATAAATAAATTGTTTGAATTGCCTACAGCTCTTGCTACAGCGCTATTTTTCTTGCTTGAAGAATTTTATACCGAGTTGATATTTCTTTCCACTTCATAGATGCATGGACTACAGAAATTACTTCATAAGGGATCTCAACTCCACTCACATTGTCATCAGACCTATAAAAATATTGGGCAGAACAACTTAGCTCAGTTTTTGTTGAAGCACTGTGCTGAGCTTCTGAAGGCATATGTTCTCTCCCTGCTTCACCATCAGTCCAGTGCCTTCACAGTATCTGTGCTACATTTTCCCATCTGGAGAGTGGGCATAACAAAAGTACTTGCTTTCTACAAAAGTAATAAAAATAAATAAATTTTAAAGGCTGGCAAAGACCCTATGAAAATACTTACTGTATTTTGGTGTTAAAAAAAAAAAAGCCTTCCAATTATAGCAGCTAATAGAAGCAAATTATTTCTAGGAGCAAAATACATCTTTGTGAAACTGAAGAGTTCACATTTACAGCTTTTTGGAAGACACGAATTTGCATGCAGACAGTGCTTTAACTTTGCCTTTTCACTTACAAAAATCTTTAGCATTATTCAGTAATTCAGGAAGTGAATTAAGTATAAAGGTGTCAGAGTGAAAATTTCATGGAGGAAGCGATGCAGAGGTCATTAGCCACACCAAAAATAATTGTGCCAAAATTCTTGAAATTGAGGTTTTTTTCCTGCAGAGAATATGATGCACAAGGAATAATTTCTTACCCACAGAACTTTTTTGAGCAGAGATGTTTTTGGTTAAGTTGCATTCCCAAAATTTGGACAGCCTTGCTCAAATGAGAATTGAACCTGATTTCCAACTCTGAATTTCCAGCTACTCTCAAGTAGACATACACTGAAGAAAGAAGCTGATTTGTTCCTGTAGCTCCATTTTGCAGCCTAGTGTGCAGTTCAACACACAGCCATAAAAAGAACTTTCACTCCTTCTGAAAATATGCCAATGGATAATTTAGGTGGCAACGAGTTAAGCTTCACTCTTCATCTTCAAAGCACTCATCAAGCCTCCACTGCTAGTCCATTTATATTTGTGACAACTTTCTACTGTAAGCAAAATTGTTCCTCTCAATTTGTGTCACAAACTCGTCTCTGTGAACTGGGTTTACGCTGTTAGAAAATATAAAGCACCCAGAGTGTACCAGCAAAGATGGGCCTTACTTGGTAGCTTAGGATGCTTTTACTTGTTCAAATAACCCTTGTGCAAGACTCATCTGACTTTAAATCTCTGGGTAAATGTAGGGAGTAAAAGTGTTGCTTTGTAAATTTGCTCCACAAATTACTTGTTCAGCAAGGTGCAGAGCTTTCTAACCTCTGTTGGCTGGAGACTGTGGTCAGAGCTGAAATTGCTTAAACAACTGTAATCTTGATTAATATTTGAACTGAGTGCATCTGCCTGGTTCCCACCTGACCTGGCACTGGGAGCTGCGTGGGCTCTGGACATTGAAAAAGTGGGCCAAGAAAAGTGAGCCTGCTCCAACTGGAAGTTGGTGGGGTGGAGTACACTGGGAACTGCTTTAAAAGAAAATGATTCTTTAATGGGAAAAGTGTGATTTTTCCAAGTAATTTGACCCGAGTGGAAACAAAGCTTGTCAGAGACTGTATTACGTGAAAATGTTTGCAGAATGATGTCAGTGTGTTAGCACTGTTAGCAGACAGTTGGAGCTTTATTCACAAAAAGGGCACATTTTCACTGCATATAGTAGATTCATAAATGAGACTTTCTGTGCACAAGTGAGCTCCATGAAAATACAGCCCTTCCATTTTGAGGAAAAAGACATTTTTTGCATAGATGGGCCGAACTATTTTGTGGCACTCTGAATGCAGGTTATCAAAGGGCCTTTCAAGGTTTCTTCATGGATATGAGTCCCTCTGAGCAAAGGTATGGGGAGAAGACTGGAGCACAGGCTCAAAGGCACTTTCCAAGGATGAGGTGTAGTCCACTGCTCTCATCATGGTGGCTCAGGTCACAGATCCCCCTACTTCTGCCTCCTGTGTCCTTGGCACTTATTTAGGGAAATGTGTAAGAAGCAAGGAATGTATGAAGTGATTAGTTCTCAGATATACTGCTGGGCCTCTGACAGTCTCCACAGCAACCACATCACACAATCCACTCCATAAGACAATTGGAAAAAGATGGGCTTGTTTGGGTGTTACCAGACTTTCTAGCTAGTTTTCTGCTGGAGATTATAAACTCAAGCACAGTGTGGACAAGCAGCAAGCACAGGGTGAGGGAATTGGAGGGATGCTTTGAAGAATCTGGTTAGGCTGGAGTCAGTCTCAAGTTTGGAGGCAGGCAGCCAGTCCTCAGTAATATTTGGGCGATGCTCAGCCATCCATGCACATGTGAGGGGGTGTCTATGAGTGCAGACTCACGCAGGATGGAATTCACAGTGCTGGGCAAGGGGAGGCAGAGGCTCCTTGGTCAGCTACTGTCTCAGCCACTTCTTTCTGTGCTCCTGCTGTTCTTTGCCTCAAAACCAGCAGTAAGGAGCCTGTGGAGGAAATCTTCCAGGAAAATCTTCAGTAAAGCCTTTTAATTTTCTGAGCTGGCCCTGGGTCCCCCCTTTGGGAATGAGGAATGAATATTGCCTGTATCATTTTCAGCTTGCTGCCATCAGTTTCTGTGGAATAAAATAATCCCCTTTCCCCTCTGCTCCAACTTCTCTGAAAAGAAATGATATATAATCTGCAGGTGGTCTGTGGGATGGTCCCTTGCCGGTGATTTCATTTTTGTTGCGGTGCAATATATTGCTATTGTTATTTGCACATCTTCAGTAGTAACATGCTGGGGAAATACAGATATTTTTATTAGAACAGGCTGAAGCATCTTAGCATTTGGGAATGATTTGGCTTTATGGTACTTGCTGTACAGGTTCAGTGTACACGTGTGCAAGCACATCTCTAACAGAAGATAAAACTTCTCCAGCATCTCTTCCTATGGTGTCCCATACAGGTTCCTACCCTGCACTGATCACTGGTGTCTGAAGTCTGATGCAGTAGTGCATTAAGTGATGTGACTAACAGCTGTCATGAGCTGTGCTGTAAAGGAAAGTGTGTGTAACAGATTTAAATGTCTCCTTAATGCACATGTATTTCATTTAAGAGTCTGACAAAAAAAAAATGAACATGTTCTTACCCTCACTGTTTAATTAGTTCTTATTGTGTTTATAACCCATTTCCACTTCATTATTCATAACTGTCAGTTCACTTTTTTTCTTTCCTTGTTTAATTAAAATTGTTTAAGAGAAATCAGAGCTAGGCAAGGGTGCCTGACTTCCAAGCTTGGGGACCAAATTCCTACTGCATAGGTCAAGTACAGTATAGGCAGCTGCAGTGTAAGCTGATCTCTAATACTCTGCCACAGGCTATGATTAAGGGAAAAAAACAAAGTAAAATTGCCTCTGAACTAATTTCTGCAGCCAAATTTCTTCTTCCTACCTTGTTTTGACTTGTGCCTACTGCATCAGGACCGTGCAGGAGAGCCTTGGCTCTCCGCTCTCCTCAGATCTTCCTGAAAGACAGTAGAAAACAAGCAAAAGTCAAATACCTTGAGACCTGCACAGCAATCTCTTGGCAGAAATCATGAGCCAACAGGCTTCTGACAAAAGCCAAATCCCTTTACTTGTATCTCTCTGCTTGTTGATCTGTGGCACAGCACTCATGAAGGGTGGGAGTCTGCTTCCCTGGAGAGTGGACCCTGAATGGCAGTGGTGATTGCCCAGGAGCTGGCTCCTGTGAAGCTGCTTCACCTCTTTCCTTTGTTTGATGCGCATTTGGTGAGACCACGTCAGGAATACCCAGGTGAGATTTCTGCCTGCTTTGTTAACAGCAGCTGGTGCAGAGCAGGGCTCACACTGTGCCACAGAGCCTGGAGCTCAGTGGGTGACAGCCCAAAGGATGCAGCCAGTGTCAGGGCTGTGGGAACCATGGTGGAAGGGCCTTGGGCTGGGACAGCTTCCCCACCTGTCCTTCCCAGTGGGACATGAAAGGTGTTTCCAGACAGCCCAGCCTGCAAGGGGCTCTGAGCCATTGATAACAGGACAAGAAGCTGTGAGCACAGGTAGCTGGGGGCAGAAAGGTGAGCCCAGCCTCTCAGGGTGTCCCCCAAAGAAAAAGGGTCTTCTCCTCTGTTAATGCAGAGGAGCAGTGAGAACGGTCTTGCTGGGGGCAGATTGCAAGGCTCTATGTGGGGGTGGGAGGGAGGAAAAACAATGTGCAAAAATACATTTTTGGAGAGGACAACCATTGCTTTGCATGCAGCTTACTCAGTCCTCCCACAGCTCACACCAGTTTGCTGCCCGTCTCCAAGTCCAGTTGTCTGACTAGTGAAATTGCCTGTGCTGTACCACATATCTCTCTGGTATTGCAGCAGCTGAGGAAAAGATTTCATCTCAGCATCTGATGGAAAGCATACCTAGTGAGGAATCTTCTGCGACTTTCATTTTCTCCTTCCTAAAATCTGAATGTGCCTGGTCCAGTAATGCTGTCAAAGTTTTATTGAGGGATAAGGGCGGCAAGAGTTTATTGGCATAGGAGAGGTTTGAAGGATTTGGGGGTGACCAGGATTTAAATACTTTCTTTTGACCAAGCTCCTCAAAACTAACAAGGCTCTAGGGTCAGCACATTTCTTTGACCTCAAAAAATCAATGGAACTGTTACCATTGTAAAGACCTAAACTAGGACATTACTTGGCTTGTGTATTTTACAGTGATTACTTGTTTTTGTGCCTTCTGCACTGGCATAATTGGGCCACTGTTCAGGTGCATATTGCTCTTCAGGAAGGACACATAAGCATGTGTTTAAGACCTATGAAATCACCAGCCTTTTTTGCCTTTCCTAAATCAACAGGACTTAAGCATGTGCCTAAAGTGCTTTTTCCGAAATGGGGCCTTAAAGAGCTGAGTTAGCTTATCCACCTTCCTATTTAAAAGATGGATGTGGAAAATTTCCCAGATTATACATCTGCTCTTCCAATTTACACTGCAGAGGGGAAGGCTGAGTACAGAGGGAGCAGAAAAGGGGAAAGAAAAGTAAAATCAATCCTGAACTGGCTGCCTGGCAAAAAGAAAGTGAAACAGCTGTGTGCCAGATTGGGAGGACTGAGCACTGTGTGCACCGTGGCAGGGCCATCTGCACGCCAGGCTTGCACCAGGTGCTGTACTTAGAATAGGAGAGAGCCTGTGGAGAGAAAGCAAACCAGTTCACAGTCAAAAGGTGTCTTAACTTTTCAGTCTAACCTTGATGCTTGGCCTCCATCTGATACATTCCTTGCTTTTTCCCTGCAAACTGTTGCAATGATAACATTCACAGAGTAATGGATTGTGGAAGGCCTCTGCCTTGGTTTTGCTTTTTCTTCCCAGCGCCGTGTCTTAGCAGAGCATGGAAGCACAAAGAGAGCTCCTGGCATCTGAAGACGTGAAATTTGGGGTGCCCCACAGACAAAAAGATTATTCTGGTACAGACCCAGGCTTTTTGGAGGAGTGCCACTTCCTGGGGTGGCGATGCAGTTCAGGTGTGAGGAGTAAAGGCAGCTCTGTGCCTGTGGTTGTGCACACACTGCCCACAGCCTGCACCTTGCTCCCTCTGCATGGGGAGCCTGCATTCGCTCCATCCATGCTGCCTGCATGGCCCAGGTGTGCCAGTGTCCCTGCACTGCTGGGGAGGGCATGTTTGCTCCAGCTGTCACACCGCTTGATCTAGTGAGCAAGGCACCACAGACACAATGTTTGATCCTCCAGCTTTGACCCTGATGTGCTTCTCATCCCAGACTGCTCCAATGAAAGCTTTTCTTGTTAACTTTCACTCTATTTCCACCCCCAGTCCTAAAAAATTTCTTTCAACACAATGAGGATTTGGCTAGTTTTTCACTGCAGCTGAGAAAAAATAAAATGAGGACCAATCCCAATTATGCCATAGTCAGTCTGAGTTCAATGCATCCTGACAGGGCAAAATGTAATGACCCAGAGTATGAGCAAGAATGACACTCTGACAACTCCTCTGCCCTTAAGCCTGGGGAATTTATGAGCCTTACCTTGGCTGCTAGGCCATTCTTCTCTTCCTTTGCTCGTGCTTTACTTCCTTCCTATAAGTTTTAAAACTTTATCTCAACCTAGGCTGTTCTTTACATCACATATTCCCTCTTTGATTTCAAAGATGGAAGGGAAGTTATTTAAAAATAGACTCCATCATAGACAGTATTCTGGCAATTAGGCATGGAGCTAGACCTCGTAAGTACATCTGTGGCTCTGAGGGAGGTCAGCATGGTTTAACTTTTGAGGCAGAGAAGAAAATCATACTGGTTCACCATCTATCTGGCGAAAGCCAGAGATTCTTTTGTATGAATTTCTTCATTTTATTGTGCAGTTCAGGATTTTTTTTTCAGCTTTCCATTTACTCTGATGATGTAGTAGGTATAAAATGGAATTCCAGAGAAGAGCAATCAGTGTTGATGGGGTTGGCTGGCTGGCTGGCAAGCTGTGGCTGCATTTACACAGTTCCCTAAGAGTAACCAGAACATTGCTCTGAAGACACTTGTCTATTTGAAGCTGAGATGAAATTGCCAATCTGATCTCTTACTAAATACCAGTTGGTGTCTCATTGCTCTCTTTTAATTATGCTGACTGTGCACTGGGGCTGACTTTCTTTTTGATGCAGTAGAAATCACTGAAATCAATGAACGTGTTTCTCATCCTTGGCATTTGCAGTAGCAATGGGCTGTGCAGGAATCAGCAATTTTAGATTATAGGCTTTTACACCCTCCACAGGTCACTTGGGAGGGTATTGCTCAAATGAAGCTTTGCCACTAGTCTGCGGTGTAATCCGTAGGATGAATCAGCTCATCTTTTGTGCCTCCGTTTCCCATCTGCAATGTAACATTAAATGCTTTGCAAAGATTGAAAAGATCTTTGCAATGATCTTTTCAAAGATTGAGAAGCTTCATAAAACAGACATAGGTTATTACTACTTTGCACATGGCACAAACAGCGAAGAATCAGTCCCAGGCAAACAGCGGAGGTGAGAGCAACACATGGCTATCTGTATGTCATTAGCATTCCCCAGAGCCTCTGGGACTCCCAAAGCTCATAAATGGCAATATGAATGTTTCAAAAGTAACTTTTTAAAATATGTAAAAGGCTTCTTTAATTAAATGAACATATCTTTTCTCTTAGATCATAATCTTGGATCTCAATAAGTATGTTGGGAATTCAGAAGCATTTCAAATAATTTAAAAAAAAATAGAGCGTATGATGTTCTTTTATAGTTGGCAATTTTACAGGCTTCTTATATTAAACCAGATTTTCATTTTTTTAAAAGTAAGCTGAAAAGCTCTTGCAATAAGATGTAAAAAAGTGTTTAGTGTGCTGGATCATCAATAGCAATGCTTGAATGCAGTCTTTAAGACTTTAAAAGAAAAGCGGTGTAAATTTATAATATAAAGTAATTTTATCTGCTTCTGTTTTGTTTGACAGAACAGGATCTTGCAAAAATAAAGGTATTGTGTGTCCGTTTATTATTGAGTCTGAATAATAAATAGAAAAATTAATCTTACTTTTTCATTGTTTAATCTACTGCCATGCCCAATGTTAAGATGATAAGAGCTTGGGCTTGTGGTGTAGGCTCAGTATGAGATGGCACAGTGGCTTAGAGCAAGCAAGAGAGAGCAGAGTAGTTACCTAGTGCCATGGGATGGCAGCCATGGCGTGGCAGACCCAGGTCCTCATGGTGGTGACCTCGTGGGGCTGGGGCAGCACAGAGTGGCCAGGCTGCCGGTGACACCCAGCACAGGGCAGGCCCTGCGCATGGCTTTGCTTGGTTACAGCAGCAGCATGGGACATCTTGGGAACCAGAGAAATTCCACTTTGTCACCACCTCATAGCTCCTTTCCTCACAGATCTAGAAGATCTGCTGCTGCCAGTCCCTTAAAAGTAATAATGGTCAGAAGACGCTTGTTTCTTTGTCTCCCGCTGGAACCACATGGCAGCCCTTTCTGTCTTCCACCGCACCACTGAATAACATAAGACAAAGATCCTCTTGTTTCAGGCAGAAAGGTTCTGTCATCTGCATTTACTTTCCTAATATTTATCTACTTCTAAGTTGTCAAACTGCATCCTTTGCTGTGAGAATCTGCCAGGTATATGTGGACACTGAATACAACATTTCTATGGGATTCCCCAAATCATGGGGAATTCATGTCTGCACAACTAACAGGCAGGGGTGTTAAATTAATAATCTTATACTGTTGATATTTTTCAGATGACCAGTAGAAGTAAGAGATTTGTCACAATGGGTCTTATTTCCAGTTTAATTTTGGCTGAGCACTCTTCTTGTTCAAAATGATCTCATGTATGTGTGGAAATTGAGGCAATTTATTTAGTGGCTATCTTTGACCTGGCAAAATCTAACTATACAGTCCAATTTCAATAGCTTGCTTAATACCTACTGTTGAGATGTACAGACACCTCTCACTACAGATATCAAGAAATTTAAATCAGGTTTTGATTATCCTGAAGGGTCTTGTTTCCCAAACCATTGCTTCACTAAATGTACCTTCCTATCATGTACCTCCCTCCTTCATCAAGACAGGCTTACAAATCATGATGCCTAGGACCTCTCTGAAGTTTGAACATCAACTTCAGGGGAGTTCATGCCTCTCTTCTGCTGATAATCTGTTGTTCAGAACATAGATCTTCTTGCACATCTTCAGTCATCAATGCTTATTGGTCACTGCCCATCTCACAGCCACAGCAGCTGATCAGTTTAAGAGAGCAGTGACACTGCCTAGATGGGAATCCATCTGTGTCGTGTTTGCTGAACAGCTCTGAAGAAGCTCATTTATAAAAGTCAGCATGTTGGTAAATGGTAGCTAGCTCACAAATAACAACAAAAAGGAGTTGGATCTACAAGTCACTACAAATTATTTACTGCGTCCAGATTCATTTGCAACAATGAATCTTGGATGCAAGAAAATCTTGAACTTTGGCCAGAAATCCCTTCTTTTGTTGTTAGCAGTTACATCTGCTGCTCCTTTCTTCTAGTGCTACACAGATCTCTTTAATCCCTAGAATGTGTTCCCAATTTCATTGTATTTACATGTATGTCTATAGCTTTACTGAAAATACCAGCCTTACTCTTCATCACATTTCCATGTTGTTTTAGGGTTTTGTTTGGATAATGTCACTTCTCTTGTGCCTGGAAAATTTGGCTTCCTGTGAGGTTTTGGAATTTAACTTATTCCTTCATATATCCAGTGGGTTTTAAAAATTTTTATCTCCTTTTTTTTTTTTTCCTCCTCCCTTTTTATTTTTTTCTTTGTAGTTCTCTTTTCAGTCTACTAAGAGAAACAAGGATGTGTACTGCATATCCTCAGGCCTGCCATGTTTAATTCTGATGAAGCCTCAGTATAAAAAATGCATTACACTTGAAGTAGGTGCAAGCCACGCTCCACAGCTGAAGGAGCCATCATGGAGATGCAGAAAATGGCAATGAGTCACATCTGAACCAAATCCAATCCAACCAAACAGAACCAAAAGAACTCTAAACCTGCTGTATCTGAGGTTTTAATGTTTGATTGCTCTGGCCAGAGCTAGTGTCACCCCATGCAGACTCCTGCCCAATGCATTCCCAACGGCAAGTGCTGCTGGTTGCAAGCTAGCACTCAGGAAACGTGCTGATCCAGTGTCCGCCAAGGCTAGCCTGTGCCTTATTAAGAGATAAAGTCCAGAAGCCAAGCACTCATGTTAAATACAAGGCTGTGCACTGATATCTGACACAGGCAGAGCACCAAAATCTCTCCCAAGGGCCCCAGAGCCACAGCCTCTTGTGTGGGCTGGTGACCCCTGGGGCAGAGGTGCCTGTGCCATGCACTGCCCACTCCTCCCAGCCCCTCTGGAAGAGGAGCTGGCTCAGCCAAATGCCCGTGTGAGCAGAGGGCACCCAGCAGTGGCACAGGGGCTGCTCCGAGCCCAGCCCCAGCGCAAGAGGCTTGGGTTGAGCACAGGCTGCTTCCCACAGTCCCCCCAGCTGATCCCCCAAGGAGCCCTCTCCTAATTCCTCAAGTAAGGAAGAGCAATGAAGATGCTGTTGCATCCCACACCCAGACTTTTTTTTTTTTGTGGTAGGGCTTTTTCACATCAGGAGCTGCACACCCAGACTCCTGGGAGTGCGTTTTCCAAACGTGCAAAGTCTCCAAAAAGACCAGTGCCAACAACTTCTTGACAATTCAAACACAATATGACAATCGTGAGAGTATTTCTTAATATTTTTTTTTCCCTGTTGGTACAGAAAACATAAAATGTTTTTGTCTTTATGATCTTAAAATTTTACACTAAAAATAGCTATGTTTTCAGAAAAGATACCTGCCTCATCCCTCCAGGCAAATAATGACTAATCACAGCTGGTAGTGAAAAAACCCAGCATCCCAGTTCTGTGCAAAACTACTAACCCAAGATTCATGGAGCAGATATATAACTTTATCCAACTGATGGGATATTTCCCGTGTTTTACCACAGAGATTATGAGGTAAAGGTAGATTAATAGTCAAAAGATGTTATCAACATTTTTTCACATTAAAAATCAAAATATTATACTACATCTCATTCCCTTGAAGTTTAAATAGGAACTCAGTTTTCCAAACTCAAAAGAAGCCATCCTGCTTCTATGGTTGAACAGATCTATTGCATCAATTTACCATGGACATCCACTTGATTTAGTTGAAATAACACTTATAAAGTAATAAATGTTTAGTTTAAGAGAATGCTTAATGAACAAAGTTTATTACTTTCTGGAAAATCATTGAAATTGAAAGCCACATATATTTACATAAAGTATGTGGCATCTGAAAGAAATCCAAAGAATTTTGTTATTAATTTCCTGTGTTGTTTACATGTGTTAGAGCTATGTTTATTCCAGAAGAATCACTCACCAGGAGTGATAGAAATCAAAGTGCAAACTAGTTCATTTTTCTCAGTAACTTATTAAGAACAGCAGCAGTTTCTTGAGTTAGATAGATGATATGCAACAGACACAGATATTTTTCATCAAATACATGCACAATAAATGAGAAAATAAAGCAAAGAAATGTGCAGTAAAGTGAGTTCTTTATTAAACAAAATAAAATAAATATCGTTTTTGCAATCCTGATTTTTTCAGTTAATTCCAAAAGGTATTGAATAAGTCACAATACAAATTTACAGTGCAATATTTAGTATATGTTTCAATAACCAAATCGTTATACAATGAAGCACTAATCAAGAAAATAGAAACATCAGGTGTTTCATTATGCTTTCTTAAGAACATATGAATTAAAAAATCACTATAAAAATTGGTTTAACAAATCAAAAAAAGTAGAGTTTATAAAGCTTCTTTTAAAGCTGGAAAGGAACATGTATCTTTATGACAAGTTACAATATGTTAAAATAATTTCTCATTTTTCACATTTGGTGTGAAAATTTTCCTGCTTATTTCTTAACCTCAGACCATTTCCATTTAGTTTTGGCTTGATTGTGGAAAGCAGCTGGCCTTTTAAAACCAGCTATGAAGGAAGTTATTCATGTCCTTTCCCTAGCTCCCAGTCCTAACTCCTCAGTCCTTAAGTCTGCAGAATCTTCCTCAAAGGAAGTTTTGCTATAGACTAAATACAACAGCGGAGGACTGGTTTGATCCACCTGTGGGCCTGGAATAAAAAAAAAGGAAAGAGAATAAGGGGTGTGTGGCTTTTCCAAGAGTAGATACTGTAAGCCTTGGAACCAGCACTTGCTTGTTTTAGGAAAGGTAGGTATGGCCAGGACTGAATCCTTGAAGGATGAGTCTTCTAACACCAGAGAAATAGGTTATATTTGTGTTTTACTCTGCAATATGTGGAATCCCTCTTTTCTTCATCATCTGCCAAATGTTTTTGCATTTGGAGTTTGTCTTGCAACAGCTCAGATACTCTGACAATTTCAGGATTGAGTCCCCACACCACCAAGGAAAGTGCAGCAATCCCTCTGCTACCAAGGGGCTGGCCAGGTACTCAGCCTCTGCAAGTGAGACACGGTGGGGATGATGTGCCCACCCTCCCGGGACGGCTTGTAAGCATGGAGCTCTGCTCCCAGGGAGAAATAAGGATTCCAGTGCTGCCTGGGGTGCACAAGCCAGAGCAAGCTCCACAGCAGAGGCACGGGGGCTCCAGACCCCTGTGGGGGCTGTGTGTGCCTCCTTGGAGCAGGGTCTGTGCTACCCCTCTGCAGAGGGAGTAGACTCACAGCCCCACTGCCCTCCAAACCCAACTCTGCTGTGGGAGGTTTAACACTTACTTAATGAGGACTATGTGTGTGCATACATATGGATGTGTGTATATCTGTCTACACATAGACACAATGTAAATTAACTAAACATGTTACTAGGATACATCAGGAAAACCACATCCAAACAAAGAGTCCAATATGGAAAAAGCTATTAAAAGATCCCAGCATTTTAGCTTGTTGTGTATAAGAATAAATATGATTACAGGATACCAATTTTACATTTTGTTCTTTTCCTAATGGCATTTACAAGAGGTGTTGCATTCTGGGGTTAAATGAAATATTGCAAATGAACAAAAGAAATTCTGATCTTTGCAAATAACATGATGCTCATAATTTAATTGCCCACCTCAGGAAAACCTGATGATCAGCTTCATGGTTAAAATGAAGTGTATCAGCCTTTTTGTAAATGTCCAAGAGGTCTCAACAGGACCCTGAGCTCTGCCCTTAGAGCTTTTAGAAGAAATGCAGGAAAGAACAATTTTTGTGCTCAAGATCAGAACACGCTTGCACAAGCTCAGTACTGAAAGATGAAGATAGGCATGAAGTTTACAATCTCCTTTTCATCACAAATTTCATTTATACTGTCTAGTTAGCCTAAATAATTTTACTCCTTCATCTTAGATACAAAGACCCTGATGCCTCCTGTACTATTTCACCCAAACTCTGCACTGTACACATAAAGATGTGAAGACAGCAAATCAGCCAAGGAACCAGAAATGTGCAAACCAGGTTTCTATAGGAAAAAAGATCTGGACAGTTAAAATAATTTTAAAAAAGAAAAGCGTGTGGCGAATGTCAATTCAGTGCTAAGTGATACAGGCCTGTAACTTCCCTGGGAACCACACCTGGTCCTGGTCCCATGCCTCAGATGACACGATGCTGCAAGAGTTGGGCTATCCACTGTATCCAGGCTGGTAATGTGCAGCTTTTCTGGGCTAGACCAAATGTGCTCTCCCCAGACACCCTGAAGTGTTAGGGCACGTAATTAAGTGCTAATTTAAATGGCATTAGTCATGTAACTAAAAGTCTATGATTTTTTTTTTCTAGTCATGATTTTCTAAACTGGAATTTCTCTTGGAACTGGCTTTGAAGTCAGTAACAAGCCTCCCATTGGGTTTAATGCAAACAGAATCAACCCTCACTGGAGCTTTTTAGTGGAGCAGAGAAAAACGTTTTTCCTGTTAAAAGATTTTCCTATTAGTACAAACACATAAAAGACTTCTCAAAGTTATAGTGTTAAATATTTTAATGTCTTGCCAAACCTCATCAATTCTCATTGTTTAGTAAAAATGGCACTGACATTCTGTGTTGCTAGCTATGGCATTTTCTGCATATTAAGATCAATAATATGCTTTACAAGGAATAAAGGATTGTCTAATGAAAAAAGTATTTTAAAAGTCAGGACAATTCCAACTGCTATGAATGATTATAAATTATGTGGTTATTTTTATGGGGGTGGGGTAGGGGGTGATTAAGGCCTTGGGCACATGAACCCTCCTTCCTCCGCTTCCTTTCCTTACCAGAAATCATACTTCCCAAAACTTCCCCTCATTATCAGCTATGTGAATTCTAGCTTTGATTGGCAGTGTAAGGCACTTAATTTTCTGTTTTAGAATCAACCCTGAGTTCTAAAAGTATTTATTGGAATAAATGTTTTTGACAGGCTTTAGTGACAGAAGGAAGGATTTGGTTCAGAAGGAAGATTTGGTTTCAATTTGATTGGCTCAAAGATTTGGTTCAAATGTCTCAAAAGTTCTGCTTTTTGGACCTTATCCTCTACTCTCTATTCAAGCAGCCTCAACAGGTATTAGGTGTGTGGATTTGGGGCTCCAAGTTCCTTCATTCCAAGCAGTGCAGATGCACATTCAAAGGCCCCCCTCACCTGTGCTGAGTTTGTCCTGGCTCCACAAGGACTGTACAGGAGGCCAGACTAAACTACTTTTTTTTTTTTTTCACATGTTAAGGGCAACATGAGCTCTGAAGAAGGAACCTAGTGAGGATGAGGAGCCACAGCGAGGACATAGCAACATCTGTTGATGGCAGAGGAGATGGCTGCACAGAGCCTGCAGGATTTGTCCTTGAGGACAGGTGTGTGCACTCCCTGGCCGCTCCAGCTGCAGTTAACTCGTGCCAGCGATGCCTCCATAAGTGGCATCCTGCTCTGGTGCTTTTGAGGATATGCATTTCCAGCCACATGGGCACAGCTATGCACTGTCCTTACCCAGGACCACAAAGTCCATTGCCACTTTATGCAACCCAAATCAAGCAGTCCAGTTTGGACCTTTTCCAAAGTATTGACTGCTTCAGACTGACATATCAGAGGCTTAAAAACCCTCCCTTCTTTTTTCCCTTGGGAACAAAATCTTTCATCGCTTTCCTGCAAACATCTCAGCATTGCCTAGATCTGTCAGGAATGTCTGTGCAGTTCAATGGCTTTTAGTCTTCTCTTGCGTTGAGGTGGTGGAAAATAAGTCTTTTAAATCAGAAACAGAAAAGTACTTTTTTAATATATAGATATGAGGCTCTAGGGACCTTATTCAGTTCCTTTGGAGTGTTAAACTTCTATTTCTCTCTCTCTGTAACTGATGTCTAGGTAGATGTTCTGGTGCTGCCACAGGAGAAGGGAAGAGGGACTGAATCATCCATCATGATATGGAAACTAGTGCAGCGTCAAGAGAAAGATGACTATTTCTTATCCCTGTCCTTTAGATGCCTGATACGATGTAAGCTACACACTGTGGTTATGGGAAATGTGGCTGTGAATTCCCCAAAGCAAAGAGATTAAGAAGATGGACACAGCTAGCTCCTTCAACACCTGCATGACTCACAACCTGCTCTGAGAAATGGGACTGCTGGTGCCGCTGTGTTTCATGCAGATCCCTGTTTGTGTGAGCATGGATTACATGTGTACTGCCAGAACAGGCTCCTTCAGGGAGGAGACAACGCTTTGTCTGTGAATCCTGATGGGATTAGGTGCGAGATACACACTTAGCCCTGTCAAGACCAAAAGGCTTCAGTGCATGTGTGGAGCAGAACTTGAGGCACCTTTGTGGCTTCCCTGGTGCCGGGGGAGTTACTTGGTAAAGACATGATGATATGAAAAAGATAGTCTAAATTTAAACACCAGATTGCCACCCAATCCCCAGTGCTGTTCTGTTTGTGAGCTGGGCTTGTGTCCCAGTTAAGTAATAGGAGCTTCCTAGGTGTAGACGGTATGAAGGATTGCAGTGACTCTTCCTAAATGCTATGTCTTGGAATCTCTGCAAAAACTGAAAGCTTTACCCTAGATTTGTTGTGGCAGTGAGAAATGAGTACACAGATACATATGTAGCATATATTGTAGTATATTAATTAATACTCACAAACAGATTGCTCTTTCTTTTTTGTCCTTCTCCATTTCCCATTACGAGCAATGTCGGGTGACTCCAGACCCTGGTTGATCATAGGATAAGTCACATTCAGTCATTAAGCAAGGATAAAGGAATATCCATCAGGTTCTTGGACTTGAAGTAGAGATATTTGCTGTGTTTGGCTGAACTAGATCTTGGCTGGAGGGATGTAGATGCAAAGAAGGTGAGATATTGATTGCAAGAGATGAGTTTGGAAATGTACTTTGGGTTGACACCTAATTTGTACAAGAAAGTTCATTAAATTTGCAGAGACCCAAAAAGATAATTAAAACCATCCCTGAATGACAATGGCTACTAATTTGCTGCAAGTCACTGCATCCCCATGGAGGAAAAAAAGGAAATTGGCAGCTCTTCGGGCTCACTTTGAGAAGCTGTATGTGTGCTGTATGTATTCACAGCTCATGTATATAAGTCCCTGCTGCTTCTCTATGGTCCCGTGAGGGTGCTGGGGAGCCAGGTCTGATAGGGTAGAAAAGCGCCAGGAAACACGTTTTGACAGAAAAGCCTTGGGAGCCTCCCATGTGTGCTCCACATTGTCTATCGCGTGCCCTTTGATGTCGGGTTTGGCTCGTGGGAAGGCGTGAGGCCCGATCCTTACCCCGGGAAGGGAGGTGCCAGCCCCACACACCCATCGCAACGACAGATGGCACCGTACAGCCCCAGGTGAGGATCCGACCCGCCCCCAGCACACAAGGCAGCCTTTTACGTTTTCTTCTTCCTTTTTCTTACCCTTTTTCTCATTCCTTTTTTTGTCTTTTATTTTTATTTCACTTTTAAATTTTTCTTCTTTTAGCATTTCCCCCCCTCCTTCTTGTATTTTTCTTTTTTCTTCTATTCTTCTTTTTATCTTCTTTCTTCTGTTTTTTTTTTTTTTTTTTAATAATTTTGGGGATTTTTTTCCCTTTTTCTTTTGTTTTTTTTTTTTCTTTTCCTAATGACTAGGAGTTTGCTGTGTTTCTTGCTGCGAATGCGGTTCTTTCCTCCCAGAATGAAGCACTATCTCAAATTGCTGTCTTCCCAGGGGACATTCCCGGCGGAAAGCCGGCCTGGCCGCTGCCTGGCCTCGTACCTACTCGCACCTGGCTGAAAAGCAATCCCCACCTTCCTGCGGAAAGGAAGCGCTGCTCACCAGCTCTGAGCTTCCAGCTCCCCGGCTGCAGGGGCTCGGCAGCTCCCTCTGCCTTGCTCTGCGTCCGCTCTCGGCTCTTCGTGCAGACACCGACGGGAAAATACTAATAATCAAAACGGTGGGGGTTCCTCTCCTCTCCTCCCCTCCCCTCCTCATTTTTATCCTTTCTTTTAATTAAGTGGATGAGCCACGTCTGAAATCATTGTTCTGATATACTACACAGTGACTTCATTGAATATTATTAAAGGAGGGGTGGACGTGTGCATTTATCCATGATTTTTATACACCGCAATGTACAGCTATAGGAGAAGCGAAAAAAACTCGGCAAACGGCTATTCTTTCATAAGAAGGTTTTGGAAAGCTGTGCCACGAGAATTTTGAAAACGAATTTAAGGCACTTGAGTAAGTTCTGCAAAAAGAACACGAGGGAAAACCAGCCTCGCCTCTACACAGTGCACCGAGGGGAGATCTCATTCTGTTTGCCTTCTGTCAGCTGGGAGCTCCTTCAAACTTTTTTTCTTTATTTTTCCTTGGGGCCTGAGGTGGGGGTTGGTATCTGCTCGTAACTCCAGGCAGCTCTTGCATCTTCTGATAAATGTGATAGCTTTCTGCCGAGAAGCACCGGAGGAGACACCGTGCTGCCTGTCAAACCAGGCACTCTCGTCTCACTGCCCCACCTTGCCCGAGCAGGGGGCAGCGCTAGGGAAATCCTGTCCCTTTCCCATGGGATCAGGGGCGGAGGGCGGTGCACGGCTCAGCCCTGGGAGGGGGAGCCTGGCAGACCCCTCCGTGAGCTCCACATCCAAAGGACACTCTTATCACACCACGTCACCCCATATCGCTTGTCCCACCCCGCCGTATCAGCAAACCGGAGCATGCCTGCAAAGTTCCCACCTGCATTTATGCATACATGTTGATATGTGGTTACGTTATTGTTGTATGTGTGTGATTTTATGTTTTTAATATGTAAAATGTATATTGAAAACGTATATTGAAATAGTCCGCACTTTGTGCTGCTTGTAGATCCGCAAGCTCATTAAACAAATGAAGGGAAAATGGGGGACTAGCTCGCTGTTCTTTAGAAAGGTAACTAAAACCATCTAGTATACATTCGACTGTGATAATTTATCATGGATTAATCATACATGTGCTTGTACGCACAGGCGGGGAGGAGCCGCTCCGCCCAGGGAAGCACCTGGAGCAGGGAGTGGGGACAGCGATGTGTTTGATCCAACCCTGCTGCTCGGGTGCGATGCCCGGCTTTTAACACGAGCTCGGTTCCTCCCCGTCCTGCCTGCGCCTCTGCGGTGCGGGGGCAGCACACTGCCCACCCCGCTCCGGGGAAGGGGAACAGAAAAGGGAATGTGCCCTGCGGGCGAGGGCTGTGGAGGCACCCGGGGCATGCGGAGCCTGCATCCCTCTGGGGCCGCCCGCCCCCTGCCCGCCTAGGGCGGGGAGTCGGCAGCCGCGGGCGGCGAGCGGTGACAGCTCCCCGCGGGTCACAGCTGCTGGGAAGGCCCTCCTGGCCGCCCGGCTGTCGTGTCCGCCGCTGTCGTGCTCGGGTCCCAATGCTCTCAACCTTGTCTGCAAAGAGCATCCTTTCCCCGAAGGTCCTTCCAGCTCTCGGCTTGGGAATCCATGTCCATTATTTAAATAAATGGTACCGCCGAGATGAAACGCACTCATCGTCGGGGTAGCTTACACCTATCCCAGGCCGGGAGAAGAGATCCTTGGTGGTTACACCTGAGTGGTGAGGGTGTCTTCATGGCTTGGTCCCTCAGTTTTGGCAGGACTTAGAGGCCTGCCGAGGCCTGAGTAGCGTGACGAAGGAGCTTCCCCCATCCTATACGGACGTCTGCCCTACTGAGATGGCAGAGAGCGTGGAGTGTTGGATCGGGCAGGGTGGACACGGGGAAGAACCGGGACCAGCGGGCAATGGGGGAAAGCAAGGAGAGGCGGGAGAGCTGCCACTGGCCGAGCACAACCCTGGAGATGTAACCCAGGTGAGGGCCCCACCGGCCCCAGGATCGGCGGGGAGAGGCTGCAGCCGGCCAGGATGTGCCTGAGGGGTTGTGCGTGTCCCGGGCAGGGATAGGACAGCCGGGGAAATCGCGTCCCCCGCCTGGCAATCAGCCTCTCGCTGCCGCCTGGAAATCAGTCTGTGCCCCGGGAGTAGTCGTGGCACCGTAGTTTCTCCCCGCGCGGAACACTCCGCAGCCAGCTCGCCGGGCATTTTCCGGCGGTGAGGGAAAAAGCCTAACCAGAGTTGCGCAGTGTCCCGCCAAGTGCACATTAGCGATGGATTTCCCTTTCCCTCCGCAAGATTTTAACGGTTTTGAACGGAGAGCAAACGCGAAGCTGAGGGATGCTGGTAGCCTTACAAGGCTGAGAGTGTTCGCCGGGGGCTGGGGATGGTATAGCTAAAGGCACATCCTGCACACGTGGTGCCCACCGAGCTGGTGTCCCAACCCTCCCCAGTATTACTGCAAATTAAAGGTTCATTATGAGCTGAGGGGTGCAAGAAGAGCCCTCCAGTGCCTGGAGGGTTGGAGGGGAGCACGGCAACTCTGGACTCCACAGATACTCTCACTTTACTCAGGGGCCAAGTCCTTTGTTTTGTGAAGACAGACACACCGGATAAATCCCTTCATGCTCTGAATGACAGCCTACATGTCCCACTGATTGGAAGACCGGGCACAGCTGGCCTGACCGCTAACATTACCTAACAGTTAGGTTTTCGGGGTGAATTTTGTGCTTCTCGGAGACAAGTGCTCTTGCTGAGAGCTGGGGACACCCCAGCCGAGCCATTTTCCTGAGAACGGTGTTTGCAGGTTTGGAAAGGAGTGGCAAGAAATCTCACCCGGCATTTTGCAGGGATTACTTCAGTGGAAAAATAGGACGGGAAGTGCTCCCTCGATCGGCTCTTTCCTGCGGTGCGCGTTCGGTTATCGCATGGTCCCTGTGAGCTCAGGGAAAATGAGGCCCTCTCCCTGCCCTTGGCCTTGCGGGGTGAGCGGAGGCGCTGGGGCGAGCTCAGCTACCGCCAGAGCGGAGCGGCCGCTTCCTTCGGTCCTCCTCGGGCGGTACCGGCTGCCAGTGACCGTGGCGGGTGGTGGCTGAAAGGTGCGAGGCGAAACCAAACCCGAAAAATAACTACCCCACGCCAAAAAAAAAAACCAACCCAAACAAACAAAAAAAACCTACAGGTAAGATCTATCCTCTGTCCCAGCCGTCCTCCCCAGCCCCGTGTGGCTTCCCTACCGCCCGGAGTGCTGGTTGCAGAGCCCAGGCCGCATAGCTGACCCGCAGCCAGCTCTCCACGCCGAGAGACTGGCATCTGAAAAGTTACCCAGGGAGCTGGAGCTGCTCCGGCAGTATCGCCCCGCTCTTGCCCAAAAGGTATCTGAGGAATCCTTCCCCTCCCTTGCCCGCCGAAGAAAGAAAGTCAAAGAAAGTCAGCCCGATGTGTTAGCCTAAGTACGAAGCATCCGAGGAATTTCCACCGGGGAAGCGAGCCCTTTCCGCGGGCTGGCGGCGCTCCCTGCGCTGCCGCCCGTCCTGCCCGGGGCCCGCCAGGCGCAGCCCCTGGCGGGGCGTACCTTCAGGCATGGAAGCGTTTAGCGGTTTCGGCGGTATTAACTCCTAACAGGGTGTGAAAAGTATTGGGGATTGAAAAAGCTGTGGGAAAGTGGATTCTTTCCAAGTCAGGAGAGCTGGAGCTTTCCTCTACTCTACTGGCGGACGCCTTGCGCTGCTCCTGCCGCAGGGGCCCCCGAGGAGCAGCCCCTTCCCGACGGCTGCGAGCCAGACAGCCCGGCAGGTGCGATGCCTCTCGCAGCTTGACCGTGAGCTTTCATAGGTGGAAAACGCGGCATCGCGTTTTGCCACCAACCTGCTCGCTCACCCCTGTCACCCTCCTAGCGCCATGTCGCTGGGCGCGGGAAATGCCGCTCGGCGATGGCTCTTCAGAAGGGGCTCTGGCCTCACCAGGCAAGGTCTTCCCATCTTCTTTTGCTCCGGAAGCAGAGGCTGGGCCCTGCTCTTCCTCCAGCCGCCGCGGCCCCAACCCCCTGCGCTCTTTCATCCCAAGCGGCTCAGCGGCATAGACAGACCCGGGCTCTCAGAGGCACCCGGACAAAAGGACTGTCCTCCCAGCAACTTCTAGTCGGTTTTTATCCCCTTTCGAAATTTTTCACCAGCACATCCGGGGTTTTTTTAAGTGTGAAATATCCGGAAAATGACCACGGTATTTCAGACCTGATCAATTTGAATCAGCCGTTAACACTTGCTCTAATTAAAGCGGATATTCACACCGCTGGCCCGGTCTCCCCGAAGGAGCATTACGATATAACCTGTGTCTACATTCAAACTCTACCTTCTCGCGGTGTGGGGAGGTAGGGGTGAAAACATGGAAGTTTGGGAAAAAAATCTTAAACTCTCGGGGCAATAAAAAAAGGAATAATGATAATAATTATCATTATCATCATATTGATGATGATGATAATAATAGCAATAATAACGGCTGTTTTTTCCTCTCCATAGAAGACTATAGCTTCTGATAACCTGCGCTCGCCCTGGCCACGGCTGCCCCAGGGAGCGAAGGCAGCTGCAGGCTCCGGTGCTGCCAGCCTGCCTCTGTCGCCGCCCGGCCTCCCCGCTCGCCCAGCGCCGCCCCTCGGGTGGGGGACGGCAGGTCCCGGTGGCGGTACCGAGTGCGGGGCGGTGGAACCTGCAAGAGCTCCCCGGAGGGAGCGGTGCGGGGCGAGTCGCTGGAGGGGGAACCGAGCGTCGCATCGCTTACCTGACTTAGGGAAAAGGCACAGCATGAAAAACCTTTCTCTGGGAAAGATAAGTGCAAATCCTCCTCAAGTACTCCCGGGGCCGCGTCCCGAGTGACGCACTTGGCCAGCGGAGGGAAAAGGCACCACCGGCGGCGGCTGTTCCCTCCCGAGCAGAGCGGGAGCGGCCGCAGCGTCCGGCTAGCTCAGCGGTTCCGAGAAACCCCGAAATAAAATGACAGGCTCCTTCTGTGGAGAAATCAATTTCTAAGCATCACAGAAAGGTTTTAAACAAATAAACTGGAGGGAAAAAAAGCCCCCCTCCTACCGGTGATTGAGACAGTTAAAAATAATTGCCTCTGTTAAGAGACAGGAGACCAGGTTACAGGGAAAACTACCTTCTTTCAAAGCCCGCTAATGGTCATACGATTCATTAGGTTACTTAATCCTAATAACCTTGCTAGCATCAGTCCCGGTGACCCAGCCCATTAAGCACCACCAGCGAAACCCTATAAAACCGGCAAGGGGAATGTCCAACATCTGAGCACATTTATTAGCTTTATGTTCCTGAGATAACATGCCCCCGGCTCCCCTGCGTACTGCTGCGGGCAAGCTGGGGAAAGAGGGAGCTCTTTTTTCGGAAGGGTTGAGCGCAGGACCAGGACTCCATGAGGCGGATGGCTGGTCCCACCGTCACTGTCATTCATGGTCTCCCGTTCTCTCTGCTTTCCTCCTCCGGCCCCTGTCTTTCCAGCCAAACAATAGCTACATTTGTGGCGAGCATTTTTTTCCTTCTGATTAAACCCAGACCAACCAATGGCAGCCAGAACGAAACAAAACGAAGAGAGTGTCATTTCGATCACAAACCGGAGTTAACAACTCAAAAAAAAAAAAAAAAAGGGTGGGGGGGTGAGAGACAAAAAAGTCTCCGTAACACCGAAACGTGCTAATGAGTCATTGCGATATCACCGTCGGTGAAGGAGTCGGCTGAGGGGGAGAGATGGAAAAGGGAAGTGAGGGAAGCAGCAAGGCCGGTTCCTCCCGCGCCTTCCAGAGCTGCAGACAAACCGGACGCCTCCCCGGCATCTCCCTGCCCCAGGGTGAGGTCTCTGTAATTTACGACACGCGAGTTGTTACGGTATTTGCCGCTGCTCGGAGCGGGGCTGCTCAGGGAGCAGGAACATGCAAGCGATTAGAAGGGAGAAGGGTTCTCGCTAGCCGGGGAGGGACCTCTCCTAGCGCGGCTGTCAACCCCTTCCTCCGGCCCTCTCCGGACAGGCTGACCCACTCCACTCCCTGCTGGGGATGGCTCCCCGCGGCCGGAGTGAAAACCCTCCCAGTATCTGCAGGGGACCAAACCGGCCCCAGACTTTGACTCTCTACAATCCCCCTACCAACAATTCTTTGTTTTTCCTCTCCATTTCTAAAGAAGAATGTGCCCAGCGGGATGACGCTGTTCGCACGCTGGCCCCGCGTTGAGAGATGCCGGCCCGGGGTAACAAGGGCTCCCGGTGGACACGGGTCCCAGGCTCCCGCCGCTGCCCACCCAGGCAGCAGCCAAGGGGCGGGCGGCAGGAGCCGCTGGAACAGCACCCGGCTGAGTGGAAGGTGATCAGGCAGCGTTCAGCCTCCACAAAGAACTGACGTGATCCCTCGCTATTTTCGCAATAGCCTTAACACGCTGGCAGAGATGAAAGAAAGAGAGGCGGCGAGGAGGGAACCACAGCGCCCTGCCGAGCTGCCCATTCCCGGTGCCCATTCCGGACTGCTGCGCCGCAGTGGGGCTGGGGGCGAGGTGCGCCCTGCACCCCGTCCCACGCCTCCGCAAATGACAAATTCACCCGCTGTTAAACGCTTTTGTCTCTATTTATTTTTGTTTGGTTTTCCTCAAGGGCTATTTTAACTCATAAAATGTTGCTCTGGCTTGGAACTTGTCATAACAGGAGCCTGCTTTATTTATTGGGTTATTTATTTCTTTTACCAGCAAGAATATCCCGAACACAGTCCGGTTGAAAGAAGAAGTTATCAAAAACAAGGGGAAAACTAGGGCGGGGGAGAGAGGGCCAGTAAGAAAGAGAAGCAAGGAGAGGGAAGAGAGGAAGAGGGTGGGAAAGCAAGACAGAGAGAAAGCGAGAGATAAAGAGGGAGATTTAGAAGAAAGCAAGAAATTTAAAGAAAACAAGAAAGCAAGAGAAAGCAAGAATTCAAGAAAGAAAGAAAGAAAGAAAGAAAGAAAGAAAGAAAAAGAAAGAAACCCACACATGCCAGATTTTCAAAATTAAAACAAGAAGCCCCGAACTATTCATTTTGGTATTAATATTATTTAGCATTAAAAACTCCGGGAACTTCAAACAAACTTCTTGCAGGGAAAAGAAAGAGAAAAGAACTATTCTCTGGAAACCATTTGTTCACAGCTCGAACTGTGCCGTTTTTGGCTTAGAAACAAAACTCGAGACGCCCAACCCTGTCCCTCCTCCCCCCAGCATATATCTTTTCAGCACACATTTTAAAATAAATATCCTTACGAGTCTTTCCAAAATGCCTCCTTGTTATGAATTGATAGGATACAACATACCCCAACTGCGTGCCTGGAAGTTGAGATTTAGCCCTTTAAATGCCAAGACAACATCTGGGGCGAAAATAATTACGGCGGCTTGCCCCCGTCCCCTGGGTGCCGCCGGGTGGGCGGGAGGTGAGCGGGGCTCCGCGGGCAAACCCGGGTGCCACGGCAGCGCCGCGAGGCAGCAGGCGGCCACTCGGTGCTCTGCGTGCAGATAACCCCAGGAAAGAGCCCCCAGCTAGGCGAGGGAGAAAATGGTACTTTTTCTGACTCTCCCTGCGAGCTGTTTTAATTTTAACATGCTTTTCGTCCTACTGCTCAGCAGGTCAGCATAAAAAAGCATATTCAGTATCTAGTTTCCATAGACTTTAATAAGATAACGAAAGGTTGACCTCGGAGTTGTCCTTCTTGGGAAACACGGGCCGAACCGGCACGTCTTTCATGCCAACATAAAATCAATTCAACCTCGAAGATATTTTCGACGTTTACTTAAAAAAGTTTTCTCGTAGCTGTTTTGTCCCAGAAGAGTGCTTATCATTAAAAAAAAAAAAAAAATCACAGGAAGAATTTAGGGTGTGATCTTCTGTTTTAGGGCTTGCAACAGGTGTCAGAGCTCTCTTCAAGAGAAGAATACATACAACTATCTAGATATATTTATAGACCATTAAATAAAATAACCACTTTGCTTTAAACAAAAAAGGGATAAAAAAGACAAAATAAAAATGTTACCGTTTTAAACACCTTCTACGCTTATACATCTTACACTCAAAATATATTATATGGTCTTACCATATTTCAATCTCTATTTTCTTGTCGGTTTTAATGAGATGCCGTAGTGGCAACCATCACCGCCCATCTTTAATACGATGTACGTTTTTATTGTTAGGTTTGGGTACGTCTTCTTGGGGTTGGAAAAGTAAAAAATACCTTTGTTTTCAAAAATGAGAAAAACGCGCGAATAATAGCGTTGCGAATTACATAAAATTATGCACGTATATTACCATGATCGGCCATCACAAATAAAAAAGCATGATGAAGCACATGCTTGAGGTGATATACCTCTAGAAAATGAGTTACAGTTAGTTACTGTCCTTTCTCGCCTCCCTGTATCCAGTACGATATTATCTTCTCTCAGCCAAGAGCAGGGGGAGAAATAAATTAAGGGGAAACAAAAAAAAAAACCAACCAAAAACACAACGAACTCGTTGTCCTTCGGGGAACACATTTTCTAACAGCTGTTTTACAGAGGAGGAGCCAGTGACCAGAAAAAACCCTGAGGAGTGAGCCCTTAACCCAAGGTGATGCAGATTTTTAATCCATGCCCCCATATATACGCTTATGTCCACATATTCCTACAGCTAGTGCTTAATGCACCAGCAGCGTGTTACTCTGGGTGAGGGAGTGCGTATAAAATCCTCACAGATCTATTGATTTGAGGTTGCCGCTTGTTTTGGGAAGCTCTAGGAAGTTTAAAAACTGTGTGTGGGGATAATTTCTCCATTCCGCTAGCATCCCCAGCTCGGTGAGGACAGACGGCCGCCGCGCCAGGTACGGGCAGTGCAGAGGGAAGGGGCTCGGAGGCAGCCGCGGGATCCCCGGCCACCGCCTCGTCCCGCCGGAGGATGTGCATGGGATGTGCCCGAGGAGCTCCAGCCAGAACACCGTCCGGCACTCCCTGCCCCGGTGCAGGGAAGGGGCACAGCCCCGCCTGCAGAAGCCAGCGCTCCAAACCACGGGTTTGCTTCTCCTCCCTTTTAGCCGCGGGACTCCCACCAGAGTCAAGCCAGAACCGGTTTCCTAAAAGCAAAATGCCTTCTTCAGAGCCCTTTAAATCCCAGCCCGGCCCCGGGATACGGTGCACACGAGGATGCTGTACGAAGGATGCCAAGGCAGCCCCGACCCGTAAAGTGCGGTGGATTAGAGGAAGGGGAGCAGTGAAATACTGAAAGTACTCGCAGCTGGCAACTCACCGCACTACCCACGGCAGGAGGGGCTTCGGCGGTCACAGGAGGTCCCAGCTCTTGGGTTGCTGCCTGCACCCCAAGCTCTTGGGTTGCTGCCTGCTGCCGCACACGCCCAAGCCAGTGTGGCAGAGGAGCTCCGGCAACGGAGAACAGCCTCACAGCCTCTTTTTTTTTTTTTTTTTTTTTTTTTTTTTTTTTTTTTTTTTTTTTTCAATTTCCCCGGAAAGTGTGGAATTCACACGCAGGAAAGGGCAGCGGGGGAGCGAGAGGGTTCCCTGCCCTTGGGGTCGCCCAGACATCCCCCGGCCAGAGCAGCTCCCAGAGCCTGCCCTCACTTCCCCGAGGATGGATGTGCTTCATGCCCTTGTCGCGCATGGAAACTCAGCCCATCCGCGAACGACGTGTTGCCTAAATAAAGATAAAACGTGCTATGCATCACAGGCTTTCCCGGTTATTCTCAGTGACCTGTCGATTCCTCCCCCTCCTCATCCATCCCCCTACACCCCCGGCACACGTGCAATGATCGAAAATGGTTTTAAATGACGAAGGGTCATGTAGAGCCATCCTGATCGTTTAGTAAAAATAACAGAGCTATTATAGAGCTGAAGGAAGGAGCCAGGGAGTTCACCCACACGTGTTTCAATACTTTGTCTTGACTGAACGCACACACATAGGCAAATGTATGTGCGTGTGTGTGTGTGTATATATATATATATATATATATATATATATACATACATATGCACAGCGGCACCGTCCCATGCGACCCTCAGGACTCTCCCATTAGGCCGTAAATACGCGCACAGATGACAGTGAGCGCTCCTGTATGGATGGCAGGAGAGGACGTAGAAGGGCTGCTTGTGTCTTTGGGATGGAAATGCACATAAAGCCTTTTATGAGAGCTCGGGAGACAGCAGTTGCTCACTAACCTACTTTTTGGTTGTTTTTTTTTTTCTTTTCCTTTTTTCTTTTTCTTTTTTTTTTTTTTTCATCTCTATTGTGGAAAACTGGAAATAATTAAATTCTCTAAAGGTTTACTTTTGAAACCGTGGCTGGAGTAAACTATGATTCAGGTGTAAATAATTACCAAAGTCATGAAAGCGGCAACTGCTACATGTGGTTTATTCATTGCTTGCCTTTTTTTTTTTTTTTTCCGTTTGATCATTTTCATCCCTAACTGTCTGCCAAATTCACATATTTGTAATTTACTAAACTTTATCGTTCCTACCAGGATAGGGATGTTGTACATTAGTTTCCAGACCCGTCCTGCCCTGCCCCGGTATAGGCTGGATGCTCCTCAAGAAGGGATAATACAAATACCCAAGTTTGAGGACTGAAAAAAAGATGCTTCCCCTTTCATAAACGCTACCAGACCCACTCGGTTTTAGACTCCGGAGAAGAAATGAGTTATTAAAGGAAAGAAATTGTCTAAACACAATAGCTACTTGGCCAAATGAAAGCAATCCCTGGGGTAAGACTAGCAGGGTTTGACCCGAGAGCGCAATAATGGAAGTATCGGTAAAACGAAAATCTTAGAGAAATAGGAAAGACGTAGACGTATAATACACAGCATATCAGCATATAAACAAACACCCAGGATTTACTTCATGCCTGTTTTCTTCAGCCTGCTTTTACTTTTCTTTTTTTCGTGTGTGGTTATTTTGTTTTTGTTTTTGGGTTTTTTTTTTTTGTTGTTGTTGTCGTTTGTTTGCCTACACTGCAACTTCGACCCATTTTACTCTTCAGAAGGCCGTGGTGGAAAAAGGCAGGAAACAAAACTTTTTTGTTTTCTTGCCTGTGTCCTATTGAAAAAAAATTGTATAGTAAGCCACCACTTGAACATGTTCTGGTGTTGTAAAAGTGTTTTTTATCAGGCTGTAAATTACTGCCACTCTGACAGAGCAGCCGGAAATGTAAATCACACCGTAGAGCTGAAGTTAGGAAAAAGTTTGTTCCCTTTTCCGCGTCCCAGGAAGATCTCGGGGCTGCTGGATTGGGAAGGGAGGGGAAAGGCTTGTTTACTATTTTCCTTCTTCACCAAACTGTTGGCTCCACGGTGCCTGGGACTTTGATGGGAAAGAATGGACAATGTGCAGAGTCCCTTCCTATGACACCCAGGCCACCGCCACTTGGGAGGTCTTTTGGCCTAATGCAACCACAGCTAACTGCTCCCAACAGGAGGCTCTGTGGATCAGGATCAGGCAGGGTCACAATTATACTTCTGCTGAAGGCAAGAGTTGCCTACAGAAAAAAAAAAAAAAAAAAAAAAAAAAAAAAAAAAAAAAAAAAAAGAAAGAGGGGGAGGGGGTGTGCGAACGGTTGATTAAAAACCTTTCAATTCATTTGGGGAAGGAAGGACTGAGAGCGGGATTAGTTGAAACCGTTTCCAACAGGCACGAACAAAATGAGGTTGCTTCCATCCAGAGGGAAATTAGGGGGAATGGGGTCCGGGGCGCTTCGTGAGGGGTTACTCCGACTCCAGGACTGCTACACCAAATCGCCCATCGGGAGCAGTGGGCCTTCCCCGGGATCCTGAGAAGTGTTTTGAAGGCTCATCCGCGGACGGGAGTCCTCCCTGGTGCCATACATTGCACAGGCTTTCCTCCTCGGTAGGTAGGGAGGAGAGAGCTACACAATCAAGGTCCACAGCGAGCCCTCAAGCATGACCCTTTTGCAGGAGGGGGAGAAGAACTCCAGGAGACACTACAGCCAATCGGTCTCTGATTTGGGCACTCGGGGGGCATCGATATTTTACGGAGGTGGAAGGACAGAAATGTTGAAACACATTATATGTATCGGAGAGACAGAGCTGTAAAAACACGAGTCCCTTGCATTTACGTGAAGAGATGAAAAAAAAGCAGGGAGGAGGGAAGAGGGGCTGATATCCCGACCTCCTCCGCTTACCGGGACAGACGGCTGCCGGCCCCTGTGGATTCGCAGCCAGCCCGTCCTCCTGGCTCCCGGCGAGCCGGCCGGGTGTGCTCCCAGCGCCTGCCAGTCAGCCTTTCCCAACTCCTCCCGCTCTTCCTCCGGCTCGCCGCTTACAGTCCCCAGTCACACCGCCTCCTTACCGCCCCCGGCAGACCGAGACCCCCGGGCCGGGGGCTTTAGGCGGAACCGGGTCCCGGCTGCTGCCTCCCACCGCGGCGGGCGGGACACAGCGAGGGGTCTTGCCTTGTCCCCCCATTCCCACTCCATCCCCTCGTCTGCGACAAGGGGACATCTTAGCCACCCAGCTTAGGGTAACTCCTTTCAGGCGGCGAGATCCGACCGGGGGAGGAGGGACGGGCTCTGGGATCGCTTCGGCCGCCGGCCCCGCTCCCCATGCCCCCCGCTTACCTGCACGACGGTCCCCGCGCTCGGCGGCCGGCTCTCAGCAGGACGAGGGTGAGGGGGGACGTCTCAGTCCCCCGGGTGCACAAGGGCCCGGTCATGGCCCCTCGCGCACCCCAGAGAGATCCGGTGGGAGGAAGAGAGAGGGAGGAGAGAGGAAAAGCCTTTTTTCCCCCCCTTTCTCTGCCTATTTGAGCCGAAGTGACCCGCAGTATCTGGAGAAGGTTTTTGAAGACGTTTGGGAGGGAGGGAGAGAGTTTTCTGCTGAGAAACTCAATCTGCCATACAGTAGCGACTGCATCTGGGATCTGTCACCGCTGACAGCACCACAGGGCACAGACATGATCTTCCGCACAACACTGCAACTCCCCAAAATACCCTCCTCGCTCCCAAGGTATCTGCCGGGTTGCATCGCGCTCCTTTGCCAAAAGGGGGAAAGCAACCTGAGCCCCCGCAAACGAATACACCGAGGGGAAGGCAAGAGAGAGCAACCCCGCCTCCCCTTTTCTCTCCGCGATGCTGAGCACTCGGCCGCTGAGGACGCAAGGCGAGAGACGATGTCATACTCGGAGGGCGCAAAGGCCATAAATGTAGGCTCTCGCACCGCTAGATTCCCGGGAATGACTTTAATGAATAATTTCGGAGACAGTTATGGCTTTAGGTAATTACTGCGCGTCTCTATGAAAACCAGATTTGGGAGAGAGGCAGTCAAGGCCGAGCCGTGTGCCTCGGCTGGCCCCTGCCAGACCGCTCCAGACACCACCTCCCCCCTTCGCCACCCGACCCCCGGGAGTCCCCGGCCTCCCGCACTGCCCCCCACCAGCTGCCGGGGTCCTCCTTCGGGCAGCCCTGCCAGCAGCTCTGCGAAGGCTTGTGGGGGGATCACCTCATATTATTATTATTATTGTTATTTTTAATCTCTTCCGCCTCCTGTATTTTCTGGCAGGATATTTCATTGTCTTTTAGGCCAGTTTTAAAAAACTTCTCTGGGTTTGCACACGTATTTATCTTTTTTAAGAAGTTCATTATAAGCAGCTGTTGCAGCCTATAGCCACATACGGCATGCAAATAGAGACCCCTATAGGAGAGTCGGCGTTTCTATTACCCCCACATGTTTGCTCAATGCACGGTGAAACTGCTCTGCATTAAAATAGAATTGCACATTTTTCTCTCGAGTCCTTTGAGCAACGGAGGGGCTTGTTTCGGAGGCTTTGAACAGCCTCCACGGTTAGCAAATGAAGGGCTCGGAGCTGCGGGCCCGCTGATCTCCATTGTTTCGCTAACACATTACTGCTGTTCCCAGAAGGGCGCTCCGGGCGGCAGCCGCAGCTCACCCCCAGCCCGACGCTTGCAGTGCCCGCGCCCTGCCCAGGCAGGCCCGTAGGACCCGGCCCGCTCTCCGCCAGGATCCTCGGTCGGCGGGGAGACGGCTCCAGCCTCAGGAGTCCCCGGGGAGAGGTGCCGGGACGACAGCCTCAGCCCTGCCACAGAGCCGTCACCAGTCAGTGGTCTCCCATAAAGGACAAAAATTGGATTTTGCTGGGATTTTTTTTTTTTTGGTTATGGCTTATTTCGTAGCTTTTTTTCCTCCCCCTCTATGCTTTAACTTTTTTTAAAAAATTCACTTACTCCCGCCGGACCCCCTGGGTTGGTGGCTGTGGTGGGAAGCCGAGCTCGCAGCATACCGTTTGCACTGATTCAGAAAGGAAATGTTCCTTTTCCTTTCGAGATTACAGATAGACACAGAGGAGGGTTGCGGTATCTTTGGGGGTTTATTTTATTTTATTCTGCTGGAACAAAGAAATTGAAGTATTTTGAAATTTATTTTTAGGGTCACACAGGTCTTTGTTTTGCTTTTCTCCCTCCTCCTGGCAAGAGCATTTTACCGCGAGGATTTAATCCTTCAGATAAATTGTCTAACATTATCTTTTTCCTCTGGAGATGAGATCAACTGCATTCTCATCCACTCCCCCGCCTCTCCTTCTTGGTAGTAGCACAGATTGTAATGTACAGTTGGACAAGTGTCAGCCGTCCAAGACCGTGAACAGCCAGCGAAGGCTTAAGTTGTATTTATTCAATTATTGGTTTTTTATCTCCTTGGGGGAAAAAATCGAGTGACACGAAACATAAAAAAACAGTAAAGTAAAAAGTTTGTCAAAATAAGCGCATCTAACGTGGTCTTGAGGGCCGCTGAGCCAAGGCTTCCACGCTGACTGTTCAGCATTACCGCCAGCCAGCCCCCACTCTCAATTAGAGGCAATTCATTAGGATTTAATAGCAGGTGCAAAGCCATCTCCTTGCCAGCAGCACTGCCGTTTGGGTAGGGAATCGTCTTGTTTTACAGCAGCCTCCAACTCTCCCGGCTCGTCCAACCTGACTACCACTTTGGATAACGGGGTGTCGGCGCGCCTGCGACTGCTCGCACGTAAGCGCTCCACTTTGTTTGGCTCATTTCTCCCTGCCAAAACATAAGGTGGAAATCTGCCTGGCTCGATATTTATTTTGGAAGACAGCTCTGCCAGCGAATGAGCCGGGAGAAATCGGGCCGAGATAAAGAGAACTCTGGGCCGGGGTCTAGGGGGAAGTGGATGGGTGGAGGAGTAACCCCGCCCGCAGAATGCACCACTTTTGCTTTCTCGAAGTCCCAAACAGACAAAATAAACAAACGACCTCGGCGGCGAGCTCAGAAGAGCCTGAGCTTTCGGGGTTCAAACCCGGGCTGTACCGAGGAGCCTCGGGGCTGAAGTGCCGCGTCCCACGGCACCCGCATCCCAGCTGGCGGCCGCGGCCGGGCCGGCGCTTGGAAAGCGTCGCCGTGATTACACCCAAGTGGAGAGCAGGATGGCTCCGAGCCGTCTGATCTGACGTCAACATGTCTCTAGCTCCTAGCTGCAAGATAGAGGGAGCAGAGCCGGGGGAGGGACAGCTCTAATCACTCCCAGATGTCTCTAATAGCAGATATAAAGACTTATATAGTGTCTGAGAATAAATTTGTAATCAATGCTCTAAAATCGCATCATCAAAGCAATGGTATTTCTAAAGGAAAACGGGGTTGGGGGGAGGGAAATCTGAGGAAGAGGGAGACACACACCACGCTGGGTTGGAAGGGGAAGAGGGAGGCACAGGGAACCTCAGAGAAATCCACTGGCCTCGCGCGTCACCCGGCTTTGCTAGAATTTATGTGAATATATAATTCAGATAACAACTCTGCTTTACTGTCCATTGTATGTGACAAGCTGAAACGGCTGAATAGTAATTGGTCAATTAGAAATAGAAGAGCTCGGAACTGGTTTGCAAAGGCGCATATTTCATGACCCGCAGAAAAAAAAAAATCCCAAATTAAAAATATATAAAGCATTGATAAGCCCCTCGTTACAGCAGAGGGGATTATGTCTGTAGGCGTGCAGAATGCGTTTCCTTCCCATCGCTACTTGGAGATTACTTCTGGGGGTATTTGTGAGTCGCTGGGCAAGTACGTGTGAAAAAGGAGGATTAAGGTTAGGTTTCCAAGCGCAAAAGGAGGATATTTTGCTTAGAGGTTTTATTATTAACCTTCTCATCTCCCTGCCCACCTTTCGAGTTCATGCGGTCTCCACAGCATTCCCTAGCCCTGTTTATACCCCGTGTATTTCCCGGCACTTGTTCTGGGGGTGGCTCTGGCTTGGCCGAGAGGCCCCGTTGCACCTCTTAGACAACGATATCAAACGAGAAATAATTATTGCAATAATCTTTTGAGGCAAAGAAGAGCTCCTGGGAACCACGGGGGAGAGGGGGAGTGTGTGTGTGGGAAAAAAAAAATCCCCAGACCACAACAAAAAGCAAGACGAAGGAAAAAAAAATGCCCTGCCACATTTTTTTCTCTTTTGCTTGCCGGAGTGCGGGCATGGTATACACATCCGATAGTCACGACGTCCCACCATGTTGCAGAGTCCTCCAAAACTCAGTTCTGCCTGCGGCTGATAGGCTTGCTGCCAGCAGCGGAGCAGAGAGCCGGCCCCTCGCTGCGACCCTGCTTTCCAAAACCCGGGCGAGCTCTAAAAATCCACGCTGCTGTCTGCCTCGGGGTCCCCAGGGGACACGCAGCCGCTGGGGAGGTCCTCGCCTCCCTGCGAGGGGGTGACCGCGCTGTTTCGGGCTTGCAGCCGGGCCCGCACCCCGGGGAGCCGAGGGGCCGCTCCCTGGGAGGGAAGGGGAGGCGGGACTCACCCGGTGCAGGTTTGTCGCTTTTCTTTTTCAACGGGAGAAAAACATTAAAACTCTCTGGAGAGGGAGCGGAGGGTGTCGCTCCCTTAGCTCTCGAAACGAGGCTAAAAGCCTAAAACACGGATCCGTGAGTCAATCTGAGGGGACAGGGCTTCAGTCATCTGTCTGCTCACCACCCTGCCCTCCCTTCCCTCTTCCTCCCTGCACCCACAGAGAAAAGTTGCAGAATGGGAAAAGCTGCTATCCCTCTTCTTACGTGCCTTTAACCTCGGCAAAAGCTCCTAAAAATGTCTTGGGCCTCGAAGAATTACCGGACAGACCGAGGGGATGGCGATGCCCCGGGGTACGGGTAGGATGCAGAGCGGAGCGCTCCGCTGTTATCAGGTCTTGGCTCCGCCGGCGGAGAGCTGAGGCCAAGGCATTGACATCCCCATCTACCATCAATTTACCTTCTGCTTCCCCATTTAGCTTTTAACGTCAAAACCTACATTTTTGTCGGCTCCGGTCTGTCTAGGGCTCCTGTGATTTAGCTGCGGGAATGGCTGCTCCTAAGAAAATAGCAACATCCTCGTTAGTGAGCAATTAAAAGAGATCCTCCTCAGCCGTTTCACAGGGGCTCCCAGTTCTGATAAACTGACGTTACAAAACCGGAATATTATTCATGGGCAAATATCGGACAGGCTATTTGGAGTTCGGATATCGGAGCCGCTCGCGAGCCCTACCGCACATCCCCCAGGGGAGTTCCAGCTCGGTTACTCGGTCAAGGGGAGACAGTAACTGCTGAGAGACTGCCCATGATGTGCCCCACGGCAGCATCCGCAGCCGCCCCTCATCCCCTCTATTTTTACCTGTGCTACTACAAAAAAAAAATTATAAAAACAACCTCAAATTGTTTGAGCAGGGGACGCAGAGCGCAAGAAGCTCCAGTTCATCAGCTGGGCAACTAATACGCAAGGAAAAGCAAACAAGGGGGCAGATTCTTCTTCTCCAAGTGTTATAAACACAGACCCACGCCGGAGAGCAGAGCCGGGCTGCCTGACCCGACGGGAGGGAGGGCACATCACTTTTGTCTGGTTGTTGTAACCCCGCAACCTCCCCACTGTCAGGAGGGGCGGCGAAACGGCGCAGGGGCTCCCTTATCTTTTTATGGGCAATTGCACATCTACCTACACTTACTGCTGGGTCTCGTTGGGAACCACTTCCTTAGGCGCTGTGGCACGGGAAGGCCGGCAGGTATGCAGCCCTGGACCTGAAGAAAGAGCCAGCTTGATTTAAGTTCAGGTGATATATGTAAAAGTTTAGAATATGAGCCCTAATTTTATTATGGAAAAGGGGGAAAACATCACCCTAAATCAGGAATGGATAAAAAATGCCTAGACCAGCTTACTTTAGTGAAAACCTTTTAAATCTTATGTTTTTTTCTTGCATGCCTACGATACAGAAGGACGCCACCCGTTTCCCGGCATTGAACTCTGTAGCTCGCCCTGGTACTGGGGAGCAGAAGAGTTACCAGACTAGCACCAGAACCCTTGTAAAGGAGTCGATAGACGGGGCGAAATGTTTAAGGGAAGAGAGATCCTGTTGGGGAAGCAATGAACGTACTAAAGAAAGCCAGAGCGTGGGCTGCTGCAGTTTGCAGCTGGATAAAAAAGGTTAAAAATAATTATACTCGCTGTGGCGTGATGGAAAAGTGCAACCCATGAGAGTTTTAGGAACCACAAAGTTAATATTAAGTTCACCGTAGCTCATTGTAAATCTTACATATTCCCTACAGCACACCCTCCCCACCCCCCCTCGCCCCCCTCAAGACCCCCGCAAATCCCTTGCCTTGTTCACTCTTTCGTCCTTGGCATAAAATGACCTGCTACATAATCACTGCGAGCAAAGCTCACCAGCTTCCCCCGCCCGCCTCCTGCCCCTCTCCGGGAAGCCGCCCCCGCTCCGGGCCCACGCCTGGCACCGCCGCCGCCCGGGCTCTGGCGGCACGAAAACCGCGCATCTCTGCTGCTCCCGACCTGGCCGGGTTTGCACCCTTGTCCATTTCCCGTTCGCAGTAGGTCTCCTGCCTGGAGAACACCACCACAAGGAATTCCTATTCAGATGAACTACCGGTATCTGTTCAACACTCATGGGGGCTGAGAGATCTCTCCTTCTACCCCTCCTTTCATTCAGTCACTTGTTTAAAAATAAAATTAGGAGCCATCTTTATAATTTAGTTTACTTCCGAATATTTTAAATATTATGGAAAAAAAAAGGCCATAAACAACGCTGTTATTCAAAACATTTTGAGGTATAAAACATAAAAAGATTTGGATTTTCTTTTTTTTTTTTCCTTTTTCTTTTTTTTTCCTTTCGTTTTGTAAAAAACACACACAGTGGTTTATTGAGTACTTACAACGTTTACACCTTCAATATTAATTAGATTCCACTTTTTCCCTTATGGACAGAAGTGCACATAACCAATAACTGTTGAAAACATCTTCAAATATCTAACGACCACGACAAAATTACAACACTAAATACCGAGTCAATCGAAACATTGGTGCAACTGCTTCTGTTGAAATATAGCTTTATAATCCCATGAATATTTATATCCAAAAGGCCAAGTATTAAAGATACACTTCACATACACACTAATGCCAGGGAGGGATTTTTTTTTTCCTTTTCTATGGTTCTGTTTTTCCCACGTGTTCTATACAGAGCAAATAACATTCACAAAACATTTAGAGACATTACCCCTTACCAAGCTGGAGTTTCCTCTTCATATATGGAATGCTTTTTCCCTCTCCTTCAAATATCCACATTTTGGGGGGTTGGGGGAGAAATTGCACATAAATAAACTGGATGATTCCAAATACAAAGAGTCCTCAGAGGAGAGCTCACTACCGAGACTAAGAGGACGGCTCCTCCAGTCCTGCCGTGCTCACTGCTTGAGCTCCAAAGCCCAGACATGCTGCGGCCAGCCAGTCCTCCCTTTGGTTTTCTTATCGTTGCTGCTAACTGTGCTTTTCAAGATTTCGTTCTGGGGAGACAGGATGCGAGGGGAGAGAGGAGAGAAAAAAAGGTTAGATATATTCCTCCCCTTCCTAAGTCGCATCTGCTCTGCTTCGAGATCGAAAAGTACGATGAGACCCGAGCTCATCGAGGCCTGCGGTCAAGAGACATAATGGGGACCACCACGGGATCTCGCCGGGGACGAAGCCGCCGCCCGTGGCAGCAGCCTCGCGTCTTGCGCGACCGCCCGTGGGCGCCGGCGGAGGCGATTCCCGCTCCGTGCCACCCCCCTGCTCTGCCGCAGCCGGAGCGCGGGGCTCGAGGCTGAGAGGCGCCAGCCATCCGCAGGGATTACGATAAGGTCCCCCCCTAAACCATCCCCTCCCTGATTGTGGGGAGAAACTAGGCATCGGTACGTACCGGGGCAAAACATGGGACCTGGGCCACTAACATATGCGGGAATCAATCACACGCGAGCACGCCATGGGGCCTACACGAAATCGGGCTTGCGCTGCCTCGCCTAAACCGACTCTCCCGTTAAAAATCTAAAAAGTTGAAGCGCCGAGTGCAGAGGAAAGAAAGCCTCTCGCTGCGAATCTCGTACTTGCCGAGGGCTTAAAGCTGGGCTGGGCTTAGCAGGTAATCATGCCTCCAGATTTTCGTTTAAGAGAGCAGAGGTTCGCTCCTGCGAGATCACGGTTTGGGATACGGGACAAGCAGCAGCTCGGGAATAACCTCCCCGGGGGGCCCTAATGTGGCAGTCTGATCCCCGCGGCTGCTCTCAGCCGCCGGGCCGGATCCGGACGCTGACGGCCGCTGGTGGCTGTGCACGGTCCTGCTTTTGGCCCGCAGCTACGGCCAGGGACCGGTGAGAGAGCGGTGTCCCCGACGGACATGCCCCGGCGGCTCTGCCCAGCGCCAGCGAGCCTCCCCCGCCCCGTCCCACCCCGTCCCGTTCCGAAGCACTGACCAGCTCTTTCTTCCTCTTCTCTTCCTTCACGTCTGTCTTCTTGATCTCTGCCTTGAAAGCCTCCGCCTCCCCGTTCTGGTCGTCCTTCGCCAGCAGGTCCATGAGGTAGGCGATGTAGCTGGTGGCCAGACGGAGGGTTTTGATCTTGGAGAGCTTGGTGTCGGCGGGCACGTTGGGGATGCACTCCCTCAGCTCCGCGAAGGCGCTGTTGATGCTCTGAGTCCTGCGCCGCTCCTTGCGGTTCGCCGTGCCCCTGCGTTTCACCGGCCGGGGCCCCCCGAGCCCGGGCGGGCCGTTCCCGGGCGGCACCCCCCCGTAATGGGAGTGGTCCATGCCCGGCGCCCCGTTGGCGTACTCAGGGCTGTAGGACAGAGCCATGCTGTAGTCGGGGGGGGACATCTCTGGGTGGCTGCTGATGAGCCAGCCGTGGAAGTAGGGGTTCTCCTCGTGGCCACAGCGGGTGGCGGCGGCGGCGGCGGCAGCGGCGGCGGCAGCGAAAGGGTAGCCCTCATGGTGCACCACCGGGTGGTGGGGGAAGCCGCCCACTAGACTCATCCCTGCTCCCTAGAGCACCCCACCCCGCCCCCCCGGGCCCCAAAACAAAGGTTTCCCCTCCCCGCCCGCCCCCCACCCCCGTCGCAGCGGCGGGAGATGCTGCCCGCCGCTCACCCCTCAGCACTGCCCCGCTGCCCGCTGCCTTTCCATAGGGCGCTGCTGCAAAGTCCCCGCGGATGCCCGAGCAATCCCCCCTCCCCGGGCGCCGCCGCCGTCGCTCATGCGTTGTGCCTCCACCTCCTCTCCTCCTCGCCCGGGGCCGGGTCTTCGAGGAAGCGCGCACAGAGGGGAAAAAAAAAAAAAAAAAATCTATGGAGAGATGTCGACCAAAACAAAATGGCTTGGCTTCCCAGCCTGGGATCTTCCTCGCCTCTTGCTTCCCTCCGCTCTCGTCAAGTCCGCCGCGGCCCGGCCGGGTGGTACTTACACGCGGCCCCCCTCCATGTAACCCCTGCTCAGGGCGGGCGGGCGGGCGGCGCTGGCTCTGCCCTGCGTGGTGGCGGGGCCGTCAGTGCTGGGCGGGCGCTCGCATCGCTGCCCGCCGCGCCGCGCTGCTCAGCGCCCCTGAGCTCTTCTGCGGCATCCGCGCCGCTCGGCCGGGCGCGGCAGCAGGCGGCGGTGGGGCTCGGCGCGGCGCGGGGCACTGGCAGGGCTCCCCGGCCCGATCTCCATGTACAGCTACATGTTTAGGGCCGCTCGGGTTAATATATGTCGTCAGAAGCGGCGGCCGCCAATGGCCGGGGCGGGGGCGGAGTCCGCCGCCCTCCGCAATAAAACTTTTTGATGTTCGCTCTGCTAATTGCCGAGCTCCTCTTTTTGGATTGGCTGCCCCTCCGCATCCCTAATGTAATTCAAACAAGGGGGGAAAAATTATCATGGAGGCAGAGGTTAATGCAAGTGTTTAGCAGATGCCTTACAGTAAAATCTGCATTAAAAAAAAAAAATTAAAAACCCAAACAACAAAAACTCCCCTACAAACTCATTAAAACTTAAATATCGGATAATCTCAAATCAGGTACAGTATGGATCCAAGAAGTTTCTTGGCAAAAGTGTATGTGAGAGCTTGATAGGCTCTGAGGTTGCTTTGGCAAAATGCTTTGTACCAGTCCGGTGGAGGAGCAAATAAAACCGGCTTCGGGGGGCACTTCATCGACGCCCGATTGAACCAGGCATGCCCCAGCATTGCTCCGGCTTGTACTCGTATTGCTGGTTAATACACACCACGAGATCACTAGTATCCGTGAGGAGGGAGGCGAAGCTTGCCTTGCCTTGCCTGTCACCCGGCTTGCGACCCAGGTTAGCCTGGGCTGGCTCCGGCTGCGCACCCCGCTTGACCGACCGAGGGAGAAGAGCGCTCGGGGCTTGGACGGGGATGGTTTGGAAAGAATTGTTTTGAGACATTAACAATAAGTTCGACTTTAACTGGTTCTTTTCCAGCTTACTGCCTGCGCCTATGCACCTCCACCAGCGCACACCCGAGTGACTCACGCGCCTGAAATCGGTTTCATGCTTCTTGAACTGGTATGATCGGTAAGTAACAGAATATTTTTTACAGCATGTTCCGAACTAATTTTCTAGCTTTTACTAACAAATATATAAATAATTCTCAACATTCCTGCTCCTGCAATAAAAAAAGACCAGCATCTGTGGAAAGCTGGTTTAGTTATCGAAAGGGAGTTGTTAAATGTTTGCTTAACGGCCAGGCCAAGGAGGAAATTTCCTATTGCTATTTAGATGCTTTGCTTTATTAAGACTGAATATATTACAAAAGAAAAATGGATTTCAGACTGTAACTCATGGATAACTCGGAGGAGAGGTGCATTTGCTGTCATCCTCAAACGGAGCCGAGCATTACTAAATAGCTGCGAAATACCAAACAACCACCCTTATTTGTGCTGGCTGACGCCTAAGCTGATTCGGCGTATATTGCAATGCAATTCTACAATATAGGCAGTGTGGAAAACTGTGTCAGCAGGAACTGAGAGGTCATAAATTAAAGAAAGAGAAAGATAGACATGGAGGAGTCTGCAAAAGAAGACAGCAAGAACTGTGGTCCAATTTCTGCAGCAGCTTAATGCGCGCTTCGGCCCCTCTGCAGAGGCGGTGGGAGTACCTCGGGGGAAGCGCTGGGTGGTGGGAAGAGGACGAAAATCAGCTCAGTGCCCGGGGAGAAGAGGCAGGCTGAGCTCGGGCGGTCCCGGTGTGGAGACGGCTGCCGACGATATCGGCTGCTTACTGGGACCCGCGGGTTTTGCGAGTGGGTCTGCCGGCTCCCGGCGGGGAATACCCTGCAGGGAGGGGACGGTCTCCGCGCATGAGGCCGCCCGCCAAGGAGCAGCCTGCTGCAGTAGCCGGGAGCTGGCTTCGTCCGGGTAATACTAAAGGCGAAGGAGAGTGCCGGTCCCGCGGTTCGGCAGGACGGGGAGTGTTCAGTCGGATCTGGGGAGGAGACGTGCACGGAGCACAGACATGCAGGCGTAGGGTTTTATAAGCATATACACATATGCGCGAGTGTCTGGGTGTAAACTGAGTACGAAAGTGAAAAACTAGTCCAGATGTAGAATTGATGTGTATACACATATGTCTTATACGTACACACACAAGCTTGTAACCAGCTGATGGATATCTGTATCTATATATGCACAAGCAGACGTGCATATATTTCGTTATCCCAAGGAAAGAGTGTGTCTGCAGTGTAGATTTTTAAATGTAAGGAAGGCCGTGGGCAGACCGTGCAGGCAGAGCCCTGGAGCAGTCATGCAGCGTGCCCCCGCTGCTCGGCATGAGATGTCTGCAGCCTGGAAATCCACCCAGTTTCTATAGCGGTTCGTCAGCTTTGTTTTGCTGCGATATATTCTTGATGGGAAGAAGTGGACATTCTCAAAGCCGGAAAGTTATATTGGTTTTCAAACGGGCGTGTGTTTCTTCACGCTCTCCTGCTTGTGTACGAGCTTTCCGACAGCACTGCAGGTGAGACTGCAACTGGGATAGTGTCTGTGACAAGACACTACGGCTCCTCTGATAACATCGCCAATGATGAAGGAAACGGAAAACATGAGACAGAGAAAAAGTAATAAAATATACAGGAGATATCGATCAGGACACCAGTCTCCAAAGCTAGCATCATGATTGCTTAATTAACTTTGGAGAAAGGGGATCTCTAGATAAAGCACCCAGAAGGATCTTATATATATATATTTACACACACACACATATATACATATATACACATATATACACGAACACACATATATACACATATATATACACACATACACATATATACATATATATATGTACGTTTCCCCCCCTCCTCTTATTCCAGCAGTTATTTATGGGTTTATAAAGCCAGTTTTAGAGCAAATGCAACTGTCTTGTCCTCCCTCAGCTCTTAAATACTCAGGATTTCCGATCATGGGTTGTAGCCTTTTCTGTTTGATCCACGCACTGAAAAACAATGCAGCTCAAACCTTTCCCAATACTATGCTCAAAGCCGGCTAAAAAGCACCACCATTTTGCCAATCTTACACTTACTGATTTGATTACAATTTTTTTTTTTTGGTGCACAAATCATATGGTGGAAAAAAAAAAGAAGAAAAAAACAGAAAATAAAAAGAAATCCCAGTCTTATGTCACTTTATTTCCCTGCCAAAAGAGTTGCATGTTAGGCGGCGATTTATCTGGATTCTGCTGCCAAACAGGACTCTCCTAGCTTGCTATAATACAGAAATTTTGTTGGAGACTGTGCCGAGGCTGGTTTTCTCTCTTCCTCTACCCACTTTTTAAAATTTATTTCGTTTTTTCGGGAACCGGTGTGTGGGGCTGTATCACTAGGTTGTGCCCTGCGGTTGCTGCCCCTCCAGCCCCGCAGCTCTCCGCGGGTCCGAGCAGGAGAAAGGGGCTGCCTTTGCCCCCCGGTGGGTGCCCGAGGAGCGGGGCCGGAGCCCGCGGCGGGGGGCGGCGGGTCGGGCGCCCGCTCAGCGCCGCCGGGGCCACCCGCTGCCCTGGCCCGGCGCTCAGTCGCCGCCGGGCCTCTTATCGCCAGGTCACCTCTCCTGCGGGCCAGCAGTAGGGTGGGAGTTGGGATAACAGAACAACAGAGCTGTGCTCCCCCCTCCTCCCCCCGGGCTTGTGTGAATTAAGCTCAATTTCAAATTAAGCTAATTTCTCCGAATCAGTCGGGGAAAACCCTATGGAAACGGGGAAGAGATGCCGACGCTGGGTGGTCGGAAAGCCACATCTGCTGGGGTCTCCAGGGCTGGCTGACTGGGAGCACTGCGCTGGACCAGGCCCTGTGAGGAACAGGCCAGGGGCAGAGAGGCGCCTCACGGGTGCCTGGGCAGCCAGCCCGCTCATTTGCTCCTTTACCGCACCTTCCTTTTGAGGAGCGTCCGAAATCGGTGGGACCATCATAGGGACAGGGCAGCGGCGGGAGCCGCAGTCACCACTGAGGTGCCCGGTACCGACGCCAAACATACCCATCCCTGCTCCGTGCAGAAGCACCAGGATCTCCCTCCATAATTTTCATTAAAGCAAAGAAATAATCAGACACACGAAAGCACCCCAAAGACACCCCGCCTTTTGCTTTCGAGGCAGCCCCCTGGGCTTCTCTCCTTCCCGCAGTTCCCTAAGTACCGGGGTACCGATTCCCTCTCCTTTCTCCCGGCTCGCACCACATCTTTCCACCGCTTGGTGCACGGCTTGAAAAGCCGAGACGGGTTTGGATTTATAGAGTGCATGATGTCATTGACCCGCACCAAACGTATCAGAAAGGGGTACCATTCTCGGATGGATTTGGGGATGCTGGAGCATCCCGTGTCCCAGGGATGAAATGCATACTGTATTCGGCCATCGCTCAAGAGTTCGTGAAAAGAGCATAAATACGCAAGAAAAAGGATTTTTGAAAAGAGGCACGGAGAAATATGATTTGGAGGTCAACCTGTCAGTGTGGGTTAATGAAAAGGACTTGTGCCTAATGGGCCTGGCTAGCACCCTCTCTTGTGCTCACACAACCTGTATTTCAACGCCCAGGGCAGAGGGCGGGATCGGGCCCAGCCCCAGCAGGCCCGAATTAATCGCTGCCCTTGGAGGTGGAGGAACCCTGGTTTACGTTACTATTATCGGTAGTGAACCCCCACATATTTCAGGCATGATAATCTCGCAGTCGTTGTGTATACAAAGAAAAAAAAAAAAAAAAGAAAAAAAAGAAAAAAAGAAAAAAGAAAAAAAAGAAAAAAAGAAAAAAAGAAAAAAAAGAAAAAAGAAAAAAAAATCAGGGACGAGAAAAACCCAAGACACTGACCATTTCGTAAATCTCAATGATTGGCAGTAAGCGCGGGACCCTACGCATTTTACCACTGCATGTGCAAGCAATTATTCGAGGATTGCTTATATTTGTGACTGAGCATCCAGAGTTGCATTTAGACCCTGGACACGAATCAGGGGAAAAAAAGTAAAACATAACGAATTCCAACCAAAAGCCCTTCTTTGTCAGAAAAATGGTAATAAAGACCTTACAAAATCCTGCAGTGAACAGTGTGTCTCTATTTATTGGAATTGTTATATGCATCTCCTATACAGGCACCCATGTATAAACACAAGACAAACACACTGTTTTTCCACATAATATTTGTTTGTATTCTCGGGAAAGAACATCTTAAGTTGCTCTTGAGCTCGACGCTGATGAAATAGCTCGCTAATGTAATTGTCTTCATTAACGAATATTTTGTCCTCCAACATCTGAAGTTCTGGCGGTGGAGGAAGAAGAAGACTAGACTGGCATCGTTTAGTGTTTAGGTTAACAAAAATCAACACTTCTATTGTCATTCTTCATGAAAAGTCTCCATTTAACGAGGTTGGGGTTTAAGAAGCCTTCATAGATCAAAGGTAACCTCGCTTGGCTTAAGAGAAAATCCCTCTGGAGCAGTGAAAATTAGCTGCAATTTGGCCCTAACTACACGCCCCAAAATGTCGGTGTCGTCCTGCCGGTGTCCGCTGTGCCGTATACCTGCTGCACTGTGCCCAGCTCCCCCCTGTCTGGGGTCGGCTGCAGCACCCGGTCTCGTCCGAAAATTCAGCAGCTGAGTCTTACCAACGTCGGCTGCACACTTGTTGTAAGCATCAGCCCGTACCGTAATTCCTATGTGCGTATCTCAGTGTAATTGATCTGGCTGAGTGAGGTCTTTTTGGTAATTTGGATACACCAAGTCTCCAGTTAATGACATATAATCAGCCTTTAGGTCACTTGGTCATTCTCTTATTACAAAACCCTCCTGCTCTCTCTGATCTCCTTTCAAACTAAATTTCACACAAACAAATAAAGCAAGACAGGGACAAGTCCTTAAAATGCAAGAGTGAAATATTGGAGAATTGCTCGTGGGGAACTATAAACATTTTTTAAAAGAAAAAAAGGGAAAAGATAGGACAGAACATCTTATCGAGAAAGAGAGCATTGTGTACAAAACACGGGGGGAAAACCGGTCTGGCTTGTGTTAAAAGTGACATAAAATTAAAATAAAATAATTACAAACAGAAATGGCATAATGTAAACAGAATACAGGAGATTTTACTAGAAACGCACGACCACGTACCGTAATTTATTCGTACAGATGATACAACGTATTTGTGGATACACAGAATGTTTATTTGCTTTAGACTGACAAAAAATGTCTTTGTTCTTCTTTTCAGGAAAGTTAAGAAATCGGAAAGTGGAGAAATGAGTGTCATATACCTTCCCAGACCTGTAGGGAAACGGAGCCGCCGCCAAAACGAGTGGGTGTAAATGCGACAACAAAAATAAATACTTTATATCACCCTGCAGAACTTATTTTACTAAGTCAACACTGTGTTTTTCTGCAGCTCACCTTTTCTTTCCTCTAGGGAGAGACAATGCTCACTTTTTATTAGGTATTGCCTAAAAGTTCATTTTGGTCCCCGTCCAGGTAAATATACATATATATATATATATATATATATATATATGTACACACAATCAACAGGCTGAGGTTCATATGTGAGCACAGGCTGGTGCGGTGACCGGGAAGAGGGGCGATCAGATGCTCTAGGTGAGATCCCAGGGCCCTACACGCTGCAGTCAACTCATTGCAAAGTCAAGCCCGGTTGTTCGGAGATAAAATTGATTTATAAAATCGAGAACGGGGAGATATCAATATTGTTCAAGTGTTAGTACTTTGAGAAAGCAGCCTGCAGAAGAGGACTGTCATCCACATTCCCTCACAGGCATTAGCGCCTTTCAAAATATTGTCGACGTTTTTACCGGAGGTCTTACTCGTGTGTAACGCGGGGCTCAGACAGGCGCTAATTGAGCTCGTAGCGTGCGCGAGGTTGCGAGAACGAGTGTCGGGACAGGCTAACCCAGCAACAGAAATGGGAGCGGTGGATGCGAGGAAAGGAGTGTCACAGGCCCCCGCGCAGCGCTTAATGGTGTGGTACATCTTGTTGATAGTTCAATATTTTCCGCGCCTTTTCGGGATTCCTAAAGGTCGTTTAGATTTTTTTCCCCCTTCCTCCTCCCGCTTTTGGGCTACTGGGTTGAAGCATCAGCCCGTAGCCACACGGCGATCCGACCCAGTACATCAAAGGGGGGGGTTGGAGCCCCGCGCTGCTCTGCTCTCCTGTCGGGGCGCACGCTCGGGGACACGGGCCGTCCCTCTGGGAGCCGCCGGCAATCTCAGCCCTGCCCCGGCACTGCCCGGGCGGGGCCGCTGGCAGCCCTCCCGCCGCTGCTGGAAATGCCAAAGGCCGGGGGGAGCGGCGGGCTGGCCCCCTGCCCATCGCACCTCACGGGGGCGGCCCCTGAGCAGCCCCGCCGGGCTGGGGGCGGCTGGAAAGGGTTAAGCGCTTCCCCTCCTCCTGCTGTAGCCCCCTGAATGCCGCTGCTTTCCTCTAGAGGTCTCATTAGGGAAACCCTAGCTGCTATTTTCAACGTTTCCTCAATCAAGCGCCTTTAAATAGAGCTCCACAAACAAATTGGCGGCAAAAAGCGCAGATCTTGTCACGGGCGAGGCCGATTCAATATTTCACCCTTGTTTGCTCTGTAATTACAGCCTGGCTTGTGGCTACCTGCACACTGGGGCGAGTTCCCGCTGCCACCCCCGGCCGCCCTCCCCTCCCGCCTCTGCCGTACAGTCCCGCGGACACCTTTCCCTGGGCTGGGAATTGAGCGGGACCGCCCGAGAGAGCCACCGAGCGAGTGATCTCGAGCAAAACTAAAAAATTGCACACGGAGTCTCCCCGGCTAAATCCTGACCTTTTATTTTTTTTTTTTTTTCTTTTTTTTTTGGCGTTTTTTGCAACGTCTTTTCTGAAGCCGCGAACTTTCCAGCAGAAGGGAATTTCCCCGAACGACGCCTTGCCCTTTCATGACGGGGTCAGAGACAAGGCAGGCGACCCGCCTGTCCCCAAGCAGGGCTGTCCGAGAGCTTGGTTTGATCTGCGGCACTCGCTCCCTCTCTCTCTGTTAAACTGCTCTTATGATTTTTTGTATTTTCCACAGTTGATTATTCTTGTTTGACTGTTGTACAGAGGCGCTTTAAATCTTCAGGAAGAACAGAAGCTGGGACTGCTTGGACGGGCTGGTGCGGGTCCGCCCCGGGCACTGCGCGCCGACCCCTCTGCACCCACCAGCTCCCGACAAGCCTCGTCACTGCGGCTCGGGACGGCGGCAGCAGCGGAGATCGCAGCTAATTCGATTATGTCTGAAAGATGGAGTGCAACAGAGAAGAATTTGGCGTTTATGAACTAAGCTGCTATATTTGCTTTGCTATAAACCGACGAGAATATTTTATGATGGAGTGGAAAGGTGCAGCACAAAAAGGAAATATGACAATAAATCTCTTTTTATGGATTCTCTTTAGCAGCAAAACACAAGGATTCAACGGTTTTATGACTCAAGTATTATACAGGTACATCTAAAGACACCTACATAGAAAGAATAACCCATATTTCCCCTCCCAGTCCCCCTTCCAACACAGAAATCCAAGCCTGTACCCCTCAGTTCAATGGCAAAATTCCCTAAGATTTTCATGGGAGCAATGCTGGCGCAAGAATCTGACCTCTGCATAGATATGCTTTGATTATTTATGGTGTCCCTGGCATTACCCTTTCATAGTTTTCTGATACACAAAACTTCTCGTCAGGAGTAATGTTCCTCCTTCCATCTCAGAAAGAGCACATTAGGCTTTTTTTTTTTCTAGTTACTGTAATACTATTAAAGTTTGAGATAATTTATGCATCCATAGAGATAAACTAGGGATTTATTATTTTTTAGGAATGATTCACATGATAAAATAAAGATAGGTACTTCAGGGGGAGGATTTCCAAGTGGTAAAGAGTCTAATGTTCCCTGAAGTAAGTGCAGGTTCTGCACTTTGAGGATTTAAATCAAATGTGTTTTTTCGGAGTCATATTCCACCCCAAAAACATTCATACATCCTCAAACTGTTTTGTATAATGCAAACATATTTGCATCTAAGGTGCTCAGCATATTTTTTATCTGTCTCCACGCCTTGTTTTGTTTTTTTCTTATGACCAAGTCCTGATATTGCTTACCCTGAGCACCTAGATCCAGGTTAAGTCACCTAGAGATCAAGAAATAGTTGGTATGTCCAGTGGTCTGCTGCTGGGCTGCAGTGACTTGGAAGTGTAGATTTTGAAGTCTTGCTTTTCATATCGCACAATGCCGAGCTTTTCCTATCTCAGCTTGCACACATGCACGCAGTATGGCACTCTAAGAGACTGGTCGCTAGAAGTCTGACAGCTATGAAAGTAGAATGCACATGTAGCATATGCAGTTACACATATTCTTTTCAAATCAGTCCTTTTGGTTGATTTTTTTTTCCTCACATGCAGCTAAATGAAAGTCACATTGCTTTTTTTCCCTCTGTGTGTGTTGTTTTTCTTTTTTTTGATTAAACAGGCAAGTGGATTCACAGCCCTGATTTTATTAAGAAAGGCTGTAGAGCAATCAGTACAGATATGTCAATCCAAATAACGTGTGTAACAACATCTACAAAAGGCATCCATGCCAAAAAGATCACAAAAACTCACAAATACAAATCTCATCAGTACAAGTGTTTCTGCTTAAGCCAACTTTTAATCAGAGTGGCACCTATTTGTATGAATTGAAGATTTGCATGTGTCTGCTGTTGGCGGAAAAAAAATGTACATAGTGAAGCTAGCTTATCCACTATTATCAGTCTTACCAAGGGAGGCAGAGAACAGTGCAGGCTGGTTTTACTGTTTTTCACGGAGAAAAGCAGCCTGGACTGAGCTCCATTCTTTTGCACTAAAGGACTGCAAGCACTTTTTTGCAGTCACTTCAAGGACGGCTACACTAGCCTGCAATGCAGTAGAGTAGTGGGAAAAGTGAGTACTGCACAAGCATGCAGCTTTTTTTACCTGGAGTACAGAGACTCTGCCCTGCATGCCCTGGAGTCCACAAAGGGTTTCCCCTCACTCCATTTGAGCACTATTCATAAAGATATGTCCTAGATTGTAAAAACAGTACATGCCCATTTTGTGTGATATGTGCATGCACACATCTGGGCCACATGTGTGGAAATGTAAAGGCACACACTACAAAAAAATTTACATGTGCAATTTTCCAAGTATGAGTCTATAATATAGCACATCTACTGTGCAGAAAATGTCATTCTTCTGCACAGGAGGACGTTTAGAGTGGCTTTCAAAGAAAAAAGAAATGCAGAATTGCTCTGGGTAGCTCAGTTAGTAGCAGTTTATTTCTCCCGGTTGCTCCTGGTGTTTTTTGCAAACCACTACGATGGAGCATTACTCCTAAACAGCAACATGCACTCAGTGACCAGAATATTTCAGATACTCATTTCTTTAGGCTGATGTTATTAAAATTAAAAACATCTGCTTTGAGGAATGCAGATTTTCTGGATGTAAATACTTCTCAACTCCCACAGTAGTTTCAGCTACTCAGAGAAACAAAATGTAATGCTAAACAGTCGTCGTATTGTTTGACACAGAAGCAAATGGAACAATGTTGCTCTTAATGTTGTTGTTGTTGTTCAGTGGACAATTGAAATTGGATAAAGGCTTTCATCTGGGAACACTTTTCTAATACCTCTGTAGGTAATGGGAGTTCTCTTGCCCTGCATACTGGGCAAGGTTCACCCTCAACTCGCCAAAGACAGCTCCTGAAGAGAGGAGTTTGTGCTTGCAATAGGTTTTTAAGTGCTTGACTGTTATCAGTTCACCGACACAGTTTTGCAGCTGAGGAGAGCAGAGAATGGAGCCCCAGCTGCCTGTGTTTCAGATGCTATCGCCTAATCCTGATTAAAGGCACCGTGGGTTAGAAATTCCTCTGCAAAGCCACGTGAGAGAAATCTCCTCCCTTTTGTACGCCCCTTAAAAGTCACTGGGAATATTTGCGATACTTGTGTCAGCTTTTCTCACACCGATGCTGAAATGAGCATGCTTGTTTAAGAGTGAGTAGTGATGTGTATTGGCTACCACACAGAGCATTGATTGCTGTGCTAAAGACGCGAGTGCCACCAATATCAAAGGTGGAGTTGCACCAAGTACTGTGGTATTTCCATGAGGTGTTTTGTCACTTTTGCTAGTCAGGCTGACTCTAAATAGAGAAAAAACACCAAATGGGGGATTGCAAATGGGAAGTATCGATTCTATTGACATGGGAATAAAGAAAAATGGAAGAAAATCCAGGGGAGGACATCTCCCTAAATTACATGGAGGTGGTACATGACCAGGAAAGCATTGTGTGACATAGGAATGTTCATGGTGCTACCCAGAATAATAGCCGATAATGTCCTTTTCTTACTCAGATTCCTTAAAAATCTTCCACTGGGTAAATCTGGGTGTATCAGAAATTATGTGGAAGTGGAGACTTCGATAAAACATCTGTTATATAAAATACATAAAAGACCCCAAATACCTCAATGCCTATCTATCTTTAAAAAAAGGATTCAAATACTTTTGTGCCTTGTGAAGTATTGTTTCTTCCTTTAGATATTGTGTAAGAGAGTATGGAGGCAGGTTCTTTTCCAGTGGTCTGGAAGACCTTCCAGACCATTTAAAATCCTGACTGTCAATCCCATGGCTGCTGTCAGGAGGAAATCTGCTGTTTGTAGGGTGGATGCTATTCATTTAAAAGAAGAAACCAGGATTTAAATATTGTTTCCATCCTATACAAGCTGATAAACACACAAAAACATACATGCATACATATATGTAGGAATCTGAAGAAAACCCAAACCAGGATGTAAACATTTCCTTTCAGTATTTACATCTTAACCAGTGTTCTAGTTCAAAAGACATGTTGGGATCTGGCAGGATTAGCAATATTTGCAAACCATACAGCTCTTGAAAGACATCTGATTCTGCTTCCTTGGGATTCCCATGGATCATTGGTTTTGTGGAGGCAAGTGTCTTTGTTCCATCTGGCCTCATGGAGTTTCACTGAGAAATATTTGCATGGAGTATTTAATGTATCAGTCACTGTAGAGATCTAAATTACTTGTGCCTTCAAAACTGTAGATTACAATAATGAGGAAAAAAAAAGTAAAATCCATATGCTGTATCTGACTTGAAGGAAATGCTTATGGAAGGGGAATAGCTGAATATAAGACAAAAGTATTTATTTTATTTATGTCTATGCACACTGTGTGCTTTTCTTGTCTGGACTAAGAGGTGTTGCCAGTGAACTGTAAGCTAGAGACTTACTCTGAGGATGGGTGATTCACATTTTGCTTCCTTGATATATGAAGAACAGAACAAGAGTTGCCAGGCAAAACACCACTGTTGAAATCTAGGGACAGGTCTAAAGTAGCATATGAACACACAGATTCATTGCAGTCATGGGGTTGCTACCTAGGAGGATAGATCCAATTAAAAAAAACCCAAATGTAGATACAATTTAAAAAAAAGTTAGAAAAGTTTTGGTTTTTTTTCATTACTTGAAAATACTACAATTAAAACTATCATTAAACTAGATTAAATGAAGAGGAAATTTGCTTTCAGGCTTTAGAGCCAAGAATTCTTTGTGCCTCTATCTATTTTTGTGCTCTATGTACCCTGTGCTGTATACACAAGGATTATCTTGTTTATTTTACAGATATTAAGCTTCATAGAAACTAATCAAGAGAATATTTCTTTTTTTATGACAAAAAGTGGATGTCAAATTGCTCCAGTTGCTTTTATACAACGTTCCTGGGTTTGTGATAGTGTGATATTTAATAAAGTGTTTATAAAGTCTGATATAATAGTTTATCAGATCTTGGGCAGTCATAATAACAAAACTGCCCTTACCCTGAGTGTTATGTACTGTACTTTGTAATTTACAACAGAGTACTTTGCTAAATTACTTCATAAAGTAAGAAAGTTGCCTACCAAAGAATCAATGTTATAAGAACTAAGAAATGTTTTCCTAAATATTTTTTCTGGTATTTAGGCTCCATACAAATCTTTAGTAATGATTTGGGCTCAGACAGACACTGCACTCCCTGTAGCAGGCAACACATGCATGCTGTGAGATATTTTCCTACAGTACAATCTATTTGAATTTCCAGTGGAAGAGACATTTAAGGTTAAAATACTACATGTCTAAAATGCTATCCTGCACAAAAAATCAGATGAAACGAAGGGAAAAGACCAAAATAAAGCTGAAGATCTAATGGAATCTAATGGAACAATTCAAGTGAGAGCTAATAGTTTATGAGACCATGAATAGACAATGAAGCCTTTCATTTGTGTTGCTAGTCCAAGTCCCCACCATCCTATGTCAAGTCTGTTTGGTGGATTTGCTGTAACAGCATGTGTACAGGCTTCTTGAGCAGGAAGCGAAGTCTGTGCCAATGAGTCCAGTCTTCCTCTTTGCTGAAGGACCTATCCTGAAAAATCCATCTGGCAAACAGCAGAAGACTTGGATATGCATCCCAACCTAATACTAACCTCTCCCCATTCTTCCTCGATTTTCAGTCCTGCTATTCCCTGAGCACACTCTGTTTGTGGTTGCATGGAAAAGAAAGAGAAGAAAGACACTTACAAGCAGAGAACTGTTATTTGTAACTCATGATTGGTTTTTGGTCTGCAAATAGGCAAATACCTTCTTGATACTCCAGCATTTTCTTAATCCTCATAATGTAAGCAGCTTCTGCAGTTATTTCTGACACACATTTTTAGATAAAATGCATCCTTATGGTCACTGAAACCATAATCCAATTACACTTTCACCTACTATATAGTTTTCATTTTACCCTCTATATACTCAAGCCAGAAAAGTATAATTCATATTTACATTGCTAATTATGCTATTTTTATGCAGCATAAGTAAACATCAAATTCACATTCCCCTATAAGCAGGTGTATCTTCTATCTGGACAAATCTAGTCCTTGTATTTCTAACAAGTAGTCTGAATGCACAAAAATGGCAACATTTTTTTCAAAAAGAAATGTGAATTTAAATTCTTGGTCAGGCTTTGTTTTGCAAGAATTGCAGAAATTACACTCTGCTGAAGTTTTCTTTCACCAAAAAAAAAAAAAAAAAAAAAATCAGCAAGGATTAAGGGCGTCCTTACATATCTAATAATTCCTTGTCAAATTGCAAGAAATCTAGGAAAGATGAGTGTTTTTTTAACCTTATTTCTAGTTTTAGAGAAGATGTGTGGCAGCCCAAGGTAATTATTTGATATCAGAGAGAAGGAGCAGAGAAAGGGCAAGGTTTTTTGGTTGAGCATGACATAGGCAGATAAACATTTTTCACCCACAAGACTTGATAAAGGGTATTCCTTAAGGGCTTTGCAGAAGACTGTCAAAAACATCTGATCTATTGAATGATTTTTAGAAATCAAGGATTGCACTCAACATTCTATCAGGATGAGGAGTCAAATACTTGGTTTCTTGCAACATTTCCATGGAGGCATGTCGTGTTGTAACCAGCAGATAGACTGAAGTGTAAGAATCAGCACTCTACATGACATCTCTGAGGAGGGACTCCAAAGCACCAGGTGTATGAACAGGTGTTTTTCCTTATCCTCCATGGAAAGACATGCAATTGAGATGCTGCAGGCTTGAAATTTGTTCATAGATAATTTCTTGTAAGCACATTTATAGTTCAAAGTTTTGTTTTCCTAAGTTTATACAATCTGGTCAGAATAATACCGGTATTGCCCCTTCTATGTCTACTGTTAATTTTTCAACAGAATGATTATTCCAGTACATTTCTAGTGGAAAATACCTGTGATAATCAAACCCCTTCCATGACAAGATTGCCTTGTCTTAGACTTCTTGAGTAATAAGAGTTCTTGCTTACCAACAAATTAGAAAGTGTAGGCAACAAATACATTTTTCCTGGTGGGGAAGGTACAGAAGAGAACTGCAGAAGATTTGATAACAACTTTGAAGCTTTTTGTAGAAATTTATCATGGTATACTGTTTCTTTTACTTTAAGAACTGAGGGGATGGAGTAGCAGAGCAGGTTGTGAGTGAGGCATCATCAGATGACCAGACACCATGGCGGTAGAGAAGAAGGTGACATTTGGGACTGGGTACACTGTGACGGTTTAGAATTTTAAAAATGTGACCTGAGGATATAAAAGAGAGAGATTAAGAATTTTGGTGAAAACTAAGCTTATAATTAAAGTGTAACCTGAAAGGAGCAGGAAAGAATAGATTAGTTGAGTGGTAGTGAGATTAAAGACTTTGAAGAGAGAGTCAAAGACAGAAACTGAGTCAAAAAAAGGAAAAAGAAATAAATATAAAGAGACAAAAGAACAAAGACAGAAGAGTGAAGAAAGGTAAAAGTACTGCAGGGAAAGGACAAGAAAAATTTAGATAAGATCTGAAACATGGGAAGAGGACATGGTGTTAAAGCTGGAAGAAGTAGTGGAAGTGACTGAAGAGCTGAAGCTAAGGCTTAAGCTGCTCCCACATGGGACGTGCCCAGTAGGAATGTTTTGGGGAAGCCTGGTCACATCAGTGCCTGCCACAGGGCACTGACACCCCGGTCTCTGTGTCCACCTGAATACTTGTGTTCCAGCTCAATGGTAGCTACTTTGCAGCTTTTCCTATTTGAAACCTGGTTGGCCCTTGCTGTAAATTCTATCATTTCTACGGTTGCTCTAATAAAGTCACCACTGTGACCAAAGGCAATTCCCAACTTGAGAACCACACATCCACAGTCTAGCTTTGGTTTTTTGATGATGCCATGAAACTAGTGTCAGTGATGAAACACAAAAATCACCACTGCTGCTCCTTCTGTGGACCCCCTTTCCAATCCCAGTGGTATAACTCCTCAGTCCTTGGTTAATCCACTATATCTGGTGCTGTTGGCTCAGAGTAGTCCCAGAGCTATTAAAAATGTGCCCAATGTAAGCATTTAACATTTCTTCTGGTTGCCTGATCTTGTGGAAAGTGGTCCCACTTCAACTACACAGAGCTGGCTATCTCCCACATGAAATAAAACAGTACCAGCGGTCTCTCCTCCAGTGCCTCCTACACACCATACGCAATCTTCGCTGGCTTCCTGGGCACAGTGATGGTCAAAGAACTCTGGACACTGCGAAAACCACTGACTGTAAGTCCAGCACAGACAGTCTTCCAAGCAAGTTCAGTCCTTCACCTGAGATGATAATTTTTGTCAAGATGAGAAAGTTAATCTGTGGAGGAAGCAGAGTTTTCTTAGGCGGGAGACTCCTGTGAGTTTTTCAGTTTTGTAACGTTCCACAGTTACAAATACACCAGAAAGGTGAACTCACCAGCTCTAACATACACAATTTTCTTCTTTTTATTCTCCTTCTGATACAACCCCTTAATAAATGTAGCCTTAGAAACAAAATAGCATTAAAAATCTCCTGGTGAAAAGTTTAATGCACACAGGAAACAGGATGAAAATGACTTGGTCTTTTGGGGCAACAAAATTGTTAGCTTGGGACACTCCAGCTCTGGTCCAGAGGCTCTCTGCCATTTTGGGGAAAGTGTGTCACTTTGGGAAAGCCAAAATACAAGTGCCTAAATCCTCAAGCCAATATTTATCAACCTGGAAATCAGACTTTGTTTATAATTAGTCGGAGCTCTGAACAAGTGCTGTAGGTATTTATTTGAATGCAATGGTTGCCAGTCCTTCCACTGATGTTGTAAAATCACAACTTTTTCAGAAATGTCATCCAAACTAGGAAAAAAGCCAGTTTCCTTCACTACCTGAGGTGGTTTTTGAACCATGGAGATGGAGTTAGAGGGTCACTTATCCCAGGCTGAAGAAAGAGGTGCAGGTGCAAGTGCTCAAGAGGAGACTGTGAACTTCAGGGACAACTTAGTAAATTCAGCCTTTGTAGTCTGAAGGCTACCAAATGGTTGGATTTCCTGAACACATTCTCTTTTTCAGCCCAGAAACATTGTCTGGGCAGATGTTGATAAATTTATACATTTGTTATAATTTCAAGCTGTTTGGAAGCTGCGGCAGGTCAGGTTCTCTGCCCAGGATGCTCTGCAGCAGGTTGTACACAGCCTGGTGATAACCACAAGACTGCAAGAACCCTCATAGTCAGACCAACACTTTAAGAGAGCATCATATTTATTATGCACATGTGATGAGGTCACCGCATGCCTGCACAGTAAGACTTACACTTCTGGGGATTGTCTAATGGACCTACTGCCCATGTGCTGCCCAGTCCCTGGGAACACGCAGAGAAAAGCCTCTGTAAGTCAGATTTACTGTGAATATGCACAGCAATGAAATGCTGCCTGTGCAACAGGACGTGTTGCTTCCTGAAGTATGGGGTGGAGTGCACATACGCTGCACAGATTTCTCAGGCTGAAATATGGGATTTCTATACTGGCCAAACACTCAAGTCTTGATGAGGGCCAATATTTTAAGATCTGCTGTGCACGAGTGCCATAAGGAATTCACTGCCTCTCACGGTGCTTCTGTCGACCTGGTTGCAAGGTGCTTCATGTGCACTGAGAAAAGAATGTTCAGTGCCTGAGTCAGACTGGCAGATTCCTCTACCAGGCAGGCATTGCAGCCATAGGACATACAGAATTTGTGTCGCTCTCTGGCATTGATCCATTTATGGGTAAATTTCCCATCTGAATAGGAATATATTGGTTCATGACAATAACAAGGATGCCTAATAAAAATGCTGCTAACATACATAAAGACTGGGAGTCGTTCAGATTTTATACTGATTAGGCACTACACAAATTATTTTTATTTCAAGAGTATCAACAACTCCTGAAAAGCTGAGAACACCTTTATGGGAATCCTCAATCCCTTATAAGGTGGTGTTTGGTTACAATTAAAGAGAAAGTCTCAAACTGCTAATTCTTACCTTCCTGACCTTCAGACAAAAGGGGATCCTGATGTGACCTATCTCAGGGTATTTGTTTTACAAAAGAAAAATAAAATTAATGAAATTTTTTAAAACCCAAACCATCCCAAATTTTGATCGCTTTCAGTTTCAATATATTTTACTATTTTTGTTTTACTATTTTTGTGTCCACATAAGAAAAATGTGAGCAGACTACAAGTTAGGTTGATTCTTTGAGGTTGAGCTGAGGTCAGTGAAAAATTGATAGCAACTTTTGAGAAGAAAAAAATCATCAAAGCTAAAGGAAGTTTCTCAAAGTGGGATTTAATAGCAGCTATCATATTGCCTTCAATGGCTTGACCATTTCTTCTGCAGCTGTTTTATTTTAAAAGATTTCACCCCCATCCCACATGTATAGGCCTATACACTGACCTAAGTAGGCACATCCAAGTACTTTGGTCACTCATGATAACTATAAACCCTTCAGTGAACTACCAGAAAGGTAGTTCAAATGGAAATGGTGAAATTCAATATAGCGTTTAACTAAGTCACTGTCTAAGGTTAAGCCCAAGGAACAATTAGTAACACTGGGAAGGGAGACAAATATATTAATTAGTGTGCAGACACCTGATATGTGACTTTTCTGGAAGCTGTAAAATAACCACAGTGGTTTTTCAGTGTGAGTGGAGCAAATGAGTCTATTCAAATACGCAGTTTAACTGATTTCTACCTATATGTGTGTGTGTGTGTTTGTGAGTGCAAAACCACCTAGATTCAGATTTAGACACAAGAGAAAAAATTAAAGACAAGGGGTAAGTTTAGCTGATAGTTCTGCTGCTTTTCTGCATGTCTAATCAGACAGAGTCAAGTTCTCAAAAAATCCTATGTAGCAAGTGACCAAGCTCCATTGGCTCTCGGGGGGATAGATTTCTGACTTAATATGGACTCTTTGAAAACTCATTTTGTGTGTTATGCAAGCCATAACCAAGGGCCTTATCTGCATCTCATACAGAAGTATCACTTTTCATAACAGTAAACATAGTTTAAGTAAGACAGAGGGATTTATTTATTTATCAAGATGATAAAATGATGGAAAATATCTGTGTGCAAATGGAAAATAATGTGTCCATATATGCATTTATTTATTATGGAATATTTCCATTGCCATATATTTTGAACTTTCTAAAAGATTGTCAAGAAGCATTCCTTAATCTCAGTGAAGGATTAGCAAAATTTAAAATTCACATTTGGTTAACCAAAATAAATGATACTGTTTACTTTTTATTTATTCTCCCCCTTGGATATGAAAAACATACCAGTAGTTTTGATGCAGTCTTGCAAATGGAAATATGACAATGACTACCATAAAGCTGAGGCTAAAAGAAGAACTGAGAAATGACTTTTTCACTACAGACTGATGGATTTCTGAAATCTTTTTTCATTGTGCAATGCCTCTTTTTGCAGCCAAACATTTATCAGTAGTAACAATAAAAAAATAATTTCTAACTGTCTTTTCTCATCCTTTGCTTATTCTCCACTTAAAAATCAAACAGCACTCCTAACATCTGCTAGTTTATGCTTTAAAAATTGGAATTTTAGTGTCTTGTGGAAAGTAAATAAATTGTAGAGTCATTGCAGAAGGAATAGTATGCCAACAACGAGACAAATACTCTCAGGGCCAAATTTTTTTTTCAGGGTATTATTGTTTCTTCCTGCATGTACAAGTGAGCTGCTGGTATGTGATGGAAAATCTGTGAAACATCTGACTTGTTTCCTAGCTTCTCATGTGAGTGAGTTTATAAATTGTCTGAAATGACTTGAGATTTCTTCATGATCACTGTATGCTACTGATTGCTACTATCTGCAGTCATCTGCAATCATTGAATAGTCAAGGCTGAAAAACTAATGGAGGTCTGCAGCCCAAGCTCTGTCCCAAAGCAGGACTATGGGGGCAGAACAGGTTGCTCAGGGCTTTGTCCACTTGGACCTGAAAGCTCTTGAGAATAGACTGCACATCCTCTTTGCTCAACATATCCCACTGTTTAACTCTCTTCTTATCATCTTTTTTTCCCACAACATCCAGAACATCCTGTGCTTCAGTCCTGTTTGAGAAACAGTTTGCTGTTTGTGGCCTTTGCTGGACAGATGTATGTTCATTGGCCGTGTTATTTCTCTATGTACTGCCTTCTCCTGTTCATTTCTGAATGCTCACTGGTAAGATTCACCAGCTTGAAATACATTGAATTTGAATACAATGATCAGGCTAAGCTAATTTGAGAGATGTTTTTTCTTCTTTCACCTGCCCTGTGCTTCTGCTGATTGCTCAGCTGCTGATCTACCCAGCACACTCTCGCCCAGAACCCAGAACGTAACTTAGAGGGTGCCAGGAAACACCATCATCATTCAGTTTGTTACATGATTGTTGTGACCAAGGTAAACAAAAAATCATTCATCTTCATAATGCCAGCTTTCAACTCTTGCAACATAAGAAGAGTATCTCACAAAGTGGTGGGAGCCTTGTATTTCTGTTCAGTTTTTATTTTGCTTTACAGCTAGTACTGCTACTTACTGCAGCTGAACATCCTTCACTCTGAATGAAAGTAGACTCAACTTGCTGATTGCTATTTTGTGAATATCAGACAATATAGAAGAGACCATTGAGCCCTCCTTAATTTTGTCAGAAAGGACACCTATTATCTAGGTAGTGTAGGCATCTCTCATGCTGTATAATAGGCATCTCTCATGATGTATAAGTACAGCAGATATATACCCAAAACTAAGCTGTCACTCGAGACCATCTATTTCAGGATTGGTATATTTAGCCTTATTTGTAGCAGGAAGAATGATTAATGATGCTAGGGAAAGTATGACCTTAACCCTGTTTAATTGGAACTAACTGAATCTGTTCATTCACAGACATGATTTTTAAATAGCTCAGAACAAAACCCAAACTGATAAAATAATAAACCTTTTTCCTGTCTGCATGGGAGAGCTTTGTGTAAGGCACTGAATGTGTGAAAACCACACTGAGCAGAATATTCCAACCTGTAGTTTAGCACCTAAGCATTGATTAATCTTTCTTTTTCAATTCTTATACATTTATGGAGTGCATTAATGTCAGAAAATTTTAGGTAATAAAGCCACCAACATTTTCCTCTTTGTGAAATCCTATCTCTAGTATAAGACTACTGGTGCTTCATCTTCACTCTTAGTTTACTTATAACCTCTCTAACTTGTTTTCTATAAAATAAACAATTCAAGTTAATGCTTAATGCATCATTATTTTAAAATTACCTGGCTATATACTAGTTCTTCTGTTTAGATATTTGTTACTGTTTGTAAAGAGATTTACAGGTCAAGATGTTTTTAGAAGTCATACATATATATATAAATACCAGAAGGACCTAATTTGTCACTTGAAGTCTGACTAATAAAATCTGAGATTTGAATGCACAAGAAATGCTAAGTTATAATATCTCAGACATTATGAAGTAATGATGTTTTATTTGATATCTGATTTTGAAAGAATAAAGGATGTCTCCCATTGGTTTATAGATCGTTTTCACAATCGCGGTGGTAGCCACTAGTATTATCCTGCTAGTGCTTTCAGCTGTTTGCAGGGCTTTTATGAAGTTTTAAAAATAGTATCTTGTGGTTGTTCACAACTGAAGAGCAAACTGACTGTGTGATAGTTATCTGTGTTTAGAGATAAAACTGTGAAGTTATTAAGCTACATTTATCTAAACAGCCCAAGAAAATGACATAGATTTAAAGGTGCAGCCCAAGATCAAAGAACACAATAAATGATGCAGGAAATAACCATTTAAATGAGAAAATTTCTGTAAAGCAAAAGCTCATTTGTTAACATGAAGTTTGGTTTTAAGGTGAAGAGGGGACAGAATTTGCAATAGGACTTTTAAAAAACCCTTTTCTTTTTCTGTGGAAGTTGTTTTATATTAGGCTTGTATTTTCGTAGAAGTAGGATTCTGTCACTTCAGTTTCTAAGGCCCTTTGAACCTGCTCCAACAACCACTAATGACCAGAAGGTGACATCAAGCATTTTGAATGGGGTTCCCTGGAAGTTCAAGGCTGTTTTCCCTTTGCTTTCCAAAAGGCTGGGAAGTTGCCCTGCTTTTATGCTCTCCTGACTGCTAGTTTCTGGGGAAGAGAGCATGCAAGCGGGCTGGTGGACTATCTGAAAGCTTGGTAAAGGCAGACTGACCAGCATCCATCTTACTGCTGGAAAAACAGCAGCACCCAGAGAGCAAGAAGAGACATCAGGACATGGTGTGCTACAAGATTAGTCTGTTCTTGGGTAAGATGACCAACCATCCCTTCACTGAAAGAGAAATGAACATTTTATAGAGTCTTGATGGAAATAATTTTCTTCAAAATAATTGAAGATCTTGGAGAACGTGCACTGTCTTTTTCATGTGGTATGATGAAAATTCTTTAATTTCTTCAACTTTTAGAAATGTGATGAATTTGTGTCTATACAAATTTCCCATTTTTTCCATATATATCAGTGGAGTTTCAGGTATGTGTTGAGACCTGAGCACACAAAGACATACACAAATGCTTATGTTTATTTTTCCTAAGCTAGTTATAAACCTGAGTTCTCTCCATTGTCCTTCTCCTCTTGTGAACCCAGTGATGAAAATCTGATGAGAAGTTATTAGGCTATGTTTATCTACCAACAAATAGACTGGTTATTTACTTTTCCTGAGTTTTAATCACTATCTGAGTTACCCTGGTTTGTTGTAGATGCTGGTGAGGTCTTTAAAGTACTCAAAGGAATCTCTTTTCAACATTCATTTTAGCTCAGAACTTGTTAATCCAGTGCTCAATCTGCTGCCAGTTTTGTGTCTGTTATTATGCTGTCCTTGGGACTAGGTCATTCTCTTTTCTTTTTCCCTGACGAAAGATATTTCTCTGCTTCTCTACAGTTGGAACAGCTTTGGGACAATAACTGCTTTTCTTCATGTATCTGTAAAATGCAATGTAAATTTGGCACTGGCTGTACTAAATGTATGATATTCTACTAGGATGATTTTTCCTGGAAGTACTATTCTCATATGACAGATCAAATGTTACTGAGATTCTCCTATGTCTTTGAACCTGCCATTCTGATGTGTATCAGTACTATTTGGGAATTCTTTTATCTGTGGTAGTAATTGTTTAATGTTTCACTGACTGAGATTTACAGTGTTTTAATATTAGAAAACAGTAAAATATTTTCAGAAATAAATTGACAATTCTATTAAAATCCAGATGGCTCATCAGGCCAGCTGGGTGAAGTCATGTCAGTTTGGTAGGAAGTGACAGGATTGCTGTATGTGGTACAGCGTCCTTTAATCACATCATTAAGGCTGGAAAAGACCTCCAAAGGTCATCGAGCCCAACCTTTGACTGATCACCAATATGCCAGCAAAACCATGGCACTAAGTGTCATGTTCAGTCATTTCTTGAACACTTCCTGGGATGGTAACTTCACCACCTCCCTGGGAAGTCTGTTCCAATGTCTGATCACCTAACTGAGGAAATTCTTCCTGATGTCCAAACCGAACATCCTCTAGCACAGCCCAAGGTTGTTTCATCTTGTCCTGTTGCTTGTTTCTTGGGAGAAGAGTCCAATGCCCACCTGGTAAACCTCCTTTCAGAGAGTTGTAGAGTGATAAAGTCTTCGCTAAGCTTCCTTTTCTCCAGGCTAAGCAACTCCAGCTCTCTCAACTGCTCCTCATGTGGCTTACTCTCTAGACCCTTCACCAGCTCATTTGGTCCTTCTCTGGACTCACTCCAGCCCCTCAGTGTCTTTTTTGCAGTGGGGGGCCCAGAACTGGACACAGGATTCAAGCTGTGGTTTCACCAGTGCCAAGTGCAGGGGGAAAATCACTGCCCTGGTCCTGCTGACCACACAATTGCTGACACAGGTCAGGATGCCATTGGTTTTCTTGGCAACCTGGGCACACACCGGCTGATGTTCAGACAGCTGCTGGCCAGCACCCCCAGGTTCTGTTCTGCTGTGCCACTCTTGCCCCAGTCTGTGACTGTGTCTGGGATTGCTGTGACTGAAGTGCAGGACTTGGCATTTTTCCTCATTGAACCTCAATAAGATAAAAAGAACCTCAATAAGATATTAAACAGGACACTTCTGACTGGCCACCAACTGGATGTGAATCCATTCATCACCACTCTCTGGGCTGGGCCATCCAGCCAGTTTCTAACCCAGTGATGACTGTACCTGTCCAGTGTTTGACTACATGGCATATCTTGATGACCAAGAATCAGTATATTAATGAAATACCTGAAAACAGCCTTCTGTAGAAGTTTGGAGACTAACCTTGGTGCATAATTCAGGATCTATCTCCCGGTTCTTAAAATGATTTATTGTAATTTCACCTGCTTAAATGTTAAGAGTGTGAAATTGCTACTTCTGTAACTTTCTGCTCTCTAAATGGATAAATCTGCCATTTGTTTCAGTACTACTCTAAATATTTCTGGGCTTTATTTTTTCGCAGTTACAGTAAATTCACGAATACAAGCCGCACTGAGTATAAGCCGCATCTCTGGGTGTTGGTAAATATTTCGGTTTTTGTCCATAAATAAGCCGCACCCGAATATAAGCCACTCTGTCGTTCGCAGCGAGGACCCGCGTGCAATTAGTAACAGAACCGCGGGAGGGTGGGGTTTACTGGCTGAGCTAAGGCTGTGCAGGCTCGGCCCGCTAGGGACCGCTGACGGGGCCAGGTGGCCCAGCCCGGTGCTACCGCTCGGGGCCGGCCGCCGCTGCCACTGGGCTCAGTCACCCCGGGTCAGCGCTGCCCCGCAGTGGCAGGCAGGGACGGAGCTTCCCCCGCTCCTACGGCAGTGGCGGCGGGCAGGGACGGAGCTTTCCTGCGCCCGTGGCGCCGGCGGCGGGCGCGGACAAAGCACCCCGCCTCCTCCCCGAGCCGCGGCAATGGCTGCACGCACTTCCCCACCCCCCCGGGCCGCGACAATGGCGGCGCGCCCCCCCCCCATCCTCCCCGGGCCGCGGCAATGGCGGCGCACCCCCCCGCCCCGTCCTCCCCGAACCGTGGCAGAGCAGGAAAGAGAGCTCTCCCGCCTCTCTCCCCGCCCCCCGTGCTGCTGCAGGGAACCAGGGCAACAAAGTAACACTGTAACAATCGTGGAATGCCAGATTTTACTGGCAGGTGCTTGGCTCAGCGCCCTGGCTGGCATGTCTGGGGTTGTAAATGTCAGAAAATTATTCACATATTAGCCGCCCCCGACTATTAGCCGCACTTCTGGGTTTCCACCAAAATTTTTGTCAAATTGCTGCGGCTTGTATTCGTGAAATTACTGTATTCCGCAATACGCAGAACTACATAAAATACAATTCAAGACCTATTCTTCTCATACTTCTATTTTTCCTTTGTAGAATTATCTTATTTCTTAGCCTAATGTAGATATTATTTGCAGTTAATTCTCCCCAAAAATGTAATACATAGCCTATTTATTTATTACAAGTACAAAATCCACTTTTGAAATACAAATAACCAACTCACCATTCCAAAAATATACAATTTCCTTTGACTTCTAATGTCCATTTAGTCTGTTTTTCTTCAAAATTGTTTTGCTTCACACATTCTGTAGGTAAGCTTTAATTTGTGTTATGTAAAAGCTGTTTACAGTAACTCCAATTGCCTTAGCACATGGGTATGTTATACCACTTCAAGCAGAAAATGTTTTTGTCTTCCTCCAGACTACTACAGAAGTTAATAATACCTCCCCATTTTCTGTTTTAAAATAATGACTTAACAAGGTTGGATAAAAGACCCGATAGAACAGATGGTCTTGGATGAGATCCTAAGTGTGTAAAATCTGATCTCTGTTTGACTATAAGAAGGAGTAGAATGTACAGTAATAAGGAATTCACTGAGAGGGCTTAGTGGGAGGAACAGAGGTCATGGATATTTAATATCAACAAAAATAAAAGTGCTTGTGTAGGACAAGGTTTTTTTTTTTTTTTTTTTCCCTGTGGTTATTTTCTACATGATTACAAAGGAAGAGTAAAGGAATTAAGGCAGGATTAATGACAGTTGGTAAGGGCTAAAAGGGGAACTGGGACTATACTTGTGACTATAAGTAAACAAAAACTGCACCAAAGTTATTTTCTCAGTGAAGAACCCTCATAGGCATAAATATAAACGACTGCTGAATGTAGAAACCAAAAAAAGAGCAACTCCTGATTAAGAGGAACAATGTATGCAATATGGAAAAGAATATTTTAGGGGAGAAAAAGACAAATGAAGAAAAAAGAGACTAAATATTTGTTTTGACTTAGGGAATAACTTTGTCTAGGTCTAGTTCAATGAAATTCTGAACAATACAGAACATTTTTCAAATGTTTAAAACACTTTGCAAAGCTGTTACCACAGAATACATACTCAGGCGTCTCATGAACATTTTATAGTTCCATAGCATAAAAATTACTGAGATGTAGGTACAATTCTATGTAGCAATGGGTGTATTTATTTGTCATTCAATTTTTTACTATTAGAGACTTGAAATATACTCCCCCTAAGCAATATTTTGTAGTGTTCCTACAAGTATCTTTTGTTGAATATGATATATCAGATTTATCTTCTTGTTTTATAACAAACATGGCAGAACACCAACTACTGTGAAATGGAAACAAACTTCATTGAAATTGATTTTGTAAGTAAAACAAGACCTTTTCAATGCAGGTATTATTGCAGGGCTAAGCCAGCTGCAAGTTTTAAGGGAAAATTAGTAGAGTGCTTCAAGACAAAGGTAATGGCTGTAGCCTGCAAAATATTTTGTGCTAGTACCATTCTAAGGGAAATTAATGTTGTCCTTCATTCATCTTATTTGTGAGACATGCTGATCTTAAGGGAATTCCACAGGAACCCAATGTTCCAAAAGACATTTTGTGTGAGATGTCTTTAAAACATCTGATATTTCATCACTTGCATATGAAGAAAAGAACTGAAGTGAACTTGCAAACAATGAGATCCTCTCTCAGAGCTATCGTCTGTTAGATCTATTCAATTTATGAAGCTTTTCTGTATTAAATGATTAAACAATGCTGCTTTGATAATAAAGAAATAATTTGTCTCTTCCTTTCAAAAAGCGCTGTCTCTTTTTTTCCCCTGTACAACAAATCTTGAAGAGGTAGTTAAAGCATCAACACCTGTTACAGAAAATGGACAGAATACATCACTGGAAATCTTGGAAACATTTCAACAGCGTGTTTTTTTCAGAATAAATTAAGACCTCTGAACTAATCTTCAGATGAAAAGAGGTTCATATACGTCTTTAATTAGATCATGTTATTGGAACACAATATTGTGATAAAGAAGATTTAATAAAGCATTTTGTCTTTTTATTACTTTCGTTTCATGCAACATATCTCCTTATCCAAGCAAGATGTTTGACTTCAAAGGAAGTGCTATTCACCCTCCCTTTGCTCAATAAATAACTCCCATAGGAGTAAAAACAATATATGTTTGTAGCTTTGCCGATGCTGCTGAGTGGTGAGAAGATCAATCATTGTTGTTCTTTTCTGTAGCTGTTGGTCTAAGATGAATCTCTTCCTTGAAGAAATTTCTGTATAATTTGGTCTGTGTCATTAACCCCTCACCTTCGTGAGAGTGTACCTTAGTAATAAAATGAAATCAAGTGATTTCTATTGCTGGAGAAATTTCATCTGAGCTGGGGATGATCCTGTGCAGAGAGACTGTTCAGAATTCATACCAATAAAGGGACTGAAAGGTAGCTGAGGAAGTGTGTTGGATGTATGGTCAGAAAATGATGACTAACTTAGTTTCCTTTACTATGAAAATGTTGACTATGCTATCAACATGACAAAATAGTCCTTCTCTTCTATTTTTAAAGAAACAAAGCTAAAATATTTTCAGAAAGAAGGATTAGACTCCAAAGTTGCCAATACTAAAGAAGATTTGACAAGACATTTCAGCTTACACTGTAAAGCCTAAAAGCAGTCAGGGAAAACAGAAGACTGGATGGTATCTGAAGAGACAAGTATTTCACCTTTTGCTGCAAGATATTTTCATCTGTCAAAAACAGCATTCCTAGCAGTAGCTTGTATTTTTACAGAATTTTCAGAAATTATTCCTCTCTTCTACAGAACATTTATTTCAGTATTTAGGGGCATTTACTTCAGTATTTATTTCTTTCTTGGAATAGTTGCTTCCAAATCTTCACTGAGTTTTGCACTGCTGTGACTGAAGCTCATTTTGTGTTCTAGTTACTGTCAACATGGAGCATGGTTAGCTATTTTCTTCTCTATGTTTGCCTTCTACATTTTTGATTAGCATGTTTCTCCTTAGCATTCTTTTCTCTACATTAGCACACAGGAAAATGAATGTTTTATTTTAAAAAAATTGTTATTATTACACTTCTTAAAGGTCTAGTGTGCTTTTCTGACCCCAAGCTGTACTTTTATTTCTTGAAATAGTGTAGCTAAGACTAGACACAGTAGGGCAACCAGACCTCTCTTGCACTGACCAGAGCTGGAGTTTTACCTCAACTGTCTTATAGCCTGCATATTTGTTAATATCTACTAGCTCTTTTTTTAAAATATTAATTTGATAGTGATGGTTTGTGTTCAGCCTGTGTTCCCCAATAACCGGTAAATCATTCCCTAAGAGGTTTTCCCAGTCTGGGGTATCACCTTAGTATGCAATTGATTACTCTGAAAAGTGTAATTGCTTTCTATTTTTCCCCCAACCACGTCTTCACTTTACCAAGATAATTTTGAATTCCAGTCTTGCCCTTCCATCTACATTGAGTTTTTGGTAGCTTGATGTCACCTTCTGTGTGTAAAATACATGCATGAAGTGTATGTATATTCTTCAGTTTACAATTTAGATAATTCATAAAAGACAGACAAGAATAAATTCCTGGATTAATCTCTTCAGAATTCCACTTGATCCACCTTTCTGTTTGCAAAATAAACTATTGATAACAATTCTGTGGATGCCATTTTCCAGCTACTGAAATGTAAAAGTCAGGAATGCAGGGAAATGTACATCCATCTACCACATGATTAATGAAAACTTCCAGATTAAGTGGTTTGAAGACATGCTCTGTAAAAAGCTCAAACCGAAGAAGATTTTTCATGCTCAGTTTTTATTCCTCAGCCCTGCAGTTCCCCAGGACTTGCACGGAGCTTGGAAGATTTGGCTAATTATTTGTACGTAACATCATTTGTGGAATGGAAAAATATGCAGTTGGTATAAACCTGTGGTTACTGTTGGGGATTTTTCAGTCTAAATTAGGTACAAGATTGCATCTGAGAGAGATACATGATGTCAGACAAACAGGAGGAAAAGAAGATTGTGAGTTGGTTATTTTGAGATTGTAATTTTCCATTCTTTCTTTTACAGTTTGCTTTTAAATGATGTAGAACTTGGCAGGGTTTTCTCTGAGGGAGTGTGTGCTTTGGCAGCGGATTTCAAGGAGGAAACAGGATGGAAGAATGAAATTACCATTTACAATTTAACTAGAATTAGAGGAAGAAGAACTAAATTCTGCTTTTAGTTGTTTTAGTGGGAATTTCAGACCTTGTATAGGTATACAACAACCTTTTATTTTAAACTCCTGTGTAATTTCATGTTGCTTAAATTAAAACTTCTATCAAATTTTAATTTACCTGTTATCCTCAAAATCAATTGCAATAAGGCAAACTTTTTTAAAGGCATCCTTGTGTGTTATTTTTCCTCGTTTATTCAGCTTGTTTTAATATCGTTTGCTTTTCACTTTGCATTTTAACAAGCTTGCTCTTCAGTTTTAGAGTAATTTGTGATCAGCCCCAAATGGAAGTTTATTTTATTTTAGTGTTTCTTTCACAACTAATCTGAACTTACATCTGGCATTAAATAAATATTTACATAGAAATAACACAAAATTGCATGGTGTAAATGTAGGGCCATTCAACTATGTAAATAGCAGCAAAGATGTTTAATTGATTATAAAACTCTGGCAAAATGTAAACATTGCTTGGTTTATTTCCAGTTGCTTTATCCTTGAACTTTATGATACAAATGAAGACCACTAATTGATATTGGAAATTGCAGTTTGAAGTGCGTTCCCCAAACTATACTTAGTGTGTAGAAATATATTCTGCAAATGCCTGTTCCCCTGTTTCCACTGTCTTTAGGATATTCACTTGCCTATTTATTACTACTCATCAGAGTGCAGAATCATACCCTACTGTACATAAAACCAAGCAGGTTTCAGGTACAGTAAACCTGGCCTCCCCACCCAGCCCTTTCAAGGTCGTGTGCTGAGATAACAAAAGCTTCAAGATGCAGATGATTTTGTGACCATTTTAAAAACAACTTTTTAATTGCATTCTCTAAATTTAAGGATAGATAAAACCCCAGGATTATAGCTGAAGGGAAAGTTGAATAAAACAAAAGCAGTAAAGTCTGTGTTTCTGTCAGTGAATGAAGACTGTCACCTTCTGCTGAGGTCGCTTTAGACACCAAAATCTAAATTTTTGGAGACAGGGGGGCCAGTACTGTGAGAGATGATTACTACCCTAAGCACTGTGATCCAAAGGACTATCTCTGCTTTTAATTGAAGGTTTCACCTATTAGTTTTACATTGCTGAAAAGCATATCCACCTCTTTGACCTGGGAGGGTCTTTTGTTACAGAGGACTGGCAATCAGACTTCTGGTTCTGTCTGTCTGCACTCATGTCTCATTGCTGCGGTGATTCATGGCATGATTTTCACAGCTTCAAAGGAAAGTTTAGAGACATCTGAAGGCTGTGAAGTGTGGAGCTGTCAGGTTAGGCAGGTCCATCATGGAAGAGGAAGAAAAAAATTGAGGGAAGAAGACCAAGGGCAGAGTGTGTCAGGCCATACTCGTTCCCGTTCCCACCGCTCTTCTTTCCCAGCAGGCTCTACCAATGACACTGGCAGGCATGTCAAGGCATTCTGTCTGCTTTTGTTATGAATTAAACGCAAGGAAGGATCGGAACACAGAACAGAACTACAAATGTAAAGCTCATGGGGCAGGATAGGCCACCCATCCATACCAGGGCTTATGGATTTCCAGCCAAATCAGCTTCTGCTGAGGCTGATTAACCCAAGGGCAGAACCCCAGCAGAATATTTAGAAGACTTTACATACTTTCTTATGTAAGCTCAAATTTTGTGCCCAAACCTATTCACATTCTTACCTAGCAATCCACTTATTTTTAGCAAGAAATAGAATTTGCTGATTAAAAAGGTATCACAGAAAAATTACTTCACTTCTAAACCTTTGTTTTTGCTTTAATTCATGGTCCTGTTATATTCAGCTTCACAGTATTCAGTCATCTTCATACAATCATCTTCATTGCACATTGGAAAGTTATTCATTGGGCTTTCAGCTTCTGCCACAGAAAATGGCACAACTCAGTATGGTAGGCACAGAATTACTGCAGGAAAGAAAATGCCAGTGTGTACTGTCCTTTGTCCAGTTGATTTAGAGCAGGAGAAAAGACACTGGATAGGGCAGTGCAGCACCATAATTATTATCAAAGTTTAACAATTATTGTATTTTTTCCCTTCATGATTATTTGCTTTGATGTTTACATGAAGAAACCTCACACTTTTAATTCTGAAATTTAAAATCACAATTTTAATTACATGGAAGCTATGGTTCCACACAGACCCATCACACAGCCTCCACTCTGAATTACCGTTTTCCAGGGGACTTTCTAACAAAGGCGGCTTTTTCCTGAAAAGTGGTTTTTAAAGGTGAAAATTATTCAATATTCACAACTTTTTAGAACTGAATATGGAATTCTGTCATGATAAATTAATTCAGAAAATTGTAATCACCTTATCAAGTCACATTATTACTATTGAACAAATAAAACACAGTAGTGCTGCTAAATGAACTCTTTTTTCCTGTATAAAATATGGAAAATTCATGCCTCCATATCACAAGAATAGTGTAAGACAAGACAAAGTTTGCAAGGGAATGAGAAGATGAAGCAAAGACAAATAGGTATCTTAAGCAAAAAAATTAAAATAAATCAGAAAATCAAGATTTGTTAGTCTTATAAAATCATACAGCTTGGTCAGAAAAATATGGTTGGTGCATAACCACACTAACTTCCAGTCTTGTGTTTTACATGTTACATGTGGAAAACCAGCTAAGTAATTGGTAAATAAAATTAATTAATTTCACGATTATAAGCTGCATCATTTTGACTAAAATTTTGATCCCACCCCGGAAATGAGGCTTACACTCAGGAGCGACCAATATATGAAAAAACATCCGAAATTTCAAAACCCGGAAGTACCAACCAGGGTGCCGAGCCGAGCACCTTCCAGTAAAACCCGGGATTGCGTGATTGTTACCAATCGGTTACTCTGTTGCGCAGTGGGTGGAGGCGGGCTCTGTGCTGCCAGGGCGGCGGGCGGAGGCAGGGGGTTCCCTCCTGCTGGCCCCGTGACCCGGTGGGGAGGCAGGAGACTCCGTCCCTGCCTGCCACTGCAGGGCAGCGCTGGGCCAGGGTGAGTGAGCCCGGTTGTGGCAGCAATGGCAGCACCAAGCTGGACCACCTGGCCCCGTCGGCAGCCCCGAGCGGGCTGAGCCCACCTGGCCCCGAGCCGAGCCAGTAAACCCCGTGATCCTGCGATTCCGTTACTAATTTATTACTTTGTTGTACGCGGGTCCTCGCTGCAAACAACAGCGCGGCTTGTAATAATGAAATTACTGTAATATTAATCAAGTATTTTTGACCAATGAATATTCTTTAAATCAATCACATCTATTTTGTGGATTAATTTAAAAGATTAAAGTGAATTGTGTCAAATTATTTTCACCTATTACTTACTCTCATCTAGTTAAGATTTATCAGCTTTGATATTCTTTCAAAGTAGAAGTAATACAAACACTTAAGAATTATTAAAACTCTAAGATGCTTGCAGATGCTTTTATTCTGAACGTCTATGCGCAATCATTTCTACCTTTACTTTTCTACAAAGAGTTTCTTTTATGTTTTTTTCCTTTCTGACATTTTGTATAAGAAAAAAATGTGTACAGGGTAATTAAAATGTTATTTTTATTAAGATTATTGATCTTAGCCCGCAAGCCCATTCAAAATTAAGACTGTAACCTGATGTTTGACCAGTGCAAATGTACCTTAACAGAACAGAAACTGTAAAAAGGAGTGTTTTCCCAAGCCTTATTAGTCTTTCAGAAAATGGAATTCGAACAGAGTGAATCAAGGATCTAGTTGTGCATTTCCCTTAATTTCTTTCAGCTTTTCTAGTATTTGTCAATCTTTGCATTATGTGAAGAGTAATTAAATTTATAGATTATTTTAAAGCGAGTGTTTAAAAACCAGCATGTCTGACGTGATGTTATTAGTTTGGGTAAATGCAGATAATTCTGCATGTCAAAGACAATTAACACATATCCTGTGGTCTTAATTACCAGGTTCAAGGAAATTCTGCCCAAAAGAAATTTTAGTAAAGCCTCATAGAAAGTTAAAGGCCCCTGCCCTACAATTAAGAGGGGAAGGTAATGGACCCCCCACTTTTTTTGGTGATTGACTATAAACCTTGGCTAAAGGGACTGCTCTCAGAGGATAGGATTAAAGTAGTCAAGAATAAAAAGAGTTTTTTTTAGTTGCGAATGTGTCTACATCCCTCAGCTGCTCTTCTTACTAAAAACCCCAAAACCTTAAAAGTAAAAGTAGGTAATGCCACACTAAGTCTTACACAGGAAGAACAGGCAGGAGGGGCATCAGATGAAGGTCAGGCACACTTGGACTGTATGAAAAGTCTTTTCTTTTTGTGTGTTACACATATAAGTAAGTCACTTTATATACCTGTTCCAGAATAAGCAGTCCATTTCTCATAAGCCCTCGAAAAGATTAAATCACTAACTGACATCAAAAGAAAACAATCTAGAATACCTCTTCTGTTGCTAATATTATTTTAGCCCATTGGCAATAATTAATCCTTAAGTGTGCAGAGCAGGCATCTTAACAACTGAATTGTAACCTTGAGTCAAGAGCCAACTGGGCTGCTACAGGCCTTTTTCCTGTTGCTGAGAAACTGTGCTCTAATCTATGATAGGATGATGTCAGCTGCAGGAGTTCAGCTCCACTCCTGCACAGGGTTATCCTCTGCTTATTTTGCCTGATCTCAGAAACCCAGCCTAGAAAATGCCATGCTGGTCAACCTGGACAACCTGGACAAGCTGAATATCAGATAGGGCAATGGCAATAACTTTCAGTGTGAATTGCTTTAAAGTGAAGGGAGATGAGGTCTGGAAGTTTGGAGAAAACCTCAGGTAGTGACATGGAAAGATGGGAAGATTTGACTTGAGTTTTGAGCTGGGATTTGCCCGAGAAAGCCATACAAGAGAAAGAAAATGGGGGATAAGTCACTGAGGATGTAACAGAATATGCAAGAAAAATGACAAAGCTAAGGGAAGAATATAGAGACGGAACATGTCCAGTTTTGTTGGAAGCAAGAGAAGGGTGTCCCATGGCACCCACATCTAACTTGATCCCATGAACTGCTCTGCCCATGATTAGCTCCTGTTGCTTTTCCAGCAGCCACGTAGCAGCCTGGCCAACTCCATTCTGTCTGGGTGCATGCAGAGCCATCCTTTCTCCCCCTGGGATATCTCTGTGCCATTGCCAGACAGGTCAGTGCCAGTGTGCAGGGGTCAGGGGGAACAGCACAGCCTGGTCAGTGTAACCAGTCCTGAAAGTTCAGGGCAGGACAGGGACATTGGAGAGGTCAGGAGCAGAGTGGCTCAGAGCTATTGGTTTCATTCAGATGTCTCTTCTACTCCTGTGCTTATGCTGAGGATTTCTTGAGAAGGAAAAGGCTGGTACCTGGTCTCTGATTTTTGTTTTTGCAAAAAAAGAGGAGAAAGTGAGGAAAGGCTTATTACTCACCCATGAGGGATAAAAGTGAAGGAAGTTTCAGGAAGCTCACAGTTTCAAGAATCAGAGTTTGTTCCCACATCTTGAAGGTAGCAGGGATTTCAGTAAAAAGGAGTGGGATTAGATGAAGGAAAGGTTTTTAGTCACTTTAACGAGGACAGTAGAGATGACAGAAGCTATATCAACATACTATCAATGTTAATGCCTAGTGCAAGCTTAATGGCCTCTCAGGAATACATTCTACCCCATAGACTTTTTCTTTGGACACAGCCCAAAGGTGAGCTCAGCTCCTCGTACTATATAAGGATAAAGCCTTCACTGGATGATTAGTTTTACATCTACACCCTCAGAAAAAAAAAAAAAAACAAAAAGGGGAAAACATTGTGGTTTCAGGGGAATGAATTACAGGCTTTAATGACATTGAAAGTAAAGCAGTAGCCTTTCCATTATACTTAAATAAGGAAATAAAGCAAACAAAAAGAAAGGCAGCATTAACCTTCACTGATGAATAGCACAGGTTAGGAGTTTTTAAATTATGGTTAATTTTTTTTATAAGTTAATTGTATGTATTATGCCTATGCACTCAATTTCTTGTGACTCTCCCTGTTGAAAAATTCATGTCTTGTATGAGCTTAATAGGTGTTTGTACTTCCCAGTTTAACACACAGCACTGTGTGTACACATTGCCTAAGGTTCACTTTACAAATCTAACCTACCAGCTGCCTGTCAGTTTCTATGGGTTTTCTGAAATGTCAGTGGCACATACTAGTAAAAATTGTCAGGAGGAAAAAAATAGTGCCATCAATCAGCTATACCATTCCCTACAAAACAATGGCAACAAATGTCATAAGTAGAACAGTGGAAATATATTTATGGTTTATTTTGTATAGACCCACTTTTTTCTTCAAGTGAATGCATATTGCTGTGAAATCTCTTTGTAGAGGTGTTAGAGGAGTAAACTGAAAGCACAGCAAATGGGAAATCTGCTGGGCTGTGTAGACTCTCTTTCAAATGTGCTCTTTTTAAGAGCTCTGCTTGCACATACTTTATCATCAGGATTTGTGCTAAGGATGTGTACTCTTTAAAGACTAGTTGCTAGTGAAGGCATAAAGTCACTCTTAAAATCTATTAGTTTTGTTTGTGCTGAAAGCATATATTTGCCATTTAGGTACAATGCTCCATTTGTATAACTTTCAGCAAATGTGCCGTCACATAGTTAGCATAATGATTAAGGGCACTTTGAGAAGCTTACCACCTTTGCTGTAGAGGTGGGGTACCTTGACCTATAAAAAACCCAAGTGGTACACTTAATAAATACATCATTTGCTAGATGAGTCCATCCATGGTTGTTTTATTTATAATTCATTGTTATTAGAACATTTCTACAATGAATCCTTAAGTTAACTCTTAGCTCTCCCTTAACTAACTCTGTTTTGAAGTACTCATTGGTGAATAAGAAAGAGCACAGCTCAATAAATTGTTCTGTTCCTATGAGAGGAAAATGTTTGAACGGAGAGCGTAATTTTGAAAATCAAGACCTTAATGTGAAAGGCAATATTACATAATCTCAAATGTTTTGAAAACCACTTTCTTCCAACAGAAGTGAATGAGATATTACATGCTTGCTCCACACAAATTAATCTCACATTTCCCATGTTTAAAATGAACACTGGTGTATTAATTTCCAAATAATTATAAATATTCTGGCAATTAATACACTAGAATCTTTGAAGTAGTAATTTCTGTGGTAATGTTTATCTACCTACAGAAAAAGATGAAGTGCAAAAGGAAAAAGGAAGCATCTTTTTCAAGGAGACTTTAAAGGTGGGCTACAATAAAGAACTCATGAGCTTGAAATAGTTTACCTTGGGACTCAATGGCATTAGGTCAATTACCAATTGAATGCTGCCTAATTTTTTCTGATTGGAAGACACTTCCCCCTTGAATACCTAAAGTAACTATAGAAGTTTCTGGGATTCAGGCATGGTCAAAATTTAAAGGTTGATTTTCTTCCAAATTTTTTATTATGCATCAAGCTTTCAAATAGGAGGCAACATGCTACACATGTGATGACAACCAAACAACGCATTTTTCACAGAAATAGATGGCTAGTCGTCTCCATGTGTCTGAATATCAGTCAGAGCAAAGGCAGGCAAAGTAATGGTAGCACTGGTAATGACTGTGGGTGTCTTGTGCATACCTCAAATCAACAACGACAGAGGTAGTATAAAATCAATTTATGAACCGCATTCCTCTTGGGAACTACATTTCAAACCATAATTTCATCTAAACTGTTTATCGGTTGCTTTTATTTAATGTATGAAGTGTCAAAATTTTTCTTTGACACTAGGCTTGTTACTGTCTTTTGATTTATGCATTAAGGGAAAACATACTAAATACAAAGATTGCTTAGTGGATTTGTGCTTGAAAAAATATTGGAAACATTTGCTACAGTGGTAAAGTCATTCATACAGTAGTTAAAAATTTAGAAATTAGTAATGAACTTTAAAATCTTAAATAGCTTATGACAGAGAAGATATCACCTATAAAAATTTTTACTGTCCAAGGCCCCTTTTAGAAATGTTTATGTTGTGGAGACCCTCATGACCATATCTATGCGTACAAATAGCTGGGCATGGCTTGCAGAGTTGGGAATGCACAACATTTCTTGGCATGAAGAAATAAATACAAGTACCCAGAAATACCTGTGCAGAGCTCTGCATTTGGCATTTATTTAACTTGACTGGTGGCTGTATACATTCTCTTTTCTGTGAGGTTTTGAGCCTCTGAAATATACTTACAATCTGAGAAAGACTTGGGATGAAATTTCTTGAAACCACACAGAAATCTGTCACAGAAGTGCCTATCTTAGCTGTACCCATCTCTCATCCCTGGAAAGTGTGGGTGGCAGGCCATCAGAGAGTCTTTCAGCTGGGGATAGACATGGGGAAAGCTATGCCCATGTCACCAGACGACTATTGCATGAAAAGTGCAGGTGGTAGCCTTGGATAGCAGTGTGGTGGGATGTGGCATCTACACAACTGCTGGGGAGGCAGGACACTGCACCAGCACAAAATCCTTCAGAGAGAGTCTGTCTCCTCCAAACAAGACAGGTCAAAACAGCAGGTGATCCCAACTACAAGCCAAACTCCTGTGGATGATATTTCCCATATAGTTGCATTTGTATTAGGCATTTACTGCAATTGCCCCCGAGAGCTGGCCCATAAAGAAGCGCAGAACAGCTTTAGACTTGCAGCAATTTAACATAAGAAACATCAAATATGGTTCTAGAGGGGAAAACTCTGTCAGTGACCCCTCCTTTCACAATGCTGAGTAGGAACTTTTTCCTAGATGCATTTCTCTAAGGATGGGAGACACTCACCCTGAGGACATGAAGGGGACCAGTTGCTACAGATCTCCATAAGCAGAGACGAAAGAGCCTATCATTTTGGGATGGTGGGGTAAATGTGTGGAAGGAGGTGACTGTTGTCGAACCCATCATCATGTGGTATGGGCAATTTGGGCAGTGATTCTTGAAGAGCTTTCCTGGAACTGGCTGGGGATCTGCTGCACTTAGGTAGACTTGATGTGGGACAATAGATTCGTACAGTACATACATATAGAAAAGTCAGGTTAAAATGTGGGAAAACAACTTGAGCATTCAGGAGCATCTTGTACTATTTGTTCAGTTCATCCTTGGAATATTGAAACACATGTTTTCTATGATTTTCTGGCTAGGAGCTTTTTTACCCTGGTATGTTTTTCACCTTGTCATGCTTTTCCTACAAATGTATAACTCAGAAGTACAAGTAAAGCAGCGTAAAGAAGAGTCAAACAGAGGACTTGGTTTCAGCGCAATCTGTAATCATTACGAGTAAAGTTCATAAAATACCAGCTGGACTTATATTTAACACTTGTGCAAACTGGGATGGAAAGGAAAATTATGATGAGCTGTCCAATATTAGTGATCACACAGAATTTACAGGGTTTTTATGTTCTAAATCTGGCCTCAAGGAGTATCTTACAGATATTAGGTGGAGAAAACCTGTGCTTAGCAGCCTGTTTTGCTTGTCTCAGTTTTCGAATCCTCTGCATGGAAAAGAATGTCACTGCTGACCCAGAGAGTGTATATGTAATGTAATCATCATACGCAAATGATTTAATTAACATAATAGCTTTTAAGTGGCACTTGTCTTATCGCTTCATATTGTAGATCTACTGGTCTTCAATCTACATGGAATTACATCTGAATATTTGCTCATTGTCATCCTTTGAAACAAGAGTGATTTCAGTCTCAGACTCCCTGTGAATATCTCTGAGATGACTCATAGATGGAAGAACTACTAATCAGTAAGGTTAGCAGCTGCAATAGACTGAAAATGGAAGTATGTTTTAATTATATTTTATGCTCACCTTGCATGTCTTACAGGTTACCTCTGTTCTTTTTGTTTGTGAAGGCAGGCTCTCTGGGAATTGGGAAATATTCACTTGCACCCTGTGCATAGAACTGGTCTGAAAACTCATAAAGTCTGATGGGTTTGTGCAGCTCTTAAAGCCCTCTATCCTGTAAAAGTACATTTTTAATTAATTTGCTGGATTCAGCAGGTTGTGTTCATTTAGCAGAGGAAAAACTCACCACACCACTAAACACCAGTTCAATTTCATTTACTTAATAGGAAATGAGAGTTTTGACAAATAGGTGTTAGGCTTTTTTTTAAAAGATACATAAAGTCTACCTTTCCACATGGCTTTCAGGATCTTTTGAAATGTTTCAATTCTTTTTCAGAATTAGGCACTAAATGCAGGAGTCTTTTGCAATCCAAAAAGGCTTAGAGTGTAAACGAGACTTTTCTGGTTGTGTTTGGGAAATTTCTCTCTTCCGTTTTCTACAGGTTTCACAGTTCTACGCTGTGCTTGAAGGGAGACTTCTAATGAGGCATTTATTACCAATATTCCCTTAACCCAAGCCCAACAACCCCCAAAACATACTGAATACAGAGAAATTATTTGCCAGGTGAAGGCACAGGTTTCTTTTTCTCTGTAAAGAAAAAGATGTTTCACACCGAAATTTCTTTATACTAAGCAATGCCATATATAAACAGACATTAATGCCCTTTACTAAGTAGTTTAGCTGGCTGCATGCTTTAAAGGGATGTAAATATCTAGAAAATATGTGAGAAAAAGCACTCCTTACTTTTCAGTCTTTGATGGGCTTTGATGATATCCACATTAAAAAAAAAAACAACCAAAGGTCTGTGACTGTCTTTGGCAAGCATGGTGTTTCAGGCAGGAACCTGCAGTACAAATGGAGAAGGATGGCACCAGGCTTTCCACAGCAAATTAAAGACACAGTATTAATTAATTAAGGTCACATGCCTTTTACAGGAAGGTATATGATGTGGAATATCCTTCTTCATATTTGGAAAAAACATTCTTTTTATTTGAGGAAATGCATTTTAGAACATTTAAAAAAATACAACTATGGAATACAAATTGAAACAGTGAGCTTAAATTGGAACAGCAAATTCTTTGGGGAAATTAATCATAACATCATTAAATAGAGGTATTAAGTTATAAACAACTTACAAGTCAAAATTTTCTGTATGTAAAACAAAGGGAAAAATTTTCCTTTGTATAATATTGACCTGGCAGTTCAACAAGTTTAACTAAAAATAAATGTTTTGCTGACTTTTTGTAAAAAGGTAGGAAGGTATGTTGTAAAAAACCCAAAATCTTTACAAACTATTTTGAGAATAAGTCCTATATCCACTTCTTCAAGCTTTCAAATTCATGCAAATTCATAGGCTAGAAATATAGTCTGTTACTAAGTTCAGAATTAATGAAATGCATTCAACAATTCCTTAATTTTACTGTGAATTTCATTAACTCCTTGTATTTAGGCAGTTTCAAAGCTGTGCCTTTTCCATCTTGGTGCTATGAAACAGCAAAAGCACCAGAAAGCTGAGCTGCTGCAGCTCACTGTGTGATCTTAATGTGTCTGCAAACAACAAGAAGAGAAACACAGTTTTCTCCAGAGTACTATTTGGTGTTGAAGTGATTTAGGTCTGGAAAATCAATCTGTTCATCCTTCTGGACAATTTCTGAAACAAATATTTATCAAGATTTATAGTGTTGTACATATGCAGGCCAAAGGATTCCACTGGAAGGCAGATTTTTGTAATACCATATAATCAACTACTCAATAAGATGTTTTATTGTTTTGGTTTTTTTTTGTGTGTGTAATAAATGCAATTCTGCAACATGTTTTAAGGTCATATAAATATAACGAATCATTCAACTTTTCATTTCTTCTGTAACTAGATGATTTTATGTTATCCTGTTTATAGAATAGATACGAAAACACTGGAGGCCTATAGATGAAAGCAAACAAACAAAAAACTAAATGAAACACCTCCCCTTACATGAACTTTAATTACTGAAATTTCATTTTCATCTTAGTCATTTGAACCCATTAAAATGTAGACTTTTCAGAAAATGCCTAAATAACCAAAGTTCAGCTGAAACCTTAGCACATAAACATCATGGGAAAAGAAGGTTTAAGAATGAGAATCATTAAGGTTGTTTTTAACATGCTGTTTGCTTGTTGTTAATAGTAGTTGTGTTTTACTCCAATCACATTGTCTGGGAGCATTGTTGCACAGTGGAGTGCCCTAGCACACTTCCTCTCAAGTGGCATCTGAAAGCTTTTACCCCTGTGCAGGAGATGATGGGAAATAGATAAATGCACATGTCCAGCCAGAAGAGCCTGGATGTGGAAGGGGATGAAGTTTGCAATCACCATTGAGAAGACTGAGAACATAGGTGAGAACAGGGAAATCCTGCCAGGGGTGAGGAGCTGCACTAGAAAGACTTCAAGGCTTTAATTTTAAAATGCAAGTGTTTAAAGAGGCTCAGGGAACCTTAGTACCTTGGGCAAGCAGGAGCCCCAAGGACCAGTTACTTATGAGCTTACACAAAGAATTGAAGGCCTAAGCAATTTATCGTCCACCATTGAGGGCAGAGGGTTTGACGCTTTTTGTTTGGCCTATATTGGTCACTTGTAATCTCCTCAGGTAAATATTTTAGCTGCTGTGAAATGTAGAGGAGGAAGAAGGCGAACTGGGCTGAGCCCATGCACAGCCCTAAGCAGAGACCCCCCCCAAACTGCTTAAGGCATGATTTGCAGCAACAGAAGCTACAGCAAATCTATGTGTATGGCAGAAGGATTTATTTTTCAAAGCACAAACCCAGGACATCTTTGTGTCAGCAATTTTTAGGGCTCTGAAATACTCAGGTGTTCTGCATTCAGTTTACTCTGATCAACTTTTGTGGGGAGTGGGAATATCCCTCTCATGGGATCTGGTTTTGAAAGCCCTCAAAGCTATCCCCCTCCCTGTTGTGGTTATGCCTGTCTCTCCCTGCAATGGCAAACTGTGGCATGGCAGTGGCAAAACTCCTCCACCACCCCTGACTTTGATGCTAATGCCTTGTTGCCTTGCACCTCAAGCTCAGATTAGGTTGGAGCTTGGGCTCGTAATGTGTAAGAGGAAATATACAGGGGGACAAGGAAGAGAAATACTTTATAACTAGGCAGTTGTGAAAAATATTTAATTGCTATGAATTTCTCTTAATTTATTGAAAAATTTTCATGTAGCTATAAATTGGAATATGCTCAGAGTTTCACAGGTAAAATGTGTAACATTATAATATATAGAAGAGACAGTCCTGGAAAAATTGAGATGTGTGCATCCAGACTTCTCCTCTATTCTCTGCATTTTGATAACAGCAGCAAAGTCAGTCATGGGACAAGACACCACCATACAGAAGCATGAAAATGTCTGGTATAGGCATAGCCAACCAGAAGTTAGTTTTGAAGCCAGGGGAAATAATTATCGCATCTGATGAACTCTTTAAAATGGTTAGAACAAGCCACACTGAAGAAAGTTTATTCTGCTGACTCTGAAAAACAAAATTAAAATAAAATAAAAGAACAAAGAATGCAAAATTTCTTTGAAAAACAATGGGCTTTATAAACAGTTCTTGAAACTCTTGTGAACCATAGAAGAAACCAAATGATTTTTGAATTTTAGAATTACTTCTCAGTCTTAAGTATGGGGTGAATAAAAGAGCAATCCCTTCCTCAACTTCGAATTTGCTACTTTTTGTTTTCACTGAACCTTCTCTAGCTATTATATCATTTAAGACAAGACCAAAACATCTTTTTAGTTAATCTTATTGATTTTTTTTCAGCATTTACCTACTACATTTTAATAACCAAAACATCTTGCCAGTTCCTCATTATATGAGAGTTTTCTTGCAAATAGTAGCACTTAGAATTGTCAATGAAACCATTCTGGTTCTTCAAGAGTCTTTAAAAAGGTTTTGAACATGGCTGTTCAGGTTACTACCGTCACTGAACACCACAATCATAATCATGAATATTGTTATCTCAGAAAGTCCATGTTCTCTTCTAACCCTGCATCAATCCAAGCAGGGTATTCACTTTTTTGATCACATTGACTCAGCTGGAACAATTTTTATGCAATACCATCTTTTTCTCTTTTAATTTTGATGAGCTAATAGTCCTAAAAAGTGGAAGAATCAGTTGAATTTTTCACTTTAGAATCAATGAAAAGGTTTCTCCTGTGTTCTTTGTCCTCAACTTATTGCAATTAATTGCAGAATCAACTAGATGAAGTTGGGAAAATGCAGTTCTTTGCCTATTAAGCAAATAGATCAATTAATTCATGTTTGAATAATAGCATTTTGGAGACTTTTGTTGGTCTATGTCTGTCTTAGAGCAGATCTCATATCCCAAGCAATGCATCTTCTTGGTGTTTTTTCTTAATAATTATGACTAACCACAATCTTTTTTTCTGCAAGTTATTTCAGCAACAGTACAACCGAACTTAATTAAACTGAGTCTTCATTTTTGATTATGGTTGTTACTCTTCTTTAACATGCATCTGAGATAGAATTGTGTTTTCCTTTGTCACCAAGAGAAACTTCGGACATTCACCAGAGCCATTTGGTAAACACTTCTATTGCTTCCCATTCAGCTGCATCTGTTTCTCCTGACCTACAGCCACAAACTACTCTGGGGAACTTCTTTACCAGGCAAACCTGGTGAGGTTCTATCTTTTGATATACTCATCCCACTTTTTTTTTTAAACTCTGGTTTCCTAGGTGGTGCATGGCGATATGGCAATATAATGGAGATAGTGTTAATTTTGATACAAATTATGTTTTTTTTTCCTTTGTGTACTCATCAATTTTGAGAGTAAAATTTTGCTTTTTTATGAAGAATTCATATTTTTCTGTTACACTTCTCTTTGTTGTGCCTCTGTTTGTGTCAGTTTCTCTGAATTAATGCAGCCATTGGAGGCATGAAATGACGAGTGCAGGTTTTCCTTTGCCATTCAGTTTCCATGAATAATCACTTGCCAGTTATTTTCTGCTCCCAGTGATGCTTATTTTCAGTTACACACACGTCAGGAGGTCAGACCCTGCTGTCTGGATAGCTCACCAGTGAGTAATGCCACTCAATGCCATACAAGTGCACAATGTCATCTTTGGTAACACAGAGATGGCCATATGGGTGCAGAGCTCTTTGTATAAACTGGATTTGAATGCCACAACAGGCATTCAAATACATTCTGGAGGTGAAAAGACATTTGTAAAATCAGGATCTTTTCCAACAGAGTGCATAAGCAGGTACTTAAGCCAACAGGTTGCAAGCGTGTGCTTCTCCCCTAGGGGTATCAAAACCTCATTTGTGTTTTGATAGGGTTAATAGATAATTTTCAAATATGCTGAACCTCCACTAAATTTGTTGAAGTAAACAGAAGCTGAATATGATCAGAGAGTATTGAGGTAGAGCAAGTCCCACCAAAGGGAGAAAAACATTCTGCCCTGCTTGCCAGAATGTCAGGATTTTGAGAAAATAGGTTTGTTTTTAACTTGGAACATTTTTTCTCAAAATAATATAACCAATTCATGCTGACAGCAGACAAGCAACCTAAATTATAGATGAACTTCAGTGTCATGTGCGTATATTGCTGTATTTATGTATTGTTTTGAAAATGCGCATGTTAGGAGAACTGAGAAGCAAATCCATGCGTGTAGATTTCAGCAGTTGGTCAGAAAGCAACCATATGATTGGCAATTTTCCAGGGAGACCTGAATGGGGCAAGTTGCATTTATGTGATCTAAATCCACTGGTCGCATTCAGGGGGGATTAACATCTGTTAAAAGTATTATGTTTATCATGCAGGTGTTTCAATATTTGTATTTATTATGTGTTGCAGCAACAGTCTCTGAGAAAACATTCATATAACAATCTGGTTGTTTTATTGTCTGAATCTGTCAGGACAGTCATTTTCTTACTCCAACATTGTGATCCCCTTGCAAGCTGTAAACTATTTAATGAAGTGAGTATATGGAGAAAGATGACAGACTTTCAAACTTTTAGAAGACAGTTTTACATCAGTGACATTAGGTTTTACACCTGGGATTGTTCCTAATAAATGTATGGCAAAAATGTTGAATTAGTTTGAAAATTTCCAGAATTCCAATGTAGTCCCCTCTGCAGGTCTGTATTTGACATAGCATTCATTTTTTCAATAAACAATACACATAGATTCCAAGATTAATGGAAATAAATATTACATAAAGTACCTCATAGAAGGGATAATTGTATCTGACTTTGAAGAACTTTGCTTCATGTGTCTATAATGCTTTTATTGTTAAAAAAATAACTCTGTATTGTGACTTGCAGAAAAGGCTATTGCCTGTTGAAAAAAAAAAAGGAAAAGATAAAAAACTCAAAAGCAAGACATCTGCTGATTTGCATTGCAGTGTAACATGACACTACCAGTAACATAGACAAAACAGCTATGTTAAAAGTTTTAAGGGAGCAAAATCAAGTGCTCAAACCCATGAGGAAATACAACAGTTTAGGTCATCTGCGTGATCTTAAGTTGGTCCTCTTGAGTGATGAAGTCTTTATTATATTATCATGGATGTTTTTGTTCACAGGACTTCTTGAATCTGGTCCAGCTCATACTGGAGCTAATGGAAATATTTTCATTGACTTCAGTGAGTTTCAGGCTTGGTTCCAAATGATCACTCTTTTTTTCTTATTTAACCCATATTTCTTGAAATAACATAGGTGTATATAATGACAAAGTTTATCCAGTGAATAAGACATGATCCTTGTCCTGAAAAATTTACAAAGTCCCTGTTCGTATAATGAAAAGAGGTGATTTGTTCCCCTTGCCTAAATGGATTGCTATTTTCTTTTGATTAATCCACAAAATGTAAGCTTATTTTTATATAGAATTCATTGCTCTACCAAAACAAAAAAAGCCCCCCAAACCCAACATCCCCTGACAAAATAAAAAGAAAAAAAAAAGGTTTTTGTTTTTGAGCAAATAATTTCTACCAAGAACAAAAACAACACAGTTCAACTGTGGAATGATCTATAGTGGTGACTGATTATGAAAAAGGTATGAAGTAGAGCTGAACAGCTGGGTTTTTTTTTCTTTAAACATTGTAGATCAATAGATTACATGAAGTATAATGATTACTTTGGCAGGATAATTTTCACTAATAAATGTCCAGCTGAAAATGGTATTTAAATGGGGTGTGATCCCCCAGGAAGTGACAGAATTACTGTCAAAGACTGAGAAAGGATGAGATCTCTACCAGTAGTTTCTGCTAGAGAAGTTCACCAGTGTGCGTGCTATTTTGAATGGATGGAATATCAGCAAATTTATGATCGTATTGGTCTTACATTGGCAACACACTAGTTGCAATTTAATGACTTGCATTAAATTGTTAGAATTACATTGAAATCACTGCCTCAAGGAACACACTTCTATTTCCCACCCAGTATGCTGAGAAATAAGATGATTTGCCACCACCTCACCATAACATCTCCTTATATATATTCTTTCAGGTGATTTACATTTATTTCTATTGAGGCCTTCAGAAAAGCAGGATTGCAATTTATTTTCTACTTTCCATCAGCAATTTAACTTACTACATTCAGTCCTCATTCAGCAGGACTCTTTCCTGACCATCCAGGTCTTACAAAAATATCAACAGCAGCAACATTCATTTCTTTTTAACTTTTGCATTTATTGGTCCTATTGTTAAAAATAATATGACTGAAATGTTTATATGTATTATGTGCTTATAATTTTATTCTTTCTTTTGGCCTTCTGAATTAGTAACATCTGTTACCACTGATGGAAAATATCCTCTGGGCCACAGAGGAATCGCAGTCACATGTTGCCGCTGGAACAGCCGGTGTGAATCAGCAGTAAGATAGACTCATCACTCTGCACCTAACAGATATAACATCAAAATGGAGCCAAGACATTCCTGTCCAAGTGGGAGGTAACGGCCTATCCTCTAACTTGAAAAGAGAAGCCTCAAACTGTTTCCCAAGTGCTTGCAACCTTAGAGGCAGCACTGACTTAGTATGATTCACTGTAAACTTCTCATTTTCATCAGCATTATCCTCCCTGATTATTATAAGGAATAATGTGGCCCATAAGCTAACTATAATAACAATGACAAAGAGATTCAGGAATACAGAGTGCTCAGCATGAGAGGCCCCTGAGTCCTCATGTTTTTGGTTCTAAAGGGTGGCTTTGGAGTATTTGTCAACATTTTTCATTCATGGCAGGTCCAAAATTACAAAGAGCTGTAAAATAGCACACCAAGTATTTGCCATTGCCAAGGCGGCTGCAATAAGCAATCAGCTAAATACTACCTTGTATGATGCTGATTTTGGAGAAACAAAAAGAAAATTTTGGCTTGCAAAGGGGCAAAATTTCTTCATCTTTGTCAAAACGACCCAAGATCTTTCATATATGGTATCCAGAATCACTGTCTTGAGTACAAACTGAGTGACAATGTCTTACTCAGAGTAGTGTTGTTTGTGTGCATCGAGTACAATGCACGCTAGTGAATTAGGTAGTAATCAGGTGCTTTGTTTTATGTTTGTACTATGCTCAACACACTTAGAACTGGAGCACATGACCAGGTCAGGTTCCTCAGGTAAGCCATGCACACTCTAAGCCTCTTAGATGGGGAGTAATCAAAGCATAAGTTATAATTTTGGTTTCAGAAAAGTTTTTTGGAAGACTCATGGTTAAAAGCTCTTTTAGGGAGTCTGCATGAGATGGGATCTTTGAGTCTTACATTTGCAGAGAAGACAACTGTTTGTGCAGACTCATTCATGCAGATCACAGACGACCAATAAGAGATTATATTTGTTTATAAATATCTATCTATATGTTGGATATAATTCATAAAGAGTCTCTATTTTTGCGCAAAGCTTTAGGTGCATTATATTACTTAACAAAATCTGTAAAATATTATGGCATCCAAACAGAATGATGAATGATGATTTATCTACTGTATTCCAAGTCTATAAGTGCGTCAACCGTCAACCTCCTATGTTCCATTTGTATGTACTTGTGCAAACAGATTTCTTCATTTCACCAGTGTATATATAACAATCTGTCATTAATTTATGTCATTACTTTTTAATATTTTTCTTCTACCTCTCTTTCTTTCTCCTTCTGTATTTGTGTAAAATGTAACCATTCTGGGTGAACAACCTCCAAAGTGTATACAAATAAAAGTGAACAAACAAATTTGAAATTGATTAAGCCAAATGCCATAAGACACTTTTCCTGACTCTTTGTAATATCATTTATACTGCATAGAAACAAAGGCTTAAAGAATATAAAACCCCATTTCTCAACACTCTGAGTCAGTGTAGGAAACCTGGACTGTGTCCTTAGAAGTGTTTGGCCCTGGTTCGTTACATACTTGTACTAATTCTCCCTTGCTGTTATCTCTTGAGCAATATCATAGCAACATATTTTGCATGGTAGTAAATTATCACAAATGGAGAGATGCAATGTATGGCTAAAAATAATGCCCGCATTTTGCACAGCTGTTGAGTTTTAACTGAAAAGCTTAAGCAGCTCTTCAGAAAGTCACAACATCTGATCTGTAAGGTGCTATCCACCTTTGCTTTCAGTGGGAGTTGAGGACGTAGAGTTCTCCAGAGACCTGACACCTATAGAGGATATTATGGAAGTCAAGTAACTGCCACATGATAGTATGGCTCGTCCAATAAGGAATGGGTTGTTTAACACCGACAAAGTGGAGTGAGTAACCAGCTATCAGAGACATTTTTGACATAGAGCCATAAAGTGGGAAGCGGCATGGCATTTTAGCAGGCATTAATGCAGCAGGCAGACTGCTCTAATGATCTATAGATAAAGCAGAAAAAATGTCTTCCTGGCTTAAGTGAATTATTGCTGCCATTAAAGATGATAGCATGACATGGGAGGAAAGGTAGTGCTACTTTAAAATGGAGTATTCCTCCCGCACACTCATCATTAACTCCAGCTAGAAATTGGAATAGCACAAACTCAACCTCCTTTTGTCCAGATTTGACATTACATCCACACAAAAGGAAAAGATAACTATTTTGTATGAAAAAAAAATACCTGTAGTTGTTCTTTTCCTGAAACCAGATCCAAATAAGAAAACTTTCATACAAGTATCCACCTATATTTTATCTGCATGCTAGCAGAAATTGTGGTTCTATTGTGTTGGGAACATCACAACAAATACTTTTTATAATATATTACTCTTTAGCAATCAAATAGATGGCTGTTTATTTTCTTGTTTTGTCTTCAAAATTTATCTTTTAAGTCATGTTGTCTCAGTTGAGACAAGGAATTTAATGTTACCATCATAGGTTAGGCAGGAATGTGATGAGGTATACAATGTAGTCTCATGCAGAAAGAATGGGGAGAAAAAGCAGTGCCATCCATGAGATCAGGCCAGGTTACTCTGGCTATATCCAGCTGAGTCTTGAAAACACTCAAGAATGGAGCCTGTACAATCTCTTTGGAAACATGTTCCTACCACATGACTGCCTGTGGCCAGTGGAGTAATTTTGGGTGGCTTTTTTTTATACTATGAGTTAGGAGATAGGAGTGATCTCTTTGACTTCCCTACTGCTAATCAGAGTGATGAGATTGTCATAAGGAAATAGTTTCATAAGACTGAGGATGATGTTGAAGCAACAAGGCTTGATCATACCTGGCTGAGAGAAGACTGAGCTAGCTTTGTTTTTGCTGACATTCCTTTTTTGACTGAGTTGTTAGTACTGTAAAATCTACCAAACATTGTATTTTATCTCTACTCCAAGCCTTTCTACCCTCCTGTATTTCTTCTATCCTTTCTCTTTTCTAAAGGGCATGTTTGCATTTTAGAAATAGCAAAGGAGAAGGTGGGCTTGGTGTGTTTCTGATACATGGATCATCTCTTCAAAGTCCCTCTCAGGATTTTCCATTCACTTAGATTTGGTTTTCACACCTTTAGTTGTAGGCCTGAAAAACACACAAGCGGTAGATTCCCCGCCCCCCCCCCCCCCCCCCCCCCCAATTTAATGGCTAGGTATTAACTTCAGAACTTAAAAAATTTAAATAATAAACCTATTCCTCTCTGCAGAAGTGGTCTGAGGGTGCCAATACCTGATGTTCTGTGTGCCAGTAGATGTAACCCTAGGCACCAGCTCCTGCCCTCTGCTATTTACATTCTCCTGTTTCATTGCTTCCCATGGTTGTTGAGGTTTCTCCCTGGTACAGGACATCTGTATTGCTTGTCTAGTTTGAAAAATATCTCTTTTCCCAGTATTTGTATGTATAAATTTCTCTTTTAATTGTAATTGAATGCAGAAAGCTTGAAGTGTTGTATTTAAATAGATCAAAACTCAAGGTCTTGGACTGGGTATTTAAGATTGTTAAAATACCCCAATCATTTTCATGTTTGTGTCTCTAAACTTTAATTTTATAATTCAAAAGGCTATGGATTTTCTTAATTTGGAAAATATGGATGAAAAGAGTAATTCCCTTGTCTTAGGCCTGCTTTCTTAACCTAGAGATCAGTTCAGTAAATCATATGAAGTGCCCCTCAACACTTTGCCAACATTTTACAGTGCTTCATTACTGCTGATAAATGTAGTTATAGTTCACATAATACGAACACAGAATTCTTGTGCAGGTACTTAATTGAAGCGGATAAATTTTTACGCAGCAGTACTTTGTTCCTCCTAAATCTTTAGTAGTCTGTGGGTAACAATATAAGTGGTAGTAGTGTTAGGTGAATTTTTTAATGAAAAGAAAAAATACTCCACTTTGTTTTGTGTTTTCACTCTCTGACAACAAACGAAATGAAGGAGGCTTATATTCCAAGGAATTATAAAAGGCTAAAAAAACATAGATCTCCATAAAGAAACAACATTTGTAAGTTTTATGGTTAAATCAACCATTGCTTTGCTGACCAATAAAATGGAAAATGTGTGCTTTTATAGGTTTATAAAAAAGGCAAACTCCAGTTGCATGAAAAATAACTTTCACCGATTGAGTACAGGTGGTGACTTGTTTAAACTCTGAAGATGTAAAGGCTTAGTATGCATGACTGAAAAAGGGAACGTGGCACAATAAAAAGTCTTCCTTTCTTTACTCATCAATCCTTTGGGTATTCCATGTCAAATAAATGTTACAACAATTTACAGTAAAAGTATACAGTGGAAGTGCCAACGTTAACACTTCTTAGGATTGGACAAGGTCCAAGTTTCTCACACCAATATTTAATGTGAAGTAAAATGTCTTTTCCATTGGAAGTGTCAGCTGTAACATGCTTTCCTATATTTGGCAACATGCTCATGTGAAGTATAAAGTCAAATGCACATGATGTTCCTTTTATTTCAACCATGATAAATTGTGTTCATTTGTTTAAGTGCAAGTGGCAGTTTTAGTGTTCCTACTATAAATTTTGGTTAGCTTCTATTGACATGCTGTATTAAACTTAAGAAAAACAAATTACACTTCACCCATTTTAATTGACTAAATGTGTCAAAAACACAATAAGTATAACACGAAGGGTCAGAGTCTCAGACTTCACCATAATGGGTGTCATGGCAAGGATCCAGCTTTTTGTGCATTTCATTTTTCATGAAGTTTTAGTATAAGGCATACGTTTAACATTCACTTCCACTTCAGATTTGTAGCTTAAAAAAAAATAAAATCTCGTGTTCTGTTCCAATTACTCTTACTGGAAATGTTAATTTTTTTTTTTAAGGTGATAGTACTGATGAATATAGATGAACCGTTGTAAACATAAGATTTCAAAATTGACTTTGGTATTTGAAGGAATGAATTCATGATTTATGTAGTATAAATGGATTTGTGTCAAAACCCATGGTTGAGGCCATGGTTAGGAACCCCTGACACCAGTTTTCTAAATAGACAAGTGTGGTTGAGTGCCAGATGAAACTTGGCATGTCCTATTCCCAAAGGATTTGAATGGAGCCTGCCACTTTTAATGCATGCATTTCATGCTAGAGAGCCAATGTCTATTTTTGTCTTCTGGAAGTCTTTACCTGTTTTCTAGATTTTAACAATTGAAAATTATGGAAAACCACCAATAGATTGCAGGAGTATTGGCAGAATGTCCCTTAGCACTGGAATACTTTAATGGAATTTAATGCCTTTGAATGTCTCAGTGTGGAGTCATTCTTACAAATTGTGAACAAGGGATCAGCACTTGTTGCAAGTGCCAGAATACTTTTTTCTTTTGCTCTCATTGGCGCATAAAGCTGCATCCACTGGAAGACTTTTGCTTTCAGTCTGAACCTCTGCCTGATTAGCTGTAGCAAGGTGGAATGGTTGGAGAGCAGACAGGTTCAGACTGCATGTAGGACTTTCAGCAAGGTTTGGCAGCTTTCTTGGGTTTCCATCTTCTGGTGATCAGCATGAAGAGGATGCCATGTACTACCAGTTATTGGCAGGCTGGACTCACATGAGCAGCACCATCTTACTGTGCTGTACATTCACATCTGGTGAACTCCTGACCTGGCTACACAATGGCAGGCAAAGCCTTTTCCTACTCCTGTTCACTCTCATTTGTTGTGTGGCTAGTGGTACCATGACCTGGGTAGCAGCAGAGCCTGTCTCTAATGCCAGAGGTAAAAAAAGATCGTTGAGATACACATTGGTATTGTCTGAAAAGTTTCATCTGCAATGGGTGTTTTTTTAGCCTTCAGTGTTTTCTACCTTCTGGAAATTTGACAGGATGCATGAACCTCCATAATTGTTGAGGAAGAATTAAGAGGTACCAGAGGAGCTGGGAACTATTTGGAGGTAATTTATTTCTACTTCCCTAAATAAAGGGAAACAGCTGGGAGTAGACCCCTCACCCTCAGGGTGGTGCTGATCTTAATCTGTCTGTGGAACGGGAGTGAGGAGGAGCACAGGACTGCCAGCCTGACTGCTGCCAGTGTGGTTGCACACTTGTGCAGAGAGAGCAAAGCGCTGGAAGAGTGTCCAGCAGCCACCTGAGCCCTCAGCCTGTGCTAGAAACCCAAGTCCAAACCCTTCTAGAAGGAGTCAATGAGACAACTTGGCCTTATCACTCTGAAAAAGTGATTCATTCTCATATTTGCAGCCTTCTGCACTTGTGCTGACCAACATTCCTTCACTCAGTTTTGCAGTTGTATCCTGTTGTAGACGTTTCCTCAGTAAGTCAGCTCCTAACATGCAGCATATGGAACATTTCTTTATTTTTGAATTTTTGGTGTCGAAGATTACTCTTTTATTCAGAGGCACCTGGCTGTATCCATCCAACTAAAAAGTGTTAACATGAGTGTCTTTTGTTTCAAGATAAATTTTATTTGCTTTTGGGGATTTTATGATCCTGTCACAACTTAAACAACTCATTTCATAAAGGTATTTTTAGCTACCAGAAAAGGCTATGCATTCCTCAAGACTGAAAATACATCAGTTGGGATCATATATATACACTATCCCAAAGGGAACTTAAAACTTTCTTCATGAGAGACTGGACGACAAAAGCTCTCAAAAGTTATAGTTCAGGAGGTAGAAACCTAACTAACTCCATGAATATTGTCAACAGAACAGGCAATGCTGTCTGTAGCTCCATTTTCATTCCTCTTTTACTGTAAAATCACAGAATATTCTGTTTTCAATATGATCTTGCCAAGCTAATCACACAGAATTCTTCTTTGTTGCTGGTTTGTTTTGTTTATTTTTCATCTCTGGTGGAATATACCTCTTTAGAGAGTTAGCTCTTAAAAAAAAAAAAAAAGAAAAAAACAAAGAAAAAAAAACAAAGGGAAAAAAAGAAAAAAAGAAAATAAAGAAAAAAAGCTTATTGAAAATCTCTCCAACCCATGCAGCCTTAAAATTTGGAAAAGAAAAATATTGCATCTGCTGCTAAGAAAGTACCTTTTACTGGGTTTCTAATGATATGCCTAAACTTGGCCAAGCCAAGCACATTCAACACCTTCCACTTCAGCAACAGCATCAAAAAACTCTATCTGCTGGGATCCCCCCTTAGAGTTTAGCAGTTAATTTGCTGAGTATTTCATTGGAGCTGAGTATACTCCAGGCCAGAGCTGGCAGGGTGACAGTTTTCCCTGAAACTGCAAAATCTGGCTGTTGTGGGACAATGTGAGTATGGGGACTGGAAGCAGAGACTACCTCACTCATTTTCTTTCCGTTCATACTTAGGCAGTATAAAGAAAAAGGAAGAAATTCACTGTAATGAAAAGGAGAACCCATCTGGGTGTAATAGACTGCAAAGGTGCAGAGGGCAGCACTGGGAGCTGATACTGCGAAGAAAATCTTTGTTTTTACTGTATAATTAAAATTATTCAATAATACACAAGCCAAAAAAAAGGCAAAATAAAAAAGGCAAAAAAAAATTTTTTATAGGGCAATTGAATTATAATGATTCCTCTCTTCTGGTGCTTCACTTTCCTTGAATTATTCCTTTGAAGTTTCTTGTGTATGTGTTTTATATTTTACTTTTTTTGTGGATATATACGACTAGAACTTGTCATTTATTGCTATGAGAAGATACAATATTAATATTATACTGTAAAATAATTATAATATCACAATAAATAATGTGACAATTGAATTTTTGACAGGTATAGGATCCATGGGCCCTAGATGTTTATAAATTTGACCAGAAGATTTCTATATATACCAGAATTGTATGAGAAAGACACAATTACCTGAAAGATCATTCTCATATTATGCTAGGAAAACAATGACTAAAACAAGCAGTTATTTCTTTCAAAAGCACCAGTTAAAGGATATTTGTCCCAAATGGTGCTTTGCAGAAATCATTTATTTCTGCCTCTCAAATTTGAAAATGGTACATATATCCAATTTTGATAGCAGTGATTTTTTTATTATCTTGACCTTTGAAAATCTTGGCCTAGGACTACAAATGGGATATCTTAACTGTCTTGAATATATCTCAATATTATTGAAAATCTTTAGAATACAGTTTTACTTTTTCATTGAATGGCCAGTTATCAATTTTGTGGAGAATTTATATACACAGAACTATTTCCTTTGAAACAGTCCTGGCTTTACGGCACTCTTAGTGCCAACACTACACTGAAGTCTCTGCCCTTCAATGAAGCACAGTACTACAAGAAATTGCACAATCAGACTACAGAAACCAAGTGCCAGGGAGAGAAACACACACAATCCAACCCACACCAATCCAACCCAGAGAAACACTGGAGCCTCAAAAGCTCAAAAATTTATTTTGATCAGAGTGAAAGAAGCATGAAAAATAGACAGTACTACTAGAGCACTCTCTGACACTGATAATACAGACTTCCACATTTCACGTCCAGGCTGAAGGCAAAACCTATCTGGATCTGACAAAAATAAATTTTCTACTGTGTTTAATACAGTGCCACCACTACAAATTTCTTGAAAATATTCTGCATTGTGGTCTACACGTTTCTAGGGGGTGTGACTCTTGAATTTGAGGAGATACTGTGAGAAAAACTCCACCGTACTTAACTGCTACTTATCAAGGCTGTGAATCCATATCTTACACACTCCTCTTGTAATTCTCTGCATTGTCTGTTAGAGCACAGTGCTTTCTTGTTATTTAATAAATAATGTCAGTCAGCCTTGACATTCTTAGCGGTGGTCCATACCAATCCTTACTGCTAAAGCTTGTTCATCACAGGAAGGTAAATTTTGCTAATTCCTCAGTTCCTCATGCAATTATCAACTGATTCCCACATAATTATTCATCCTACAGCATTTTTCCCCTACATACAGTCTAACAAAAGATCTAAAGTGCCCTCACTCACACTTGCATACATAAAATCTGCATATAATATTATTATTATTTTAAAACTTAGAAATATTAGTAACTCAGTGGTCTCAGTAGAATAAGTATCACAAAATTACTAAAAGCTAACTAGATTACAAAGTTATCAAAGAGGCATTTAGGAAGAAATATGAATATTTGTTCAACTAGAAACTTTGAAGCAAATAAATGGAGATTGCATATGGCATGACTGTGCAACACACTCCTCCTGTCTGCCTGAGAGATGTAATCCACATATCTATTTAAAGCTGTTGATACACTGAGGAATTTCGACAGGGAAATGCAGGAATGATGTTTATGGCAGTATGGGCTCCAGCACCTTTGGAAATTTGTCAATAAAATATTATTGCAACGCACCTGTGTGGACTTAACTGGACGTGCCAGAGATTTAGCAGGGATTGGTAGATAGAAAGAGGCTACTCCAGATCTGTGAACTTCCCCATTTCTGGGAGACCTGTTTTTCCCACAAGCTTATACCACTAAAAACCCAAACACAGGTCAACAGGAATGAGTGATCTTCATTCACGCAAATAGTTATCCCACAGTGGGACCCACTTCAAGATTTTTGAGATATTAGAGACTTTCATTAGTGTTTATATTAAATTACTAAGTGGTTTATTATAGAAATAAGACTCAAGTTTTTTTTTTAATTTTGTGTGTTATTATTTTATTATTAATTTATAGACTGTTGTTGTTGGCAGTGCTGAACATAATGGATAATTCTTGCGCCAAAGAATTAACTAGAAGGAGTTGAAAATATTTTCCTCTTGGAACTTTTGCCACATCAGGGAAATTAATTATGTTTGTAGGTATTTATGGCTGAAAGCAGGGCAGGGTGAACTTAGCAGGTTTGATAAGCTGTGAATACAGGAGAACTGTAGGTGTGCCTAACTCACAGGTGTGCCTTGTGGCAATGCTCACAGTAGACATCTCCCACAAAATTGCCTGGAAAGTGCTCCTCAGAATTTGCAGGTTGGAAACATTGATGTGGATGGGGCACCCATAAGGTAGTCTCAGGTATCGAGGAGAACAAGATATGTTTTTCAATCCATCCAAGTGCAGTTGCTTTACTCTGAGAAGAGTGTTATAGTTTAATAAGGCAATGCATAGAGATACCAAATCCAACACATTTGAGTATGGATACTAGATGCTGCCATACAGCGCTGGGCATCACAAATTTCTGTGGGAATGCTTTGGTAGAAATCTCTGTTCAAGCAGCTCATTTGTTCACATATAGTGGTCATTTGCTCACAATTTTCATATGTTCAACAGCCCAGTTGAATTATTGAGCCCTTTTTTTTTAGTATACCAGATGTCTAGAATGTACAAAGAAACAGACAAACTCTTCTTCAATTAAATAAAATTTGTAAACTAAAAAGAAGATTTTGTCCACCAAGTAAAAGTTGTATGATAACCTAGTTTACAGTAAATATGGTGACATGGAATAGATTTCAGGTCTGCAGGTTCTTTATCTCAAAGCAATCAAGGACCTGAAAGCTCTTCGACAAAACCTGGCACAGTGCCACAAAATTTCAATTTTGATAAATTGCTGTCTTTCTAGTAAAACAAGGTTACATTGGAACATTCCTGACTCACTAGATTCGTCTAAACAGATGCTGACAATATGGTTCAAACATATGGGTTATGGAGGAAGACAGGGCAAATTTCAATTTGTATTTGGACTCTAATCCCACACTAAGAAATGTGTAACCTCACTCCTGAGCACTGGTAAAGCCTTGATGTGGGATTCAGGTCATGGCCATGGTCAGTTACAATTGAAATTCTTCCCAGAAGAAATTTGTAGGAGCCCTGGTATAATTCTGCCATCACATCCTCACCCCTGGGTGTGAGTGAAGGTGTTCCAAGTGTGCCTTTTACCATATCTGCCCTGGCTGCAGACAGGACAGTGTATCTGACAAAGTTGCAGGCCAGATGTATGGCTCTTCAGCTTTCTTTTTGGGATATCTGGCAGGGCTTCAGTGATGTAACAGTGCACTGCCTTCTAAACCTTGATGCACATGACAAACCATGACTAATGGTTTCCTTTAAATATGGGGTTGAATACCACTGTTGGCTTTGAAAATTCCAAGAAATATAATTTCACTTTAGATCACTATAAATTTATAACCTGTTGTACAGTGAAGGAGTAATCTCATGAGAAATGAGCATAAACCTATTATATTTTCATTAACAATCTGTTTTCACCATTGACTTAATCCACCTTTACTGTTGTGGAATTTGATTATGCATTATAAAGCACCAAAAAACAAAATTAGGTATGTATCAAAGTTTCCTTTTTCCTGGTCATGTTGAATTACTAATTTCCTTTGTTTTAAAATCTTGGGTCCTTTCTATCTAACTCAAACAAAGAGTCTGTGTGTTTACTGTCATCCATCTGAAAAACAACATTAACTTCTGTTTTCTTTTCTCTTTTTATTACTATCTCTTTTCTCATAGAAAAGAAAAGAAGATAGAAGAAAAGGGAAATGGAAAGGAAAAGGGAAATAAATATTTAAATAAATTTAGTATATTAACCAGATTTGGAAGGGTTTTTCTTATACTCAGCCCCTTTCTTTTTATTTGATTGTGTAACATTTAAATATGAAGACTCCTGCCCAGAGCTCAAGTCTACAAAACACACCAAAAAAACCCTGACCTACACAGTGTAACCCAGTTCCTTGAGTCTGTCTCAGAGGTGTGGAATGATCAGGGGTTTGGGAAGAGGGAGTTAGGAAGACTTTAAATTTGGCATGCACGTGGTTTTGGAATAAACCCGTATTTTAAAGTATGATGTGGATTTTTATGTCATTGTTACTAGATGATTATTCTGAAATCTGGAATTCCTTACTGTCACACAGTTATAGCTTCTGTGTTTTGTGAATTAGAGAAAACAATCTACAGAAATGTCAGACTACTTTTTATGTACTTCAATGCCTGGTAGTCAAATAGTTTTTCTGCATTTAAAAAATATTATTTAAAAAAAATTATTACATCTGGTAAACCATTAACACAGGAAGTCAGCTACTTGAAAATGAGCTCATTGATCAGCATAAATTAAATTAAATATGTTGTGTCTCACACAGTCCTCAGATAGTTGGCTGGTATATTGGCAGCAAAGGACTGTCAAGAATTTAATATTAGCATTACAGTTTTGCAAACAGCATTTCAGGTTGGTTAGCAGTGCCAATTTTATAGCAAAAATCGAATCTGATGGTGTTTATTTTTAAAAAGTTGCTGAATAGTCTGTGCAACATAGAATAACATGATTGTACAGAATATTTTGCACACACCAATGTACCAGAAGAGAAATATGGGATAAAGAGAGTATAATTACAAGGAAGGGCTTTTATGCATGAAAAGAATTGTACTTTCTATATGACTGTTCAAAATGGATATAAAAAATAGAAAAAAAAAGAAGCAAAATGCTAGCAAGTTTTCTATTTAGCAACTTGTTTTTACCTGCTTTGATAATAACATAATATTCAAGCACAGAGGAAAAAAGGGGAAAGGTCTTGGAAGTTATATTGATAAACTATGTGTGGATCCCACAGCTGGCATAAAATATCTTGTTTGGGCTGTAAAAATATATTAGTATGTCATGTTATCTTCATAAATTCTTCCAACACATAAGGTGGGTAGTGTCCCCCCAGATCCCAGGGCTCATTACCTTTTCTGCCCGCTCGTACCATTCATCAGCCCCTTTGTCATACAGAGCAGGCGCGCGGTTGGGGCCGCAGCATTACCATTCTGCAGGGGTAGATACTGAGTGAGTTATTAGCTGTGGCAGACAGCCCTGCTCCCAAACACTCCTGAGAAGGTTCTTCACTTAGGCAAGAAACAATTACGATGGCATTCCCAACCTTGGGAATGCCAGAAAGTTCTGAATAGAACCTGTGGGTTTCAGTTTTCCCTTTTCAATGACTCTGATAAGACATTAATCATGATTTCCAGAGCTTTCCAAAGTTCACCAAAGAAGTTCAAGCATTTAGGACTTTCACAAGTATTTGTATTCCACTAAAGCAATCCAATTTGCATGTTATTCTTGTTTGTAAGAAAGCTATAAATCCTATTTCTGTGTGAAAAGTTATAATCTGAAACACTAAGCAACTGAGAATTTGTGTCTCAAGCTCAATGTGAGACAGGAAGGAAACCTGTAAATTAACACATGAATTATATTGCTTTTCACAGTTGTATGAGTTTAGAAGCAACAGACCATTTTCTTTTTCATCTTTCTTTTAAATTTTGTGTTTCTCAAATTTGCACATTTAAAAGTAGCTCTATTTAAAAGAACTGTCTGTTTGCTATAATGTTAGTTGTCTGTTTGCTCTAATGATGAATGTTTGATTTATTTAAAATAAAACTATTACTTTTTCTTACTATTTGAAGGCAGAGACAATGGGGCACTTTTCCAGACAGGTAATACCAGATTAAAAATTAATTAGGTATTTTTTAAAAGTGATGTTGATTGATTTTGATAAATAAAGCCTGAGTGGTCTAGGTATGTGACTATCTTATTTTCAAATTACTTAGGAGGTAAATCAGTTTTAGCAGGAAATTAACAAACTTTGGCCTGTAATAATGTTAAGATTTAAACCTCGTATTTTTTTGTTTAGGACTTCACTTATCTGGTATGATGAAGTGACATTTGCTTTTAGTCAAATCAGCTTTGCTGTTTGTTTCACTGCAGCACTAAATCTTGCAGAACTAACACTGGTGACAACTTTCCGTTTTCTGTTTAATTCACCACACATTGTCAACAGCAAGATGAGGACTTGAAGCAGGAGCACCACAGAGGAATTTTTGGTTGAAATACCTTTGCTTTCATAGTTTCAGAGAAGTGATTAAATTATGTAGAATTCTTATGTCCTGTTCTTATAAATAAAGTTTTTATTTACACTACTTAAATTGGTCTGCTGTTTAGATTATCAGTATATAGGATATATATAGATGGGAAAATACTCAAGAAATGTTATAATAAAATTAAGCATAGCAGTTTAAAAAGAAAGCATGAGTCAGTTTATGAGATTGTATCCTAAAAGGCATTCCCTTTGATAGTAAAGGAAATTTCCTCATCAACTTTGATGCATAATTCTCAGTAGAGCACATATAAATATTGGTCATTTTCAAAGCACATCATAAATCATACAACTGCAGTTTTCATATCCATTTTTTACATATTTCATTTCTAATTTGGTCTCCTTTCACTTCCAAACAAAGACAAAAGAAATACTTACATTTAAAACTGTTTCCCACATATCGCTCTTCTGGGCTATGAAGTTTGAGAGTAGAAGGGAGCAGAAATGAGTTCAGATGCTCATGAAAAATACTTTCCACTGCACAACTGAGGAAAGCCCTACACTGATGCTTTCACTTAATATTTTAAGTAAAATTAAGTGTTTTTTTGCATGAAAAAACCATGATCTACCTGGAAAAATGCTATTCCAGTTTTGTCTCATAAGCCAGTGTGGGTCTTGTAATTGTGTTCTCCCAATGGTTTTCTTGTCTTTTCCAGTAAGTGCAGTATGCTGCACTTGACTCTCTTTGCCTGGGTGACAAGCAGTTTTGGAGAGAGTGAAAAGTATTTTATACATATTCCTATTGCTGTCCTGGCAGTGATGACATGGAAAGTCTTGATGTCAGCCTCCCTGCTGCTGCTGCAGCCCAGGCTACAGGGTAATTCTTCCCACACAACTTTATATAACTCCCTGCATTGTGATGGTCTATATTTTTAGTGATAACTGGTATTCCTAGACCTCAAACACTCTAGATAGCAGATATTATGGGCTCTTTATTCTTAGGAGGTAATTTTTCAATCACATTAATTTTCTTAACCATTCTAATTGTTACATATTATTTAAACTTTTTTTCCCGTTACTTATTTTCCCCACCAAAGTACCTTACTGTGACTTACAAAGCACTTGGAAAGTATCTCTTTCAAAGCTAGACTCTCTAATCACATTGGAAGGAAACAAATCTTTCTCACTCTCTTCATATTGGATTATGTCAAAGATTAGCTTCGATTTAAGCAACGTTGTATGAAGTTTTGCAAAGGATTTTCTTTTTAAACTACAACCATATGTTTTTCTCCATTGAAACAGCTTACATATTGAGTATATGAGATTGATTGATGACATTTGCTCCAGTCATTTCACTAGTCATTTATTCATTTAAGGTTAGGTTAAGGATGTTTATTAAATGATTAGCAAAGTAACTCATTGATCATTGTTCCCTGTTTCTGTCTAGAAGCAACTGAGGAGCAATGAGGTTAAACAAAAAATATACTAGTTTTTAATAACATGAATATACAGGGATATTAATTATTGTTCCACAACTTCTTAGTTGTAAATACTTATAACAAATGCGTTTCAGTTTCCCCTAAGAAAAGATCCTAAACAAGGCCACAGAATGAACAGTGACCAGCACAGCAGCAGCCTAATCCCATGCCTCCCTCTTTCCTCTGTTTCCCACTCACCAAAAGAGATAGTAGCAAACATCACCCTAGTTTTCAGTTTTCTTCATTGGCACACAGTTGAACATTGGCACACAGCTGAACATTTAAAGTCACCCTCTTTCTTTATAATTTGAGGAAATGGATCCAAAGTGCTGGAGAGGCCACCTTGCCTCTCAAAGCAGCAGCCTCTCCTTGATGCTCTCCCTCTCAGTTCTGCAGCAGTTGAGCTTTCTCTATCCATAGTGATGTTTTCAATAGAGTGGAGCTTGGTCTTTCCTGGCAGACTGCCTGAGACAACAAAATTCCTTTTTCCAGGAAGGAAGAGCAACATGGGGAATCATTATTTTCAGTTCATATGTAAATACTACTTTCTCTGATCCTGGTCTTCCACAAAGCAAAAGGAATTGAGAAAAGGGGAAGGGAAGGGAAGGGAAGGGAAGGGAAGGGAAGGGAAGGGAAGGGAAGGGAAGGGAAGGGAAGGGAAGGGAAGGGAAGGGAAGGGAAAAACTAATAAGTAAAAATAAATCTTCTGAGGAGGATGGAGACTGTATAATGCCTTCAACCATCCTACATAAATGTTCTCTAAAACAGGTTTAGGGGAATTCTGAGTAGGGCAGAGGAAGTCAAAAGGGGAGGGAGCAAACAGGCACAGGGAATGTCTGTATGGCTGAATGGGGAGGGTTGAGGAGAAAAGACTTGGTTTTGATCACAGCAGTGGGTTATGGTGTCAGGACTCTGTGTCCATCTCAAGTCTTCATGGATACTGAAGCTCACTGCAATGACTGAGCCTATGTCCACAATGTTACCTTTTTTAATTTCTAATTTTAATTTCTAAGTATAAGGCTTTATGTACTTATAGACCAATCAACCTGACTTCCATTTCCTGAAAATACCAGACTCAACAATGTCTGTAAGCAGAAATAAAAGTACAAGATTATAACAAGTACAGTAAATTCACGAATACAAGCCGCACTGATTATAAGCCGCATCTCTGGGTGTTGGCAAATATTTCGGTTTTTGTCCATAGATAAGCCGCACACGAATATAAGCCGCTCTGTCATTCGCAGCGAGGACCCGCATGCAATTAGTAACAGAACCGCAGGAGGGCGGGGTTTACTGGCTGAGCTAAGGCTGTGCAGGCTCGACCCGCTAGGGGCCGCTGACGGGGCCAGGTGGCCCAGCCCGGTGCTGCCGCTCGGGGCCGGCCGCCGCTGCCCCTGGGCTCGGTCACCCCGGGTCGGCGCTGCCCCGCAGTGGCAGGCAGGGACGGAGCCCCCCCCGCTCCCACGGCAGCAACGGTGGGCGGGGACAGAGCTTTCCCGCGCCCGTGGCGCCGGTGGCGGGCGCGGACAAAGCACCCCGCTTCCCCCCCCGGGCCGCGGCAATGGCGGCGCGGGGCTCCCGCCGGCTCCCCGGGACGCGGCAATGGCGGCGCGCACTTCCCCTCCCCTCCCCGGGCCGCGGCAATGGCTGCGCAGGGCTCCCGTCGGCTCCCGGAGCCGCGGCAATGGCGGCGCCCCCCCCCGTCGGCTCCCCGGGCTGCGGCAATGGCGGCGCGGCCCCCCCTCCTCCCCTGGGCTGCCGCAGAGGAGGAAAGAGAGCTCTCCCGCCTCTCTCCCCGCCCCCCGTGCTGCCTGCAGGGAGCCAGGGCAACATGGTAACACTGTAACAATTGCGAAATGCCGGCTTTTACTGGCCGGTGCTTGGCTCGGCACTCTGGTTGGCACGTCTGGGGTTGTAAATGTCAGAAAATTATTAATATATTAGCCGCACCCGACTATTAGCCGCACTTCCGGGTTTCCACCAAAATTTTTGTCAAATTGCTGCGGCTTGTATTCGTGAAATTACTGTAACTTGTAAGGATTTGTCAAGAATAAATACTGTCAAGAAATATGAATCTGATTCTTTCTGCTAATGGCATTGAATAGAACAAGCAGTAGATACATAGATTTACGATAGTGAAGTTTTTGGGATGGTCTTAAGTGGTATTCTAAAGGCAATGAAACATGGAGGAACTGGAACTGTTGTCAGGTGGGTGAACAGTGAGTGAACTAACCTGTGGGAATAGTCATCAGAGCACTCCTGTTTTGTTTAAAGAGTTTAGGGTGGCAGAGTTTCATGAAAAAGTTTGAGAGCCAGGGACCAGTTTTGAAAGCTACCTTGTCCAGTGCTTTGGGCAACTTCAGAGTGGTTGCAGGCTGACTTAGGCAAAGACTTAGGAAAGTCTTATCCTATTAGAAGGTGTTAGAAGGTAATGGCAAAAATAGCTTAAGACAGGCCATGCTCCTTGTAAATAACTGTGGGTTGTATTTGTTAGGACTACCAAACAACTTGCCTTTCAGAGTGTTTCAAGGACTTTTAGAATAAATAGGGGAATCTTTATATAGTGTCCATGGGAGTATATTTGGGGAAGTTCAAAGTTGGCACACAGGGCTTCTAGGTGGGACCTCAGTGCACTTCAACAGGAGAGGCAGGTGCTTAGGTGGCCCTCAGCAGTGTATTTATGGCCTAAAGCTCAGCCTCTGCAGAGGGCAGACTTTCATAGAACAGGCCTCAAATATTAAGGAAATACTATTATAATGGGAATTATTACTTTATTTTCACAAGTATCTTATCCACCTAATAACTCTATTTGTGTACTGTGTAAAGAGCAAACATAAAGACCAGACTAATTTGCACCACAGGAATTCTGCATTTATTTTCAGGATAAATATAATTTTATTATAAATGATATGTAGACTCTAAATTGTTTCATATAGAAGGAGCTTTCACCAACTAGAAAATAAATTCAAGAGAAAAATTATTTATCCAAGTCTATTCAACACTGTTTAATACACACTTATTCATGTAGAAGCCATGCTGATAGTTAACACATGTAAATGATGCTGAAATTAAGGAAAGAACAGTCCAGTGAAGGACTGCCAAATATTTTAGTCTATCTGCTCCAAAAAAGCAAGTGTAGCTGCTGTACTTGCATACGTAACAATGTACATTTTGATGTTTTGAAAAACTCATTTACAGTGTTTCTAAAATGTGGGATTTTGTCATCGGAAAGAAGACCAAACTATAGCAGCTTCCAATGCACTGAAGGGAGCATACAAATTTTACATTTTAAGTTACTACTAATAAGTAGTTTGCTAGTTTATTGAGGAACGTTAAGGATAGAGGAAATGAATAAGCATAAAGTACGGCTGGTATATTAAAAGGCAACTTATATGACAACTGCCAAATACCCTGCAGCAAAGAGATTTAATAAAACAAATGGAAAAAGCACCAGGATGCTTTCTTTATTGCAGCACTACCAAAGTGTAATAAAGGAATCAAACACACAACAAACAAAGTAAACTAAAATACTGATCCCACATTATTGAACTGTTAATAAATCCTATTGGTGGTTCTCTGTTAAATGCAAATGGATCTGTGAGCAGTAAGTAACAAATATGAAAACTCATCTAAAATAGTTAGTGTAGACCCGGTTGAAGATAATGCCTTCCGGGAAGTAAACACTGTAAAATGATGGGGGGAAAAAAATCAAACTAATTTGATGACCTATTTCATGCAGCTGGTGGGGAACCTAAACAGCACACTAGACTTCGGGTTTACTACTCTCTGAGGACTTCACCACTGCCAATAAACTGGGTGTGAATTCTGGGCGATGGCTTCTAATCAGTCCAGTACTACTCCCAGCATCATTAAGGGCTTGACCCAGGTGAATGAAGCCTCCATGACTGCCAGACCACACTAAATTAAAAAAGAAAAACTCCATAAGCCACTGGGGACCTGCAGTTACAGAAGCTTCTTGTGACTCCAAGAGCAATATTTCCCCTGGTGACCACAGAATGCTGGATGGAGAATGAACCAGCTTGGCTACAGAGTCTGAATCTGCTCATTTGATTCCTGGGCTGTACCAGGACCACAGCCTTTTCAGAGTGCTACCATAGGTCTACATTGAATACAGCTAGAGAAAACTGAGTCTCAGTAACCTGGCTGTGGCTCGTGCAGTCACACAATTCACGAGCAGCAGAGCTGAAAATAGAATTCACTAAGTCCTGCTTCCTGATCCCATCCTTCAATCAGTAAAATAAAGCGAAAAAAGCCTTCTCCTGGCAGATACTGGCCAAATCCATTTGTGCTTTCTTATGACTCCATTGTTTCATGGTGTCAGGAAATCTTATAATCCGTGGGCACATGGGTAGTTTATAAATTTTAAAATTTGCTTGACATTCAATCCTTCCCAGGATTTGAACTTAATTCAAGTGTGTTTCCAAAAATGTCTTTGACTGTAACTTTTACAGAAGGCTCACAGCTACAGGTTTGGCCATTAAAGATACATTTCTGTGTTAAACAAAGTCGTCGTCCCTATTAAAATTGACAACGAGGTCCATATGTTCCATAAAATAATGGAAAGGGTCATTGTGAACAATGCTGCAATGGATCCCAAAGTTCTCATAACCCTTTGGAGTGTGCTTTCACAGTAAATTCACAGGAACCCTTCAAAGATCACTGCTTTGCAGTTCAGTCTTACCTCTCACACAGAGCAGAAAACCTAGGCAAACCCAAATATTCACCACATCTTCTTATACAGGATTCCAAATATGTGTGATGGATTGCTTGCCACTTTGAGAAGGCAGAAAACAACTTTTCTGTCAGGTTGGGTTAGGAGTTTGCATTCAATTTAATCCAGTATTCCTTGATAGTCCTTGTAGTGTCTGCCCTCTGCCTTCTGCCTTACTGTTTCTCTTTTTCTCAACAGCTAAGCTCAAATTCTCCCTCATTCTCATCTAATGTGGAAGGTCACCCAAATCTGTTAATAGAAATTTTGAGAAAAGGTTGGAGCATTTTTTTATTTGTAGGGAAAACTAACTGCTGTCAATCCAATTTAGGAATCTCTAATTCCTGCCCTCATTTTGCTCAGACATTATGCAACCATGGTAAATTGAGTAGTTGCAGTGTTATCTGACTGGCTTTTCACATGCTTAGTAGTAGAACATGCCCAAGATTTCAGTCATAGATATAGATTGTGTACAGGCTGTTAGCCTGGAAATTACATTCCTTTTTGTTTGAAAATCTAGGATTGATTATATGGGACATTGCTGTCATAGGTTCTGACAAAAAACATAAGACATTAGAAGAACATACTTGAGTAATCAGTGATAATGTCCTACATTTTTCCAAATTGGAGCAATAAGTACAGTGGTCAGTTTAAAGTTGACATCTCAGAAGTTCCTTTAACCATGCACATATCTCACGTAATTAACATGGAACTTTAACACTTTGGATAGCAACGTTTTTGCTGTCTGCCCTGACAACTGAATATGCTGTACTCATATCAGCTCTAGTGGGCAAAAGCAGGTTCCAGCATCCAGCAGCAGCTGCTGCATTAAGTTATGTCCTTACTCCTCTGTAACATCTGAAAAAACAAGCTCCACAATAATATTAAAAGTATACACTAATAGAGGGCCAATACTTGATCTAAAAGGACAAACATGTTTTGTCAGGAATGCAAATCAAATTCTCTCCATGTTGCTATGTATAGCTGGACTTTTTTTCTGAGGGTTCATAGAGTTCTTTCTTGTGATTACAGTAATTTCACGACTATAAGGTGCACCCTTTTGACTAAAATTTCAGCCCGAACCCGGAAGTGCGTCTTATAGTCCGGTGCACCTTATCTGATGGACAAAGTTGCTACATTTGCCACCCCGGAAGTGTGAACCGCAGTGGGGGGGCAGTGCCGCGGGAGCACCGAGCTGGGAGGGAGGGAGCCAGCCCCAGCCACTGCACGGGGAAGGAGGGAGCCGCCGCCGCTGGCCTGGTGTGGGCGCTGCAGAGGAGGAGGCAGGGAGCAGCTGCCACCGCCAGCACGGTGCGGGTGGTGTGGAGAATGAGGCACAGAGCAGCCATCGCTGCCAGCACGGCGCGAGTGGTGCAGAGGAGGAGCTGCGCCAACCAGCACCAGGCAGGAGTGCCTGGGTCCGTGGCAGCTGCGGCTGCCGGGCAGGGGAAGCTGGGACCTGCGACCGTGTGGTGGTAGCCAGGAGATGCGAGCAGCACCTGCCGGGGACGGGCAGGAGCGCGGGGGCCCACGGCAAGAGGAGGGCACCTGGGGCTGCGTTTAAAGGCTACACCAGTCTGTGAAAAATGTTTGCAAACTGCCAGAAATTCATTACGTTTTGCACACGGCTCACCTCCTTGCTGCAAAAAAAAGTGCGAGCCGTGAGCGGCCAGCCCCTGGCCAGTGGGGCTGCGCGGGCTGGGAGGCACCCCCCGCCCCCCGTCCCAGCCCCCACCGGCTACACGGGTTGAGAGGGAGCGCCCAGCCCCTGCTCACAGTCCCCGCCGGCCGCACGGGTTGAGAGGGACTGCCCAGCCCCTGCTCATAGTCCCAACCGGCTGTGCAGGCTGAGAGGGACCGTCCAGCCCCTGCTCACAGTCCCTGCCGGCCGCGCGGGCTGAGCGGCAGCCGCACAGGGAGAGAGGGAGCAGGCACCCCCCGGCCAGTAGGAGCCGCACAGGGAGAGAGGGAGTGGGCAGTGCCACCCTGAACCGCAGCAACCCTGAGGTGTGAGCCGTGGCCACCCTGAACCGCGGCAGCCGTGAGCCTCGCCTCGCCAGCCGGGGGCGGGAGGAAGTACCGGGCCCCACTCACGGGGACGGTGCTTGGGGCTGCGTTTAAAGGCTATACCAATCTGTTAAAATGTTTCCAATTTGAGCACATGCCAGTAAACTCCATGATCACGGGATTCCATTACTAATTCATTACTTTGTTGTGCTCGGCACGGATCTTCGCGGCAAAAAAAACGTGCGCCTTATAGTCTGGTGCGCCTTATGGTCGTGAAATTACTGTAGTGGTACCATTTTACTATGAGCTTCTCACTAACCTATCACTCTTTTAATCAAATTTCTTCCATTGTAACCTTTCCCTAGGCTCGGCTAAGCACAGAGGAGCTGCTTTGTGAAGAGTACCTTTAGTGTTTATTGCTATTCTAAGCAAAGGCAGACAGGTGCAGAATGTCAGCTACTGTTTCCACCACGTTACTTGTTCTCTCAATGTCATTTCTCTTACACTGGAAATAGTGCAATGATCTTCTGCTTCTCTACCTTTTGAACAAGAGAGGTATGGATGATCCTTCTTTTCACCAATATGGAAATGCCTAGGCTTGTCCTAATCTTCTGCTATTGAATGCTAGCAAGCACAGAAACCCCTTCAGGTTCTCTATCCCAGATCCACTCCTAAACTTCTGGATAAACTGTCATTTATTTATTGCCATGTGTCTAAGGTTACAATACAGGATGTGACCAAAAGTATGTATTCCATCACCATCTGCTGATAGGTGGGGCAGTGATCTTCATCTTTTCCACAACCCTTCCTCCAGGAGGATATCGTCTGCTAATGGGCCAGTGAGTCCCACTATATGACTGATAAAATTACATCATCCCACTGGGAGATGCTCCAGCCAGGGGGAGGAGCCAAGTCTTTCCTACCTAGATAAAAACTGAGATTTGGAACATCAGGTCAGCCTTTTCCCCTGGATCCCAGAGGAAACCTTTCCACATCACCACTGGACCTCTGGAGGGAAACTGCACCTTCTACAGGAGCACTGCTTCAACTGAATCACATCTGTCACTGCAAGAGGACTGCAGCCACCATTTAATGGGACTGCTACCAACACCCTGCCTGACAGGGTGTCAGGTTGTACTCTGACTCTGTCAGTGTTTGTGGTTTGTTCTTTGTAATACTGTATTTCTATTTTAATTTCCCTAGTAAAGGACTGTTATTCCTATTCCCATATCTTTGCCTGAAAGCCCCTTAATTTCAAAATTATAATAATTTGGAGGGAGGGGGTTTACATCTCAATTTCAATCAGAGGCTCCTGCCTTTCTTAGCTGACATCTGTCCTCCAAACCAGGATACTATACATGACCTATTCTACATCTTAATTCAGTCCACTTGCTTTTTGTCATTGTTTTGCCGTTTTAATTTGGTGGAGGATTTTTCTATTGATGATACTGAAACATTTGAGATAATGTTCTCTCAATTGCCAATGATTAGTGTCTCAGCAGCTTTCCACACAAAATAAGCTGCTAGAATGCCTACTTTCTTCTTCCAGGAAATTATCCTCTAACATCTTAGATAATCAGGAGCCTGTAGCAGTCCAGACATATTAAAAATGAGCGATTTACTGTAGTCAATCCTATGCGATCATAGTATTTCAGCAGCTAGTGCGTTTCTTTTGTGTGTTAAATGTAATAAAGGCCTATTGTGTTCAATGTGGGAAAACAAATAATTTTTAAAATGTGATTAATTGTGTAAGTATGGACCTTTTAAGTACATGTGGCAAGCCCTATGCTATGGGAATGGCACTTACTGCTCTCTCAGCATGAGTCTGAAGAAGTAAACAAAAAGTTAAAATACAGCCGATAGTCTCCCTGGCATTCATTAACATAGCATAGAAAGCAGAAACTAGCCACATTTTATATAAAAAGACTTTAAAAATCTGTGTCTACTTACATTAACATTAGCCAATTGGTGGGTGCCAACTATGCACATAGCATGTTTTATTTATAGGTCTATATAGTAGTCAAAAACATTCTATCATGGAAATGTGTTATTCATTAATTCATATTTTGCCCAGCCTTACTTTACTTTTTGAACCCATCCAGGTGTTTTTTAAATGATGAGGGTAATTTAGTACCAGACAGCATTCGCATTCACCCTATTTTTCAATTCTGTATAGCTAAATATTCCTTCTAATTTTGTCTATTATTTACCTAATTAGCTCACATATACAGCAAACTAGATTTTCCTTGTGTTTTTATGACAAAATTCCACACAATGGTAAAAAATGAAGGTGGAATAAATGGTGAAGTTATGAACAGAGTATTTGACATTAACTTTTTCTCAAAATCCGTTCCTTATATCAACTGGAACGGCAAAGATTGCAATAAATATATGCTTCTGGAGCCTAATATGTTTTAAAACATTCATTTAAAATGTTTAAAATGTTCATTTGAGCCTACTGTTTGAAAGCTTCATATGAGATCTAGTCACACATTGCAGAACATAGATCATATCAAATGACCTCAACAAATCCAGCAACATGCAATGTGTGTATGTTTTCACTAAAAGAGCTTTATAGGTTTCCATGACTTAACCTATGAGATTTAAGGGAGTTTAAGGAGGAAAAACAAAACCCTTTTCTTGTTGGTTCCTTTTATCTTAAATGGGAATGTGAGCTTGGCATAATCTAATTTTAATCATGAGGAAAAATTAAAACAAAGTTAAACCAGGAAAAATATATCAACAGCAAACTGCTGTCAATTATTGCTTGTCACGTACATCAGTCATATAGGTCATTTATGAATGGCCATAAAGCAACTTCTTCCATTTGCAAGGCACACAGCCTTTGCCATTCAGTGATGTATGTAAATACTGGTGTCAAAGCTCCTTCTGAAACACCACCACTGCAGAGAGAGAGGAATCTCATTGCCGTTAAGACACAATCCTTCAGCCTCTGAAGAAAAATAACAGTTAAGCCAGCAGTAACTTTTCAAAATTAGACTTGATAATAGAGAAAATTTCAACTTTGCAAATATTTTCTGCTAGGGAGTAGAGTGTTAAAATGGGGTCAAAGGTTTTTGAAGAAGATTTGCAAATTTTCGTTAATCTCCTTGAAATATGGAACTATTTTTAAGCCATCCAGGACAAATAAATTTTTTCTTGTTACATATTTTTGTTTTCTTTAAATTTATATTTGGATTTAATTTATTTTATTTTTTAAAAAGTTCTTTTAGACTAATGACCATTCTATCACATCTTCTACATGTTTCATTTCTGAGATATACAAGCTGAAAAACTGTGTTTTTCCTCTTCTGTAGAAACTATACATTTTCAACCACTTAAAGTAACCTTCCTGAGGCTCACAGCCCCAGATAAACATTTAGAGGAATAGTGCAGAATTTTAGAAGGGTTTCAGGCATAGCCAATATTTCCTGATATTCTCTACAGGCTTTCCAGAAGGATTTCAGAGGATACAACTAGGCATTTGGAAGGATAAACAGAGCAAGTTCACTTCTGCAACACCCTGTTTAAAAACGTGAATGTTGTGTTTCACAGTTCAGCTTTTAGAAGTCTCCAAGAATGACATCAGCTGTCTTGTTTCTTGAATGATTCTTAAGGCAAAATTATTTAAAATAAACCAGGTTGATTTTAGCACTTTGTATTTCCTTGGGATGTATGCAATTTAAAGGCTCATCTCCTCAAACTTACCCAGCTGTAGCAGCAGTTGTTATAGTGATTCTGTTCCTTAGCTCTGGGTTTCTAGATGGGAAGTCTGCATCTACCCATGTATTTGGAAAAGACAAAATCGCAGTCGTATAAATCGGGGTCTACAAAATGAGCCTAGGTTAAGCCTGAAGGACCTATCCATCAGACAGAAGCATTGTCTTGGGTGAAAAATCCTTATTAGGAACTTTACCCCTGGCTTAATCAGCTGCCTCAAGTCTTGAATGAGGGTCCCTCTGCTACTTCAGTGAAAACAGGACTTTCTTCAGCAGTGTTTCCCTGTAAATAATAGTGTTGTAGTCATTTGCCAAAAACTCACTTTACGAGTATGAAAAGTATTTGAGTCTAGCATGCAATTTAGGCAGAGATTAGGTTTCCATGTCCAAAACAACCAACCTTAATCATTACGCATCCTACATTTTCCTATTATTCATGTCTACATGGATCATAACCTTAGTCAGATTGAGCCTATCTCTAAAACAGTTTAGGATATTTGGAAGTCCCTTGAGAGCCCTGGTGTCTTACACACTGGCAGAGGAATCCTAAAACACTTTGTCAGCAGCAGCAGGATCAGCACAAAGCAGAGCACCAGAGACACTTTCACTAAGTAAAATAATTTCAGAAAGAGTAACCTTTCACTGTTTGCATGATTAGTGACTGTTAGTGATTAAAGCACTTTCCCAGGAAGAGGGAGGCTTGATTTCAGCTCCCTTGCCCAGTCCAAGACATCCAGACTTCCACCTGTCAAGAGAAAGGGAAAGTCATGCCTGCAGTGTCAAAAAAAAATTGCATATGCCTGGTGCAGAATTGTATCAAAGATGCAATAAATTAGAAAGCAAATGAAGAGCAAATACTTAGGACATATCACTGAAATGGGAGCTACCTGATGACAGTGGTCCTTGTCTTTAAAGAGTGTTATTACTCAAGAAAATTTGTGAAAGGGAAAATAGATGTAAATGCTGCTGAGGCTATTGCTGTTCGAAGTCCACAGTGCTCAGTCTAGACAACGACTAACACTGAGAATATATCCAGATCTTGCATCAGTGTGTCCTCTTCAAGTAGGAGGGTGGTCCTAGATATATGCAGAAGGACAAAACAATCTTTTTGCACAGAAAGAGGTGAGAAAAAGGTAATATTTTTCCTGTCTCTGGTTACATACTGTGTATAATTTTGAACCTGATACTCCAAGAGAGATGAGCCTTGTATAATACATATACCCAGTAATTTTCTAACAGATGTTTAATAGTGAATTAACAAGTGGGAGTCCTTCTAGATACATATGTAATTATTGAATTTTAGATCCAATCAGAGTTTGGTTTCCCCTGCTACCTGGAGATATCCTCTTGTGAAGTCAGTCATACCAAACAAAGGTGATAATAAAGAAGTGGATGAATCTTTTGGGAGCTGGTCAAGCCCTGTGTTCAACAACGACGTTTCATGTACATGGAGAGCATCCATATCAGCTGCTTATACTGTTCTCTGTGTTTTGCCTGATGCTCCTCAGTAACACCTACTGGCAATGCTGAATCATCCATAACATACCTGCAAACACTTAAGCTGTGGGTGTTTTTAAGATTCTGCCACACTGAGATTCTGAGGACTTCCCTGAATTCAGTTTCTGATTGTTTACAATCTCCTGCTGTGCCTGCAATATGCTTGAATTGTACTTAAAACACATAAATCTGCCTTCAAAGGCAGCTTGGGAGGCAAAAGTGTGGCTAGGGAATTTTAAATGGAAGGCACAAGCAATGGCTACAAAGAGCTCGCATTTTAGTAGTAGGTGTTACAGTTTGTTCCAATTACAGCGCGCATTAGAGTGTGAAATGTTCATGCCAATCTAGTAAAAGGAAAAAGTACACGCAATGCTGAAATTAACACCTTTGTAATTACAGACAAGCTTCTTTACTACTACCCAGCAAGTGCAGCTGAGGTAGGTTTAGAGAAAAGCAAACATAAGGGGTTGTGGGAGAGCAAATGTGACTTTTTCAATCTGACTTGATAATTGGAACCTTCCTTGGCAGTCAGATAAAGTAGTTTGCATTTCTGAGTAGAAGAATTTAAGAGTGTACTACATCTGTACTTGTCTCACTGAAAGCAGAAAAAAAGGGCTTTTTTTTTTTTTAAATTGCCTTTCTTTCCCTCATATACCACTGAAATCACAGAGCTATACATTTGGCATTCTTCAACATAATTTATAGTACTTTTTGCAAGTCAAGCCAGTTACAGCCCATCACAGAGGCAAACATGCCTTTCATTTGCATTAAGTGAGTTGTCTCAGACTCATGGCAAAATGAATAGCTGGATATCCCCCAATAATCCCAGTCCCTTACTATTCACACACATTCTCAGTGACTCATCCAGGAAAATATCACTGAGTGTGTCTTTTAATTTTATTCATGTTTCCACTATAACCCTGCAGAGGCTCCTTAATGATTGTAAGATTGTTTTAGTTAGCTTCACTTGCCAAACAGATCTTTCCCCACTTCATTATATCATCATTATTATTTCTACTATATGGGAAGTATATCACTGCATATCATATATCAAAACATCACTAATGCCATTAAGACAATGCCAAGACTAGTCATGTAATACACATGAAAAGGCAACCCAGTTCTTCAGAGAGCCTTGAACCTTAGCTGACCAATTTCAGTGCAACTAGTTTTGCATGTGCATGCCAAAGCAGGACAGAACGACCCTCTCTCTTCTGAAATAAAGCCTGAGAAGCAGAGATGCCACCCTGTATCCATGAAAAAGAGATCTTGTATCTTTTGAAAAAGCAGCATGATCTCATCCAAAGGCTTTTTAGATTTTGTCAGTGTCAGAATAGATGTTTCCAAGGAAGACATAATTTGACAAGGTTTATCCAGTGAAAACTTTTGCAGTTAAAGCTGTAACATTTTGCTTGCATAGATTTTTGTAATCATAGTATACTGCATATTAAACAAGAAATGGATGTATAGCTTTTAACAATGGCTACCACTGTTAGCAGCACCCCAATTATAGTTATAACCTAGGAAAAATCAGTGTTTAGTCTTCCCTTGCTGCAGTTCATGTTACTTTTCATTTGTATATCTTAACAGAAAATATAGTGTATCTAGTCACCATAGGAACACATTCCCCATCTGTTCTATTATCACATTTTTTCCCCTTGTCTTCTGTAGATTGCAGTCCTCTCTACTGTGTTGTCAAGATATGTAGGGGCCACTTTCCTCCCCATCTAAAAGGAGTTATAACAGACATGAAAGCAGTCCTGTTTCTTAACTCTTGGAACTCCATGTCTTTTCATGTGCACAAGATTTTCAGCAGTATACCTTCAAACCAGCTCCTCGTTTTCCAACCTTTCTAGCAATGTGGCTTTTGAAGAAAGTGGGCTGGGAATCGCATCAAATGCTTTTTAAGGGAAAATGCAGTGTCTTTCTCCTAAAGTGTGTGTCCCATTGTGCACCATGAGCTCCCCTCTGTCCGAGCCACATGGCTCATCATTAGACTCACATGCTGTGGTGCAATGGGAGAGAGTTTGCCAAGAAGCCTGGCCCATATGAAAGCCTGGGAACTGCTGGAACGGGGGATACTGCTCAGATTCCCATGAGGCACAATAGGATGAAACAGCTTAATGCTGAATTGACTTGAAACACAGTGTTTGGGTTCAATTCAAGAAAATAAAACATTTTGATTTAGTAAGTCAAAACTAAACATAGACATTTCCAAATTGAATTATTTTGCAATATTTCATTTTGAAAAAAATGGTGATATTTCAACTTTTTGTTCCTTTTCTAAGGAAAATTATATTGAAATACTGGTTTTGCCTGTGGGATATTTTTTGTTCCCAGTGAGGAAAAAATAGCTTATACAAAACAACAAAATAATTGGAAGTCGATCATATCTGTCTATTGTATCCAATCCTTTCCCTGCTAAATTTTTTTCAGTTTAAAATGTAATGAGAATTAGTTCACATACATAAGGAGAAGTGGATAAAAACAGTTTTCTGAATTACTAGAATGTGAAAAAGGCTCTTTCAAAAGTCAATGAGAAAATTTGAATATATTTGATATTAAATTCAAATATATATAATTTCATTTGAATTTAAAAATAAAGAAGTTTTTATTGAGAGACACAATATAACCACAGGAACAAATCAGCTCATTTAAAGTTTTGGTTTTGGTTTAGACAAGAGCTGGTCTGCTCTTGTAAAGGAAGCTAAGGTGATTTTAATAGTTCATTAGGTTAATGAATATGGAAATACTGGCCTGAATTTTCATTTCAGGCTGATTGCTATCACAGTAATCATACTGTATTTTTTTTCTTCCATGAATTAATGTGCTTGATCTTAAAATTATTTAGTTTTTGCTTCTACTAGACCTAATTGGACAGTAACCCTTTTCTGCTGCAAACCGCTTAGCAGAAAGCCAAAATTTGTTAATGATTAATATTCACAAAGTATTATTGTAATTATACACCTTCAGCAAAATAATATTCTTCCTCTGGCTTTCCCCTTTCTGATAAAATGAAGTTTCCAGCACTTACTCTCCCCAAGATTTTTTCCCATCTGATGCATATTTACTTCTACTTTCATGGCCTCATTGCCATTCAGGCATTTTCCTCTGGCTCCCAGTCAGAACCACTCTCAGCGTAAAACCCTGAAGAGCCACTTGGTTGGTTCTACACCAGATCTTCAATGTATTTGTTCCCTCTGCTCTATCTTGCTTCCTCTTTTCTTTCTTACTGCTGAACATTTTACTACGTGTTAGTCAGGATCTGCTGAAATGATGGACTATCTCTTCCAGGATTAGATTCCTTAAATGTTCCTCAGTGACCTTCCCTATTTGCTTCGACTCTAAGACGACACATCTACTCTTGAGGCCTGGCTTTACTGAGAGTGCTCATGGTAACATCAGCTGAGTCTATCTTTAGACTTTCCTCAAGGTTGGATGCCTTTCAGATTTGTATCTCGCACTCCCCTAAATGCATGCCAGAGTCTCTCCTACTTATTCCACATCCAGGTGAGATAAAGAGTTGCTTTCACAGGAAAGAACATTTAAACTTTTCTCAGTTTAAATAATTTTACTATCATTAATCAGATTAACTCCTGACAGGCTTTTCATCCAAACATAGTGGATCGCTATGGAAACACAAAATTGCATGGACAACTGAGTATTGAACACACACAGTAAAAAATCATTTAAAATGCTATTGAGGCACATTTACTATTCTAATACAGAGAAGCTATTATGGGCAAATCCATATAACACTTGCAAGACCACTCCAAAGACTTGGATAGTTACGTTTTCCTAACTTTTAGGAGGATTTGACTATTTTGGCACACTATTCAAAAGTACCTGTCATCCAGTTTGGATCAGGAGTGTACTTTTGAATCAAATTTATCCCCTCTCAACAGGACTTCAGTTTACACTCTGGAGTAGTCTGGGAGTAAAACTGGAAACAGGAAGATGCACCCTAGGAGTCCTGATGACTGACCTTCAGCAGCTGGCAGGGATTTGGTCCCAGAATTAGGCTAACACTATCCAGAGTGACGCTTGTTGAGCAGCATCTCTGTCTCCCTCCACATCTGCTCCTGTCAGGACAGAGGCGCTGTTACTGATGAGAGCCTCAGCATCTCGTTTGTGTGCTTTGCTATTTTGGATGCATTGCACTCTTAATTATAATCAAATAAAGCCCTAACACCAGGTATGACCACTTTCTCATTTTGATACCTTGGTCATTTTGATACTAGTAGTTTCTTTTTTGGCCCAATTTTCCCAACACAGAACAGATGTGGCTGACTATTTAATTTATTTGATATGTAGCCCCAGAAGAGTGGATAAAACTCTTTCAAGACCATGGGCATTTAACTTATTCATACATATTTATTCATTCAACATTTTGTTCCAATCATAACATCGAGTCTTTTTGTATTACATGTGCCTGTTCAAATCATAACATATTCCTTACTTGGAGTAGAGGCTGAGGTGAAAAAAACAGAATGCAAAGGGATATGTGGAAGCAAAATTATTTGGTTGTCAAATTTATAGTATCATCTCACCTGCTTGTTGAAAGGTTTATCTTAAATGCTACTGCTAAATTTTGACTCTTTTGGAAATCAATGGAGAGCTGAAGTCAGCAGAGCCATCATGCTCAGGTCCTTATTGGTGAATAGCAGATTCCCTACTGCCTATGCATGTTGCAATTGTCCTTGTTTCTATAATTATACTATGCAATCATCAGCTGTTAAGGACAAGATCCTTATGAGATTGACAGCAGAACGTTAAGGGGTCGGGGTGCCCTTTTTCGTATGCTTCATACAACCTGTGCTTTTGTGGAAAAATGAAAATCCACTAAGAAAAAGTTATACATTGATCATAATTACACAGCCACCCCAAATTTTCCCATGTTTAGTTTATAGTTATAGTCTAGAGACTACTTTTAATCCTGTTTTTTCAGCTTTGTGTGCTTGCTTGCTACTGAGAGAAATGTCATTGCTTTCAGCCATAATTTGGAATAAGCTATTAAATTTCTGCAACTTTGCTTCAGAACTCTCCCAAATAATGTGAATAGAAACAGCTCGAGCACTTCTGTCTATAACATTTTAAATAGTTATTAAGTAAATGCTGGCTCTACTCCAGTTGATGCTAATAGGGGGGGATAAACCGTATTTTAAACCATATGAAGAATCTATTTTTTTTCTGCAGTAAAAAAAAGGTACCTGAGACAGAAAATCGAGGATATAAAATTTCTTTTGACTTTGCATATTGCTTTTATATAACAGACCAACTAGAAATATGAGGGGTTTGAAAGCGGGAGTAGATTGTGATGACTTTTCGTGAATTGCAATGCTTTCTCATTTTTGACTATTTACAATAGGTGTGTCAAAAATTGTTAAGTGAGGCTTTTCCTGTATTTGCAAAGTGTTAATTTTCTAAAAATACAATATCAAAAGAATAAATATTTGCATTCCAATAAAGACAGTCTAAATAATTTACTCAGTGGAAAAGCATTTTATTGTCTACATTGTTTTCTTTTTATCTTTCGTTTTCCCCCTGCAGGTTTATTTTTATTGTTTCACACTATTTCTCTTAATTATTCCACTAATTCCGGATTGACTCAGTTCAAGAAAGAATGCTGTCTGAAAATTTTGGACATTTCAACCCTGCTGTTTAACAGAGGACTTAGTCTTGTAGTTGCTGGGAGTTTTGCAGTTGGATTGCACTGTGGCCACTTTTCCCCTGGTTGCCCTTGCATTACCTGTCCCAGTCACAGCCCTTCAGCCAGTCCTGGTCCCTTCTGTCTCTGTGTTCAGGAGGTCAAGATTAGGTTTGGTCTTTGAGCAATAGTCACATGCAATATCAATAACTTTCCTTATGCAATTATTTATTGAATGGCCATTTTCTAAGGCAAGAAGTAAGAAATAAAACAAACCAACTAACAAACAGAATGAGGTCGGAAGAAGCATGAGAAATATCTGTAACAAATATAATCTCCTTTTAACTTAAAACCTGGTTGGTTCTGTTTGTCAAAATTTTGTTCTGTTGTCAGAATAATTGGATGGAAATAAAACACCTTCTGCAAAATAGAAACTTTTCAAAAGTAAATTTAGGATGCCGTTTAGATACATTCCTACTTGTAAAATCAAAATTTAATATCCAGTGTTGGGTAAGATTTCGTTTAAAGTAAAATAGTTTATTATGATGAAAAAACCCCCCCTCATTTCTTTTTAAAAGTCAGTTCTGCATTAATCTTCAGTTACCCAAAGTCTGCAGGACCTTACAGAACTTGTAGAAATGGCAGCTTAGGTTTTTCTGTTCCTTCTCTGTGCCACAGACAGGTAGACCAGAAAACACCCTCTCGTGCTCATGGTATTCAAATGTCTTCCTAAAAGCTTAATAAGCCATGATATTTTTCCTCATTCAGGTAGAGCACTTACATGCTGCCAAACCTGTCTGTATGGATCTTAAAAATGTCTGACTATTGCTAGTTTTAAAAAAGACAGATAATGAGTATGCTGACATATGGTTTGCTCCCGACACAGCAGATGTCTTGCTTTTTGTCAGTTTAACACAAATAATTCAAATCCACAGCCATTACTTGAACTCAGTGCTAGCAGGTGTGTTCCAAGAGGTTGTTAGGATGTAATACTGCAGTTTTGGCTATGTGCACCTCATTGCTGCATGCCATGGAAGGCTCATATGTATACAAATGATTTTTCAAATATAACTTTGTTTACTTATAGGGTTGATGATGATGATGGAATTTTAAAATTTATTTATTTGGACCAAAATATTATGAGAATATTTGCACATTCGAAGGCACCAACAGAGAAATGAAATTGGTTCCTTTTACTTATTTCAAGTTCCCGTTTTGCTCCAGAAGACTCTAACATAACATGAAAAATTCCAATGATATGTGAGTTATAAAAAAATAATTACTTCAGTCACCCTTGAAAAACAATTTATTCTTAAAGACAACAATTCCTTACAAGAACAAGCAACTGAAATTTTCAAATGAGATTTCCTGGCCTTAGCAGGGTTGGTACACTGAATGCTCCACATCTCACAAAAATGCTAAATGTCCAAGATGCCCCAAATAACTGGAAATGAACTCTGGACACTTATCCAGATGGATGGATCTTATCCAAAAATTAACATAATTGTTAGAATGATTATGATCTTTCAAGTTCTTATGGGAAAAACTCTACACTAGAAATGCCAGCTTAGTTTATGTGTCTTTTTTTGCAATTTCTAAAAGAAGAACTGTGTCAATACTTAGGCTTGATGTTGATACTTACCAGAGAACAAGTTCACATTCTCATTAGCTTTGTAAGACACACAAAAATTTTAGGTAATTCAGGTGAAATAGAGGTGGGAAAAAGTGGTTTGTTGTTTTACAGTGAATCTCCTTCACTTGTTCCACAATGTTTTTCTAAAGTGTGTATCTTAGACAAGGAAAAATCCAAATAAAATCTTTATTTTCTAAGGCTACTTAATATAAAGGTATTGCAGTAAGTTTTACACCACTGTGTTTTCTTGCCATGAAATATTCATAATATTTATAATTAACTTTTAAATTAGTCTTGAATGTCTTTACATTATTAAATTTCCCTTAATGGTATATTTTAATTAGTACTCAAACACAAGTGCCATAAATTAGTCAAGAGCCTGACTAGTTCCATGAAGAAATGCATATAGTACAATCCAATGTCTAACATTAAAAAGTCTGACAAAATACTATGGAGCTGGCCATTATGCTATAATGCCTCATTTTCCTGCAGCTATCAAAATATGCATTTGATGATTTATTTAAGTTCACTGTCTGGTCAGCAACAGAAGAACGATGAAATTCATTATTAATAATACATTGTAAATATTATGACTACTAAAAAAGATAGACATATTACACTGTCAGACTTGTAGGAGAAGATGTACACTCTTCTTGAAGACATTTTCTGACCTGAAACCAGAAGTAACTCAATCTAGTTTCAGGCACAGCGTGTTGTCACATGTGAGTCAATATTTCTCTCTAGGGAAATAAGCAGGGAAAAACCCTAAACTAAATCACTGCTGAAATAAGTGGATACATCACAGGCTAACTTTTAAGCTTTTCGTAAAGATAAGTTGCACACTTATCTGGTGCACTAACCTAGTGCAGAAACTCACAATTTGTCCAGAAACCCCTGGTTTACAGGAAGATTTTGAGAAGAAAAAAAAAGGCGTTGAAATCATACACTGGATATATCTTGGAGTTGGAAGGAGATAAAAATACGATATGCCAAGATCCTCAAAATTGTCTAAGGAAGAAACTGAGTGAGAATATCTATTCAATGTGGATACTTCATGTCTGGACTCCTAAAAGTGAAGATACTCACTTATATTGTCTGATACTTAAAATCTGTGGATAATTTTAACCTACATGGACTCAAAAATGGTTAAATCAGAAATAAAGACATAGCTAAAATTTTTACAAAAACACTCCTCCTTCCAAGCAGTTAGGCATAGTGTGACTGTTTCAATATGTAGGAATCATGACATAAGCCAGGACATTTAAAACATTCCTGGTACTTTGTTTTGCATGGTTTAATTCAGGGCATTAGAGCAGACAAAGGAAAAGTCTTTGCAGTACTGTGGTGCTTGCTGATGCTAGAGGGATACATTCTGAGTGGTTTTCCCTCCCAAGATATGTTTGAAAAAGTATCTGAGTAATTGCACCATTACTTCAGTAAAGGCTTTGCTTCTGATTGCTAGAGTTTAAAACACAATTCAGTGTTTAAATGAGTATTCTCTTTGGTTGCTATGCATCATCTGGAGAGATGTGAATTTTTGGAATGGTTCAGCAACAAACCCATCTTAGACAGCAAGGTCTTTTCCTTGGAATCATTTGCAAAGGCTAGAAAGCTGCGTTCACACCCAGAGAACGTCACAGTTCAACACATGGAGAAATTAAGCAGGCCCCCAGATTCAGCCCTGTCCCATGACCCCTGTGTACAGAGCTTAACCTTCCAAAAGGCATTCAGCTTCGTTGGGTCACTGGAGGAGGGGTGAAGATGTCCTGCTTACTGGAAAATGCCACTGTGACCAGAGAAATCTTTTGTGAGACAATATCCTGATGCAAGCATTTACCTTTGTGCCATTTACCTATGTTATTTTATGCCAAAGATCAAGAAATATTCCCTTTGGGGAAACAATTATCCATCAGATGCTACTTGTTCAGTCACTTTTGATAGAGTTGTAGTCCTTGCTTCAGAGATTAAAAGGAAGATGAAGTGCCTCAAGAAGCATAGTCTGTGATTTAAAAAAAAAAATAAAAAATTAACATGTATTAGAAATTATAAGCCCATTTAAATTACGAGCCACAAACTAAACTTCAATGTAAAATGTATGTTTTATGTACCATGGATTAGTAAGAGATACCTGTGATGCAGTGGAAAGATCTGCTAAATATGAATGTCATTTTTACCACTGGATATCTGGGTTGAAATTCCCGCTGGAAGGTACCTTTATAGATCTCATTTTAGTATATTGTAGTCATACCATTATAAAGCCATCAAATGCAATTTGGCACAGCATGATACTTAAATGGTGGCCTGAAATTTACAGACTGAATTACTCTCTATGGGTAGCCAAGGTTATTTATAAATTGGAATTCGGATAACTAAGGAGGAAGGACGTAACTGAACTCTGTGCTTTTATACTCCCAATCTCTGTTTTCTGTTCTTTGAAATACTTTTTCAGTCGACCTTTAGTTGAACTTCCAGAATATTTAATCAGTAAATTTAATATTTAATCAGTAAAACTGAAAGCAGGATGCTGTATTAGGTACCTACAAGAGACAGTGTTTTTACATTTGTAAACTGTCTTGTAAAAAGTTTTAATTAAAAGAGCTACATCATGGTATCTGTGAGGTCTAGGGCAATTAGTTGCTTTAAACTCCATTTTCTCGTCTTGCTGCCAATTAAGCAAACCTTGTGTGCAAGAGTAATGGTTGCCTCAGTGACAAAATTAGAACATGCTAAATAATGTGATTAAACTTGTTAAAAGCCAAAATAAACACTTATAATTATCTCAAGAAAACCTGCATAGCCAAGTGAGAGCTCTATAAAGTGAAACTCTGCATCCATAATTTCAGACTTTCCTACACAATAGATCATAGTTAAAGATCTGTTAACAGAGCTCTGACTGCTGAACTGGGCAGCTTGTGGTTTTCTTCTAAACCTACTGGCAGTATGTGGATTTATGCAAGAGGTGCAAATTGGAAGTTGTCTACTATTGGAGCCATTTGCAGAACAGAAATCATACTGTAGGGTTAGCAGCATGAAGTACATTGCTTTGAAATTACACAGCAGGGTTTCAGCTTGTTGCTCTGCTTACCTTTAAGACCAAGGTCTTATACTGTCTGGCCATGATTAAAATCAAAGTGTGGACCTCTTTGCTGGGTGCCAGTAAATGAAGGTGAAAAACAGAAACAATCTGGATTCTTAATTATTTTAAAATGCAACATAGGCAAGAAGCTAAGATGAAAGCATTTTTTACTAATCTATCCTAATTATTGCACATAAAATTATTTCCTAAAGAGGTCTCTATCTTGAGATAGTCACCTCCTATGAGTATGCAAGATCTGTTTTACAGTATAGCATCTTAGTTAAACTGTGCATGTATCCAGAAAACAAAAACTGACAAACAATCTAAATGATAAGCTTATTTTTATTCAGGTTTATGGGTACACCAAGCCTTGAAATACACCAATACACACTGAATTTATTGACAATTGAATGACCACTAGTTTGGTCCACTAGCAAAAAAGCACACATTTATAAATGCTCCGTTTCTGCTGCCATAATAGAAAGATAAAATATAGGCAAGTACATACTGGTAAGAGGAATCAGAAAAAAGAAAAAAATGACAATAGAAGATAATGACATGGTAGCAGCATAGCAACCCTCAGTATAAATCCTAGGCTCTCTACTCCGAGAATCTCACTCTTGTTTCAGTCACTGTGGTCACATTTTAAGTAAAATCATAGCAAAGTAATGTCATTTAACAGAAAGTTGATGGTAAAAGGGAGCCCTGTGAGGACTATCTACACTGCTGTGTAGTTAGGTTACATAGGTGAACTAAGGGGCTTTTTCTTTACTTTTCACCATATTCCAAAGTACAGTAATTTCACAATGACAAGCTGCACCTGATTATAAGCTGCAGCTCCGGGTGTCGGCAACCTTTAGGTCTTTGTTCATATATAAGCCGCACCTGATTATAAACCGCACTGTCATTTGCAGCGAGGACCCGCGTGCAACAATGTTGCCAATTAGTGACAGAATCGCAGGATTGTGGGGTTTACTGGCTCAGCTCGGGGCCGTGTGGGCTCGGCCCGCTTGGGGCTGCCGATGGGGCCAGGTGGCCCAGCTCGACGCTGCCACTTGGCGGGGTTGCTCGGGGTCGGCCGCTGCTGCCGCCCCTGCCGGGCTCGCTCACCCTGGCCCGGCACTGCCCCGTGATGGCAGGCGGGGATGGACCCCACCAGCACCCACCGTGCAACAGAGTAACCAGTTTGTAACAATTGTGCAATCCCGGGTTTTACAGGCAGGTACTCGGCTCGGCACCTCAGCTTGCACTTCTGGGTTTGGAAATTTCAGAACTTCTTTCATGTATTAACCGCTCCTGAGTGTAAGCCGCATTTCCGGGTTGGGATCAAAAATTTTAGTCAAAATGGTGCGGCTTATAATTGTGAAATTACTGTACTTACTGTCAGGATATTTTTCCTAATTGGCTCTTGGAGGTCTTACTGATAGACAGACCTCTTGACTGAAATGAAGATACTGCATATCTGGAGATAGTCAAGGACAAGCATTGCAGCTGATTTGCAAATTATGTGCCCTCTTTAACTTTGGACTTTTAAAATGTGTAATCTTTTGCTTTAGACTACAGTGTTTGGAGGTCACCTTTTTGGCCTCATATGAAAAATACCTTATTTTTCCTAGTCTAAGCTTCTTGATTATGGTGATTTTTCTTTCAGAAGACAAATGCATGCTTTCTAGGTTAGCAGCACAAGAAATATATTGAATATAAGGGAATAAAAGATTCTAGCAGTCAGTTTGAAATGTATTGTATTTTGCCTGTTCTTTTAATAAAGTTTTAACGCATTTTGAGTATGCATTTTTTTATTAATAATTAAAAACCCATTTAATGTCATCCAGCTTGTTGACACTACCTATGTCCAGTTTGTAGACAGCTATCTAAAAATAAATTTTTCCATGCTTTTAAACAAATCTACAGCAAAGAGAGGGATATGCTTCTTTTGTACACTAGGTCAGAGCAGTTCCTGATGTTAAATTTGTTCCTAACTCACAACAACATGTATGTGACCCACTGAAGCCACTTTTATTAACTGGACTTTTGTCTGGTGGAGCTGTGGCAGGACCACATCAGGCGGTGCTGGTGAGAACAGGAAAGGTGAGCTCCTTGCTCTCTCCCTTGCTGGGAGGTCACTTGTACTACTTGCCCACTACCGTACCCAAATACAAACATATATTTAAGACCACCCTGGGTAAGAAATTAAGAGCACTATTACTGCCTCAAGTGTCTACTTCTGAAGGAAAACTCTTGTAATTTTTTTCCTATTTTGCCCTCTTCCCTTTAAAAAATCTCATTACTGTTAGGAAATCACATAGTTTGGATTTTGCCCAGTATCCGAGTAAGTTGAGCACATACTATGGCAAATTTAGCCATATAAAACCTGGTGCTCTGCCTTAACTTCTAATGCATATAGCTCAATTCTCCACTGGAGAATTTTCAAGAGACTTGAAATACATTTCCAATCTTTGAAAGTTGTAAAAGCTCCAAATAATTTAATAAACTGAATTAAAAAAATAGGTAGACAAATTCCCTACTAATGCTAGTGAAGCTTGTTTTCTGCAAAACACTCACTTACAAGACAGACATGCAGTTCCGGCCTATAATATTTCAGCTCTGGTCCTAACAGTAGAAACTGTAATGGAAGCAACACCCTGCCCACCACTGCTGCCCGTAGTGCCAAGAAGTGACGCAATTCTGGCGCAAGAAATTCACTGGCAGGATTTTAATGACTGCATGGTATCAACAGCTTCTTTGCACAGCTGCTGCCACGAGAACAGCCGTATGAGGGATAAAAAGGCAAGCCCAAGCGGAAGCACTGTCAGGAAGGAGGTGCTCACTTCACATCACAGTCCATCAGAAAGGCAGATGAAAGAAAACAGCTGTGAAGAACAGATCCATTCATGCAAATTCTGTGAGGAAAAGACTGAGCACTTCTTTTTGAATTATTTCTCCATTCCTCTCTTTCTTCATGTCCCGTGGGACACTCTATCCTAAGATGTATTCCACAGTATCCATTAGAGGCTGTTCCTGAAAGGGAATCTATTATAGGATAATTGTTATTGGCTGCTTGACTCCTTGCAATATTGACTGAACCTGACAGGCAGACACAAAATGCCATTTTTATAGGTGTACAAATCTCAGAAAGACTTTTTTTATTTTAACTTGTGATCTAATAGCTGGACACTCAGAACTTTGCAGTACAATGCTGGGAACAAAAACTGGCAATGTGTTTTGGTACACATAACCTAACTTCAGAAATACTACAATCTCAATGAAATTGATGTGTCTTAAACAAAACAGCTGATTCTAGCTGCAAAAACCTGGCAATTAATTTCAACTCTAAGTTAAATAAAAAAAAATTAAACACATAAAAAAAAGCCAAGGATGAAATAGTGAATTTGCCCCTAGGAGTACTATTATAATACATTACGAGTAATATGACCACTGATCCCTGCTATCCTCTGCATCCCAGTCTTGGCTTCTACCCTTGGATAATTCACTGAATATTTCCTCCTCAATACTTATAGGACAGGATAAAATACTCATCTTAGTGTGATATGAAGATCATTAATGCTTTTAAAAAATATATTAAGTAAAAAAGGGGAAAAGAAAGACAAATTAAATAGAAATTATTCCTAAACCCACACGGAGTATGCAATATTGAGTGAATAAAAATAAATGTTGACAATACATTTTAATACTCTTTAGGACAATTTCAAAATTAATGGAAAAATGGAATAAAGTAGCTTAACATACATTATCTTAGCTCAAGTACTTAGTAAAATCTCATGGTCCATAATTTGAAAACATAATTCAACCTTTTATGTAAATGGAGCCAGAGAGATTAGAAAACAGGATAATGTTAAGTGGCAAAACATCTGACTGTCCAAGCAAATGGAAGGATCAGTGAAAGAACTGTTTTTAATTAACATCTTAGTGGTTTGGAAAATGGAATAAAGATCATATTAACTAGATTTGATGTTGATGTTGCACTGAAAGATCTTGCCAAAAGTAAAGCCAGAGAAAATACAATGGACCAGAGAGGTTAAACAAATATGGCAAGTGAAGCTAACTCTCAACCTGGGGGGAAAAAAAGCAAGTTAGCATTAGATAAAGAAGATAAAACATACATGGGACAGAAAGCAATGGAAGTGAGCAATTCCTTTGGTTCATGCCAAAATCAAGTTAGGTTTGCGGTTTTAGCAAGATCAGACATCAGTTGAGAAGTTTTACTCGGGCTGTCTTCTGCCATGGCAGGTGTAAAGGAAAGTGTCTCTCTCTGACCCCAGTCTTGCGCCAAAATTGATAGAGTGCTTGCAATGAATTTCAGTGAATGAAAGTTGAAATGCTACATCGTACTGCTAACCCCAAGGATTGAAGACTTGTGATTAAAGCTCTCTCCTCATCTCCTTTATCACAAGTTTAAAAAAGCACCACATTTTAAAAGTAGGAAGCGCCATTTGGAAACATTAAGCATTGCATTTTAAGGTTTTCAGTGTGGGAGAGGGCTAGCAAAAAACCCCAAATCAACTGTCTTTGTTATTTTTGGTTTTGTTCCCAGAGACGGAAAAAAAAAGCTGAGATTTGCTCTTTCCATGTAATTGCAGAACTTAGTGCCTTAAAATAAACAAGTACTATGAGGTAAAATAATTGGATCGTGCAAGAGTACAATATCTTGCAAACTCTGACATTCACTTGTAGACACTGTGACTGAAGGCTGGTGATTCACCTATGAGTATTTCCAAGAAAGTAACTAAATTAAGATGAAAGGAGATCTTATTCCAGAGGTCTACTGGTAAAGTGGTTGTTATTGAGCTGTTGCTGTGCAGTGATATGGCAGATGCTGACAGAGGTCAGAAACATCTTCTGTATCTGGCTGCTCACTCTAAGGATTGCCTGAAGAAGCTCAGCTCTGGCTGAATCTTAGAGCAGACTTTGTATCTGTTGTAAAACCATTCTTTATGCAGCACACTGGAGAAGCCTAGAAGAGCTCAGGAAATGTGTTTAATCCACTTAATATCTGGACATTATTAAATATTATTACCGCCATTTCTTTTGCTTGGAAAACTAAAGTGGACTGGTAGTGGTGTTGCAAGTGGTAGTAAGGGGATTAGAATGCAAAATACAGCCAACACTGAAGTTCTATGTCCAAGTTAATGTTTATAATTAAAGCTGAATTTTGGCACAGTGCTGTTGAAAATTTTGCTGTTGAAAATCTGCTTTGATTTTGTGCAGCCCACTCTCTCTACTTATGCAAATGACACCTCCTCTTTACTTTCAAATAGCCTATATTTTTGAGCTGTTCTTCCCTCAGCAGCCACTACCACTCAGTCAGAGCTGAAAATATCCATGCAAGTAGCTGATTCTGTCCACCTCTTCCAAAGCATTTGCAAGTCTTTACACAATAAATAAATTAGAAACTATTCTTTAATGTAAAATGCCTCTTTCTCTGAGAGAGGAGAGCTGTTACAAGATGCTACATAACCCCCACCCATAAATAAAACCATCTGAAAAACAAAACTGATTTAGAAAGAAATTTACTTTATATAAATTAAAATCAAGAGAAAGAATAAGACACACTTGTTTTTACTAAAGGACAAAGACTTAACAAAATGAAATTTAAGGGATATGAGTGTACAGAAAATATGGAGGTAAAAGATAAATTTAAATTCAATTTATGTTGCCTGTAATATTCTGATTCTTTATATAATTAAACAAAGCATAAATAAATAGTTTTATGGATCAACCTTTATTTTTAAAGTATGTAGAATCACCTAGAAAAAATATTTTGTCAGAACAATAATAGAAAAAGTCTAATCATATTTTTTTTTATTTTTGAGAGAACCTGTCAGCATTAAATTACCTAGTAAAGACAAAAGGACCTACAACTTCATGTTTTAAAGATTTTTGAAGCAGAATTCAGAATCCACATTGAGGTACTAACCTACATCTTTGTGTAAGTGAAAGAAAATGGACATAAATGCACAGGTTGAATTTATGTGCAACTTCTCAAAGCACAGCAAGCAGGAAAGGCTGAGGACAGACACACAAATTACATCCTTGAGCAGCTTTATTCCAGAAGAAGAGTGGCTGTATTCCAGATGTCTAAACCTCAAGGCTGAGTGAGTTCTGACAATTGCATCTCAAGTGTCTTTATCCCTTTCCAAATACACAGCAAATTTCTTATGCTTCTATAATGCCCAACACTGTAGACGGATGTGCTAGACAAGTAAAAATTCTTATTTTAACACAGTTTTTAAATTCCCTTAATTCATGCTTAAATGAAATAAAAATTGACCCTTCTGATATGGAAATATATACAGTTTCAGAAACTTCATGTGCAAATATTTTCTCTTAGTCTCTTTAAAGTAAAATCAGAGTCTTACATGTAAAACCACATTTAGACACCATATTAGACAGGCCAAAAATTGTTAAGCAACTAGCTGCAACAAAAGATGCTAATAATAAAAAACTCCTTTCAGTGAATTCAGAGAAAAAAGCTTTTCAGAAAGAAGCTGGGACTATCAAATGATCTTGATATAAAAGGAAAATCCTGATCACTGTGAGAACCAAAGTGAATTCCTTGCACTAGTAGTCATTACACAAAACACCATATCCAAAAATTGTTCTTTACTGTAGAAGAGTCTGAAGAACTATGTCCAGCTGAAGCACGAATTGGAGAAGTCTGTTCTGATAAATTAAGGAAGAAAAATTTTTCAGTACCTAAGTGGTATTTCTGAGAGTGTCAAAGATAGGAAAATCCTGTACCTCGGGGGTTTAGGAATGGCACTCCTCAATTTAAAGCTGTCCCTCTCCCTGACTGACCCAAAGTCAGATGCTGCCCAGTCTCCCCCTCTTTGCCCCTTTCTTGCTCTGAGAATTGAAAGCACAAAAGGGTAAAAATTATAGGTTGAGATAAGAATAATTTACTAGGAACAGCAGTGAGTTAAGAAAATGAATAGTAGCAGCAACAATATCAATAACAAAAGGCACAAGACAAAAGAACTATGTATAAAGAAATCCCAGGACATACATTAACTGACTCTTCACCATCACACCATGTTTTGTCCTGACTAGAAAAAGGAAAACCTTTATGAGAAATGAGAGCCCCTTTCCCCCAGTTTCAGTATCAAACAGCAGTCAAGTCTTGGTCACACCCACTTGGCACAGCCATTGCAGCTCAGAACCTCTGGGTGTAAGCGACCTGCTCAGCCTCCCTGGCCACTGGGAATAGAGGTGTGTGCCACTGCACCTGGCTACTGTAAAAAAATTATCTCTGTCCGGGCAGAACCAGAGCAGATAGTAAGAGATTATGACACAAACCTTCGCTACTCCATCAGATGCTAAACAAAAAAGCATAGATGCATAAACAAAAAAGTTAGCTAAATTAATAGAGAACATATTGGGATATGATACTTGGATATGAGGCTTTGGGGAAGAGTTAGTAAGTTTGGTAGATGTAGAAATGATTTGCAAGAGCAATTAGGTTCTTTGAAACAATGATGAAATACCGTGTGAATAAGGGGAAATCCAGTTTGTACAGTGTAGCTGGACTTTCACTTCCTGTGCCCTTACAGAGCAAAAGGGAAGGACTTGTCATGAAGTGGCAACTGAGTGACAACTGCTCAAATGATAAGAAACAAAGGGTAAGAATAAGTGGTCATCTTTTTGCCATGAGGAATGTTAAGAATATTTTCCCTCAGGGCTCTGTGTTGATCCCTTCACTGCTAAAATGGTTAGGATGATGGCCAAGAACAAGTGTGACATGGAATTATTTTAGGACAGTAGACCTAGTGGGACTAGTAGGCACAGGACTACCTTGTATTTGCCAGAATTTAAATAAATATACACATGTTTAATTTCTGTGATATGGTTCAGTTCTTTAAGGTGCAACAATTTGGTCATAGGTGTGAATCCTCTATTTTAAGAGCTCTGAGACAACAGAATTACTGCAGGATAATCATTATTTCAGCAGTGCCCCTGAAATGTTGGCATACAGCAGATAAAACCAGGTATCTGGAGCAGTTTAAACAGGAATACAGGATATTTTTGTTTTTCTTAAAAAAGAACATATATTTTGTTCTTTCATAGGCTGTATTCAATGCAGATGTTACAATAGGATAAATAGGAGGGAAAACATATATGAATCTAATAAAAGTGCTTAAGCAGATAACTTCTTAAGATCATTAAGAAGCAAGGAATAAAGTGATCTGAAAGGCATCTTGTTTTCTTGGAAACGTTGCTATGTGAACACAGGAAAATTGAGTTAAATACCTTGGCAATTAACATGGATCTTGTGAGTTTTCTGACATATTTCCCTCATGCATGGAATCTCTATTTTCAAGGGAGATTTGATTAAAAACACATCTTTTAACATAAATGCAACTCCCTGGTAACTCTTAAAAATGCAATAAAAATTTATATGCATCTATTTACTTCTTCAGAAAAGCATAGAAGACTAGCGGGCTAAGCTTAATGTTCTTAAGCAGCGAGATAACTAAATAATAACAATGGAAAATTGTGCTAATTTATGAAGAACGTGTTAGGAAAAAAGATACTCACCAACTATTATTGAGACCAAATGTATACAATCATCTATTAGGTCTTGGGGGTCAATAAAAATTCTGCTCATGGATACAGAAAAGAATTTAATCTGAAAATAAAATTCCAACAAAAAATGTCAAGCTGCCAGAAGTTTTCCACTGCCTGGAAATAGGTGCTCCATCCTGAGATCTCAGTTTCCAGTCCCTTTCTCACACCTCTCACTGAGTGCAATGCCACCAGTGGAAGTAAAAATCCATAACAACCAATCCTACAAGTTTTCACTTTTGGCACCTGCAGTGCAACAAAATGTGACAAAGGGAAGAATCTTCCATTAACGATTGAACTCTTAAAATTGTTTTTACAATTTGCATTCAAATACAAGACTATAGTACATTCAAGGGCAGTTTGCATCCTATCAAGTATTCATTATTCAATACTGTGTCTGGCTTTCATGTGGTTTATCACAGGGATAGGTATATTTTGCTGCCTCTATATCAGTTTGAGCTAGTTATAATTTTTTCTCATATTAGCAACAATCCTTCCCCTCATGAAAGTTTATTAGTGATGTTCATGAATGGTGGATGAGTCCATGAGCTCTGTGCAAATCTAGAGCTTCCTGCTGTCCTGGGTATCATGTCTGGACAACAGACATGGTATGCAAGCTGAATCCACCTGTGCCTATAGGCCTGTCTGGAGCACTGCTAAATCTGAAAATCTTTCTCAGCTTATATCAGTTGAACACTGCTTTTGCAAAGTAGTTCTGTTGCCAAAAATGTGGGAAAAAAATTATGTGTAGAGAGTAATGTGCTCATTTCCAACTGGATTTATGCAACCCCATACAAAACCTATGTTATGTCTACTGACACTGTGGAAAAAAGACAAAAATACGCTCCAACTGTCTGATAAGTTCAGGGCCAAAGTCTCTCCTTCCATTCTGACACAAATGTCATCCACTGAGGTTAATGGGACTGGGGTACTTACACTACAGGGTGCCTAATTGTTTCTTGGCGGGCTAGCACTTGCTATCAATACACATACAGACAGTATTAAAAGAGATGTGCCATATCAGTATGATCAACTGAATGGTAAACAATACCCTGGCATTAGCTCCAAATGGAGAAAGAGATCTCAGTGTGCAATCGGGAAAGGAATTGTTAGAAATGTAACCATTGCACGTAGCCCCTTGATGAATTACTGAGCACCCAGAACAAGCCTAGTATGATTTTATGGGCTGTAAGCCACCAATCAGGTAGCAGGGATGAAACTCCTCGTGAAAATTTTCAGTGGATTTAGGCCTTCAGTTGAGGATTAATTATTTTTTATGCTGTTTTCATGCATCTTTTTTGATAGCTTTTACTTTTTTGGTTCTGAAATTCACAATTCATCTGTTAGCTGTCTTACTAAAGCTAACACATAACTTATCAGAAAGGGTGCAGCATATTAGAATCAAGTGAATGACTTTTATAGGGTGACTTCTGTAACAGCTCTGAGATCATTGCACAAAAGCAGGAGATAATGCCACTGCTTCAGTAAACTGCAAAGTCTCTGGGTTAAATGTAGTTCAATCCATCAAAAACCCAGCAAAATATGATGAAGTGGTGGATAATACAAATAGTACATGGGTCAGCTTAGATCTCTGCTAGGCATGAGTTTTCTTTAATTCATAATTTAGTATGTAAAGAGTTTTGGAGTTTTGTATGAGCTCTAATTTTACCTTTGCAATAAAAACCATCAATATGTATTGTTCAGTTTTGCTTATGATAGAAAAGAAAAATGTCAGGAAATGTACCTGAGGTATCCATGAAAGAAAATAAACACCTGTCATATCTACTATAGTCATTTAATCACCTGAAAAACTCTCAGGGCCCAGGTGTTTTATGGGTTCTTTCACTTATAGCAAGATGGCCTTCTAAGAGGTAGATTAATTGTTCTATTTTTTTTCTTCTTTTAGCATTTTAACAATGTTTCCAGGGCTTTCCTTGAAAGGCAGAAGCAGAATACCTGTGTCAAGATATTGCAATATCTTTATTACAGGTTAGGCAAGTCTACTTTTCCCTGTGGAAACACTAGCTTTTAGCCAGATTCATTTGGAATTATGATCAGTCTGAAGTATAATTCCTTTTTTTTACACTTAGTACCAGGCTATGACCTCATTCGGGTATATCATAGGAAATCAGAGAGATATGAATGTTGAGCAATAACTCTGGCATGCAAATCTATGAAAATCATCTGTTAGTCTGATGCTCTCATGCAGATTGCTCAAACTCTCTCACAGATGTAATTTTTTACGTCAGGATTTACACGTCAGTTTATATTTTGACTTTGTTTAAAAGCCCAGATTTCTGAGGTCTCTCTTTACATCCCATTTCTGTGAATGGAAATAGCTCAGTGGTCTCAATTTCTTCCACTTCCTCACTCACCACTGAATGTGAGGTGTTGAGCTGGCATTAAGTCTCTAACTCATGGCTGCTCAGCCATGGATCCAGGCTGCTGCTGCTCCAGTAGGCTGAGTGGCTGAACCCCTTCTCCTTCCCCAGCAGAGCTTGAGGACATGCTACCACTGCTGAGATGGATGAATGAAGTGGGGAGAAGAGTGTAGTTGGACTCACTGGATCCCATGGATGAAGATTCCTATGGGCGAGAATTTTAGATTGGTTTGCCAGGGTAACAAGCAGCCACACTGGCTATAAACACTGCTGGATGCTGCCAGCTTGGTATGTATCATGCTGATTAATACCAGAGGAGGAACCATTTCTAAAACAGGAGTTTTGTTTGATGTTCTACAAGTGTCAGGAGTGTTCTTTATTTTAAATTTTTTTTTAAGGTTCTCATGCGTAAACCCTTCTATACTGAAAGAGAGCAAATGAATTTTCTAGGATTATTTCAGTGGATCAACAAAATAAGACCTTCAAATCATAAGAAATTAATAATTTCCTCCAAAACTCTGTAAGAACTTCTGAGAAAGACATATTCACCCCATCATATTCCACTAACAGCCACACCACTGCATGGACCTGTGTTGTTTTCAAGACATACATGGAAGGACACCAATAAAAATCATGCAGCAGAGGAAAGCCTGCACAATAAATACAGTCTTAATCTGGAAAGGAAACTACTGGGTCCAGTCCTACGGGGCTCAACAAACAAAACTTCCATCAAAGTTACAAGGAAAAAAACATCTTTTCCCAAATGGACATGCTTCTTTAGAGCAGCGAAAATGTGCCTCTGAACATGTAGGTTATATATATATATCATGCCATCAGGCTCATCCTACATCCTACTGGGCAGAATATACCTATCAGAAATTTAAGTAAGGGGAATTTTTTTTTTTATACAAAGCTCTGATTTCATGTGAAAAAGAAAATCAGAAGATTAGTGGAAAATGAAATCTTTCTGAAGATGACATACTGGTTAAGCTTAACTTGGGTGTCTGATGTTTGTCTTACAGAATACAAATGGACAGAGAATTCCAGTTAAGATTTTAGTGGACTTTTTAAAGTATTACAGAAGTCTAATGACTACTCTGTATAAATTACTTCCAGATGCTGATCTGCTTGAAAGTGGTAGGATAAAATAATCCCATGGTTTAATCAACACCTGTAGCAGGTGAGATATCACCAAAATTTGTTTCAAGAAATGCAAATATATGACTTTTTTTTTTTTTTTAACATGGAGGGGAAATGTAATAAAATCTATTTTTTTTAATGAGCAATTTTCTTGAAACGGTATTCTTTAGGGTCTTTTACAATACTTAGTCTAGTTCTTGTCATCACAAAGTAGAGTAAAAGCCCCCCCTAAACCAAGTATAACTCTTTAGAGTTGTGGTTTTCAGTTTACAGAGATGAAGAAGGAAAACAATTAACCTGCAAATATTTTCTTATTCATTTTATTTCACTTTTCAAATAACTTCTTGCAATGAACCAAACAAACTCAGTTCCAGGGCACAGGCCTGGGTGTGCTGAACTTGTTACAACTGGCCTAATTGGGAGAACTTTACCAATTATAGTTGCGCTTCTGATCAGTGTCCTGCGAGTGCACTTGACTGATTTCTTCAGAGATTGGGAACCAGATGTGAGAATGATAAGCATAACAAACAACCCTGGAAAAACAATGTTTATCATAATCAAAGAGTAAAATCACCATTTGAAAGTTGTATCTGCTCCAAGGCAGTTTTTAGAGGCCAACACCACTCAGGCACTAAGGATGCTAGGGAATACAGGACTTCTTGCTTGTGAAGGGACTTATTTCTCATTTTTCATTTCTGTTTGTAATCGCTGTCATTTTTGTTTCTCGTGCTTTGGATAAAAAAGGTGACTTTTATATTTATTAGAACTGGGTTTCAATAAACATTATGCAATATGGTAGACCAGGGAATGATTTATTGATAATTTGTCACTTATATTTATGGAAGTGTAGACCCTGGAGCCCTAGGGCTGGTAAATCATATTATGCAGCTACAAATGTTTTTTTATTCTTTGCTGCCAAAAGTGCACCATGTAAACTGATTGCCTCACCAAACCCCCAGGGCCTGATAATGATGCACTTGCTAATACAAAGGCAGGAGGGGTGAGTAGAAGACAACTAATTATAAGTTTATTTTTGTTTCAATATGTTTGCCATTTAATCTAGAGTTCCATAAACAACAGATTGATGAAATATAATTAGGAGGAAGATTACTGTTTAATGAGGGAAAAGATTGGGAAAGAATGTAAATGGAGCAGTGGGCTGTGCAGAGTTTTTAGCTGTTTATTATTGTACAGCTGTAAGGCAGTTTCACACAGTTCCCAGATGGAAGCAGCTGTTAGCTCTTCGCCATTAGAAAAAAGGAGGTTCATAGTTCATTTTTATCCACTTGTTCCAGCCTAGTAACCCTCACTGCAACACTTCACCAAGTCACAGCTCTCAGCTTCGGCTGAGACTGTCAGGATGGGCACCCTGTCTTCATTTGCCACTTTGCCATTCACTTATCACATCTGGCAACCTCTCAAGCAACAAGATGTTCCACTCCTTGTAATATGTTTATCTCCCTTGGTGATGTCAGCAAAAGTCAGCAAAAGTCAGCAAATCTAATATTCATGCTCAAACAGATTTGTTGGTGCTCTTTGTTTATAAGAAAGAGCTCTATATCACTTCTGCAGCTGCTTCCTCTTCACCAAGCTTTGTTTTTGTACAGTGCTCTTCTGATAGGCCTTGGGAGCACTACAAAGCATGGGCCCATCTGATTTAAGGTTTTTTTTTGTATTTTTTTTAATATGAAAAAACTCCATCCAACATCTCTTTTTTTCCCCACAGCATGTTATGAAATCTGCATTCTCCCCTCAGCTTGAAAAGGGCTCATACATAAGACAGAACATAAAAGGCAAATAAAACATGCATTTCTTTAACAAAGCAGTAACAAGGAAAGAAAAAAAGTAGGGAGACTCTCAAAAACGAATACTCCAGTAACATTTCCCTTGTACCACTTAAACAATCCCACATTATAGGCCAAGATATCCACTGCCTTGCACAGGCATTTACATTAGTGCAAAGTGAGTGTAAATCTTTGCTGTTTCAGACAGGTTGTATGTTATATGTGGTGCCAAGGTATTGCACATGCTACAGGGAATTAGAGAATTTGGTGCTTGTTTTTGTAATAATTTATACATTTCACTCTTCTCATTTCACGGTGTTTGGAGCTATCTCAGATACTTTCTATGGCATTTTGTGTTTGGGCTTATATAAATTTATATTTCTGAGGTATGTTATGCATGATAGTTCTATCAGTCAAGGAAAAGGCAATGTTTATTCCAGGCTGGTGTTAGCCATAACGTTTCTGAACAGTTTCTCAATCTGGGTGAGGTATGTTCTTCTTCATTAGTTTCTGTTTTGAGATCAGAATTTCTAAAATTTCTTTTAGAGTACTTCACTAATTATTCAGATGTTTAGCTAGAGTTTCATTCCAATTCCACAATTTATTTGTTCCCAGCACAGGATAAATTTGGAGATCTGGGTTTAACTAGGTGGCAATTGTAGCACTTCCTTTTCCACTAATATAAACCAGTCTGGTTCTAAATTCCCTGTCTCCCTCTCTCTCTCTCTTTCTCTTTCTCTTGTTTAAGGAAAAAACAAGGTATTACTTTAAGTATTGAATTAAATTCTGATATCATTATATAATTTTGTTATTGGCTGCCAAAAGACAACTTATTTCACAGTTTCAAAACCACCTTTCAATATTAATATACATTAAATTTTATAAATTTAACATTTAGGAGAATCTCAGGAGTAGAATTATATCCTGAGCTGTAAAAAAAAAATTTAAAGACATAGTACAAAAAAGTTCCAACAGTACAAAGTTGGTTTTTTTTTATTTATTTTAACTATCAGCAGGCCACCCACATGCTTAATCTAGATGAACCACCTCTAGGCTATGAGGAAATCTCTGTGGCCCCAGAAAACTTGGCTATTTCATCAACAAGGATGCTGGTTAAAGCCAATTATGGCAGAGAATTTTATGTTCCAAACAGCTGTCCAGTTGCAGTTGGGCTGAGACCTCCAAGTTATTTCATGTGTCACAAATAGCCATCTGATTGGTTAAATAAAGCTGCATATATATTTTTATGAATAGAAGTGGAAGGTTTAATTTACTTTTGTTTGTGGGGTCTTATTTATTGCTTGGAAGTGTTTGGATGCCTGCTGGGTATTTGTGAAAAAGGGTTGCAAAACCTGAACATATTTCACCTGCAAGTCAGGAACAGAGGTATAGTGTTGTGGTTTGGGCCAACCAAAGCAGAAAAACTACACTGGAGCAAGATATGAGAACTACTGCCAAGATTTTGGACCAAAACTAAAAACCCACTTGCCCAACTAAAAACCCCAGCTAGTATTTTTTGTATGTATTTTGTGGATGTATGTGTTTATTTAATATTAAGGGGCCATTTATGCTCAAAAATTTTATGTCCAGTTTAGCTATGCTACTACTTAAAATTACAGCAGTTTAAATTACTTCCTTACCTGCTCTTTAAAGCCTGCTTTCCCTTGTTTGATCAGTTCATGCACCTAGAGCACTTCCCTATGTTCAGTTTTTACTGTTTCCCCTGTTTAGTCAGTCTGTTTTTTCATCCTGTCTTTAACGTGAAAGCCCTATGCAGCACCTTAGGAGAGAAAAACACTTTTAAACATCAAAATGATTAATTTTACAGAAAAATAAACATGCAAGAGTAAAACTGGAAATGCTAGCAAAAGAAGTCCAAGATAGCCTGAGTCTGCAGCTATGTCTAACTTCTAGAAAAAGAGCTTTGTTAGTCTAATAGTCATTGGCATTGGCTTTAAGATACTGACCCCAAAATTCCTAAATTCATGAATCACATTCATATTTCTCATTGGACTAATAACATTATTAAACATTTATCATCCAGCCAACATTTCTGAATTTTCTTTTAAAACATTCTAAAGTAAATTGCTCATCCATGGTATAGAAGTAATGCTCCCTGAGGTTATATATATTATCTAATTCCCAGCTCCATTACACAAAATCAAAAAGATTTACTGCAAAATATTTGATTGTTTCTAGAATCAGTGCTTTCTTAATGCTTGCTTTGTCTGATAAGACATCTGTAGTATGCTTTTTCTTGTGTCTCACTGAATCTTTTGCTTATTACAGTAATTTCACGATTATAAGCCACACCATTTTGACTAAAATTTTAGGCTGAACCCAAAGTGCAACTTACAATCAGGTGCAGCTTATATACGGAAAAAGAACAAAAAGTTGCTGTTTTAGTTTGGAGGACAGGTGTCTGCTGAGAAAGGCAGGAGCTTCTCTTTGAAATGGAGAATGTAAACCCCCCTCCCTCCAAATTATTATAATTTGGAAATCAAGGGGCTTTCAGGCAAAAATATGGGAATTAGGAATAACAGTTCTTTACTAGGGAAATTAAAATAGAAATACAGTACGACAAAGAAACAAATTCCAAACCCTGACAAAGTCGGGGTACAACCCTGTCAGGCAGGGTGTTGGTAACAGTCCCATTAAATGGTGGCTGCAGTCCCCTTGGAGAGACAGATGTGATTCAGTTGAAGCAGTGCTCCTGCAGAATGTGCAGTTTCCCTCCGGAGGTCCAGTGGTGATGTGGAGAAATCCAGTTTTCCTCTGGAGTCCAGTGGAGAAAGGGGCTCCCTTAGTGTCCCAAAACCTCTGTTTTTATCTTGGTAAGAAATGTTGGGGTCTTCTCCCTGGCTGGGGCAACTTCCAATGGGATGCAGTAATTTTATCAGTCCCACAGTGGGACTCAATGGGCCATTAGCAGAAAATGACTCGCTGCATGAAGGATGGATTGTGAAAAGATAAAGAACAATGCCCTGCCTGGTTTCAATGGATGGCCCATTAGCAGAATATCTACTGTTGAGATAAGGATCACTGCTGCCACCCTCAACAGATGGTGATAGAATAGATACCTTTTATCACACTCTGTATTGTAATGTGCGGCTTATAATCAGGTGCGGCTTATATATGGACAAAGAATGAAAGTTGCTGGCACCTGGAAATGCGGCTTATACTCAGTGCAGCTTATAATTGTGAAATTACTGTACTTTTCCTTCAGATACCTTACTTTTTTCTTCACTTTCTCCATCCTTCCTTTTACCTTTAAATTACTCCTCTATTATCGCCTGACTCATTCGTGTCTTGTCAGTCTGGAGTTTAAAAATGTAAAAATTGCTGATAATTTCAAAACTGTATTGCAAATAAGCTATAGGCAGTATTTAAATCAAGAGAAATGTATCCAATAAGACGTATCTTTACATATTAATTTTAAAAAGTCCTTCCCTTTTTCTATCTTATTTTTGTGGCAATTAACAGTCAAGAGCAAAATTTCTCTGACTTGAGGCAATTTTGCTATATGAAACCAATTATTACAATGGTGGTTTATTATCTCATTCAAAAAAGAGGAGTTGTGATAAGAAGCACAGGAAAAGATTTCCTACTATTCTGTTTTTCTCCATGTTAAATTTCTGCAGTATGGGAGCGGCTGCATGGATCCTAGTGAGGGATTTCGTCTCCAGGATGCCACTCAGCCAGAAATAACTTTTATAACCATCTAGACCATTCTTTAGGAAAGCATAATAGAAAAAACTGACTTAATCATGAAGTTCCTTTCAAGTCCATGAAATACATTTGAGACTTTATATATCTTTTAGAATAGCACCTACAGTAAAGATTGTAACTGGTGGAAAAGCCCCTACCTCCCAGCTAACCTGGACTTGACCAAAAGGTAAACCTCCTGTGCAGGTAGTCTTAACCAGATGAACAAAGTGTGTGAAACATTTTGGTTTGCAGTGAAGCTGTGACAATCCTCCCAAAACTAAATGGAAATAAGTTTTCTGCTTTTAAATTTCTCGAGTTTTTAAAAATTTTGTGGTCTTGAATATATACTAACACATGGTATCTATTATCTGCAAGGCATGGGTCTGATATCTCTGATAAGAAAAGAATAAAAGAGACCAGAAGAGAGAAGGAAGATTCCAAGGCTTTTCCTTGATAACAAGCTCACCCAAAAAAATTCCCACAAGAACCTAAGGAAATTTTTAGCTTAACAGTTTAAAAAGACATTCCAAAGCTCTGTCCAAAGTCTACCTAACACTAAAATAGTCTGGGTGCATGATTCCCCCCCTACTTTAGGCTATACTTTGCAGTATGATAATCAAACTTAGCAAATCACTATACCATGGACACACATGTTTTAAAATCCACAAGAAATGGAGACTTTCTACGTATGTGCCTGAATATCTGCCACTTGGCCTTAAGGCCATTTCAAGTCCTCAAGTAAGTTGATATTTAACACCTCATAAAAAAGCTGTGTACACCTGAGCAGAGGAAAAAAGTGACATTTGTTGGTGGTTTGTATGGAGGATCAGATTACCTTTTTTAAAAGCAAGAAAGATCTTCCTCTAAGTGTTTAGAAGGAGAAGGAGGAAGGGTGGCATTGCAAAAATCTTGTTTTGGAGAAGGTGTTAAAGAAAGAAATGGGTTTGTTCAGCTGCAAGTAAACATACCATTTTATAAAACTGCATTGCGTCTTGATGGATTAAAATATTTACAGTACACACCTAAGAAAAATTATCGCTACTCTGCACTTACCCTCCAACTACCTGGCGGGTTTTTGACTGTCATGAGCCTCAAAAATCTCTCTCAGAATATGCCCAGATGCATGTAATGAGTCTGCTTTCTTTAAGGCCAAACAAAAAGGCAATGAGTTGGACAGTCTACTCTGCTTTGTTTTCCTCAAGTGAAATATGATTTTAAGCCTAGATACTGAAATGGCACCAAATATTTAAAATGTTTTATAGTTGGTGAGTTTTTCCGCCTGTTTGTTTTCCATTCCGCCCATGACATCTCACAACTCTAAGTGCTCAATGACAGCCTGTAGAGGTTTCGCCATAATCCACCTTTATCCATTAACAGACACTCAATCACTAAAGTGCTTACTAGACTAAACATATTTATCCAACCAAATCACACTTTACAATGCAATGCTGCCAATCAGACCTCAGCTATTAACAAGGAACTGCTTTAAGGGGATTTTGGTGTTTGTGCTGCGAAGAGCATGCTTACCTCCAACAAACCACTAAACCAAATTAACATAGCTGTATCCTCATAAAAGAAACCAGATATCCTGTTGTGAAAATAGAAAGCTTGGTAGGACAGGGCTCTTTTGATGGCTAACAGTGTGGCAGACGAAGGCTTCAGACTACAAATCTGGTTACCACAGGCTCATTACAAAACTCTAGCATTAAGCTTTTGCTGACTTTAAAAACAAAATAAAAATTTATCATTTGGGTAACTCAGTAAGTCATCAACTTACTAAGTTACTATTATAATTGCAATAAGTGCTGTAATTGTTGGATAAGGCTCCTTAATTCTAATTGCTCCTTTGTCCAAGATCATGTTGTAAAAATGCTTGCATTAGCCAAAATAAAATCCAAGAGACACAAATGTGGTAGTAATAATAATTCTTTTTATTAGCCTGGAAAAGAGGAAGAGAACAAAGCTTTAAAAAGACTTCAAAGTTCTGACCAAGAGAAAAAAAATCTAAAATTGGAGAAACATGCGTACACTCTACCCTTTTATTAGACTCATACAGACTAAGTGCCATCACCACAGCTTAGAGCTTGACAGCATTTCTTTCCCAGGCAGCAGGAAAAGTTACACCATCCATGTTGCAGGGCTAATTTAAGTCCTCTGTCAAAAACTACATAAACCAGTCCTGTATATTCTCACTAGGAAGCCCTAATAGTTTTAGACTTATTAGTATTATACATCCCTTAAATCCCAATATTTTAAAGCTGGATTCGACCTTGGCTGGGACTTGGTGTATTTTCCCTCCACTTAACCATAGCTAAAGTTTTCAACTCTGAGGTAAGTGACTAATGAAAATTCATGTTTTTAAGAAACACTTATCAGTTTAAAAATGCATATATATCCTTCCCTACTCCCAAATAGCTTTAGCTCTGTTATTGAAATATGTATTTCATATCCTTCACTGCTTATCAAAAATAATGAGCACTTTCTTTTTTATTAGTTTTTATAAACACTTCTGGGGAAAATTTTATGAGCAGCTAGGACAAGTTCTACTTCTTGCAAAGAAGACTTTATGCTGGAATCATATTGAGCAAACCACAACACGAACAGATTTTCCAAAAATCACTAGAGTAAACTTCTAAGTTAGAGTTGGAAACATGTAAAGTACAAATTGGGCTGTCATGTAACAAAGTAGCATACTTTTGTATGGTAGAGCCATGCACCACTTTCCATCACAATATGTATCCATCTCCACTGTTTCTGTAGCCTACATGTGTTCTGAACAGGTATAAATAATACAGAAATTTGCAAATTAAGGTTTTCCAAGTTTGTACATAGGGAAAAAAGTCAAAACACTAGAAGTACATGAAGAAAAGAACAAATTACAATACAAATTAAAAACAGGAATTATTGTAGACCACAATGAATCTCAGCATTTAGAAAATACTTGTGGTTCATAAAAAGTACATGTTTTCACACCTTTGCTTCATATCCATGTTAATACATTTTATATTCTGTATTGTATATATGTGTCACAAAAAGTGATGAAAATACACACAGAAAGCTGCCAGGAGAGGTTTCTCCTGATTAACTGAGAAAGCAGCGTTAATAACTGTAATGTTGCCAATTCGGTTCTGTACCACCGCTTTGAAACAATTTGCTGTTCCATGGAACATGAATTTCTCAGTATTCCACTTAGTTATTTTTAATTGGTCTTTTGTTTTGAAAGGTACCACATGTAGCATATTGAAACTTTTCAGCTAGCTGAAAGTGAAGAATAGTGCAAACACTGGTGCAACAAAATATTTCATTCTTTCATAACTTTTTTACCACACAATTAAAACATTTTACTTGAATACTCTTGTTATATTTAGAGGCTAGAGATGTTAATGAAATGCATGCCAACTTCTTGAGCACACAGGAAAGGGAGGGAACAGCTAATCTGTTGAATTACATGATCCAACTCATACCTGTAATGTGCACAAGTAATGAGAGAATACTGCCCATAGTTCTAAGTACCATGACCCCAATTTTATGTATTATAAGGCAGTATTATGCCTTCTCACTTGTGACGCATGAAAGTGTCAAACTTCCCATTTAGTTTCCAGTTGTGTCTTTAAATAGACATAATACATCCAGCCAGATTGTCTCTATTTTCCACCACATGGCCAGCACTGCTTGATCTGTCTTCTGGAAATGAGATGATTCCTTCTTCAAAATTGCTCAACTGTTACCCAGTTGCTCACATGTTACCCAGTATTGATAATCTCCATAGAATTATATTTGTAGGAGGTACAATAAATAAGAAAGAAAATTTGTAGCTGTTTATATTACAGTAAATTCATGAATACAAGCCGCACTGATTATAAGCCGCATCTCTGGGTCTTGGTAAATATTTCGGTTTTTGTCCATAGATAAGCCGCACACGAATATAAGCCGCTCTGTCGTTCGCAGCGAGGACCCGCGTGCAATTAGTAACAGAACCGCGGGAGGGCGGGGTTTACTGGCTGAGCTAAGGCTGTGCAGGCTCGGCCCGCTAGGGGCCGCTGACGGGGCCAGGTGGGCCAGCACGGTGCTGCAGCTCGGGGCCGGCCGCCGCTGCCACTGGGCTCGGTCACCCCGGGTCGGCGCTGCCCTGCGGTGGCAGGCAGGGACGGAGCTTCCCCTGCTCCTACGGCAGCGGCGGCGGGCGGGGACGGAGTTTTCCCGCGCCCGTGGCGCCGGCGGCGGGCAGGGACGGAGTTTCCCCGCTCCTGCCGCGGCGGCGGCGGGCGGGGACAAAGCACCCCGTCGGCTCCCCGAGCCACGGCAATGGCAGCGCGGGGCTCCCGTCGGCTCCCCGAGCTGCAGCAATGGTGGCGCGCGCTTCCCCCCCTCCCCGGGCCACGGCAATGGCGGCGCGGGGCTCCCGTCGGCTCCCTGGGCCACAGCAATGGCTTGCGTGGAGCTCCTGTCGGCTCCCCGAGCTGCAGCAATAGCGGCGCGCGCTTCCCCCCCCCTCCCTGGGCTGCAGCAATGGCGGCGCGGGCTTCTCCCCCCCTCCCCGGGCCGCAGCAATGGCGGCGCGCGCTTCCCCCCCCCTCCCCGGGCCGCAGCAATGGCGGCGCGGGCTTCCCCCCCGCTCCCCAGGCCGCGGTAGGGGCGGCCCAGGTCCCCCCCTCCTCCCCAAGCTGCAGCAATGGCGGTGCCCCCCCCCCCCGCCGTCTCTCCCCTGGGCTGTGGCAGAGGAGGAAAGAGAGCTCTCCCGCCTCTCTCCCCGCCCCCCGTGCTGCCTACAGGGAGCCAGGCTCCACCCGCGGTGCAACAGAGTAGCGATTTGTAACAATCGCAAAATGCCGACTTTGCAGCTGCTTGGCTCGGCACTCTGGCAGGCACTTCTGAGGTTGTATTAGCCGCTCCTGATTATTAGCCGCATTTCCGGTTTAGGAGCAAAATCTTAGTCAAATTGGTGGGGCTTGTATTCGTGAAATTACTGTATATTATATTATGTTACATTACATTACATTATATTATATTACATTACATTATATTATATTATACTATATTATATTAATTATATTACATAATATAATATAATATAATATAATATAATATAATATAATATAATATAATATAATATAATATAACATTTTATATTATATTATATTATATTATATTATATTACATTACATTACATTACATTACATTACATTACATGACATTACATTATATTATATTATATTATATTATATTATATTTTGGAATTATTTTCTTCAAGTTGAAGATAGAATCGGAATTCATTAGAAAATATATTACCGATAACATGATGGGTCTCACAAATGCCAGTCTCTTCTATATTTTCTGCTTTATTCATTTCCACAGTACAGGTGTCATCATGGAATCTTGACCAATAAACCTGTAGCACAAGCTCAGATGCCCCTGTTCAGCTTGTTTACTCTATGAAGTGTTTTTAGCTTATTTAACATAGCTTTGCAGGCTACTGAAAATCTTTGAAGTTATTGCATCTATTCTTTAGGTCCTTAGAATGTTACCATTAAGACATTTTTCTATTGGTAATCGGCCTAAAATGAGAGGATAATTACAATATTAATTCTTCATTACCCAGGTCAATATAGGCAGAAAACATAGGCAGCAGAGGCAGAGTTTGATATTATGGGGGCTGCTGTAACTGATCATGGGGAGTCAGGTCCTTTGGGGTTATCAGGTCCTTCTTGGTACTGTTTGTACTGGGCCACAGCTTTCCCTGGCAGACACATCCATGTATATCTGTGGTTTGTTCCTTATCTCTCCAAATACAGAAGGTCTCATTATCCGAAATGGAGCAGAGTATGCTTGTGATGACAACTATGGACTGGCTCAGGGCTGCCTTCTCTACAGGCTAATAAGGTCTATATATACCTACACATATGTGTCTGAATACCTATAAAAAACCTGCTAGTCCAAACTGGCAGGCTAAGAGGAGAAAGTGCTTTCTGGTTGACCAAGTGGTTAGTTAAGACACATTCTCTTGGCTACCCCAAATGTGTTTCTTTCTCTTTTCATGTTCAAGTAACCTGGTCAGAAAACTTTGCATTGTGTAACCCTGTTTCAGGACACTTGATGGAATAGGTTGTTCTCCTTTCTGCGTAAACCCATGGGGACATCAGTAGGTGTTCTCTATTTGCTAGATAAAAGTGTTTTAGAAAGAGTTTTCTTAGCAAACCATAAATACTGTCTCCCTTTTATTATGTTAAATGGCATAACAAATGTCTGGTAAATGGGTTAATATCTTTAGTCAAATATTTTGTTAATTATTTTGCCAAAATGCTCCTGCTGTTTGTCTGAAAAGAGGCTCCAGAAAGCAATATTATCATAACAGATAACATCCAATCTAATATTTTATAGGGACATTTCACATAAGAAACCTCCAAAGTCTATTTTTCCTTTTGCTAAAATATTAAAGAAAGATGATAAACAGTTCATTATCACCTGCCCTTCTCAGTCTAGAAGTGTATTGCATTCTCTCCACAGTTTAATGGCAAATGGATCCTAAAATAAACAGTGCTTTACCTCAAGTGGATGTTACAGGCACATATGGATGGAACATAGTGTTCCTCTATGCTTTAGTTTAAGCTTTATAGGTAAGCACTTAAGAAGGAAAATTCACAGCAAAAGTGAAATATATGTTCCAGCTAAAATGCATGTAAACAGTGCCCTTAAAATTTCATCATTCACTTGTCAAATTTTGACATAATAAAATGCATTCAGGATTTTATAAGCCAAAAAAGTCAGTGTGATACCAAAAAGGGAAGCCACAACTATACCTTATTGAGCATTTTTATATTCATCACTTTTTTCTTTACGTATACAAAAATACATAGTTTCAGTTAGATCTATTCTAATCCAATGATGTTAGAAAACTATGGAAAAATGTTTATTCCATTTGCATTGACACAAGAAAGAAAGAAACGTTTTTTTGGCCACACAGTATGTGTTTCAGATGCATTTGTTGTACTATCTGATGTCCAAATGAAGGACTGCTGCATCCTCACTGTTGTGACAAACTTGAGCTTCAATTTTTTACTCAGAAATTTACTCTGTTTTAGTAGAGTCTGGAGCATTTCTTCCTTTCCTCCTGAGCCTAAATGTCCACAATATGCAGTTTGCCATATATATATATTTAAAATATATAGATAGATTGATCAACTTATTTCTCTCAATACTTCAATTTGAATTAATGAGAGGGTCCAGAGAGATCTGGCTAGTCAAGCCAGGCCTCTTTGAGCTCAAAAATGTTGCTAATATCTCTGTGGGAAAGCACAATATACCTGTTAATTAAAAACCCCAAAACATTTGACAAATTATTGCTGTTATAACTCTGTTCCTTGGCTATTTCACAACATTGCTGCAAGACTCACATGCAGGCTTCATAACGTTCAGTGATGTTGATCAGGATGATGTCCTTTGACATCTCACAAGCAGCTTGCATTTAGTAGTTATTGCATTTTTATGCAGCGAAGCACTGGTCTTTCTCCCCCAGATCATATCCCACAAAATTAATCTTCATGTACTGACTATTTCTTTTCTCCTCCATGTCTATTTTTGTTGGAATTTTGAATTTTTTTGGTTTTTTTGGTATTGATTTTTAAGAGTATTCGTTTTGATTTGAGGCTTTGGAAAAGGTTTATAAAATTGAGTAATGGATTTGGAATTATTAATGTGTAGTTTGAATAAAAGTGCATAATATTATATGGGGAAAAGTTTGGAATTTGGTGTTTTAGAATATAGTAATAGGTATGGAATAAAATGGATGTTTTAGGGTAGTGTGTTTTTTTGCTTGTTTGTTTTTCTTTGTTTTTTAGTTTTAAGTAGTAGTTTTTAGTTAAATAGAAAATATTGTGTTGTGAGTTATAAGTTAGTTATTAGTTTAGAAGTTGGCAGTATTAAAAAAAAAAGATCATCCTTCTTCTAAATACTAAATGTCTGATAGACTTCCATGAAATTTTAAGTCTCATTTTTTTTCTACTGTGAAACAAAATGAACCTATAATTCACACAGGTTTAAGTATGAACATTTCTTTACTGATGGAAGACCAAACCTATTTTTTTTATTAACTTTGCTCCAAAGTAATATTTATCTGGTTGCCTGTTCCATAATCCTTTACCGAACGGTCAGAGATTAAAACCAAGCACGCTCGTCCTGTGCCCTCAAAGCAAACGCAACAGACAACCTCTGTTGTCTTGGTTTCCTGCTACTCAGTGTTTGTCAGACACTGATTACGAATAACATCCTGAGCAGTTATCTCTTTATGGTATGTTTCTAAATCAAATGTCATAACCAATGAGTCACCATGAGTAAGAGAAATAAGATTACCTTTTAAAATAAGTTCACAGTAATCCTTTTCTTAAATGTCACAGCCAATAACTCATTATTTTGTATGACATGCAACTTTGAAGTAAAACCCATTTGTGAATGTACAGTGACTTGATATTTCCATGATGAAGAAAGGAGTGGATTACTTTTTCCATAGACCTTTATTCTGTACATTGTGGAGCTCAGAACTCTTTGCCATGCAGACCTAAATTCATGAGTATCAGTATAAATACACTACCCTTTCTTTCACAGATTTCTCTTATTTTTTTGCTTTCACAACACTTGAGAGATGGAGAGGAAATAAGTCAGACCATTGAAAATTTAAAACTTTAAAATAAAATAAAGAGTAAAGAATTTTCCAGTGGGTGGGGTAGTAAAAATGAAAGGCAATTCCCCCAAGAGTCACAAGCATGGAAGATTATACCAGAGGAAACAGCCAAGATTGGATAAGCCAGCTGAACAGAGAGAAACAATACTGGAGACACAGGCTAAGTGGTTCCACAAAGGAGAATGTAAAGGGAATTTTGAATTGGTGATAAAGTTATCTAAGTTTCTTTAATTGACTGATGTTACGATGAATGTAAAATAAACAAAACCCCAATAGAATGGCACCCCTAATATTTTAATAAGAGTTTTGAGGGGAAAACTCAGAGATTCAACTGGAGTGGTACAGTTTGGGCAAAATCTGCATCTGTTTCCAGAAATAGTGGAATTATTATAGAGACTAAAAATGCTCTGTGCTCATGAAAATCCTGCAGACTTATTCCATTTAGATAATTTGTTGTGTGCAACAATTTGTATTGTTGCTATGTCTGCCACAGTTTTGCAGACCTCAGCGACAGATACATGCTGGCATCCAAGCCCAGGTCCAACTGCAAGCTCAGAGGTGCTGTTAATTCTCATGTTTCATACTCAGGGTGAGCAAAGCATCCATCCAGCACGAGGGGAGGTCTGGGCATAGCTGTGCTCCCTGGCAGGATCCTGCTCGGCTCCAACACTGAGGGCGCCTGCCTGGAAAGTCTTACACTACTTGTGAACCTTATGTTCCTTATCTTGGAAAAAAGCATATTTAAAACTTAAAAGGGATTAGAAATACTTCTCTGCTGTTTTTACCACACCAGTATGCTGTAGGGGCAAGCAGTTTTTTGCTCCCTGTAGTGCAAAACTGCACACACAGATTTGTGAAATGGATGTGGGTCTGAAACTGGGAAAGTCCTTCGGTCTAATCCCACCTATAGACAAGCTTTATCATAGTTTTTGCTTAGATAGCTCTCTGAAAAAGATTACTTGAAATGGATAAACATTCTTTCCATTTTTCAGACAGTCTCAGGAAATTTTCTGTGAAAATCTAAACTGTCAAAATGAAATATCTCCAGGGAATGCAAATCTTCTGGCCAACTTTAGGCTTCCTTCACCACCGCAAAGTGATCCCATAGTGGGTTTTTAGGTTTTTTTGTTTGTTTGTTTTCACTTTTTTTGTTTCGGTATTGCTGGTTTTTTTTTAGTGATTTTAAATCCTCAAGATGTAAAGTTCTTGAACAGTTTAGCAATCATTGAAGATATGCATGTCTAAAAATTTTACTTTAGAAGTAACAGATTCAGTGGACAATCTATGAAAGATCATGGAGTCCAGCTCCTGGGCTGTGGAGAGATACACCAAGAATCACACCATGATTAGGGGCAAGCAGTTCCAGAAACAGTTCCCTGTCATTGTTGGAAATAATGCTTTTCACATTATTTATGAAACTGAACTACTTTCCACTTTTAGTTCAGTTTTAAAACCCTTGTCACACCACTTGTTCCCTTTCAGTCATGCCCAAAGACCATTGAATGTAGGAAGTGCTCTACTGTGTTAGGCTACTGGTGCAACCAGCATTGTATTCTACCTCAAAAATAGCATTAGGGGGTATTTAAGAAGAGATTGCAAGGCTGACTACTTCATGCAAGTCTTTTAACTTGTCTTCTCCAGCATTCATGAGTGATGCGTTTGGGATATTAGAGGGAACATCCTTCCCAGTCATCTTGGAATCCATTCAGACACCTGTTTTTTTCTAATAAATATATTGAACATCTTCTACTGCCTTCCTCCACAATGCCTTTGGACAATAGGCTCCAAAACTTCCTGACCTGCTGAGAAAATAATAACTTTTTTTGCCTGTTTTAAGTCAACTTTATACCGGTTTCATGGATGTTGCTGATTCTTATCCAGAATGACCAGCTGAATAACAGTTCTCTGCTTAGATCACAATACATAAATGACTTGGTGAATCCAAATCATACTCCCCTTCAGGCTATTTTCCTATAAATTGTAGAGTGCTATATTTTGATAGTCTTGCCTCCAAAGGTCTCATCTTCTTAGACTTTCTTTGTTTCCCTTCTCCCTAGTACCTTTAATTACAATACACTTTTTTCTCAAGTTATAAATATCATAAACAAACATAGAACTGGCACTAACAGATTCTTTCTCAAGACTTTGTGTAAGGTTGGGGTTTGAGCTGTAGATATCAGTGACTGCAGAAGACCTTCTCTTTCCCCATCTGGCACTCTGCAGTGGGACAACAGGTTGGTGCACAGCAAATACAAATCCACAGTACCTCACACAAAAAAGCTTCTCCAGAACAATTATGAAGTTTCCATGAAAAAGTTTTTCTCCCTATTTTTAAGAAAGTAATTTGACTACAGTAATTTCACAATTATAAGCCGCACCTGATTATAAGCCGCACTTCCGGGTGTCGGCAACTTTTCATTCTTTGTCCATATATAAGCCGCACCTGATTATAAGCCGCACATTACAATACAGAGTGTGATAAAAGGTATCTATTCTATCACCATCTGTTGAGGGTGGCAGCAGTGATCCTTATCTCAACAGCAGATATTCTGCTAATGGGCCATCCATTGAAACCAGGCAGGGCATTGTTCTTTATCTTTTCACAATCCATCCTTCATGCAGCGAGTCATTTTCTGCTAATGGCCCATTGAGTCCCACTGTGGGACTGATAAAATTACTGCATCCCATTGGAAGTTGCTCCAGCCAGGGAGAAGACCCCAACATTTCTTACCAAGATAAAAACAGAGGTTTTGGGACACTGCCTGACGGGGTGTCAGGTTGTACTCTGGCTTTGTCAGGGTTTGGAGTTTGTTTCTTTGTAGTACTGTATTTCAATTTTAATTTCCCTAGAAAAGAACTGTTATTCCTAATTCCCATATCTTTGCCTGAGAGCCCCTTGGTTTCAAAATTATAATAATTTGGAGGGAGGAGGTTTACATTTTCCATTTCAAAGAGAAGTTCCTGCCTTTCTTAGCAGACACCTGTCCTCCAAATTAAACAGCAACTTTTTGTTCTTTGTCCATATATAAGCCGCACCTGATTATAAGCCGCACTTTGGGTTCGGACCAAAATTTTAGTCAAAATGGTGCGGCTTATAATCGTGAAATTACTGCAATTCTCTTTCTCTTTGTATGTTTAAAGAACATGCAGAAACTCAATCAGATAATTAAGTTTCGCTAAAGGTATTTTAAGGTGTTAAAACAACTCTGTAACTTGTGTGTTTTATCTTGTGTGATTTATTGTGTCACACTGAGTAACAGTGGACATTGAGACCCCAACAGCACAAACCATTCCTCAGTGTCACATCTCTACATTCACACAGAGATTCAGACTGTTAAACTGTCCTTTCGAAAGGAACTTTTTGTAGATGTGAGTTCAAGTCAACCCAATCCCAGACAGGACCTTGTAAACCAGTATTAAGAGATGTTCAAGGGGCAAGAAATTTGACAGAAATTATTCATATCCAACACATTTCACCTTTTCTCAAAATCTGGGACTTCTGTATGTCCCTAGTGTGTACCCTCTCAAAGTAGCAATCATGTCAGCTAGTTAAGAAAAAAGCTAAGATATTATTGTCTAAATCGAATAACATGAAAGTAAATGCAGTTTGTTAAGGTACCTTTATTAAGGCGGGCTTTCCAAGGAAAACAAAGTTTTAACTTGCTCATTAAAGAGATCTGTTTAAAAAGTCACTAGAATAAATGTCAGCTGATTCTGTTCCTTAGGATGCTAAAATACCTTTTGTTCATGATTCTGCACTCTAGAGAAATTAATTTTGTAAGAAAAAACTTGAATTTTGCATGTCCCTCTTTTATTAATATAAGAACTAGGAATGCAGTTTCCACAAGCAATGAAGACTTATTTAAACTTGTGTGAAATTTAGGTGGGGATTTTTAAAATTTTTATTTATTTATTTTTTTAAAATTTCCACACTCTTTTGTTTTAACAGTAGAAGTCTTCCCATGTACTGTAATAACCAGTAAACAGATCTCAGGATATTTGTAAATCAGTAAAGCCAATGTTAAAATGTTCTTTCAATAAGAATTTTCTTATTGATTAAAAGAGAACTATTTTGCTACATTATACTTGGGGTGAAAGAATTCACATCAATCCCTGGTGACTTATGAATGACTCGATTTCCCTGCTGCTGCTCTGCCTGAATTCTGCTCTGTCTAATGTGGTGGGAGAAGCCTGGAAGCTCAGCTGCCTTTCACTGAGCATGGCCACAACCTGTCTCTTCGGGCTTTTCCTGCCCTCTACTAGCCAGCCGACTGCTAAAGCTGAAGATGCCAGATCCACCTGTACTTCATATTAGAGCAGCTGCTAGGGAAAGTGGAAAAAAAAGGGGCTTAATTTATGCTTACAAATGCACCAAAGCAAAATGTGAGGAGATCAGGATGTTATGAAATTAAATTTCCCTACAGAACATGACAATGAAAAGGTAGCTGTCCTGGATGAAAATATTTATTTACTTGGTGCATCCAGCCAATGTGAATCCTCTTTCCACTACCCAGCCAATTGGTTGACATAAATAGTGCTTAGAATAGCTCTCAGGGAACATTAGAAAACAGGGTCTTTCTTTTATGTTATTTATTATCTATGTTGGCTGATCTTCAATATTTTCTTCATCTTCATAGTGATTGTGTTTCCTTCCAGTGTCTCTCACCATCCTTGGGGAGTCTTAAACATTTATGCCTGCACTCAACAGGAGAAATTGAAGATTTTGTACGTGACTTCAAGCTAAATCCTAGGGTAATGAATTATTAGGGAAATCATGACATTCTGGCAGATCTGCCAATTTTATTTGCAAGGAGAGCTATGGAAAAATTTTACTTGCTGCAGTCAAGAGGTAGATGTGTACAATAACAAAATAAAGAGTACGGCAAGTATTTAACAAATCATATAATTGTTTGCACTTCTGGCTTCTGTAGGTTGCAATTGGCCTATCAGCATTTGGACCCTTGAATTAAAGGGAGACTGGTAGTCTTATCTCAAAGATACCGCACTTGCTTTGCCTCTAGCATTCTAAAATTTCAAAAAAGAAATGATAAGGATAAACCAGATTTATCAGAGAAACGTGATTTTTAGTACGTGGGTATTCAACACTTTTTCGAGACTATCAGACTGTTTCGAGGGTAAGGATTTGGGTTATCCATTAGTCACGTTTCTAAAAATATTTGGCATCACCTATTATCTCACCCATGAGCAACTCTGAGGAGGCAGATCAGTCCTTATTTTTTTTTTTTGCTTACAGTGATTTCATCATTATAAACCACACCATTTTGACTAAAATTTTGGTCCAAACCCAAAGTGCGGCTAATAATCAGGTGTGACTTATATACGGACAAAGAACAAAAAGTTGCTGTTTTAGTTTGGAGGACAGGTGTCTGCTGAGAAAGGCAGGAACTTCTCTTTGAAATGGAAAATGTAAACCCCCTCCCTCCAAATTATTATAATTTTGAAACCAAGGGGCTCTCAGGCAAAGATATGGGAATTAGGAATAACAGTTCTTTTCTAGGGAAATTAATATAGAAATACAGTACTACAAAGAAACAAACTCCAAACCCTGACAAAGTCAGAGTACAACCTGACACTCCGTCAGGCAGGGTGTTGGTAGCAGTCCCATTAAATGGTGGCTGCATCCTCCTGCAGTGACAGATGTGATTCAGTTGACGCAGTTGCCCTGCAGAAGGTGCAGTTTCCCTCCAGAGGTCCAGTGGTGATGTGGAGAAATCCGTTTTTCCTCTGGAGTCCGGTGGAGAAAGGGACTCCCTTAGTGTCCCAAAACCTCTGTTTTTATCTTGGTAAGAAATGTTGGGGTCTTCTCCCTGGCTGGAGCAACTTCCAATGGGATGCAGTAATTTTATCAGTCCCACAGTGGGACTCAATGGGCCATTAGCAGAAAATGACTCGCTGCATGAAGGATGGATTGTGAAAAGATAAAGAACAATGCCCTGCCTGATTTCAATGCATGGCTCATTAGCAGAATATCTCCCACGGAGATGAGGATCACTGCTGCCATCCTCAACAGATGATGATAGAATAGATACCTTTTATCACACTCTGTATTGTAATGTGCGGCTTATAATCAGGTGCGGCTTATATATGGACAAAGAATGAAAAGTTGCTGAAACCCAGAAGTGCGGCTTATACTCAGTGTGGCTTATAATTGTGAAATTACTATATTTTTTTCCCCATAAATGGCTTTAAGAATAGGTAGTTGACTTGCAGCTATTACTATAATGAATATAATAATGAACTATAATATTGGGTTTGTCACCAGTGAAATACGATTATTATGCAACTATGATATATTTTTCACCATGCTTATTCATTTATGAAACACTCTTTAATCATTACAGTTGAACCCCAACTTGTAATTTCTTGTGTTTCATGACTAAATTTTGTGTTCAATTGAATTATTAAGTGACCAGAATATTGTCATTATCTTTCAGTCAAACCTTTTACAACCAACCCAATAGTGTTACTGATTCCCTTAGATCATCTAATGACACTAGCTACTGCAAACAGAGTTTGAAAATACAGTTTATTTTTATCTGATGAGTGTCTGAAAGTTACATGGCAATTATCAAATTAATTCAAACGATTTAATTCTGTTGCAAATTAATCTCAAATAACTGAAAAATAAGTATTTGTGCATTGGCCACCCTCTACAGCCTAGTGAGAGTTCTACTGACAGATTGCTCTGATCTCAGATGAGTCCAAGACAGTCTGAGAGCTGAGGGGTCACAGCCATTTACCTTATTTTTTCTACCATTGTGATTCATAAATGCCTTCAATCATTTTAGCCCTGATGCAGTGCTAGGTTCAGGTGGAATCATTCTATCCACTTTAGTGCGATCATATTATGATTTGGAAGTTAAAGAAAAAAGTTCCCTGTTTCCTTTGACAAATCATAATATAAGTAAAAAAAAAAAATTCTAGTGTTCTATGAAACAGGAAATACAGGAGATTGATCATAATTTTATTTTTTCTACTTTTTTTTACAAACATTTCTGTCGCAGAAAAGGTATATTTTTTCCCTATAACCTCTTTGCAACTTAGCAAGAATGTTGTGGTCCAGACTTCTCAGGAGTCTAAGTACCATTTTAAAAGGATCCCAAGCATTTCAGGAGTACAAAAGTCCTGAGAAGTTAAACAAACACTTCTAAATCTCTTCAAAAACTCATTAGTGCTTATATGTATTTAATATTGCAAAAAAACCAATACTATGCACTAAAAAAATACTGTGCACTGATGTGATCATTGTACAGGGGGGAAATGTAATATTTAAGGATCAGATATATGTAAAATCTTGTAAATCTAAATATGCTGCTGTTTATGAATGAAAGAAAATGGTTTTAAGTAGGCTAATTTTAAGGTAGGCTAGATTTTCAGGTAATCAATTTGTGTCTCTCACAGAAAGCACTTTCTCAGGGTCCTCCAAAGTATCTCCTACTTTTCTCCTTTAACACCTTTGCATTATGAAGTTTATTTAAAAACCATAGAATGTAGAATGACCATTCAATGAACATTTTTATTACCTTGTCTTTAGCAGAAATTCCTTAAAATTTATTTTCTCAGATTTTGAACTATTTTTCTCTCTACCACTTCTTCATCTTCATTTTCATATTATCTTCCAAAATCTTTCAGTTCATATTTTTGACTGCTTGGGAAAGACAGTGCTGTGAAGATTTTATATTTGTTTTATTGTTTCATCATTTTGATTTCAAATATGACCTTGATTCATGGTCATAGGTTTAGAGGGATTATTAAGCAAGTTCATCTCTCTTTTACCTGTCAACAAAATATAATTTGTTGTGGGGTGAGTGTCCTCCACCATCAGCTCTTGAGAATATTTCTGAGGAGTTCATTGGTAATTTTGCAGTCTTAATTATTCTACTTACATAGCTCATCTTTATCATTAAGTCTTGCATAAATACTTACTTATAATTTTATGCCATATCCAGAAAATAATTTAAAAATGGTTGTCTCAAAATAGTATTTAGAGAAGAAAAAAACCCCTCAAATAAAATGCTATATCTCTTGTCTGTTCCAGCTTTACAGGGTCCACATTGTAGAGGCAAGGTTCTAGTTTTATACAGACTTATCTTGCTACAGATACAACACAAATCAGAACAATAAACTGTTCGTGTTTTATGATAAGATAAAGACCTTTTCCTGAGGTTTTGTTTTGAGGTAAAAATATTTTGTGGTACTGATAACTCAGGGTGAGCCATTTTGTTATTTTCCTTCATCTGAACCCAGCTGTAGTGAACTATTTACTAGAGAACCTAGTTAAATCTCAGCTTCCTTGAAATAAGAAACTTCTGCTCACACATGTATCACTTTCACCAGCCAAATGTACGGAAGCAGGAGCTTTCCTGCTTTTAGCCTATGAACCACCTTTTTACAAGCCAATTGCCATTTGACGTGGAGAATAGGGAGAAAGTTGGTAACACTATTTTCAGACCTGTTAATTCTGGGTGCTTGTGATCTACACAGAAAAACCAAGAACACAATGTTATTGTACTATTTTCTTTCTGCATAAAATACATCTCTTCTCCTCTTATGTCCATTAACCCAGACTGGAAAGAGAAAACATTTTTCTGCATGTGGAAGTGCTTCCCTGTGAAGGCCCTGTGAAGGCATGTTTGGGTACTGCTATCAAATACCAATGCACAAAGTCTGAAAACACTAACTTTGTGATGGTTAGAAGTAATTTACATAAAGAAATACTGCTGTAGACACTTAACTTTCAAAACAAAAACAAAACCTCAGGGAAAGTTTTGTGGTTTTTTAAAAACTGAAGAACCTAAATATATATGATCCACATTTTTCTGGTTTATTTTGTCATTCAGCTGTAATATTGTATGAGACTATATATGTTTCTGTACTATGACATATTAGAAAAAAATTCTAACTTGTTACTTTCTATGCAGAATGAAAGCTACTCAAACAGGATTTGCTCTGATTTCTCTCCAATTAAAATAGAATGCAAATAGCTGAAAGTTCTTAAACTATGTAAACAACAATAGTAAGGGTACTATTAAAAATATCTGGCTGCAATTTTAGCTTTTACAACTCTGTTTTTAATTTTCCCTTAATGCCACTGGCAAAAATGAAAGTTTTAGTCTTTATAGGGACAAATGGACAAGAATGCAATAAAGATATGAAAAGATATCTCTTTACATATTTTGACTTATATTTTATCTCAATTTCCTACTTCAAGACAACTGCTGCTTAGTAATTCAGCATTTCCATCCTTGTTTTATTTATTTCATGTAATTTTCTTACTTTGAAACCTAACAGGGAATGAAGCTTGCTTACATTGCATAACAGTGAAAATATCCTCATGATGCTCTCCAGATCTCCCTTGGAGAAAGTGGCAAACCCACTCTGCTCCTGCTGACAGTGAAATCTGTGTCCTGTCTTTAGGAAGCCAGCGACACATAATAAAACCTACTATGATTATTTGCCATCTTTTCAGTTCCAGCCACCATACTTACTATTGTCTGAAAAAGATGATCAAAAATTTCACTTTATAAACCTTCAGTTTCTCAACTAACCAGGGTAAGAAAGACATTTTGTGAATGGAGTATTAGAAGGTGAGTAGGCATGACTTACCATAAATAAGTTTGTTCTATCAATTCTCAAATTTATACAAGGGGTTTTCCTGGTGTTTAGAACTTACTGTAGAGTGGAAAAAATTCTTTCTCAATTTCGAGCTTTCACACTCCTTTATTCTTCTGTAAAACAAAAAATTCCCTAGTCCTAAATGATTGCAGTTTTGTTAGAAGTACTGTTAACTCTCTGCAGTCTCAAATGTGCAAAAATGAAAGCTGTTCATGTCAGTTTTGAGGAAGAAGGAAAGATAAGATTGCTAGAAGGACAAAATAATTTACAAACAGTTTTGCTCTGACCTTTTATAGAGGCAAAAACATTACAAATTATGAGACAATAGGTTCTCTTACTTTGAATGCCTTACAGTAATTTCTGTAACTAAAGGAACAAGGAACTTCAAAAATTTTAAAATTTATTTTGCAGTTAGAGATTTAGACCATAGACACATGCAGAAATAGCATAATTTATCTGCTTACTAACAACAAGACTGTTACTAAGAAATTTTTATCGTTGAACATTTATATTTTTTTTCTGTCCATAGTAATAGTGTAAGCGACTTAAAATTTATCTAACAGAAAAGAATAAACTTCCCTATTATGGTTGAAGACACTATTTCCAGCATCAATCTATGTGCCTGAATTCTTCTGGGAAAAGAAAATATTTGTTGCTGAAGCAATTTGTTAAATATAATAGGCAAAATTTTATGTTTTGAGGAGATCTGATTGGTAGCAAAGAGACCCAGGTTCTGCAAAAGAGGAATTTCAGATCTTAACTGCTAAATATTTCAAGGATGTATTTCAATATTGTCAGTCACCTGCTGGGTACCAGAAGAAGAAATAAAATAGTTTGTGGAAAAAGTCTCTTCAGTCCTTTTATATTACATTTAAGCTGTGCGTGTTGTTTACCATGAAGGAAATCTTCAGAATTCAAATACATGTGAATATGGTTGCTACCATTATTTTTCATTTATAATTTTTAAAATTTTACTTTGGTTAATGATATTTTGAGTAATAATATGCAGTTTTTAAAAGTCTTTTTTCATAAGAATCAATGAAAAAGAAAAAGTTTTCAAGTTCAGTTAGACAAGAGTAATAAAAGTTTAAAAAAGGTGTCATTTCTGGTATTTTGTACTCTCTTTTGGATGTACATGGTATAGTTGAACATTTTGCTATTATGCTGACAATGTTCAAAGAAAGTTCAGACATTTTTTCTATAGACAAGTCTAGATAGATAATATTCAGTTTAGGCAATCTGTGGCAATACAATAGGACATGAATTCTTAAAAACCTCCAAAGAAGTTAGTTTCACACCACCCAGACCGATGAGCTAACCAGTCAGTTCAGTCATGCGTGGAACTTGAGTGGCACATGATCATAAATAAAAGCATTCATTGTTTTAAGAGATTTTAACTGATGATTGGTAAGGTTAAAATCAAAGTTTCTTTTAGTGGTCATTCTACTGTGATCCCTGTTTTTTTGTCTTCCAGGTTATTTGTCTTGAAAACAAGTTCCTTGCAGCAGAGCTACAAACTTTTCATTTTGCTCCACACAACTCTGAAAATGTGGGTCAAACTACTAACGCCATGTTACATTCTTCTTTCCACGTTCTGGACTGTAATCCCACTCATTGGCCATGTGCACCAATTTTGTAAATTCAATATTATGTTTGAATCCCAGTGAGATTGCTCAACTTATGCAAACATAAATCTTTCTAAGACTGGGACCTAAGACTGTGTAGTCCCATGGCAGAAAAGGTTTTTAGCTTTTCTTCTAAAGGGTCAAGCTCACTGTCAGACATAACAAATAAATAATACAGTGGAAATATCATTATCTGAATTGCAAGCCTATTTTTACAAAAGTATCATGTTCCCTAGTGGTTGAAACATTATTCCAGGCTAGTCCAATCTTGAGTTCATATTTCAACATTACATGTCATAGCATAGCCAAATACTATGTAATTCATCCAGGAATCAGGAATCCACGAATCCCTATTTACCGCTGAAACCAGCACAGTTATTTTTTTTTCAAGTAAGCAATTAAGATTATATAATTTCCTTCCCATTAACATAATGAATACAGCATTGAAACAGAAAAGTTCTACTTGATGTCAAATACCTCCTTCCATTTTCACAAGGGCTGTGATAAGCTCTGACATAATGACATTGATAATTCCTCCTCCACTGTATCCAGTTGCTCATGGTACCTGAAGTTGATTACCATGCATGTTCCTATGCTTACACACACAGTTTACCTCTACAGTGACATCTGAGATTAGCCCAGCAGTGACACCCTTTCCAGGTAAGTAAGAACTGAAAAATCCTATCGATTTCAGAGTCTCTTCTAAGTGTTTCTCTTCCTGGACTGTAAGGAATTTTGTCAGGGGATTGAAAGAGTGTCATGTGTTGTTGAAGAACACTATTCCTCCCCTGTACGGCAGGATCTACTGCACCACTGTCACCAACATGTTTTTGTCAAACTCATTCTGAGAAAACTCAAATAGTGGAGACTTCTCCACCTCTATGGAATATGCTTCATAGTCTTTACCACCAGACAGTCTTCTTTTATATCTAACCAAACTCTTTCCTTTGTTTTTAAATTTTAGTAATTATATTCTGTTTTCACACTCTATTTTTTCCCTTTTCCAGTCATGCCAAACCTTTGAAATTTTTTACCCAAGAACAAGGTTTCAGCAGCTAGAAATAAAACAGTCAAATTCTAGCTGATTCAGCTCTCTGGAATCTTAAAACTGCATATGAAAAATGTTTTATCTCTCATTCTTTGGTATACGTTGTTGGACAGAACTGAAAATATGGGTATGAGAGTTCGACCTGCTTAATTTGCTTATCACAATAACCACTGATGTTCCCTTTTTGTACTTAATTTCTAAACACCTTATTTCCTAATAAAAATATTACCTCAAATTTTTCCTATACAAAATTATTCCACATTACATTAACTTTTTTATTCCACTTTATTGACAGGTATCAGGACCTTCCTCTCAAGTACGCTGATGATGTTACTGCTCCCCATCTACCTGACAATGGATTTCTTGTTACTAGTCATTTAGTCAAGGAGAAAGGGAACATGGAAAGGAAATGGTTTTGTGCTTTGTCTCTGGAACCACAACCATAATCACATCAGTGATATGATCTCAAAACCAGAAATAAAACCCCGCCCCTACCATTCCTAATTCTGTCAACCCATTCCTCATTCTGGGAAGTGTTATCCAGAGAAGCCCCATGAGTTGTTTCTTTCCCGGTCCTGAGAGCAATTCTCCAGACACATCCATAGATCACCCTTCTCTGCTCTCCATCACACAGAACTGAGAGCTGTCACACACCTTCTGATTTTTCAGCTGGAAGTCACCATCCTGTCCAGTTGAGGTGGAGGTCTGAGTTGCCATGAAAGAAAATACTCGTTCATCATTTGGGTGATTTGGATGTTTCTCAGGTACATATTGTGATTCACTCCCTCTTTCATGACTGGTCTGCTCCAGCCTGTATTTCTGTCCTGGTTACATTTCTGATGCAAGTATTCCTGTCAGTCCTTATCCACTTCCTTCCATCGCACACTTCTCTCTCTTCACTTTCCATGATGTTTATTCTAGTTAATTCTGTTTAATTACTCCTTCTGGGTCCTTGTTGCTGTTGATTTTTACCTTGTTTCCTCATGTTTCAAGCAATGGAATAGTGGTCAGACCCAAATGGTAGCACAGAATGTGTTGTATTCACCACTTGGATGGAAGTGACTGCTCAGTGAGCAGAACATTGGTGAACTGAGTCCAGCAGCCCTTTCTGTTTTCAGATATGTGCTGCTTCCTTCCTGTAGAAGTTACTTACATTCCTTGTAAACTGGTGAAATACAGTAATTTCACGACTATGAGGCGCACCCTTTTGACTAAAATTTTCCCCGGAACCCGGAAGTGCTCCTTATAGTCGGGTGCGCCTTATCTGATCTACAAAGTTGTGAATTTTGCCAACTCCCGGGCGGGGTGTGCCTTATAGTCCGGTGCACCTTATGGTTGTGAAATTACTGTACATGAACTTTTAAATATCCTTATTAATGAAAACATGATTATTGTCAAAACAGTAAAACAGATGCAAAATTCAGCTCTGTGAAACATGCAACAAAAAACCAAAGAAGTACAGAGCATACTGAAGTCTTCAGACCAGTGACTTGCTTAGTCGATAGGCAGAGGCAGCATTCCCTAAGACAACTCTGGTATTAGCAGTTTGAAAGTCTCTGCACCCTTTGAACCAGTTTGGGAGGAAAAGTTTTACCAACTCTTGTTTAATGTTAGTGTTTGCTGTGAATATGCAATCAACAACAAAAACATCTAGTTTAGGAATCTAGGGAGACTTAGCAAGCAGAAGGTCTCTTAGCAGCAAAACCCCATAACTAATGTGAAGCAGCTGTGGTAATTTTAGAAAATGGTTCAAACTGTTGAAAAGCCATTAGGAAGCTGATATATAGAGAATAAAAGGAACGACTCAACTTTAGAAAGATTTCCCAATATAGAGTGTTATGGTATTTTATAACCAAATCTTAGTCATCCGAAGTTTACACACCACAAAATTCTATTTATGACCACGTGCCAGGACTTTCTACAAGTAGCTGAAATTCCATCATCTATCTGAAATTCCTCCTCAAAAAAGAAATGGCCAATAGCAAAGCACATATTCTCTAGCGGTAAAGGTGCGATTGCTATATTTTAGTGAGACCAATGTCACTCATGCTTTGATTTATTATATGTGCTTGGAATGGGATCCTAAATAAATGGAATCAATTTCTCTAATCCTGTAACTTTCAGTCTCTACTGGAAATAATGAAAGTCACTTGCTTTTGGTAAGGTTTTGCATACGGCTGATTGTCAGACATTAGCTAACAAGTTTTTTAGCTTATTTGACTGCTTCTTTAATGGGAAATATCCAGTAGCTTGACGAATGACATATTTAAAAAAACTGTAACTGAAACAAAAAATTAGAGGTGTCAGGAATAACAGATTTTAGTGGTTTGCTCTTCAGGCTGCTACTGATTGATGAAATAATAATGATATTTTATTACTTATATTTATTATTATACTGTGGTCTCAAAGTAGTCTAAAACTCCAGGCAGCGAAAAACTGTTCTCAGTCAGAATGTCAGCTGGTTCCTACTGGATTCAAGTATTCTTAAATACTAGTTTGAATGAAGGCCAAAGGTTATAAAGGTAAAGAGTATTAATTAGGTAATCTTCATTAGAATAAATCATAAAAGTGGAGTTGGATGTCCTTTCAGATATTCAACTCTCCTAGGTAAAGATGGAGGCAGCTGCATAATTCATCTGTGAATTCAAAGTGAAAAACTGCTGTGTGCAACTTGAGCACATCAGGCTTATGGTTTTTGAGTCAACCCTTGCCTTTGGGTCTGACTGCACAACAGGACATCAGTGCTCAGTCCCACTCACTTGTGTTGCGCAGCTCAGCTCCCATCTGCTTACATTGAAAATAATTGTACTTGGATATTTGATCACAGCTAAACCTACTCAAAGGATTGTGGGCAACCAGTATTTGTCAAACCTTTTCTTCTTCCTAGCAGATTGATGATTTTTGTAAAAGTTACCTTAATGGAAGAGGTAGGACACATGCTAGTATGTTATGGTATTAAATGATAGTTGTTACGAAATCACATATCAAATCAGCTTTATCAAAATTAGGATTTGAGAGCAACCATTGAAAAAACAGGAACAAAATTTAGTACAATCATGTGATAAAAAGGGCATAAACAGACTTTCCAGCTCTGATATCTACCCAGTCAGGTGCCTATAGATTAGCACTATTTATAAAAAAAAAATCGAAAAAATAAACAGGTTTCACAAATGTGTGAATTCTTGCAAACTCTGTAAGTTGTTTTTAGTATTCTCCTGTAAACAGGGAAAACTCCACATTTTCAGTATCATGTTCATGTCTACCTTTTTAGATTTTCTGTTTTATGGTCACTGATGCTAAATTGAGGATGGACTGTTGCAAAACAAATTATAAAACTCTGAAGAGACCTTGCAAAGATTTCAAAATCTCGTGGTTTAAGCCATTTCTAATTAGACTGATTCATACAGTCTCTTTTATCTAATATATGATAATAAGTTTAGCAATGTTAAAACAAAAAAATTGAGATTACCAGAAAAATAAACTAAATCTACTAAAAGTTATGGGATATGGGATTATAGGGAAATTGTATTTAGCGGCTTTGAGTCAAAGTTGGAAGGAAATTGATAACACTGGCAAAGCTTCACTTTTGGTTCTAAGCCAGTTTAGAAACCAAAAGAAGTAAAGTAAAAAGAAATTATTTGTCCAGGAATGTACATAAAACTCTAGCTATCAGGATTCACAAACCTGACATAAGAGACATCTTCAACTATATTAAGTTAATCATTTAAAAAAAAAAAGAACACTTTATAACCTGCATATTGTAAAATGTGCAGCAAAAAATGGTCATGCTTAAATTACTCCTATGAAAGTTAATTTATTATGCAGCCAATGAATTTTGGACGAAATTTTCTGCAAATGTAAATTGCATAATTGAATAAACAAAACACGGGAAGTGTTACCTGTACTACCTGTAGTAATGTGATGACAGCAGGGAAGAGATATCATTTATGTTCAGCTAGTCTTTATTTAAAAGATAATTCCAATTTCCAAATTTACTGTCAAAAAGAATTTGGTGATGGTTCTTAAACTCAATCAATACTCAGTGTTATTATTTGAAGTAGTTGATAAGGTTTTATTCAAAGTACAATCGGTTTATTTTTAGTGACCTTCTATATCTAGCAGTGATTCATGTAAAAATATATTTGTTCGCGTTGTTAAAAATACATATGTACAGTAATTTAACGATTATAAGCTGAACCATTTTGACTAAAATTTTGGTCTGAACCCGAAGTGCGACTTATAATCAGGTGCAGCTTATATATGCACAAAGAATGAAAAGTTGCTGTTTTAGTTTGGAGGACAGGTGTCTGCTGAGAAAGGCAGGAACTTCTCTTTGAAATGGAAAATGTAAACCCCCTCCCTCCAAATTATTATAATTTTGAAACCAAGGGGCTCTCAGGCAAAGATATGGGAATTAGGAATAACAGTTCTTTTCTAGGGAAATTAATATAGAAATACAGTACTACAAAGAAACAAACTCCAAACCCTGACAGAGTCAGAGTACAACCTGACACCCCGTCAGGCAGGGTGTTGGTAGCAGTCCCATTAAATGGTGGCTGCATCCTCCTGCAGTGACAGATGTGATTCAGTTGAAGCAGTGCTCCTGTAGAAGGTGCAGTTTCCCTCCAGAGGTCCAGTGGTGATGTGGAGAAATCCGGTTTTCCTCTGGAGTCCAGTGGAGAAAGGGGCTCCCTTAGTGTCCCAAAACCTCTGTTTTTTTCTTGGTAAGAAGTGTTGGGGTCTTCTCCCTGGCTGGAGCAACTTCCAATGGGATGCAGTAATTTTATCAGTCCCACAGTGGGACTCAATGGGCCATTAGCAGAAAATGACTCGCTGGAGGAAGGATGGGTTATGAAAAGGTAAAGAACAATGTTCCGCCTGGTTTCAATGCATGACCCGTTAGCAGAATATCTGCTGTTGAGATAAGGATCACTGCTGCCACCCTCAACAGTTGGTGATAGGATAGATATCTTTTATCACACTCTGTATTGTAATGTGCGGCTTATAATCAGGTGCGGCTTATATATGGACAAAGAATGAAAAGTTGCCGACACCCGAAAGTGTGTTTTATAATCAGGTGTGACTTATAATCGTGAAATTACTGTATTTGTTTAGATTGTTAACAATGTGCAAAACCTACGGCTCACTATCAAATGACGGTGCAGCCATTTTTGCAACAAAGCCAGGCAGGCAAAAGCATTCTACACTTTCATTTAGAAACTTCCTGAAATATTTACCCTCCCTTACCACTGTCTTTCCTAAGCTGTATCTCTTGCCACCTAATTTCCATTTCTGTCACACAACTACTACTTTCCTTACAATAATTTAATCTATTTTTTCTGCCTGTTTCTCTGAAATCTTCTTTCATTATACCTTCCCTTGCTCTTTCTCCGTCAGTACATACAGATGGAATTCCCAGTCTAAAAAAGAGCAGACTACCTTGGATTTTACTTGTGTCTTGTGCTTGTGTCAGTCTTATTTTATATTGATCTTAGTATTCCATCTTTTCTATTACCAATATAAATAATTATCATGAAGCAACAAAAACTACTGCATGTGTTAAGGCCGTGTGTGTTAAGTATTCCCATTTTTTGAAAACTCAGGCTCTTTGGAACACATTCAGCAAAACACTTAGAGTTCTCCAGAAGACAATCTGCAAGTGCCTTGAAGCCCACGTCTGTGATATACAATACTAAATCTTAGCAACCGTACTTAAACTGATATCCTTTCACAGACAGGAAACCATCACAGGATGAAACTGTCATACTTGGCTGCTAATTAACTAACTTTTGGAGTAGAGTAATTTGAGAGTAATAATAGAATAAGAGGTCTCTTTCACTACTCCTGAGTGATGTATTGACTTGAAATTGTGCCACTGGGACTGCATGCTTTGGAAATGTACTTAGAAAAGCCTTGTTGAGAACCAATACTGTGTTTGGAACATACTAATGAATTATTTATTAATAGCAAAGCTACAACATACTCAACTGAGAAACCAGAGTCTACATTCATCCATGAATTCAAACTTCATAGGAGTTTTACCCCTACCATTTGTAAGTGATCTTATTCTCCATGATATTATTTTTCTCTATGTAGTATTTCACATAACAGATATTCTGTCTTTAGATGTGTGGTTCAAGAATCCAGCCTCTCTTGTACTCAGTGGACAGAGTTATTCTCATTCCATATTTATTTAACTGTGGATCAATAAACAAGGATTCTGCTTTGAATGACTATCTGGAAAAATATTATATCCATCTGTAGACAAAATGGAGGCTTATTAGCCATTTCTAGTTATTAGTATGAATATCAACCTTAACCTTTACTTGGGTGTTATTTGTTATGTATGTCATATAAAATAATCAGAAGATTTAAATGATATTTACTTTTCAATAATGGACCTGCACGACTATACTACAAGCCTCTAGGGATGGGGAGGCTGGGTGTTTGTTCCTAATACCAGCGAGGGAATATGTGGATGAAGGATGGACTAAACCTCCTTAATGCCATCTTAACATTCAAACTGATTTCTCAATTTTGACTGCTCAGAGTGAAACTTTCAAGATGGCTTTTCCTTAACTAAAATTGCAAAATACATCATGACTAAGAATACTTTAAAGAATTTATCCAACTGACTTTTCGCTCTGTTTTAATATGCTACTGATAGGTCTTAATTTGTGAATGAAGAAAATCATGAGATCTATAAATCAAATGGGAGAGAGGATAAGCAGTCCAAACTGACAATTTGATGAATATGAATTAGTACAAGTCTAGTTTAGTACTTCATTAGTTCATGTCAGCAATGATAAAAAATATTAATGATGATGCTGGAACACTGAACTTTTAAAGTTCTTACTCAAGTATTGTGCTTGCTACAAAATAACATTGTTGACCCTCAAGCCTCAGCTGTATGTCAACTAATTTTTTCAGAAACCTTCATGATATTATAATTCTTAGTTTTTAATGAAAAAAAATCAGTTTTGTTAAGCTGGCACCAGGTAGATGTGTTAGAATCCTCTTTCTGGGTCTTTGAAAGAGAATGAACTGCCTCAGTGACTACTGTGGGAATTAAAAAAGGACTGTTCAGCATGTGAAAGTCTTGGTCCTGAGTTCATAGTTCTTATCAAGAGAAAATTTTTATCCTGATAGGATCACATTTAGGGAGAAACATAAGGAGAAATCAATCAAATAATTTCATTTTAGGTTATGAAGTGGTCCATGTGTCAAGATTAATGCTCTAAAATGGATCTGTTGGCACAGTGGCAACAATTACAGAATAGTGTGTAGGAGGTAAGAAGCTTCTTTATTGGTTTCACATAATAAAATACATAGGGTGACAGTTTGAGGATACAAGATAATTCGTAAAATGTTCAACTCTATACTGCTAGTCCAGTAGGATGATAAGAGTGTAGAAGACAATTGCAAACTTTGTACATGAGAGAAATACATGTGAGGTTTCTCTGGCAGGAGTTGGATTTCCACGTTGACAGTGCCAGTATCCATCTTTTCACTATGACTATCCTGGGTATGAATGTCAGAGAGAGTTTGAAATGTAGTCATGTTTTCTTTGGTCAGAGACAACTCGAGGATTGAATGAGATGAAAAAGAAAAGTGATTAATAAAAACTGCATTGGAAAGAAGCCATAGTCTTTGGGGGAAGAGAGCTCCCCATGTCATGGAATTGCTATAATTTCTTAATTTCCATCTATTAGAACTCTTGTGAGGACACCTTGCCAATCTCTGCACAGTCCCACCACTACCACTGGTGGCCACGGGCAAGAACAACCAAAGTGAGATTTCACTTCCTAAGGAGACATAATAATGATGATTTGTCCTTTTCTCACAGGACCCTGTTCCTGTAATTGGTGCTACATGGAGTGACTACTTGCATCTCTGCAGCGTTCTGCTTGAGTCTCAATTTGTCCCTAGGGTCACAGGGATGGCACCTGTATGGCTGTCTAGTAAGGGCTGAAGCAGTACTCTGCAAAGTGCATGGGTGTGTACATGTGTGCTTGTACCTTTAAATTTGTCTTATATGGTAGCTGAAATCAACATATATGCAGGTTTATCTCCAAGTTCTTGTGTCATTGCTCTTTAGTAAATGTTAAAATGTTGTGAATAAAGTGAATGTGAACAGGAGTATAAATGAAGATCTAATGTTGTTGGCATCAAAGAATCCCCTGATTTCAGTGGGCCAATACATAATTCTGATCTGATTATAAAGTAATAACCCCATGTTCATGGAGAGGATTTCAGCTCAAAGTCTGAAGAGCAAAACCTTAGAGTTTATTACTTATTTTTCTACTTGCTGGTTTATTTTATGAATGAACTATTTTCATTTTTTGAAAAATTCTTTTCTTATGTGCTCCTGTACTAACCATTTAAAGTAAATCCATCTTATACATGGAGCCACTTCAGTGTTTTTTTTTTGTTGGTGGTGTGGTTTATTTTTTTAATCGGTGTGTTATTTCATTATTTAATGTAAAGAAAAAAAAAAAAAAAAAAAACCACAAAGATTTTTCTTCCAGAAACCAACTTCAGTATGCCTAGAGATATATAAAGAGTTGGCTTTAGGCTTTTATGATGCAGAAGTAAAAGTTATTAGCTAAGTGGTATGTTATACTTTGTCTAAAAAGCTCATTTAATTTTATGGCATGAGGTTTGCATCTGTTTTCTTTTTCCCAAAGATATTTTACAAAATTTTGTGCCACAGCTTTCAAAGCTACTTATATAACGTGAAAAGCACTTTAAAAACACGGAAAGAGCTATTGTGGCTAAAGAATAAAGAATTTCCTCATGTTCTCTAGTAAGCATCCTGTTAAGTGTTGTGTATGTTATTGAGAGTTCCTTCATCATGGAGGGTGGTCCACTGGTAATGTACAAAAAAAGGATAGTGTACAAAAATTAAATTATTATTTGACCCCACATCATTATACGCCACATAACTAATTAAAGCACACTTTAACAATGTACTCTTAATGTGCCGTCTGTTACTTGCATGACTCACTCATCTTTCACAAAGAATAAGTGATTTGTATTAGATGGGAGTGGCTAAGGATGTTTTTGGGGCTAGCAATTGCTGTCATTGCTATGTTAAATCACAGGCCCTAGCCTGGGATAGAAAGAGACAGGCTTATCTTGAGCCAGGAAAACAGCACTACAGGACTGATAGCTCTGACTTAGAGCCTTGTTTAAAAAGTTATGACTCAGTGCAAGCAGCCAAGGATCTTTAGCCTTCCTCAGTTCACTCCAAAGAAGCCATTAAGAGCCCTAATGTTCAGGTTGCGTGCCTCACTCTGATTATTTTTGGGAAGTTGATCACAGCAAGCCCTTTTTTCCTAATAAGCATTCATCTTCATTTACTGGATGAAGGGAGCTCTTAGTGAAAGCTTTATACATGGCGCGGGATAATGGCAATTTCTGCCAAGCTCTGCAACTGTGTGCATGGACTGTGAGCTTCTCTTTTCTTTCTTTGAGTTGTAAAGTAAAAAGCACATATCATAATATCTCTCCCAGATACAAGTACAAGCAAATTATAGATATGGATAATAATTTGTGAGGGGATGAAGCTCTTTGGTCTAAACTGGAAATTGGCGATGCTAAAACTATATCATACAAGTTCATAGAATATAAAAGAGGATCTTGTGAAACAATACCAAAACTTTAGAACTGCAATAGATTAATTCCCTTTCTTTTAAAAATAGGAACCCTTTTCCTTACTGCCTCATTCCTAAAGTCAGACTCATTCAGCAGCATGCGTGAGGATAATGCAGGGAGAACTTTTGACACATTGCAAAAGTGACCTTAGATAACTTGTTTATGCTTAATAACATAATTATTTAAAGCTCTAGGAGAGCTAGTGGTCCTTGGGAGTTGTGAGAATGAGGTTTATTTTCCCCACGAAGTCCTCGTTTCCAATTTGATAGTATTGTGAGCTATCTGAATTTAATAGCTTCCTAGTCTGGGACTGAATGTTGGCTACCTGAGCATTAAGAAAGTATAATTTTGAGAATAGAAAATCATAGATAAGAAGATAAAATTCAAATTTTCAAGGGGTTAATTTTTTTCTGAAATTATTCAATCCCTTCAGCCCCAACGTTTAACAGAGAGATGGCAAATACAGCAGAGATAGAAGAGAGACAAGGTGAGTACAAGGTGATACCGACTTATCTATGTGTGAGAATATGTAGCTATTCTAAAGCAAAAGCAAATGGATTGTCAGGGTGATTATAGTGTTAAACACTATAACACAGAAGTTTATGAATTCAACACTAAAATTGTTTAACTCTGTCCCTTGAAAATATGAGACAACAAATGGTTCCTACACTCTTAAATAATGGGATATGATATGGCAGAGAAGGCTGTACTCTTTAAAGGGTAAAAATCTGAGGTATTAAGCATAGCAAAACATGCAAGCCTGATTGTGAAAATATTTTAAAAATATAAAATATTTACACAAAAAATAAAAATGCCCAAGGGTACTGAAGCACTGCTGAAGCTATAATTGAAATTAATTAATGTTTCCAGCATGTAATTTATTAATAAAAAATATTTTCTGTTAAATAGAAAGTAAGCTCACTGAGTACTGTCTTACACAAAAATACAAAAATATAAAAATATATTAAAAATTAAAAATATATTAACTTGTGACAAATGGCAAAATATAATTTACCCTTCTCTCATCACCCACCTGCAAGCAAACACACTCAGCCTAAAAACTGGAGGAGTCTAAAAACTGGAGGCATTTAAACTGGTGAAAATACGAAAGCAGTTTTTTCAACATAGGGACAGTAGCTAACATTTTAAAAGGAAAAAAAAAAATCTTTGTTTCTTTCTAAAGAAAATTGTTTTGCTCTCCTTTTTCCCCAACTCAAAATAAATCTGTATCTTTATTTGTCTGCCTTCTATTTTCTTCTCTTTCTTTCCCATCATCCTCAAAAATAGACTCACAAGAGGAAATATAGAAAGGTTTTAATGAAAGGGGAAATTACCACTGTTAAAAGTGATTTTTCACTTCCATGTCTGCTGCATAGTTTATGTATTCTCTTATAAAAATAGAAGAAGGAGATAAGGAGCTTTCACAAGACATCTAATTATTTCCTCTAAAAAAAGAACAACCAGTGAACCAAAGACCCTTGTGAATTTAGACTATCTGGAATACATAAATTCCTAGACCCTTGGTCAGTCTAATCCTCCTTTTGCCCATCTTTAATGCCTTTATATTTTGCTTTTCTCTTTTGATTTGTATGACGGGTCTTTAACTTTTCCCTGGAGGTGTCCCTGCTGATGTATGAAAGTGGATTAAGGGGGTATTTCGGCATAACTTTCCAGAGGGTCTGCAAGGGGTCTCAGAACAGCATGAGCTAGGTTCCTTTCAGATAAAATGAATTCTGGAAGACACCCTTGCTTCAAAGGGGTAGGCAGAGAAGGGCATCAGCTCTGAGCTTCATAAAGTAGTAGAAAATCCTGAAATGCATATATTAGTTGCATTAAACACTCAGTAACAATTTTTGTTCTCTACAAATTTGCTCCAACAGTGTTGTGTTACTTGCTAAGCTACTCAAATTCAATCTCTTAAAAGGGGACATAAGTCCTATCCAGGTGATATGTCCTAAACTCATCTCCTGTCTCTGCCCCTCTAAAGTTGTCCTCCAAAACAGAGAACAGAACTGGTGTTTAAGGCAGTCTTGTAGTTTTCACAGACTTCCCTCCTGCCAGCATATCTTCCTTGACATAAAAAAATTGTGGGATGGTCAGCAGGTGTGCAATTTGAAGACAGCATGCTCCCTGCTATGTGATGACTATCTTAGTATCTTTTACTGTCTATCACATAAGTGCATGCTGGCTCACTGCAAAACCAGAGAAAAAACCTCAATCCAATCCTTGTGCTAAGAGAAGTTTGGGCCTGTACCTTGTGCTGTGGTGTGCCCAACTGCTGTTGGTATTTCATCTTTTAGCCAGATGGATTCTGCTCTTCTGCACTTCCATTCATAAAAATGTAGGTGATGGTAGAGGTTATGTTAACAGGAAGTCACCATAAGCAAGGAATTCCAAAATGAATATTTTTATATATATATATATATATCTATATATCTGTCTATCTATCTTGTATATCTATACATGTGTTTTGTCTCGTTCTGTGTTTTTTTCCACTACATCTTTCAGAAAGCTACAAGATCAAAAGACCAAACTGGTATGAGCTTGTTGGAAAAAAACACAATTTCTGGCCACAAGCCAGAATGTGAACTTCAGCAAAAACTGATTGGGGGGGCTGGGGGGTGTGGGTGGGAGGGTGGAGGGGAAGAGAGAGAAGAAAGGAAATAGGACTAGAAGACATTTTCATTAATTTTAGAGTCTTCTTTAGGAGGAGCCCATGATGGATAACAGGAAAAAACATACAGCAATAACACCCAGGGAACAATAACATCAGTAGAAGTTATGTGTACTGTATGGCAAACAGTGACAGAAATTAAACAAAAGCTTCAGGTCAGTGTTTAGTATGAAATAAGAAGGCAATCATGGTCACTTTTCTATGTTGTCTTGAGCTGGATACTAAGAAGTTTAGATGAATTGGAAGACATGACTTTGGATGATCGAGAGCTAAACTCCTTAGCCCACTGATAACAACGTACAAGTGTCACACATGCTTGACCCATGCTTGGTACTTTTATTACACTGGACATCGGTCAATTCAGACTCATAAATGCCAAGATGACAAAGCAGATGAAAATCAGTGAAGCAATAAATTGTTACAGTGTTGAAATGCAGCTGTGGTGGGGCTGTAAGTGAAGTCTTACACACATATAACAACATTGAGTGCCAACCACTCCTCAGGAACTGTGAGCAGCTGAATTGGAGACAGCTGAAGGAAGAAGGAAAGCAGTTTTCACAAAAGGAAAGATGCAAAATGGTATGATTTGATTTAAAAGTCAATGTTTAGTACTGGTTACACCTGGAAAGAATGCCATGGGCAGTATCTACTGCTGAAAACTGAGAGGATAAAATGCAAAAGACGACCACATACAAGTGCAGCCAAGGTCAGTTTGAAGGAAGGATCAAGCACTGGTCAGATCAGGGTTTATTATACAATATCAAAATTGGGTTTAATGGAAGAAATTGACCTCAATGAGAAGGACCAGCAAAATGACACCCCAAAGACCTGACAGAAGATTAAAAGATATAACGAATTCAGTAGATAAGATATAACGAATTCAGTAGATAAGTTGATGTGTATTTGATTCTTCCTGGTTTTTTTACTATTTTGGGAAAACTACAGGTACAGAGCATTAAAAATAAGCAGATTTTAGCATTTTTGAGCTGCAAACTGTTGTTGGACTACATGGCAACATTTTTTGCAGCATTATTCAGTAAGGCACTGACCAGCAGATTCTTCCAGGTCCTTTGGTTCTTAGCTATTATGGAAAAGCATTCTAATGTGAATGTTTTAGGCCTCATCTTCCCTCTTCTTTTCCTGAATTTCTTCATGTCTGTTTTTTTTGTGTGCTTTCCTGGCAGAAGTGTCATTGTTCACATCAATCTCATTATGAACTGCTCAAACAGTCCTCAAAATGTGGCAGAACCAGTGTCTTCTGGACCACAGATCACAGGTTCTAGCATCAGATTTAGAAAGATCTTACTGCTAAAGTTCACAGATTTAAAGTTGTTCAGTGAAATGAGGCTATCCTTCACCCCATCAAAAGAGACATGGGTGGATAGACACAAATTTTGGGGAACTCCCTGTGGGGTGCTGTTTTAACCTATTCTAATAGTGATGCAGGAAAGAAATGAGCTACATAGCATATATAACAGATGTTTAATTGTATCTGGGGAAACATTCATTATGAATATCATTCACACTGTACTTTACCTGTTCTTCTGGTGAACACCTGTGTGTTAGTAGTGCATGTGGTGGTAATGTGAGAAACTCTCACTACCAGCCTTTTAAATTTTACTATTCCCTCTTCTTTAAAATGTGCTAAATTAGATACAGAAACAAAGAAAAACACCTAAATAAACAAAGGAGCATAAGGAGTGTGAGCAATAGCACACTGCCAGAAAGAGCAGGTGGAAATATAAGTTTAAGGGCCATTAAAGCACTGTGAATTTTTTCAGTGTGTCACAATTACAGGAACACCTGGGTCAAATAAATTAGGACTAATCCATTGGGGATGTTCTTTACAGTCTACTCTGGTCTCAGAATGGCTTGACCCTAACCTGTAATTCTGAACCAAAAAAAGAAAAAATCAGAAGGAAAAGCTTGTCTGTTCAGGTGGCTGTTGTCAAGGTAATCCATTAATTTCTAACAGAATACAAAGATGGCAGGAAGAGAGTACAGATAAGGAAACGTCTCCATGGGTCTTGAAGAGGAAATTTAATATGCATATATGTTTGGCTAGAGTGTGAAGCTTGATAAAGGCCCTACCTCTGATTACTATTTAATTTTAATCATAATGAATGCAGCACTGATGTAAATCTAAAGAAAAGTTTGTGTGGGAGAGCTACTTTATGAAAATTATTTAAAAACTGGATTAAGCTTCTTGATTTCCAAAGGCTGAGAAAACATTCTGGTTAAAGGATGTACTCTGATCTTATGTTCCATAGGAACATCAGCTTGCCTTTGCTCCTTGGAAAGGAAAAGGAATCAGTAGATATAAACTATCTCAGACAGGGAAAGTTGAAGACTTTCTGTTTTATGTGTATGTATACCACATGTACCTCACACACTGTCCCACCATCAGGAGCATCACAACCTCCAATTTTCTTGCTGAGAACTAGTGAACTATTTTGGTTCCTTTACCTTCATTTTATCCACCATGGTAGAGGAGCAGCAGAGGAGCAGACTTTTCTTGTACCTAAAAGAGAGTCAGAGAAAGGTCAGAAACAGTTTTCCACTCCTCAAAATTCGGCTGAAGAGACTGTTTTCCTCTTTAGAAAGATGATGATTAGTTAAGAGAACAAACAATCTCCTTTGTACATTTTTTTCCATGCAAACTTTTTTCTCAAAAAATCTGTTACAGGATTATTTTTCAAGGACACAAAGCTTGATTTAATTAAACACAAATCTCACAGTGGCTATAAGTGTATTAAGTGTATTCTAATATCCTACTGTATGAGGCAATAAGAGTTTTAACAACTATAGAATTAATACAATAACTATTATTGTAGCATGCACACACATTAATCTTGCCTAAAATGATAATAAAAAAGTAAAAACAAACCAGTTTAAAATCTGTGAATTCTGAAATCAGAAGCATATTAACATCTAAGAAAGAAATGATGTTTTCTTTGCTGAATGATATACAATAATCTCAACAAACAAACAGATGAATGCCTGGAAATACATTGAACTTAATTTATAAAGTTTTAATATATCTAAGGAAATCCAAAGAACATAAATTCAACCTTTTTAATAACTATGCCAGCACTTAAAACAAAGGACTTTTTAAAACAAAAATTTCTCTTTTTTACAAGGGCTCTCCTCCCTGTTAGATTTAGGCAGCAATATGTCTGCTTCTGAAAACAGATCATCTAAAATTTATTATCCTAATCTACATGCAAGGAGTCCTAACAACACAAATAAACTGAATTGCAGTACTTCGAGACATTGATAAATGGGAGTTAAAATGAAAGAAAGAGAAGACTGTACCAAGTGAAACAGTATTATCATGTTATTTACTTCAAGCTAAAAAAATGATCTGTTCTTAGCAGGATGTGATTATTATCTCTTCAGAAAGACCAGAAAATTAGTTTCACTAAAATGTAGGCAAGGTCGAAGTATGACCCCTCACTTGAACAGAAGCAGAACCCAAATTCAGATAATCCTCATTTCAAAAGAGAGTCCTTTGAAGACTGATGTTTATGAAGGGATGGACAGTTGAAGATGAGCTTAGGGATCACAAACTGAATCCATAAAGGATGTAAATGGTACATCATGAATCTAAACTCTGCATTTATCTAATGTGAAGTCATTCAGAAGTTCATATAATTACAGGCAGAAGTCCACCACTTTTTACTGGAAATCTAAAGAAACATCAAAGTCTTGATCTACAAAACTATCCATCTCATACCTCTTGTAGCTGTCTTAAATGTGGTATTGCTAGGCTTTTCTTGCCAGTAGAACAGAAATCTATGGTGATTTCTCAAGGATAGATGTCTAGATGATATTTGACGTGGTTTTGCATCAGTTAAAATTTTTATGCAGTTATAACTACAACAATTTAGACAAATAATGTATTTACATATATTCAGCACCTACAACCAAGTAATCTGAACTATAATAAAAACACTTGTAGAATGCACAAAACTATACTTTAACTTTGTTAGCTTTATTTCAAGGTTAAAATATTTTCATGGAACAGAATTTTCATGCAACCTATACATAGAAAGTCTTGCAACATTAGAAAATGAAACAATGTTATTATAAGGAGCAAAACATAAAAGGACACTTATACCTAAAATAGGATTTTGGTGCATTGGATCTGCTGTAATTTTGGAATTTTCTCACAAATATTCTATTCCCAGGGAAGTGGCCGACAGCACTAAGCAACATTTGATCAGCATTGTCAGGCACAAGCTGTGCTTCTTGGGGCAGTCCTGTGCAGAGCCAGAAGCTGGGCTTTGGTGATCCTAACATGTCCTTTCTAACTCAGGATATGCTTGTATTCTGTGATTGTAAATTAGGCAGAATTTCCATTTTTTGATGCATGAATCAATTAATAGGTGCTTTTACACATCCCCAACAAAATAAGAATTTTTTAGATAGAACCCAAAATTAAGTCAGCTGAGAATCCTTATGAAGTAGGTATATTTAATCTGAAGGAGTTTCCTCTTAAAAATATGACTTAAAATATTTGGCATAGTGTTCTAGAAATAAATCCATAAAGATAAATGAATTTGTATAAAATTAAGTACAGTTAACAGATATATGCATCCTTTGCATAGTTCCCCTGCTATTGTTTCTAACAGCTTTCCTTGTAGGGGTTGAATCTAGAAAGAAAAGGAAATTCTGCCCAACCTCACTCAGTAACTCTGACATTTTCTACAAGTTTCAGTGTGAGTAAATAGCAATGAAAGACCTTTTGTTCAAAACATGCCTTTTGTTTTAGCTATGAACAGAGACACTAAGCTACCTGTGAGAGCTCAGGTACATGTCAATTGATTCCATTAATGGAAATAGAAACTTAGGGTTCTTGGAAAGACTTCAGAGATTCAGCCACCTAGAGCTGCAATTGTAGAACAAAGCATCTTGACATTCTGGTAACAGACAGCTTTTGGAATTAGCACATCCTTTGTTCTCAGTGTTTCCAGCAGGGACATTTCCATATTGACAGTGCTGGAGTGGTCAGATGGCAGGAAAATTATTAAGTCAAGAACAGAAAAGATAATGCAGATTTTTATATCCAGTGGATTTAATCTGAAAACTATCTTGCAAATGCAGGGACCAGCTCTTTGTCTGCTACTAATGTCACCTTGGTGAGGCTCTAATACCTCAGGGCAAATTGTGCTGATTTACATCACCTGACAGAATCCACCATCGCTTTTATTTCTGCAAATTAAGCAGATGGAGAAGGTTCATGCTTCTCTTTATATTGACCAAGTGTTTAATTGTAGTGGTGGGATAGAAAGAATGGTTTTTGACAAGGGCCAAATTAAATTTCTTTTTCTGTGTAGAGTTCTATTCCTATTTGGGTCGGCCAGAGCAGAGATACAAAATGAAGCAGATCTCTGTTGGATTGCTTGGTTACAAAAGGTGCAAAGTGTGGAAACACAAGCAAATGAAGAAGTTCCCTATGAAATGTTGGTACAAGTCCCACCAAATTGAAAATCTCAAGAATATGGACTGAAAGTTTAATATCTGAGCATAAAAAATTTGATCTTTTAATATCTTTCCAGTCATTTCAGCAAAAAAACCTATTATGAAATTGAAGGACACAAATGTCAGGAACTGTGTGCCTCCCATGCACAATTGGAACACTTCTGATGGATAGGATAAAGAATGAAAATGCAGAAGATGGGAGCTCAGTTTAAGGCCAAAGGGCCAACTTTATCATGGAAATAAAAGACTGAGGAGAGCATGTCAGGTAAGGTGTTGTCCTGGTTTAAAGGGACAGTATTGCCAGGAAAAGGAAATTCAGGAACTCTCAGGCAAGAGGTATGGGTTTGGAATAACAGTTCTTTACTGATCTATTTACAAGACAAACAAAAACAACATCAGCTATATGAAAGAAAAAAGCCAGTGACAGAACAGAACGAAACTCAGTCTCAGTCCCTTTTTCCAGTGACAGATGCCCCTCCTCATCCACACAGTCCCGATGGAGCAGGGCAGGCAGCCTCTCAGTCGCGGCTGCTGCAGGAGCAGGGGGAGCGAGGAGGAAGCTCCGTCCCAGGTGGGAGAAGGGTGAGGGAAGAACTTGCTCACTGTGGGCGTCCCGGTTCTCAGTGTTGTTCTCAGAAGCAAGAAGCTTTAGCAGTCGGAGTGCAGGGGGGCCTGATCCCACCACGGAGATAAAACAACCTCTCTCCCCAAGGTCGGCCGGCGAGCTGCGAGTGTCCCCCCACTCGCCGAAGGAAAAAAGCAGCACCCCACCTTCCGCAATCGAGAAATCAGGACCAGCCCAGCCATCCCTTTGTCTTGAGCACTTAAAGGCTAAAAGAGAAGCCACCCCGGCCAGCTTAACATAATAATGAGAAAAATTTCTAAACCTCCCCCAGCTCACAACAGGTGTTTAATGAGAGGCACAGGGAGAGGAATCAAGGACTGAAAAACAGTTTCTAAAAAAGGTGAAGAAAGGAAGGGTAAGAGAAATTTGAAGCCAAGTCATGTTAATAAAGGAAATTCACATAGAACCTGAAAAAAACTCAGTTATAGGAAGGAAGCTATGCTTTAAATAGGAAAGCCACAATAAGAACATGGTTATGTTTTATCACAATCACCACAAACCTGAGCAAACCAGCATGGCAACACTGGACAGTGGTATAGGAGTTGGTATGGATTTTGGCTGCCTTGAAAAACAATTTTTCTAACTTACTGTTTTTAAAGGCAGTCCTTCTAGGACTATTCTGCAGCAAAGCAAAGAGTATTTTGTTTTACTATAATAACAATGTTAGTGCTTGAGAATGGGCCAGTTTAGTGATTATGAGTGTTAGTAATTTGCATACAAATGCAGACTTACCTGTTTCCTACTTGTCAAATCAGGTGGCTTCTGGTAAATGCCAAGCTCTAAAGCTCTGAAGTCTGTCAAGTTATAACTGTTATATGATAAATGCACCAATGGAATATGATTGTTTACTCATTGCATAATGAATAATAAAAATGCTTGTACTCCCAGAAACTATTAAAATAATGAAAATTAATGGAAGTATGCAGATATTTAGAGTGTCTGGGAAAAGAAAAATGTTAATTAAACCAGATTCATGCTGGGTATGCATATATCTGTGAATTTATTTATCATTTTGGTTGTTTAGTTTAACATTCACAAAGGTTGCAGTTTTAGTTTAAATGAGGGTTAAATGTTCCTGCAGCTCTTTTAGCCAGATCTTTAGGTATGAAGTTATCTACAGGAATAAGTCATTGAAGCCATTGTAACTTTTAACTTCAAAGGGATAGAATGAGCAGGATGAAGAGAACTAAAGGACTGTGTTCAGTCATAAAGGAGATTTTATCTCCTCTCCTGTTCCTCTTCCATTCCACCACGGCCATCCCTAATCTGAGCGGTATCCTGTGATAGACCCTTGCAGGAAGTTGTAGGCAGAAAGGGGAGGGAGTTCCACCAAAGGAATTACACTGTCACTGCTTCTGAATGAAGAGCTGCAAAAAAGAGAGTAATAATTTTTGTCCATGCTGGCTGTGGCAAGAGCGAGCAGACCTAAAATTCAGACAGAAAGATTCATTCTCAACCACTAGGTAGTGAGTTTGGATGAGTTAGTCGCAGAAATTATGTAGGGGCATCCCAGCTCTGGAGGGTCTTTAGGTACAAGCCAAACAAACATTTTCAAAAATAACACAGCTAGAGCTGACCATACCCTGAGGCAAGAGATAGACCAGATGACTTTTCAAGTCCCTTGCCAGTCCATTTTTCTGTGGCTGTAGCTGCTCTGACTCACCTCTTGTATAGACAGTATTTGTCGTAGTGCTAGCTATTAAGCAATTTTTCATCACTGAAAAGCCTGATGATTCCTTATTCTAGTCTATGGAACAAGACCAGAAACTATTTTTCAGTTTCACCTCTATACAAGAATGTCACTAACAATAGTAATTTCCAGCAGAATGTCATGAGTCTGCCGAGGAATAGCAGTATAAGTCTCTACCTATTTCTTATATTGGTGTATTTTCACACAGTCTTTTCCCTCCAAACTGAGACAATAAAAACCCCAATAGCTACAAATAATAATGTTTATTCTGATAGGCAGGCAAAAAAACTTTAACAAAGAATGTCACTGTAACCCCTAAATAGTAATTGTACTGCCTAAGGCATCTGATAAAGGATTCTAGTGTTCTTGCTATATTGTGTCAGGCAGATACATCAATCAAACCCCATAATGGTCTAAATTGGAAAATAGGGTGGTGGGAATAAACAGTTCTAAAAAGTGGTGAAACTTTGTGACAAGCAGCCTTAACAGACCAATCTTGATTCTAAACATAGAAGCAATTTTAGGGCTTCTCTGGAGGCAGGGGACAATTATTGCCTAAACAAATAAACTAGTGTCTCAGTACCTCCGGCATTCTCTAAAGTTAGTTGGAAAGAGTTTTGAGTTCTGAATAGTGAAGTTTCGGGGACATTGTAGCTTGACCTATTAACTTTCATTGAACTGTATATGGACATCCTTTCAGATAATCCATGCACTAAAGTGGAATAGAATGAGGAAACTGGAATGTGTTGTGGTTTTAGCACCAATTCTTCTGCCAACAAAAATAACTAGATCTGAACTAAGATTAAATATATACGTCAGGCACTGAATTTGACTCCAGATGAAGACTGCACACTAAAGGTTCTTAGGTTCAATAAAAGACCTGACCTTCAGATTCTATTGAGAATGTTTATTTTAATCTGTGTGGCAAAAATGGATTTATCTGCTCATTTATATTCTATTGCATTGACGGCCTCTTTGCCTTGTAGGTGAACATGGAATCCAGGGCCTACAACTCATGCTTGCATTCACACTTGCACCATGTACAGAATGGAATCATATGATGATGGAGGAAAAAAGAGCTTCCCAAGAGCTTTTCCTCCATGGGAAGTGGTTATTCAGACACTGAGAACAATTTAAAATGTCACAAGGATTTAGGTTTCTCTGAAATAGCTTAGCCTTTGTTACAACTTGAAGTTGAATTTTTCGTATGAAGTACTCACACCCTCTTCCAAGACTAAAGAGATTTTCTGTGAGGATTAACCAAGATACAAAGTTCAAATAAACTGCTCCTGTGAATATAATCTGCACAGTCCTCATGGCAGAATGATTTTAATAAAATATTTAAACTAATGCATAATCTCACATACATTGCTTCATCATTCTGTAAGTTTCAATCTAATGTGATTTTACTTCAAATGCAAAGCTATATCAGCATTAATTGTGGAACAATTGCAGAAGTGCAGTATCACACTATTGCAGTGGTATGATTTGGTAATTTGCATTTGAGAGCAGCCTGGCTAATGAGCAGCTGTTCAGTTCTGATGTTGTTCATTATTAGAAGAATTTAAAGAAGCTCCCCAGCTCACAGTGTAACACCCTGCTTAAACATTTACATTTGCATGAACAGTTGCTGCCCAGTCACATTGTAGTTCCACTTTCCATACACATAGCATTATGTTTTTTGTGCAGAAATATATAATACACCTGAAAAACAAAGACTGTTATCCTCCCTCTCTACCAAATGAAGTTTGGGTAGGTTGAATTTTATTAATGTTTAAATTTTTCTGATTTGTGGTTTGCTAATCTAAATGAATTTGAATTGTGTTTTCTTTTTCTGTCTTCATATTCCTCCTGGTATCAGTACCATGAGCTTTATTTTTTTTTTTTAATAATTTCCATTGTTTCTTCTGCTGTTCAGCAGAGATTCTTTCATGCCTTACTGTCATTGTGTCGTGGTAGTATGTGGTATTTCAGTCTGAATTTTGTGTAATTCAAGGAATGGCAAGTTTCCTTTTAATTTATTGCAGATCTTTAATATATTTTTTTACTTTCTGGCTTTATTAGTTTTATTTTCTTACTGCCATTGTTCTACCATTTCATATCTACATTTCTACTTTCTCTGTAATTTTTTTAACAGCATAAAATATATTAACAAGACTAGACTGAGGGGGCATAATTTATAGGAATGAGTACCCTGTCTTTTCATGCACATTCTTGTTGGATTTATATTGAGTAAGCACTTCTGTTAAAAAAAAAGAAGAAAATAAAAGAAAAAATAAATTAGATTGTTTCTATTTTTTCAGCACTAGAAAATATCCATCTACATTAAAACTGAAAAAGACCACACTGTATTACCAAGTAGTACAATATCTAACCTGTAAAACCCAGGCACAGTAGATCAAAACATGAACCATGAAAAGCTATATTCTGACTTCAACTGTGGCCAAACCAGACCCTTGAAAGAGTATCAAAATGGCAGGTCTAGGTGGTATTTTCAGCTCACCAAGCAGCACAGTTCAAAAGATTTAAAATTTGCAATAAATGGGAAATCCAAGATTTTCACTCAGGAATTATCCAGTATTCCATGTAAAATTTTCCATAGTTTTATAAAAAAGTGACTTTAAGGGCGCTTTTTGTGTAATCAACTATATTTAATTTTGCTATAAATGTGAGAAGATGATAGTCAGCAATGCAAGGTTAATTTGTTTGTAGACTAAAATACTGTTTACTTTTAAATCTATATAGAGTGTATTTTCTAAACTACATTATTTATGATTGAGAATTTTTTTTTAATATTATGTTTAGTTAGATTAAAAAGTGGATTTGAGCAGTTTGGAGATAGCTCAAGATTCCGTTTTCAAATGTTTTGACATTTGTTTTCACGGACTTTGAAAGTAAAAAGGCACGCAACAACTGGAAAAGGAAAAAAAAAAGTTTACCTTGTGTAACCTCATGAGTTTTTAAAATTTATTTAAGGGAAGTTAATCTAGGTTTAATTTTATTGCAAGAGGTTTGTTCATCCCTAACACTAATGACCTGGTTGCAATATAAAGGACTGCCAATGATCTCATTAATAAGTAGCAGTATCAAATTCCTCTCCTCCATATAGACTGTCTTTCCTGCTATGGGAACAGTATCTAATACTGTATTACCATCTTGTGTAGTATTATTGCAGCAGGGCAAAAAAAGCTTCCTCTTTCTTGGAAACGGTAGAGCTAAGGAATGTACCATGAATTTAGAAGTTAGTTTTGGTGTGGATTTTGCTAAAGCCGTTCATAACATATGATGTATGCTGTTTATTCTGATCAGTCATGTAATTGATGTGGCATGAGGGAGGGTAACATTTCCACCTAGTCATGATCACTTAAACCTTTTAAGCAGCTCTGCAGAGCAAGTAGACTGGGAAGCCCTGTGGCAAAACTGCCCTTAGTTCCAGACTGATAAAGGATTTGGTACCTGTCAGTTTCTGGGTAATAATATATAAGTCAAGCACAATATTTTGGCCTAAATACTCAATGGCATTAAGTTGCATAATTCTTTTATTTTTCAAAAATAAGACTATTAGAGGGATTTTGACAAAGATTAAAAAGTAAAGCAGGACCTTTATCTCCAGCATTGTAATACACATTTATGCTTTATTACAGATATATTAGGAGTATATAAAACACAAGTTTTTCTACAGTTGAATCATATAATTTCTCTTATACTCTCCTGTTCTTGATCATTTTGCAGTGTCTACTAAATGAAGTGAGAAATTGCATGCGTTCATTGTATTTCTCTGAATGTTCTTCGCATCCCATTTTTCTTTAAATCTCTACTGTAATTTCTGAAAAAAGTTTAAACAACTCCTGATGAATCCTTAATATAATCAGATTGATAATTCTGCTTTTTGTTTATTTTTAAATTATTTTTATGATGGTGGGTCTCACACATTTGGTGTGGATCTGTTCATTGTAGGCAATAAGTTGTGGATTATTCACTTAGCTGAACAGAGGACATCCATTTCACAAAGGAACTGGCTTGTGGTGGAATGTGGACTTAGGTATTATACACAAAGCTCTTTTTCATACCCTCTATCAGCTGATGTACTTGCAGATGTACAAAGATGTGCCTCTCACAGATTTCATATGCATTGATTTTAGGGAGATTTCCTTCTTTTGCAAGCATTGCTATTTTAATCTGCAACCAAACACAAGGTGGCTTAGAGAACACCTGTATCTACAACCATCAAGTTATCTGTGGGATGGAAGAGATCCCCTTTCCTTTGACAACTTCATTCTTACCATGGTTATGTAATGGGCAGCCAGGGAACACACCATGAAGGATAAAAACAGAAAGAACTTCCAAAAGTTCATCTTGTTTTTCCCTTGCCATCTGCAAAGTCTCTCCCACCCCCACTTTCTGAAGCAAATGAAGCTGCAGTCATCATGTCCCTTTCTCTAATTTTCTTCCATCTCAGTTCCCCATAAGTGATGCCAGAGAAACCCTGCTTTATCAGATTTGGGAAATCTTTGTTAATCTTGTTTTTGGTAATTTTCAGTGGTTTTTGATCCCCCTAAAGATTTTCCATGAGTTTTAGAGACAGACCTGTCTCACAATTTTAATTTCTTTGTCAGTCGGATGGTTTTCCTCAATTCGCTCATCTTTTACAAATTACTCGAGGCACAGTCACTCTTCTGTGAAGTTTTGTGGGGATGGTGGGTTCTCTCAGGCCATGTTCATGTTAGCAAGTACTACAATCAAACAGGAACAAAGCTGAGGACTGGGGTGTTTAACACATACATTATGGGTGCAAGTTTACTTCAGACTAGGTCTAATTTAGGAAGTGAGGGGAGCTTTGGAGGAGATGGGAACATATCTGAGGAAGCACAGATGCTTCCCTTCACACACTATAGTGGCTTGTGCCATGTTCAAGCCCTCTGTCCTCATTGCAAGCAAGAAAACCCCTTGAAACATTAACAGTACATCAACTCAAGAGAGCACCCCATTCCTGTGTCCTCTCATTCATCTGTGTGCTAAGGAGCCTGAAATTTCTCTTGACCCTTGAGTCAAAAAGGGAGCAGAAAATGCTCTTTTCAGTCCTTAGACAGAAGTTTGGGGATGGAGGTGTTCACTGAAGACAGGCAGCATGGGAAGCAGTGGAATCACTGAAGAAAGCTGTGAAGTACAGTGCTCTGTGGTGAGAAAGTGGCTCCTTATTCTACCTCATCGCAGATTTCACCATATGATCTTATTTTCAAGACACTTGACTTGAGTCTCTGAGATTGTCTTTGCTGAAATGGTTTGTGCCCACATGTTTCTGAAGCTGATGGGAGTTTGCCTGTGAAGGTACGAGCTTTAGAGAATGTTACTTTTCTTACATTAGGAAAAGGGGAAAATATTAGCTAGTCTGGCCTTTTGTGTAGCAGCTGTTAATATATTTCCTAAAATCAAATACCTGAGTATCAAAATATTCAGTTTAGATAGTTATCCACAATATCTTTAAGGAGTATTCTATTATTTCTCCCCCTTGCTCCTCTTTGAATTATTTTCCCCCTTTCTTTCCACTTCCGTGGGGTGAAGTCTCCATAAAGCTATGCCTTCTTCTACACTACAACCAGGGGCTGTTTAATAAAGCAACCTCTTCTTCTCTTGTCCTGCTCAGAAAGCCTGTGCTGCAGAGGAGGATGGGAATAGTAAGATTATGGACTGCAGCTGCCCGAGGTATTATGGAAGTATTTCATTATTGAAGTATTTTAATTGCGAGCCAAAATATTTCAGATTTTGTTTACTTTTGAAGTTGAAATTTTTCACTGTTTAATTTCCCTAAATAGCTTTAATGCTATGCAGTCTGAAAGCAGTCCTAGATATCTCACACTGGACATCCAAAATTAATTTAGGTATTCTTCCTAGTTTTGCCATTTTACTGGACTTAACAATAGACATAATAATAGAACATCACCAATAAGAAGACTTGCAAAACTTAAGTAATGTTTAAGCATGTGGTACTAGAGAAAAAACTGTTTGAAAAACTGTTGTAAAAGTAGAAATGTATTCAAAAAAGATTGCTGAAGAATCATAATTCTGGAACTAAAGGAGATTTTGGTTGGAATTTATTTAGGTATTCAATTCAGGAAAATTTTAATTTCTTGCTACAGACATTAAGATTTCACAACGCTGCAGTAAGAGCATCACAAGAAGAACACAAGTACTACTGCTGAAAATATTATGCAGCATCATTATTTGGGAGTTGTCTTTTCAGTAAACATAAGCAAAGTTTTCTACATGCTTCTTGTTCAGAATAAAATTGCTCTTCACATATAAAATGTTACAGTATTTGCCAAAAACTATTGTGATCTTTAGCAAATTTATACCTGTATTTCACTGTTTCAAAGGTGGTGGGGAGGAATAAGTAATCAGCTAAACTTTTCAGCCTTTTTTAGTGCTATCAGGTCAAATGTATTAACATACTGCTGTTCCTTAGGATACTGATCTGCCCATGCTCATGCACTCTCAGGTTTGGATTGCAGTGACAACGAGGTTTTGGCCAATGTCATACCTGCTCATGTACACACATGACATAACCCAATCAAGACACCCCTGGTGGCTCAGAAACTTTAAATTCTGATGATGAAATAGCTCTCAGTTTTGTAAACATCACTGTTTTCCACAGTAGCACATTCTTCTCTGTTAGCATGGCATATTAATGATGTGTATTCTTTTGTCAGAGTTGCTTTTAATGGGGATTTTTAGGGGATTTTTACTGTACGTGTTTGCTCCTTGTCAATTAGAGGAGACACTGCAGCTTAGTAGGCTCATGCACAGATTTTTATAGGATGTCAGAACAAAATGATTTTTTATTGATGAAGGGTCAAACAAGTTGTGCTTTTTGTTACGTCACACTAAACAATATGAGGAGCATGTTTAAAAAGCTCACTAGAAGGCAAAGACTAGGAGCAATGATTTAAAGCTACATTATCCTGTTTCTAATTCCTTTTCTTTCTTCCTGCGGAAATGTAATTGCAAGAGGCTGGGAGAAAGGATTGGAGCATTGGCTTCTATGTCAGCCTTGAAGAGAGTCATAAAGTCTCTTTTATGGGTTTCTCTCTAGCCTACTTCTACTTTTCCAAATTAGAGGAGACAATATGACAATCTGAGCAAGCTCTGATCTTACATCTTAATTTGAAAACTCAGCAGCAATATCGATGCCCATCTTTAGGGGATATGAGGAAATATTTTTGAATTTAAACAATTTCCCATTGACCTGCAGTTAAGGCCCTTTTTACAATTGTCTGCACATTGCTTTAAAGACTTCCTCTCCCCCAATTTTATAGGTTCTGATAATAAAGTTTCTGGATATCTAATGTCTGTCTCAGTTAAGCTGTCGGGTAGATCCTAGATAGAGGAATCAAATATGCATCTGAAAGATTTGACTTGTAAGTTGTGCTTAATTTTTTTTTAATTGAGTACAGCAAACATAAATCACTAGAAACTAAAAATCTTTGAAGCAGTTGAAGATTTTTACGTCCTAATTTGCTGAGGACTAGCTCTGGTTGTTTTACATATTTTGAATAATTTTAAACTAATATCACTATGTTTTAAACTCCAGAAACATTACAGTACTGTGTATTACCTATGCCTTAGCATTTCCTGGGATCACTTAATAAAATTCCTGTAGCTGCAGCATGTTGCTGGTGCTGGTGTACCTTGGTCATGACCTGGAAGGACCACCCACTCCTGTAAAAGAGAGGGTAAGTCTCTCTCTAGGCTAATTCGATTTTAGACCTCCTTTGAAGAAAAAGTATGTGTGTTCTTCAGTCAGCTTCACTCTGGGCTGAGCTACTTCTGTGGTGCAAGTTTACATCTTCAGGAGCCATTTACAACTGTGTGCATAAGACAGAGGGTATTTTGTGTGTGTAAGTGAGAAGGAGAAAGGAAACATTTATTGGTGCTTTTGTTTCCTTTTCGACTTGAAGAAATCCCAGGTATTTTGCCAGTTATATTTGAAAAAAAAAATCAAAGAAAAATAAAAGCATTAATATTAGCAAAATGAATTTTTAGTTAATGACATGTGATTGATCACTATGGAAGACAAAAATAATATCCTATTACATATAAATCTATGTGTATTTTTTTAAGCTCTAAATAATTTTACTTGCCACCAAAAAAAGCACTTGCAATTAGGAATGAAAAATGCAGTAAGTCAAAGATGAGAAAATAAATTTAGTGAAGTGAGTTTGCAAATCACAGTTAATTGAGCTACAAACAAAGCAGCAAATAAAGGAAATAATGTGGTAATTGGAACCCTTATCCCTTATTGGCATAGATTATGGCTTGCTATCTTTTAGCAGTATTAAATCATTGCATGTGAATGTTGCCAAAAAAACTCTTCATTTCCTTTTAGTGACTTCTTACTGCCCTCAGTTGAAGTTTAATAGAAAAGGAAGGACATGATGTAGTTTTAATGACAGGAAACCCATGGCTTCCAAATTAATAAATTCCATCACTGGCTGCCACAAAGTGTGCTAATTATTTCCTTTGATAAATTAAAAGCCATAAAAGTCCAAAGTATATAGCATGTGGTTTACAGTTATAGTCTGCCTGTCTGCATTATTGAAAGTTCATATAAACCTCATTATTTTAATTTAATAAACATTATAATTATTTTTTACACCAGTAGGTTATATAGAAATCACATGTTGAAAACAAACTTGTCTGACAGAAGCGCAAATAGAATAAGCAAGGATCATGACATGTCATGTGTCATGATAGCTCAGTTTTCTTATGATACTTTCAAATGAGCAGATGCTTATTGTTTTTTAGCTTTATAAACAAGAGACTAGTGAGTAGCTTTATCCTGCGAATGAGTATCTCATTCTGCAAAGTGTGCTTTGATGAACAATACAGTCCCTTGCATTTTGCAACAGAGTCTGAGAAAACTTGGGAAGAGTCTAGGGAAACATGGACAGGAGAATGGAGGTTTTAGAATAAACGTTACAGGGAAAAAAGCCCCCAAGCAAACCAATCAAAAACAAAAGCAAAAAACCCTCCATATTTTATCTAAAAGAATTTGAGATGTCCAGCAGCGATGCAAAATAACCAGCGATGGTTTGGTGCAGGTTTTTTTGTTTTGTTTTGTTTTGTTGTGTTTTGTTTTGCTTTTTTTTTGTTTTTTGGGGGTTCAAAAAAGACCATATCCAATGACAGAATGGGAACCTGAATATTTTTAATGACTATTGTGCTAATGACATTCAAGCCTGCTCAGTCCCTCATGGGATTAGACCTTTACCTTAATGCAAAAAATCCTAAACCAAAACAAAGACTGAAGAAACTGAAGAATGAGAAACAAAGCCAGTTTTTTATAGGTTATGAAAGTTCATTTTGGCTTATTGTTCTAAAACATTTTAAATGGCAAATACTTCACTTTCAGATTAGTCAGACAACACAGTAAAAAAAAATATGCTACAGTGCCAAATCTTTTGCTGTGTCCTGATCTAATACACCTGACTACAGCTGTAAATTGACTCAAATGCACTTTTAAAAGAAAAAAGTATTCAGCTGGGCTACATGCTAATTTTGCTAAGTGTATTCATTTGGTAATGAAACTAGGAGTTTCTGGAGACACAAGACAGAAATGGCATGCCAGAACAGAGGGCATAGGTTCACACAGCAGGTATCTGGAACCAGCAGGAGGATGAACAGAACTAGGTCTGACAGGATCAGGATAAAGCAATACACAGGCAAACCATTCTGCAGGCAAACCATTCTGCCCTCTCAGATTTAAAATACATGTCAAAGAAAGCAACCACAGGTAGTGATTAAAATGTCAGGAACTGGAGCATGTTTTGTTTTCCCATTGTATCTGATAAAACATTGCAGAGGTGGGTATGTACAGGTATCTGTGTCTTGCTATGGGACAGCTGCAACTCCCAAAGGACTAATCCCTGTGTCTCATCGAGTGAGTGATGCTGATGGAGCTGATTTGGTTTTGCTTGTTGAACTATGCTGTCCCTAGCTGAAATCAAACCCTACTGACCAGCATAAATTTATAACTGGTCTGGCTTGCTTGTGCTGGAAGCAGCTTTTCTGCAAATAGTAGAGACCTCTGGCTATGTATGCCTTTGACAAATTTAGTAGATCAGTGAGAAACTGAGAATGTATCTCCCTGGTTTGCAGAAGTGCATGCCTAAACTTTCTGAAGCAAATTCAGATATGCATGTGACACAGGGATGAAGTCAGTGGAATCGTATCAAATCACAATGATGCTGACTTGGTGCTGTAACGATTTGATACTTCGGGTAGAACTTATCTGTTTTAGAATGATTGACACTTCATCATGTTATGGGGAAATCTGTCAATGTCTGTGAGAAAATGAAAAAAGAAAAAAAAGTACCTGACTTTATGAGAAAGTGATTGAGTCAATTTCTGAGAAATGTTGTTTTGCCTTTTGGTGAACTGACATGGAAACATCTTTAATTTTTTGTTTGAATGTGCTGGCACTTTTCTGTCATTGTTACATGGTAATATGAAAAATTATTTCAAGAAAATTGATAGAGTAAGAGGTTTTCTGGTATTTTCTTTTTAGCTGAAAGGGAGGTTGAGAAAGAACTGGGGGAGGTGTTCTAATACTCTTGCAGAAATAATTGGTGCTGAAGGAAATGTAGGAGGGTGAGTTCTTCCAGATTAAAATTTAATGGAGCCTCACAAGTATTTAAATGTACCATGCATTATACTTGAGGTATACTTAATTGTAAAGAGTTAACAAAAGTATAGTGAAAATACCAAATTTATAGGAACACTTGCAAGAATATCACCTTGAAGAGGGTACACTCTCTTTCCATCTACATGTCACTACTTTTCTGTAATGACAAACCTATTAAAAATAGAATAAAGGGCTGTTGATAGCATAGTGAAATCAAATGCACAATAAAAATATCATAGACTTGTCTGTGACAAGATTGTGCTGTACTAACAATTAAAGGACCTGCTTTGCTATGACTTAATACCTTACCTGTGCTGTGACACAGACTTGCTATGTCTGTAGTACTAAACTTGGGAGAGATATAGTAGTACTTTTTTGGTTTTGATTATGAAGACATATTAGTGGCTACCTGGAAAATGCAAACACATGTTGATCAGGTAAAGGAATAGAATTCCTTTCCTCTTCCTTTTTTTTTTTTTTTTCTTTTTGTAATTAGTGGGTAGAAGATAAGATTACTGCTTTTTAGGGATTATTGGCTTCATCGATTTTTCCTTCTGTAGTCATAATAAATCTGCTTATAACTGAAAATGACTCTCATAACAGATAACTACGCATATTTTCATGGTATCTTGCTGGAAGAATAATTAAGTTTTTAGAAATGCCATTGTGAAGCTATCTGTGGAGAACAAAAGACATTGTAAAAGTTTTCTTTAAAATATTAAGGGTACATAAGCATTTGATTAATATTAGCAGTATGGAATAGAAATATTTTGTTTTAAACAGTTTCACTGTCTCTTTAGTATTTCTTCTTGCAGTTGTTCTTCAGTGAGTGATGTGTATTTTGTGACCTACATTTTATAGGATTTTTCTCTTTAGTAACATATTTTTACATGTAGAATCATGTGAACTGCATTTGTATCATGTGCAGAAAACTGTTGTCTATAAGTTGTGTTGAAATATAAGAATAATAAAGGCTTCTGTATAGTCATGGAATTCAAAGGTAACAAAATATTGAAGGAGCAGCTAGAGGGAGAAAGGCAAGGTTGCTGTGAAAATCCTTCTGTTTTTCAATTTATCAGAGGTTAAAGGGCCTAAGAAGCTGGACAGGACAATGATCAAATGAATATATATCCTGTCACTTCCTGGCTTCTCAGTCAAAAGCATATAGGACTTACCTCTGTGAAAATTTACTGCATTTGACTATGAGAAACAAGGAGAGGAGGGGCTGTGGTTTCTTTATATACCTGCAGGAGGTCAATGTAAGCGACAGTGATGAAATTCTCTCCTTGACTTTTCCGGGCTGTTTACAGCTCATGTGGTACAACACCACAGCATGTGTGGCTGAGGATATTCTGGGGTAATAGCAAAGTGTGTTCATATGTTTAATTTTGCTTAGGCAGTAGAAAAATTCTTGATTTAAAGACTATAATCCAAATGCACTTCCATACTCTAAGCATGTCATTGGCATTACCTGGAGAGTTAATTATCACTTCTTAGTATCAGGCTGGAGGAAGCAGCAATTTTTTGGGGGCAGTGTGATTACTTCTGGTCTATCCAAAGGGCACAGAGCAGGGAGTCAGCAAGACTCTCGTGTGTTTCGTGACACAGGTTCCCTGCCAAAGGAGAGATGATTATTTTAAAGTTGGTCATGATACTTATTGCTGCTTGGCAGAATAGGATAGCACACTGTTTTCTCATTACTAAGTGTCATACAATGGCCAACATAGGCCAGTGTAAAGCTGTAGATGCAATTACCACCAGAAAAATATTAAATGGCTAAATTTGTTAAAATATGGTGTTTCTTGTCATAAATGTTTAATCTGCTTTTATCGCATTTCTACTTCTATCGAGTGCGTGAGGGAGCTAAATAATTCTGTTATCCTATACAATGTTTCCATTGCCATGAGGTGGGAAAGCATGAAGGTTAAATATCAAATGAGTTGCTCGAAGCTCTAATTTGAAATCCCATCAGGGTCACTTGTTTACTAGCACTAATAGTTAACTAGTGCACAGCCTTTAAATTACCGCATATTACAGAAGTGCTGTTCACACCACTGTGCTTAAGGACCTGTCAGCATTTCCAGTGGAAAACTCTGTTAACAAAGGCTTATGACTTTGGCATGAATATTTGCTCTGAAACTTGCCAAATGACATCTCAGGCTTGATTGGAGACTGCTTGACTGCAATGGGGACTAAATTAGTTTTCAAATTATTTTGAACTCTAGAGGAAGAACTACCTGAAATGTTTCCTCACTACCATACTCTAATGTATTGAAAATAATGTATTTGAGGAGGATTCTGGGGCATTGGGGTAAGGAAAGGGTAATACAATGAAAAAAATGAGCATGCAAGTTTGTTTTGTTGCTTTGCAATAGATTCAGTGGTGGTAACAAGCCACATTGATAAACTCTTCTAGCTTTTGTAAAATACTGTTGAAGTTTTGGTAGTTAGAATTTTGGTGTTTTAATACTTCAATTTGTTTCTTTATACTGGCCTTTTAAATCTCATTTATTTAACCTAGCGACTGAGGTGACTTGGGTTTGTTTCTTATCTGTCCATCAATATTTTTGTAGCCTCAGACCTGTAATATAGACAAACTTGGGTCGTATTGTCACATCAGAAACAGTTTTCCTCAACTACCTACCAACCTCTAGGGTTTGGTCAGATGCTGAGGATGTGTGAGCTGTTTGAAGACCTCAGCTTCAATGCTGTAAATGGCACTCAGAATTCTCACATTGAAGCACTGTTGTTTTTGGGGAATTTCCTCTTACTTTTCAGAAAATAGCTGCTTTCTTATGCTGTTCTATGCTATTGATCTATATTCAAGGAAAACTTTATTACTCCAGAACACAACTCAGAACTTTTAATAGTCCACTGTTTTATGAAGGAATGACTTTCATTTTACTGTTGATACACTGGGGGATGTTTCTTTCCTTTATTTTAGCTTTTCTTTTTAAATTTTCCTTGAACAATAAATGTACCTAAACGCCAATATTTTAAACTTTGTTAAATTTTGTTATCTTTTTTCAGTTTGAGTTACCTGAGTGCTTCATTAATCAAATTAGTGTCTTTCTTGAAGCCATTTGTTATATTGTACTACAACTGGGCAGGCAACACCTTCAAAGAGCTTTAATTTTTGTTTTTGTTTTTGTTTTTGTTTTTGTTTTTGTTTTTGTTTTTGTTTTTCTTTTTCTTTTTCTTTTTCTTTTTCTTTTTCTTTTTCTTTTTCTTTTTCTTTTTCTTTTTTTCTTTTTCTTTTTCTTTTTCTTTTTCTTTTTCTTTTTCTTTTTCTTTTTCTTTTTCTTTTTCTTTTTCTTTTTCTTTTTCTTTTTCTTTTTCTTTTTCTTTTTTTTTCTTTTCTGCTGCTTTTATATTTTCAGAACTCACATTGTTATCAAGCACACATAAAAAGATTACCGTTTTGGAGACTTCAATGCATGATTTTAAGAAAATCTGTAAATCTGCATTTTGAGAAACAGTTGAGTACACAGCAGTTCCATATGGTTATCTTCAGCTCGACAGTTTGTGATGCATTTTTTTTGCTGGAACATATTCAGGTTTTGAGGTACAATATTTCCATAGCACTATTATTCATGCTTTCTTGTTCACAGCTACACTGTGTCTTATTCAGCAGGCTTATGTCTCTTGCTGTCTACTCGTAGGTGTTAGCCAGGAAAAAAGATGCACATGCTAATAGATTTTTTGTTTTTTCATGGAGGAAAATATACAAGCATAAATTTCACCAAATTGTCTTTTATTTATGGAAGAGGAGCATCTGTTGTAAGTAAATATAATTTTATCTCTGCATTTTCCAAAGGATTGAAAGAAGTTAGTGAAATAAATATGTATGCAAATTCACCAAATAATTGCTCAGAAATCTGAGTGAAACATCAGTGTGAAAACAAAGTCTAAAGGAAAGTAAATATGACAGCTTTAAAAGTAGTTTTGACAACTGATAGGAATTGGTATGTAAGCTGGGGAAATGCAAGGTTGTATTCCAAGCTAGGAAGTAAAAAAAGACTGAACAAACAGGCCTATAGCCCTGCATATGTTGAGGGTTTTTTTGACATTAGAATCATTGCAGGGGCAGGAAGATAAGAAAGAAAATTTCAAGAGTTATTATTTTTTATGTAGTAATATATGCAAGAAATAGAAAGTAAGTTAGAAAAGCACAATTATTCCTACAGGTTATGCACTCATTAAACTGAACAGGAATACTCCATGCTTATAGAAAACCAAGGTGATTGTGGATCAAATGTAGATTATTAAAGCTGAAAAGCAGAATAAAAATGAACTGGAATTGTAGGATATTGCAATGGAGGCTTAAAAGGATGTGGAAGACCAATCTAAGGTAAAGATGTTCTGAAGCATCAGGGCTATTGGTGAAGAACCTCATTGTTCATTGGTATTATAATCTGCAATTAGGGGAGTATTATTTTAACCCCTTGCCTTCACCATGCACACTCATGTTGTCCCTGATCTGAGTGCAAAGCTAACAATGTTGATTCATTGTTGTGCTGATAATGCCCAATTCAGAAAAAAAAAATTAACCTCAAAAACCAGTAAATTTATTTTCCTTCGAAATCTTTGTACCGCATGCAGATGTTAATTATTTCCTATACAGTTTCTGTCATTTAGGTGAAGAATCTATGTGTGCCTTCCATGACCCCAAGTAGGTTGTTAGGTGCAGCAGAGAAACAGGACTTCAGAGGGAGTTGCTAACCTTCACTGACTGGCCTGTCAGGCAGAGAATGATACAGAGCACCTTCAAAAGGTCCCCTAAGTAATGAGCACTAAGGAGGGTTATAATGGGCCCATCATTAGCTCCAGCTAATATTTTGACCTAATGCCCACATATACTACAAGTGTCATGCAGGGCCACCATAGGATTAATCTGCAGGATATTTTGTGGCTGTATGATGACAACACATTTCTTCAACATGTTTCCTGACTTGTAAACCTTTATATGTGTATTTTATAAAATGCAGGTAAATTATGACCTCTTGCATATATTTTTAAATTCTTTGCTCAATCTCATTTGCCTGCAGCAACCAACGAAACCAAGTAAATAGGCATATAAAAGAGAAAATAAATGGCAAGACATTAAAAGCTTACCCTCTAACAAGGATGCAACAAAATATAAATACAGCTACTAGAAAAACTCTCCCTTTCTCCTATCTTGTGTTAAACCATTTTTTTGTTTGCTTGTTTTGACTTTTGTTTGTGTGTGTGTTTGGTTCTTCTCCCCCATATCCTGTTACTACTTACAATTTTGAAGAGGATGATGACTTGTGCCCTCCACTTCTGCAAGCATTTTTGTAAAATTATTCCCTGCTTTCCATGAAGAGTTCCTGATAAATAATTTCTTTTACACCTTTCTAGAACGTGTTCATAAACTTATTTGCTTTGGCCTTCAATGTGCTGGACATTCTTGCCTTCTTACTTGGTAGTTAAGGATCCTACTCATGTTTGCTAAGGATTTACTTTGTCAGTAGTTAGAGCTCTGCTTCCTTTTGTTTTCTTTACATAATTACATAATTTCCTTTGTAAGATTAACTGAGTGAACATTTGTATCACTTTTATTCTCAGCCAGATTTAGGCACAAGTTCATCCACTTGCCTGCACTCCTATCAGCGTTGCATAGACAGTTGAATTTTATTAATCTGTGCAGTCAAACTGCTGAGTGAATTTCGTGTGGCTGTAATTTGAAAGTCATATTGTATAATACATCAAATATAAAAAGAGAATTCATACAGTTTTTGCCAAATATTACCAAAGACATATTGAAACTTTTTGAAAAGCTCATTTTGTTGTAGGAAATTTGTTATAAGAAAGGACAGTATTTAACTGATAAGTACTTACTTTTATATTGTTTCCACAAATACCTCCACCCTTTCCCCTCCCCCTCAATAGTTCCATGGTTTTGTATTCTTGTATCACTTATATAAAAAACAATTGCATCCAAAGGGCCATGTTTTCTTAAACCTGATAAAGGAACAAATATTTTCAGCATTCATGCTGAAACACCAGTTAATTAAAGCAAAAATGTCTAATAAGATGGCAAAATCCTAAGTTCTTTAAAACTGACACAAATTGAGAAAAAATTTCAACTTAGGTTAATAAGTGGAAAGCCTATTCCCAGATCCACTGAAATCAGAGTGTAGGCTAGATATTTATGTGTGTGCCCATACAGATTGTGTTTTTTTTTTTTTAATTATGTAATTGTAGATGAAAACAAGTTCCTTTTTTGGAACTTGTTAAAAGACAACACAGACTTCATTAAGAAACGTTAGATGTTAGTTTAAAATTGAAGAACTAAAGCTTACTGTATTTACGACTATCTTTATAATAAAGTTAACTGTGCGCATTTGATGCTGAAATATTGTTAGAAATGGATTCTATGCCAATTTAGATAACTTATCAAAGGCGCTATTATTTTGGGAAGTTGGATAATGTTAAACTCTAAAAGACCATTGCAAATAATTTCATTCATTGAGAAACAGCACATAGTAGAAAAGGGAAGAGAAAAGAAAGTATTTTGAATGACATTTAACTTGACATCATTTGGGCACGAGACCTTGAAATTCTCATAAGAGCTTACTGAATACAAATCAATGTTTTGTTAGGGTTTCATATTTTTTTCCTTCTTTTCTTAATGGACTATTTTCAGAGACATTAAAGCAATTTCAGCACAGTCTTTTTATTTAAAAAAAAAGAATGAAATCTTTTCTTGAGAAAAAATATTCAGTCCTTAAAATGATAAAGTCTGGTCAATCTGTGTTTGTTGTTTCTTTCTCTATTGCCACTAAAAATAAATCCTTCAGGAGAACATTTCTTTAGCTCACTTTTTCATTATTTCCAGAGGCAAAAGCTGGCAAGGCAATTTATAATTCAATTTTTGCTAAATCCACAACACCTAATATATATGTCAGGCATTTCAACAGCAGCGTACTTTGGGGATAGGTGATAAATTGTGCTGATTATAAGTGCAAGCTGTTCTTCTAAAATATCATATCCAAAAGAAGGCAAGTATTATTAGGAGAATGTAATGTATCTTTAGAATGTCTAGAAACATAAGAGATAATCACTTCACATGGATATATTTTCCCTTGAGTTTTACAGCTCAATATTACAGTTTCACCATGGTTTTGATAGCACTCATCTGAATGGAGGGACCATCATAGGTAGTCTTTCAGCAGTCACATAGCTCTTAGGCCTGCAATAATTAATTTCTCCCAGTAAAATAACTTTACTATGAAACCTAAAACATGGCCATAATAATTTTCTGATTATGTTGGGGAATGTGAAAAGTCTAAATATTATTCTGTAGTATAATCTCTCCTGATCTTTTAAACAACTTTTCAATGTTTCCATGTATTTTCCTGTGGGGTACACGTGGTTCTTTATTGATATTGTTTATCAATACTGCTGAGCTAAACCAAAAACGTTGTTCATAATAATCTTGGTTGTTAAGAAAATCTGAAAACAAGGAAAAAGGTGCAGGAAAGTTCCTGTTAGTTTCTGCTTTTTTAAACAAAAATCTCTTAGTATTACAACGATGAGATCAACATATCAGCTTCAAACAGTTAAAACCAAAAGATAGGCAAATGATTGAGATTTGAGGAGTGATGGAAACCTTTTCAATTTTATGTTGCCGGTCTTAATTTAGCTTGGCTGATTTTGACTTAGTTGCTCAGCAGATGCTCCTTGTTTATCTTGCCAACCATAATTTGTATCTTGATCAGACTGTCTGAGGAACAGACTAATTTTGTGACTTTTAAAAAATTAATTTAGTACTCATTTTATACTATCATCCTGTTTTAGGTGTATTTCCTTCTCTTTAATTTTTCAGGAAATTGTTTTCATGCTTTAAAGGCAGACACTCATTATTTTTCTGAAACAGGAAAATACCTTAAAGGAAAGAAAATAAAATGACAAATTTTATCTGCATCTAAGATTAAATAAAGTGTCAGGAATAAAACCAGTAAGGCATAGAGTAGAAAAAGACAGCTCAAAAACTCCCTCTCTTTCTAGTTTCTATTTGTCTGTTACTTTAATTTCTCAGTTTCTTTCAAATGGTGTCCTAAATCTTCTCTAGAAGTTCTCCCTATTTTGTATAACATCAGCAACCTTTTGTAAACTCAAGTGCTTCTTCCTTGCCCTCAAACTCTTAGTTTTTGTATTATCTAAACTCATTTAATGAAGAAGATGAACAAAATTAGAAAACAAATGATCATTCATGAACCAGACCAGCTTAGTGTGCACACTTGTCTGAAAGACTGATGAGATAATACCTGCAAAAGAATGGTCTGCTCTGACAGGAAAAGGAGAACCAATGTGTCCAGAACACCCAATAGCTCATCTGGCAGTAAATGAGAGGTCAAAATGTCACTCTTCCAGTCCTACCCCTTGTGGTGTTAGAAATCTATGAAAGAAGTCCTAATACCTACTCAACAGTATTATAGGCATTTTTATAGCATGGATGGGAAATTAAAAGTGGGTGAAAGTATGGATGGAAAAGATACATTCTCAAAGGAAAAATGAAACATTGGAGGAGGATTGAAAAATATCCTGTGAGGAAGTCAGTGAGAAACAGATAGCCCTTAGAAGAGTCAGGCAGAGATGCTTCAAAATATTTGAAGAAATAGCAAAGGATAAAATGAGGAAGAATCATGAAAATGTTTGCCCTCTTATTTTGGTCTTTCCCTTTGAGATTCAAAAATAATTCCTTAAAAAGGGGGATAAGTGTAGTTGAGAATTGCTTGCTCATGATTGATGATACGAGGCAGGCACAGTTTCTGTTTGGCTATTTTCTGGGCAGAGAAGGACACTGTGTCATAATAACCTTCTAGATAAAGACATGCTGAAATTTGTAAGGCTGTTAGTTGAACCTAATCTCACACTGGTAGAAGCTGTTACTACAGCATGCCAGATTGAATCAGCTATTAATTATGCAAAGATGTCATTACTTTCCAAAAGAGATTCTTACCACAGCTTTTGAGAGAATAATATTTTTCATTTTATTAGAGGCAGATGTAGAAGTGGACATTGTCTACTGTATGAGTAGCAAGGTTGGCTTTTTTTCTGAAGAGGGTTTTAAAGGGTAAAGAAAAGACACAGACGAGAGAAGTTAAATCATCCATTTTTCTCATAATTTTCCATTAGAAAAATTAAAATTTGAGCTTACATTAATATAAAATTCCTATTATGGATACATTATTGGCCTTGAAGAGTATGGTAGAGAAAAAGGTAACTTTTTCAGAGACAATTTTTTTAAAACATGTTTGTCTATGCCCTGACAACACATGAAAGGACTTGTCAGAGTCCTTATGGCTTTAATGGGAAAGAATTGAGGCTGGCCTGTAAATATCCTCCAGCCAATGTAAAAAGCGTAGCTCTCAACCCTCTGGAATAAGAGCAGACCTTTGCTGTAGATGCAACCTTTTTACTGTTTTTCTCATTCTTGGTTTTTTTTTTGTGGGTTTTGTGGAGTTTTTTTCCCTTTTGTTTTATTTTGTTTTGATGAGGAAGGACATTAATTAGTTACTGGATTTTGGGGACTGTTTATCATATCTTCTACTCTTGCGTATGAATTTATACATGAAAATTTAGAACTTGAATCATTGATGTAGTATTTCTAAAACATCTCTTCCTGAGAGGGTTGAAGAAGACAGGAAGGTTATATGGTCTTGTGAGTCTCAGGGACCTTGAATACAGGCTAAACATATATTTTGATAATGAGATACAGGCAACTATTTTCAAAATAAATACAAATACAGTATTTCAATATAAATACAAATACAAATCCTGAATATTATACTTGGTAAGTGGAGTGATAAAATTGTTACCAATTTCTATGTGAGATTAGGAAAGACAATTTCAGACTTCACACAGGGGCCAGATTTCTGCCAGTCCCCTAATCACAAGAGTCTGTTTTTATACACTCCCTAAAATAAGAATAATTTAATAAAGATCCAGTTCTTTTCTTTCTTTTTCACAGCAATCAAGACAGCTTAGTTTGACTTTCAAAGGACTTTGCAGAAACATCCTGTTGGTGCTGTGATATAGTATAGAAAGCAATGGGTGAAGAAGACAAGACCAGCATCTGAGCAGTGTGATGGAAATGCCAAGGTGCCACCAAAGTAATCCATTGGCCTTTACATAGTTTTCTGATAGAAAAGAATAGACACAGAGTCTGGATCAACCTTGTGTTCTCTAAACATGGGCAGATGTATATCTCATATCACAAAATGTGAGAAAGAAAGTTCTTCAGGTGATGTCATAGGCCTGAAAACATATGGCAGGACCAAAAAAGTACAATTAAGGTTATTTCAAAATTACAGTAATTTCACGATTACAAGCCGCATGGACTATAAGCCACATCTCTGGGTGTTGGCAAACATTTTGTTCTTTGTCCATAAATAAGCCGCACCTGATTATAAGCCGCTCTGTCGTTTGCAACGAGGACCCGCGTGCAACAAAGTTGCCAAATAGTAAAAATAAACAGGGTTTACTGGCTCGGCTCGGGCTGTGCAGGCTCGGCCCGCTCAGGGCTGCCGACGGGGCCAGGTGGCCTAGCTCGGCGGGGCTGCTTGGCGGGACCACTCGGGGCTGGCCGCCACTGCCACTGGGCTCACTCACCCGCCCCGGCACTGCCCTGTGGTGGCAGGCGGGGACGGAGCCCACCAGCACCCATGGTGGCAGCGGCAGGAGGGGAAGGAGCCCCCCCACTCCTGCAGCATGGTGGCGGGAGGCGAAGGAGCACCCCCACTCCTGCCATGGCAGGCGGGGGCGGAGCCTGCCTGCTCCAGCCGCGGCAGGCGGGAGCAGGAACCTCCCGCTTACCCCACGGGCCGCGGGGATGGCAGCACGGAACCCCCACCTGTCCCCCGCCTGAAGGAGGGAGCTCCCCTGCCTCCCTCCTCTCCCCGCGCTGCTGGCACTGAGCTAGCCCCACCTGCCATGCAACACAGTAACCAATTTGTAACAATCGTGAAATCTTGGGTTTTACTGGTAGGTGCTCGGCTCGGCACCCTGGCTGGCACTTCTGGGGTTGTAAATGTCAGAAAATTACTCACATATTAGCCACTCCTGAGTGTAAGCCACATTTCCGGGGTGGGAACAAAATGTTAGTCAAAATGGTGCAGCTTGTAATCGTGAAATTAGTGTACTTCAATGTACAGTAATTTCACAATTATAAGCCTCACCATTTTGACTAAAATTTTGGTCCAAACCCAAAGTGCGGTTTATAATCAGGTGCGGCTTATATATGGACAAAGAACGAAAAGTTGCTGTTTTAGTTTGGAGGACAGGTGTCTGCTGAGAAAGGCAGGAGCTTCTCTTTGAAATGGAGAATGTAAACCCCCTCCCTCCAAATTATTATAATTTTGAAATCAAGAGGCTTTCAGGCAAAAATATGGGAATTAGGAATAACAGTTCTTTTCTAGGGAAATCAAAATAGAAATACAGTACGACAAAGAAACAAACCCCAAACCCTGACAAAGTCAGAGTACACCCCGTCAGGCAGGGTGTTGGTAGCAGTCCCATTAAATGGTGGCTGCATCCTCCTGCAGTGACAGATGTGATTTGGTTGAAGCAGTGCTCCTGTAGAAGGTGCAGTTTCCCTCTGGAGGTCCAGTGGTGATGTGGAGAAATCTAGTTTTCCTCTGGAGTCCAGTGGAGAAAGGACTCCCTTATTGTCCCAAAACCTCTAGTTTTGTCTTGGTAAGAAATGTTGGGCTCTTCCCCCTGGCTGGAGCAACTTCCAATGGGATGAAGTAATTTTATCAGTCCCACAGTGGGACTCAATGGGCCATTAGCAGAAAATGACTCGTTGGAGGAAGGATGATTATGAAAAGATAAAGAACAACGCCCTGCCTGGTTTCAATGGATGGCCCGTTAGCAGAATATCTGCTGTTGAGATAAGGATCACTGCCCCCACCCTCAACAGATGGTGATAGAATAGGTACCTTTTATCACATCCTGTATTGTAATGTGCGGTTCATGTATGGACAAAGAATGAAAAGTTGCCAACACCCGGAAGTGCGGCTTATACTCAATGCGGCTTATAATCGTGAAATTACTGTAAATGTGATTTGTTCTTTTAATTAGTTTAAAGACTTCTGTGAGAGATATTCCTCTTGGGTTCCTATTATGACCAAAAGTTGAAGAACAAACAGGAATTGTATCCATTTGAACTCAGGAACTCCCATAGAAGATGGTGCACCAGTTTTGTTGCAAAAACCAGGTATTTAGGGTTGAGATTTTTGCAAGAAACATTTCAGAGTCTGCTGTCATTAAGAGGGTGCAAAGATGGAACGATAACAAGACTGTAATTAATTTTATAATGCTGAAGAAATTTTAGCGAAGTTAAAGTAAATAGAGGCCTTGGGCAAATGGAAATCAAACTTTCAATTACTCTAAAATAGATTCTGGCTCATTCAATCTTGCTGACACTTTGATATGTTTAAATCCTTGCAGATGCTATATAAGAACTGAATCCAGGCCAACTACATCCCCTCTGTCCTTGCAAATGCAGGAGCAGCGGTATCTCAAGAATAAGAGAACCAACTCTTTCAAGAGGGAAATTTGTAGATGTAACATGAACAGTGGCTGTCACTAAAAGTCAAATGACTACTTTTAGATGTTGGTGAAGGTTATCAGTGGGAAATATAGCACATTAGATTTTGCAACCTACTTTCAGGGTTTTGCTGTGTTTTCCTGTTTAAAACAAAATCAATGCTGCAAAAAAAGATGAAAGGCAATGAACATAGCATTTATTTTACTGTACTTCAACAGTAATTTCATAATCAGAGGTATCTTTAAAAGTATAAGCATTTCCCATTCCTACAGTTGATATCCTAAAACTGCACACCCATAACAGCACTCTTGTGATAAGCCACAAAACAAAAGAGTTTGTATATCAATGTTTACACGATACCAGTAACAATAAAGTTTGTGCTCTCAACAAATGTTATTTTGCTGTGAACTGGACACAAAAAATGCAGGAAACATGAGGAAACCTGAAGACAGTACAATTCTAGCACTTGGTTTTAATTAAAAACTTTTTCTAGACCTTAAACCACATGTTACTTGTATATATTATCAGGATACGGGAAAGAAGAGAAATTTCACTGAGGCTTGCTAACCCAATATTCAGGGCAGTTCAGTTAAGAGAAGGAGAACAAAGAATAAATGGGGAAGGTTGTGAAATGCAGGTGAAATTCTTTCAATGAAGTCACAGGATGGCACTTTGCAGCACGGGATTCCAAAAAGTGACCAGAGGCTCTGTAAGGAGTAATTAATCCCTTTTTTATTTTTATAACATATTCCCTTAAATGTCTAAAACATCAGAACAGCTACTTATTAGATCTAAAAAGTGATCAAACTATTCAAAATTCAATTTTTCCTGAAGAAATAAAGGTAACTCTTTCCCAAATGAAGGTCTTCTGTAATGTGAGTTTTTTTAGCTTTTTGTTTCTACACAGTCAGTGTAGTTCAGTGTTAGTATTCAAAGCTGAATTTTCTGATTGGAAAGAAAGTTTAAAATTATTTTAAAATTCTGTCAGATTCATTCAGAGTATCATGGAACTATAACTTATTCTATAAATATTCCAGTATAAAACGCAGGACTGTAGCCAAATTAAGTACTCTCTGATGGATTTGGAAGTACATAGGAAGGTGGATCAGCTGAAAAAAATTGTTATCTGAAAAAGGACTGACTTCCAAGCCTGCTTGTGAAATAGCTTTAGCAATGAAATATGTGCTAGAACAAGAAAGGAAAACCACCAGATGACAAAACGGGATGGATAAAGTGCATGACACAACAAAACAAAAAACTCTCCTTAAAACTCCATTGTCATAACATATTCCTCCGCTGGGTCCATGAGTAAAACACTTCCCAGGAAGTGCAGTGCAAGAGCAGGAGGTCGATGAAAGTTATAGATGGGGAAGCAAATGCAGCTGAGAGGTTCAGAATGGGGTGTAGAGCACAGAGCTGTGAGTCAGAGCAGCTCTGAGCACTGTGCTGAGCACAGCACGGGAAAGTGCACAGGAACAAGCACATTCTGGGACTGAGCCGAGCTGAGTACAGTTGAAGTGTTCTTACAGACAAGCTGCTTTAAGAAAAAAAATGATGTCACTCTTTTTACATTGCAAAAATGTGGGCCAGCACACCCTCTTGATGGGGAGTGCAGATACAGCGATAGGGCCAGGAGAGCTATGCTTGAGGTTAACTGAATGCCTTACATGTGTGTGCAAGTGGGAGGAAACTGTGGTGAGACAAGAAATGAGAGAAATAATTCATTTAGTGTCTGGCATGATGACTGTGAATTTCTTTAAAGACAATTTCTTTATATTGTGTAGGTTTGTGGGCTTTTGTGTCTCTTTACTGCTTCTGGAAAGAAGTACATCTCCTTGCTAGGACTAAATTATGATCACTTCAGTTGTGTGCCTATTAATCAAGAGAAGGCATTTGCAAGCCTTTCCCAGCCACATATCCTTTGAGGGTTTTGAAAGCTATAGAATGCAGTTTGTTATCTGTCACTGTGAGGCCGTGCCAAGTTCCATGATGCAGTGAAAGCAAAGTCATACGCTGCAGCTGACACTTTCCCACTGACCTCAGCTCATTGCACTGCATAAACAGAAGCTACTACAAGTCAATATGGTTCTTTCTATGCTGAAAGGAGTGCAAGAAAGCTTTCCATGTTTCTGCAAGGTTCAAAGTGAACAATGTGCTTTTTCTGTCACATCAGCAGACGAGGCTGTCATATCCTCAGTTCACCTCATAAATAATAGGCATAGAGGACAGTTGTATAAGGCTGCAGTTCAAAAGGCTTGTAATCTGACAGCAGACGCTGCCTTTCCTTGACATGCTCACCTTTAGCCATGCTTAATCGTTGTTGTGTTTCAATTTAATACTGCCTTCTTGGTGAATCAACACCCAGACTTGTAGGCAAGGCCTTGCAAGGAGAAGCCACTTGGCAAAAGACGGACAAAATATTTTTGGCAAAGCCTCGCAGCACTATGGCAGCTTCTGTGAGAAGACACAAATTTAGGAGTGGGTCACCGGGCTTGGGGACCTGCCACAAACTTTTTCAGGGTTCGTGGCAGCTGTCAGGGAAGGGGATTGAAAGGAATTGGCTGTGGCCTCCAGGGAACCATCACCAATCTGGAGGTGGTGTGGGCAGAGGGGTTGTTTTGTTTCCTGCCCCATGCCCAGAGGTAAATGTGAAGGATTGGAGAAATAAAGCAGGGATTTATTGGGAGGGAGCAGATTTACTAGGAACTGGTGGTCATGGAAGCATTAACCTTCTGCTCCCTCTCCAAGCTGATCCAATGGCGGTGGGGTGCACGGCTCCTGTCCCTGCCTGTCTTTCTCTCAGGGTCCTCAAAACAGGCCATGAGGCCGTGGCACCCTGTATGGGGGCATTTCATTTCCTCCCTTTCCCCCGTGATCTGCCAACGTAAACAACTGCCTACTTTCACCTAAACTGAAAACCAGATCTGCCTCTAATCACATGGGGTGACTGCTGACATGTGTAGAGTTTGATATTTTGATAATATGTCTGTGATAATACTTCATTACAGTTATGTCCTTGGCTATAATTCTTTCAACACAGTCACTTTTGTACTGCCCTTTGAGTTACAGGAAAGCATTGTAAAGTCACATTTTGCTCTGATGGTTGCATTACAATTCAGATGATTTAGAATTAACCAGCATTTGATATACCTTTGAGAAAGAGCAAGCAATGCATTTATTTCTCTTGTTTTTCTTCTAAAGGAAATTGTGATGTGTTGGGGAGAAAGAGGAGAAGACTTTTTTCCCCTGTTCAGATGTGCTTGTAATTTGAAACCATTACTGGTGTGTTGTCATATAATATTATACTCCTCCATTTTACAGACTCTTTACAGCTATTTCCCTGATTGCTTGCCTGCACACAGAAGGTCATTAAACTATGACTTGAAAATTAGCATGCTGATCAACAGTTTATACTATGGATCTGTGGGGGTTTATTCTTTGCATATAGAAACAAGTGCATGTTAGACTGTGCTTTTAGTTTAATCTCTACTAAGTAATATGTCTTGTGATTTGAACAGTAGAAACTTGTTCTTATGTTTTGAGTGAATAAAGTAAACCTTTGCTTACCACTTCTTTCGCAGATGGTAAATTCTCTGCATACATTTTATCAATAGTCTGAGATCTCATAAATTCTCTTGTGGAGATAATATAATATTTCATCATCTGCCAAAATGAAAGTTTAGGCATTGTTTGAAAACTAATTGAATGACTTGCAAAAATTTTTAAGAATATTTCCAATACTTCCTTGAAGTAAAATTTTCCTTTAGATCAATAAATTAAAACATTTCATTTAGATAAACATGGAATGTATTGTGTTGGTATTAACCAGTTTTTATTAATCATATAAAGTAAAATTAAATTTGCTCTAGAAGTAGAGCAATCTGTCACTTGAAAATAGTTACACCATTTTTGAGACTAAATAATTGTATTTGCAAAGTTGCTCAATGTTTTCTACATTTTTCTGAAGATCATGGAAATAAACTGCTAAATACAGTAGTTTCACGAATACAAGCCGCACGGATTATAAGCCGCACTTCCGGTGCCTCGACAATGTTGCTGTCTTTGTCAATAGATAAGCCGCACCCCGAATATTAGCCGCACTTTCATTCGTAGCGAGAATCCGTGCGCAGCTTTCACAAATTGGCCAATTAGTAACAGGATCGCGGCATAGCGGGCTTTACTGGCTCGGGGCGGGGCCAGGCAGGCTCGGTCCGCTCATGGTTGCCGACGGGGCCGGGTGGCCCAGCTCAGCGCCATGGCTCGGCGGGGCTGGCCGGGTGGTGCTGCCGCCGCCTCCGGGCTCGCTGGCCCCCCTCTCCCGTCAGCACCGCCCCGCTGCCGCGTTCGCTCGCCCGGCTGGCAGGGCTGCCGTCGCCGCCGCCGCCGGGCTCGCCGCTCGCCCCGCGCCGCGTTCGCTCGCCCCGCGCCGCGTTCGCTCGCGCCGCACCTCGCTCGCCCTGCGCCGTGTTCGCTCACGCCGCTTTCGCTCGGGCCGCTTTCACTCGCGCCGCACCTCGCTCGCCCTGCGCCGCTTTCGCTCGCGCCGCACCTCACTCGCCCTGCGCCGCTTTCGCTCGCGCCGCGTTCGCTCGCGCCGCTTTCGCTCGCGCCACACCTCGCTCGCCCTGCGCCGCGTTCGCTCACGCTGCTTTCGCTCGCGCCGCTTTCGCTCGCGCCGCACCTCGCTCGCCCTGCGCCGCTTTCGCTCGCACCGCTTTCGCTCGCGTCGCACCTCGCTCGCCCTGCGCCGCGTTCGCTCGCGCCGCTTTCGCTCGCGCCGCTTTCGCTCGTGCCGCGTTCGCTCGCGCCGCTTTCGCTCGCGCCGCTTTCGCTCGTGCCGCACCTCGCTCGCCCTGCGCCGCGTTCGCTCGCGCCGCTTTCGCTCGCGCCGCTTTCGCTCGCGCCGCGCCTCGCTCGCCCCGCGCCGCGTTCGCTCGCCCCGCTGCCGCGTTCGCTCGCCCCGCCGGCAGGGCTGCCGCCGCCGCTGCCAGGCTCGCCGGCCGCCCCCTCCCGTCTGCACCGCCGCCGCGTTTCCTCGCCCTGACCGGCACTGCAGGCCCCCGCACCGCCGGGCTCCCCCACGCTGCTGGCCCCGATTCTGCTGGGCTTCCCTCGCTGCCAGGCAGCCCCACCCGCCGGCCTTCCTGCTTCTGCCATGCTCCCCTGCACTGCTAGCCCCGGTTCTCCCGGGCTCCCCCGCCCTGCTGGCCCGGGCTCTGCTGCCCCCCTGCCCCGCCCTGCTGGCTCAGGCTCTGCCGCCCGCCCCCCACACTGCTGGCCCCGCCTCTGCCAGGCTTTCCCACCTCTGCCGGGGCCGGCCGGGCTCCAGCTTGGCTTGGGGCTGCCACGGGCTCTCACTTCCGTGTTGGCAGCTTTTAGAATTTTGTTAATGTATTGGCCGCCCCGGAATATTGGCCGCACTTCCGGGTTTCCACCAAAATTTTGGTCAAATTGGTGCGGCTTGTATTCGTGAAATTACTGTACTTGTGTTTTGTTTCCTAAAACCAGCAAATTAGACCAATAAAATATATTTCTGCAATGAAACTAGGAATCAAGCACTTTTTAAGTGGATTCTATGCTCAGAATAAAAGGGCATTTTTTGTAGTTGGATATAATTTCTACAAAGTTTTCAGGAAGAAATGCCTGGCATATCTCTAGCATCCAGAATGTTGAAGACATTTATATTTTGAGTCTGCTAAAGCACACACTTGGTGCATCTTCCTGCCTGTAATCCTGAGCCAATAATATTCTGGACAATATGAATGTGTGTCTTTTCCTGTTGCTGATAATGGAAGATGGAGGTGAACAAACCCATGCAGGATCAACTGAGAATGTGCTGACTTAATCTTTAATGAGAATAGTAAGAATGTTTTTCTTGGGCAATCTTATCATTAGACTGTCATCAGTAGTCAAGACAACAATATAATCCTGTTAGAGGTAGTCAAGATTATGGCCTTTCTTGACTCATTTAAATTCACTTCACTACTGGTGTTTGGCCTGGAGGTAGTCTTATTTCAATGTCTACAGATGGCACAATATCTGCCAACTTGCAGAACATGCAAGCTCAAGCATCTCCTTGTGCATGGACTTCAGCTTGACTCTCCATCCTGCAAAGAGGAGGCCTCTATATTATAGTTTCATGGCTTAGTTTTCCAGCAGAAAGGTGGGAGCTGTTCCCTGACCACATGTAAATGTGTCTCTGGTGAAGGTCTGCATCTGGATTTCCACTGGTTGATATGAAGGTATTCATCTCAGATCTAAAGAAGGTCTGAAGGTGCATGCTCAAACACTACCCACAGCTGCACAGTACCTCTACAAGCTCTCTGTAAACCCCTAAATTCAGATGAGAGGTGACGCTTCTCTTACAGCATTTACAATTTTCTCTGTGAGCAAGCACCTGCAGGTCTGAGATAAGACTGAAGGCCTCATTCCTTATAGTAACCTGATCTATTTCACCTTTTAATTTTAATTTCTAACTGTTTTTGTGTAGTAGGAAATAGTTATAAAGACAGTCACTGACTTTGCAGATGTAGGAGCAAGAATGAAAATTTTAGAAGTGGAAGACATGAGGACTGTGAGTGAAACCTGAGAAAAACTTCTGTTGTTCTTCTTGCTGGCCTAGTTGTGTTTATCCAGAGGGGAAAATAATTGACATAAGAAACAGGCAGGACCCAGCCCCAGCTGCTGTCTGTCTTTCCCATGAATACCCAAAACTCCTGGGCTTTTTATGAAAGTCTCCCTCACATGCTTATTTTGTCCAGCCTGATTTTTTTTTCCCAGCAGATGTTAAAACCAACCTTTTGCTTGCAAGAAGTTTTGCTTTGATGATTCATTGTACTCTGAAACAAATTTCCAAATCAGCTGTTAGATAAGCAAAGAGTGAAGCAGTGTTAGGAGCAAAGCAGTGTTTGGAGAATATAACTGACAGAATAATAACCTGGTTTGCAATAACCTTGTAATACAAGGTTAGGTGCTGGTGTTTCATCTACTAAGATAAATATTCATAATCTCTTTCTGATTTAGGTGTCCAAACCTATAGATGTATCTTTTCTTTCTCAATGAACTTTTCATCCTTTTACTGACGTTAGTTCTTCTTTTTATTCAATTAACTCAGAAACAAAGCTTCTGGCAAGGCGAGTCAACTGTTGTCTGCTGAAAAGAGACATACAAATCTTGTCACATAGCTTTTATTTCTATGGTCAGGAACCCTCAGGCCTGTTATTAAGGCAACTTAGGCTTGTGTGGAACTTTGCTGTCTCCTGCACACTCTGAAATAAGATTACATGATGGAGAAGATCAATTTACTGAGAACATTTAAGCTCAGAATATTAAGCTTTTTGTGCAATCACATCTCCTCCCTAGCTGTGTGGCATAAAAGCTAGCCACAAGATGCTTGACAAATTAGATATTACCACATCTAACTGTGTATATTTAAGCTTATCAAACTGAATCGTTGCATTGTGACTGTGCTCTTACAGAGACAAGGACTCCATTTAATAAATGCAGCGCCATTTAATAGTAATTAATCACCCAACTAAAATGTCACATTAAGGTCAAAGAGACCAGGAGACAAAAGGAAGAGAACATTAAATTCAGCTGACAAACATAGGAAAACAGAATATAAAGCCAAAGAAAGTTCTGGGACATTGGCACTGGTAAAACATTTAATCCAAACTTCTTTACTTTCCATTCAGTTCAGAAATAATCACATTCACTTGGTTCAAAGCAAGGTCATTTTTGTAACTTTTAAATGAAATTTCCTCATTGCGTGTGCATTGACAGCCCATTCCAAGCTTGGAATTGTGGGTGCATTTTACAGATGTTGTGTTCTCAGTATTTGCTGTCTCCTTCCTCCCTGTTTCTCTCCTTTTTTCTTTGCTGTTATGACATTCTTCATTTTTGTGGAATTTTCCTCAACATGTCCCGAATGCAGGCACGCTAGACAATCACAAGTTTTTGTAGTTTACAATGCAGAATTTAATTTCGTATTACTGCTGTGTAGTGCTTTAGTTTTTGTCATGGTTTAATCATTCAAGAGCAACAAGATGAAAAAGAAGTTATTCAATTAAATAGGAGGGCATTTGTGTTCAATGTTCCTATAAACAGAAACATAGGAAGTTCTGTTTCAGAGGAAGCTTATTTGCCATCTGCAGAAGAAATTATATATATGAGTTCCTTATACTAAAAGTGGGATATTGAAGAAAAGGAAAAACTCCATTGTTAATTCCACTTCTTCACAATTGTGTCAATCAATTTCAATATAAGCATATTAACAGGTTTATACAGGGGGCCCTATGTGTATATGTTTGCATTATTTCTCAGTGTCCTTCTTTTTCTTTTCCTTTTTTTATGGAATATAGAAGCAAGCAATCACTATCTAGTTTTAAAACAGGTATTTTGAGGGGTTAAATATACTGGTTTCTATGCATGAAGAAATGAACTTGTAAAATACAGTTGGGGATGAAAATATGTTATTGTCAGTGGACGTTACAAAATTCAGACAAATGGCTTCTAAACAGACTTGTTTTTTAAAGCATCTATCATTTCTCCTTCCTGTTCCAGAGTTCTCAGTTTTATGTCCAAGGATTTTTGTATTAGCCTTGTGAAAAAGAGTAATTCTTCAAAATTACTCTGCATTTGGCAAGATCCATCTTTATAACTTCTGCATCAGTCCAAAGAATTTTGGCCTTTTCAAAGGTTAAATATTATCTTTCAAAATTGTGTAATTCTGGCTTCAATGGGAAATGTCTCCATTTTCTATAATAACCTTTTCTTTCCTTACCTTTGATGTCAAAAAGTTCACATATGAATGCTCAAACTCATGCTATTGAAATATTAGGCACTAATTTTTCACACTTAGATGTATGATAAATATGAACTTGTTACTGGTCCTGGTCCTGGTCCTGATCCTGACTCTGGCAAATCTGGAGAGACATTTTCATATGTGTAGTGAAATCATAGTTTGCAGTGCTGGTTGTCATACACTGATGTACATTTTAGTTTCTAATGAAGGTTTTGATGACACAAAACTCCAGAATTCTGGTGGTAACATCTGAATTGCCTCTGCAGGTTTTGTAGATGAAAAATTACCATTCTCTTTCAGCTGTCTATGTTTGTGATAATTTCTGGAAGAACATGGTTCACTGTATTACCACTGAGCTTTTGGGACAATCCTATAGACATGACCCCATTTCTTACACAGTCCTGACAGTCCTCCAAGAAAAGCATGTTTGACAGTATAGGTTAAAATATGATCTTGTTTGTTTCATAAGCCAGTGGTTTCCAAACTGTGGTCTGCATTCCAACCTAGTGGGCTGTCTTTAGTAGTGATTGGTCTGTGGTCTGCAGCAGATCTTGTGGTTAGCTGGACCTCCATTAGGAAGAGAATTTTCTGGATAGTAGCACAGCCTCTTCCAAAATGTGTGATCCATAGATCCTGAAACACAACAGTGTCCTACATTAGACTTCTTGTAATTATGAATAATCTGCAGTGGAAAAAATGATAGGGACAAAAATGTGAATAAATGAGAGGAATTCAAGTCACCTGGACAATCTGGATACTAGAGATTCATGACTTTGGGTGGTCACATCTAAGATGTATTTTTACTTCTTTTGCTTTTTTTAAAATTAAAAATAACCCAAAGCCCCATTTTAGAGTCAGTTCTGTCATGTGGAATGGTGTAAGACACCAACAGATATCGTAGGCAGATTTTTTTTCAGTTTGTGCTGTGTTTGAGCCAACTAACAATTGGCCACGTAGCAATTGGTAGCTGTAGTAGTAGGTGATTTGCCTTTTTAAGTCTATTTTCAGCAGCTAGAGGAAAGCCAGTCCTTTTTTTAAGTACAATTCACATCTTATAGCAGAGGTAGTTTGGAGACTTAACTAAAGCAGAGCATGCACCTAGATTTCCAACTTTCTGTTCTGGTTCTGTCCTGTTTTCTTGCCTTCTCTTGGCATCCCTACAATGGCACTCTCGCTCTACTTGCACTTGTATCTTGCATTCATCCTTTCATACATTCTGGCTTTGGCCCTTCTCTTTTTGACTTCAGCTTTGGTTTCTGCCTTTGGTTCCCTTCTCACCCTCTTTCTTGCCTTCTCTTATCTTTGCAACTCCTATAAACTTGCTGCATTTCCAAACATGTCTTCTACTAGTCCTGGATATGTAGGCCAGTTCTTTTACTCCATTGCATCTCTGCCTGGAGTGCACTGAGAGTGGAAGGGCTTTGCTCTCATCTCTGTCCTTTCCAGAGACCTCTCTCTTGCTATCTGTTCCTTCAAAAAAACTCCTTGTTCAGCTCCTTGTAGCTCTAGATTGTAACATGATCTTCTGACAGACTTCTTGGGCACTAACTAATTCTTGTGTGTAAACTCTGAGCATGTACATGAGCTTTTGTGAAGACTTTTGGTTAAATATAGGTGCAAGTATGTTGCTGTTGCTTTGGTAACCCTGTCAATGTACACTGCTAAACAAACAAGTACACAGAGAAGAGAATATCTATCTTTATATCTCAGGAATTTGAAACACATTTAGAAATGTTTCTTTGTAAAAAAGCATTAGTAAGCAAGACTTCCATTATAAAATGTACATTTTTTTATTCTGGAAGGTTTGGTTCCAATGTATTTAACTCTGTTCAGTGTGTACATTTGCATTTTTTTGCACAACAGTGTGGGTGCAACGTTGTGACTTTATGCTCCACCTGTGATTTGCTTGTGTTCAGCCCATGATTTTCCAGGGTGCCAGAAGATGGAGTTTTCAAAACCCAAAGAAATACGGAATAGTTTGCTGTCCAAATGAAATGCTGTAGCTTGACTCACTATAGCTAAACAATAGGGGGAAAAAAAAGTACATTTTTAAAATAAATTCAAGTTTAGTTACAAGAACCCCACAAGTCTTGTGCTAATTTTTGTCAAACCTACCTGCATTTGACACTCCTAAGAATTTACTTGCTGCAGTGTATCTCAAGAGAGAAATAAATCACTGATCTAAATGCTAATTTCATCCTCGCCAATTGTTTGGATGAGGCTGATCATGTCAGTGTCATCCCATAACTAACAAAATCTGAGGGCTCCCATGTCCAAACTCATAGCCTCCACAGGAGCAAGGCCCAGTTTAAATGGGTTTTGTTTTATGAGTTGAAATTAATGCAGATGTAACTGCGGCACAATGAATTGGAACAAATACTTTAAAAATCCCTACACATATAGAAACTTGTGTGTAACACAGGGAAAGAAGTCTGCTGGCTTGCAAGGGGGGGTTGAATATGCGCTTGATACAGTCCTCTCCTGAGCCTTGGGGGATACTGGTGCCTTTGCAAGGACTGTGCCCATGATGAGGCTCACAGGGAGTCAAAACAAACACTCTAAGTGTATATATATATATGTGTGTGTGTGTGAAAAGGCTGTACGTTCTGGTCACAAAACAGAACATGCAGACTGTGCTGATGAAGTCCCTTTTTTCCCAAAGTACTTGCCTGCTTCCTGGGCAATGCCATAAGGAGCTTACCTTGCTGAGGATCCCTCACCCCCTCAAGGGGACAGCATTCCCCAGACTGTGCCTGTGCTGCAACATGCTGGATGTCTTTTATTTGTTTTCTTTCCTGGCCATACTACCCCTCTTGGGGCAGACGCTTTAGTGAGATGGATCGCACTCAGGTAACTGGCAGTTCAAGGAAGTCCTTCCCCGGGTTGTTTACACCAAGGCGTTTTAGAGCAACCATTTAGTTTCCACCCTGTCCCACCCCGCTGACCAGCTGTAAGTGTAAAGGCCGCCAGTGGGCCTGCAGGTCGCTGATAAACTAAACCCCCATTTGGCAGGCAAGGAAGCCAGGACGATAAGGATGTTGATTTATGTTTTATCTGTCACTACATTTTCAGTAAAGTTGGGCAGCGAGCCTTAACGGAGCGCAGGCTGTTATCACCTCTCCTTAGCCCTTTAAGTGCAGCAGGCTCTGGTGTCTCTCGCTGAATGCCGCTTTGTTAATTGCGACAGTAAACAGGACACAGCGCTGACCATCGCCGTGCTTGCCTCACAAAACCACGGGATTTGGGAAAGGAGCCTGAGTCCATGGGGAGTCACACACCAAAGAGAGTTCGTAGAAGTACTCAGCATTTCCTAGACTTGCTTCTATCATTTGAAATGTATTGCATACCTTGAAGTGAATGTAATGGCTGACTTAATTGGAGATAACTTCACTGAAGTGGCCGTAGTTACCATTTATGTCAGCGGTGAATGTGCCCTTTAATGCTGTGCCCCTCAGGTATGGCTGTTCAACGTAGGAAAAACCTGACAACATTCATTACCGGTGAAATAAATGTTGTGAATTATATGTATGATTAGGTACCATTTCCCCCTCATTTTGGATATGTGAGCGTTATTTTTCTGAAAGCATTGTAAGATTTTACACATTATATTTAATGGCAAACACATTTTTAGTTTTGTGAAGCACCACGTGCTTTTTGGGGCCAGTAGAAGTTCCCACAGAGAAGAGGGTGGCAAGAGCTGGGAGAGAAACACAAACAGTAAAATACTAAAATATTCTGGCAAAACCAGAACATGGAAAATCTGAAAAAATCCACCCTAAGCAATTCTTGTTACATTCTATGCAGAATGTTAAAATTACAGATTTTTCTTTTCCTTTGTCCCCTTTTGATTTCTTTTCCTTCTTTTCTTTCTTTCACTCTCTCTCCCTAAATATTTCATCTTACCTTTCAAGTCTATCATTACGTTTCTTTCTAAACAAATCTAGAAAGAAAAAAAGGAGCTAGTTCCTGCTCGAGGTCAGTGGGAACTTTGCCATTGACTTTAAATAGGTCCAGAAGCAGGCCCAACAGAGCATTTTATAGCTTCCTTTATTTATCTTAGGTTTTACTTTGAGCAATGTATCTTTTGTATGACTGCATTATTTCCACAGTGAGCACCGTAATGATGGCCTCATATACATTATTATATACACACGTACTGAACAAAGCATTATTGATAGTTATGCTCTTTTAAACAAGAGCAAAAGACAGCTATGAAAGTACAGCACAAGGATATTTTTATGGTGCAGATTCCATAAGTCTGTGTGGGGTGCTACTCCATAAAATTGTCAAGAAATCTGTTGGTTACTGAGAAACAGGTGATTGAAAAGAAGTAATTAATGCTTCAGTCTAAGAGGCCAGGCCTACTGTTCATTAGGTTTTGTAAATGATGCCCATAGCTGATCTGTTCTTCCTGAGAGAAACGGTAGAATGAATCACTGTTCTCTAACTGGAATACAGCAGAAGCTGTACTGAAATGCTTGAGCTTAGTATCTCCAGGCTAATGGGCCAAGGATAACAATACAAGGCTTGGCAGAAATCTGGCTGATAACCAGGGATATCAGCTATGGAGTGTGGGGGCTATTTGTTACACAAGATTCAGATGAGCAAATGATGGAAGGAACTGTTTCTGTTTTTTGTTGATGATAGTTATGAATTTTGGGTTCTTTGCAGAGCTGTCTCCAAGGAATCACCAAAGGGCCATCTCATGCATACAGATAATTTATCACAATTACAAATGTACTGTATTAAAACCACGCCAACAATGTAAATACAAGAAAGAAATGAAGATGGTTTTGCTGTAAAAGTAGCTGCTGCCCTGAATTAGAACCTCTAGCCTCTCTCTGTCTTGTCAAAAAGTAAGGTAGACTCCCAGCTGGATAAATACTTCAACTCACAGAGATCTGGCAAGAGGATGGATCAAAGGCATATTTTTCTCTCACAGTCATTATGAGAGATCCTCTGGATCAGCTGTACTTAGGGCAGACTAGCCTGAGAGTGCATCACCTCTTTCACCCAAGCGAAAAGGGCCAGCTGAGCTGTGCAGGTGTGCTTCAGGAACCAGAAAATGTCATTGTTGTTTCCACTCCCTTCAGCCACCTGAAGTTAAAAATCAATTCTCCTTCCAGTTAGTTAGTTATGTTACTTGCAGGGCAGTTTTGATGCTGCTGGGTTTGTATTCCCCAATAAGTCACAGCAGCTGTCTGGAGAACATATAACGTATTTACTTCTGGTTGTCACGGAAAGAAATCTGCTGCTAGGCAAAACAGAAGCATTTATGAAAACCCATGGGTGAGGAGAGGCCACAGATCTTACAGCAACTGAAGTTCTGCTCTCTGAACAGAGGCACACAGACAGTGCCCTGCACACAGGGTGAAATACTAGCTCTTGGCAACATACACAGAGGGATTGGTGCTTGCACCCAGAAAACATTTCTGAGAATGGAAGAAACCTGTAGTCATTAGTTACCACAAAAGTATATTGTTGACAACCAATTGTCACTCTAGCAACCTCAAGAGAAGAAACAACTGCTTGATGAATGAGCAGCCCCGGCTGCAGCATAGTAGCCCAGTGTATTTGTTGGACTGGAGCTGAGGAAAAAATTTTATCAATATTATCTATTTTTTTTAATTGATAAATTTCCCACAAGCCAACATGGCTAATCTACAGTACATTTGCTTTCCCAGGTATTTGCTGAAAGCTTTCTGCTAACACATCTTCAGTACTCATAATAAATTTGCCTGCATGCATAGTTTTCCAGTGTTTTTATTATTTATTTGTGGCAGAAAAAATAAATTTCTAAGAATTTAGATCTTATAAAAATATATAATGCGGAAATGAATATGTTCTTGCACCAGCTCTGGTGTCTGTTTTTTCAAATTTTCCTACCATTAAACTGAATATTCATGGAAAATATATTGACAAAGGGTGTCAATAACACTGAAATAAATCCAGTATTTTATTCAATTGATTATCCAGGAACAGTTTTGGGCCACTTTCCCAATTCTAATAATTTTAAAAAAGAGAGAAAGAAGTCCTGTCATCCATTTAGGAGTTATGTCACTTTAAAAGTTGCTATATTCCATTACACAGTCCCCCACCCACTTGTTTGCCCAAACACAGTTTGCTACTAGATGGATCTAGAGCAGCTGCCTTGCCCCAGAACAGCTGCTGGTCCTCTATATTTGCAGCTTCCTCTTGCTCTCTGATACTCCATAAAACTGTTTATATTCCCTGTAAAAGTATTTTCATTCCGTTTGCTTAGTGACCATGCACCACAAATATTCTCTTTACCACTAACAATCATGAAATGAAAATGTTTACAAAACTTTATTTAATGCCAGTACCTAATAAACTATAGAAATGCTCTGAAGTGAATGTGTGTATGCAATGTGTGTATGTATGTACGAATGAGGTATTTACCTAATTTTTCTGTGCAGCAGAGAGGTGGTGATGTACTTTTACTAGCACTACTCCAAGATTGCATGCATTTGGTGTCTACTGCCTGGTTTTATAACGCTTTGAAGCTTGTTTATGGTCTGTGGAAGAACTGACATGTGAACTAAGCTAACTATTTTTGCAACTTTTTTTGGAGCTTTGGCCATATCTATTCAAGATCATGTGTTTATGCCACATCAATGCAAACTTGTTGTTTTTCCTACCTCAGATCAGGTATTTGAGCTAGTTTGTCCTGCCCTGCTTTGATGTTACCCATCATAAACCATTTGCACTTTTCTTCCTGCATTGCTGGAACTGGATCCGTTCTGAAAGAGGAATTGCCCCACAGCTTTTATTAAGGTGATATATTTGAAAATATTCAATATTAGGAGAACAATTGCTTGCCTTTGAAGGGACACTGTGTCATAAGAGGGAATCACAGTGCATTTTAGTTCATTGAGTTAATTGCTGCCATCCCAAGAGTCTGAGGGAGACTTGTTTGCTCTTCTGTTTGCAGCTGGCTTGTCTTTCTCAGATGATACACAGGGTGACTGAGCAACACTTGGTAGCTTTCATCCATTCCTTTGCTACTCCCATTTGGTATCTCATACACAGTATGTATCTCCAATGCCAAATCCTCTTTATCAAGCTCACAAAAACAGGCTGTGATGTGCTGCCAGCAGGAAAAAAGCACAATGGGGTAAAGTCTTGGAAGGGAAAGCTTTGCTTCTGCACAGAAATTGTTCATACCCAGCAGCAGGAGGATTTGCTCTCTGGCTGATCTGCTTTCAATGCAGGGCAGGATTTAGGCGGAACTACCAAGGTACCCCATCTCTCTGAACTTCAGTGACTGAAAAATGGATACTTTACCTATACTTTACCTGTTTTTAAAGCATGTAGTTTGGCTTAGAATATTTATTGCTTTTCTTTTGATCCTAAAATCCATGACTGCTTTCAGCATAGTAGCTGTATTTCTTTTATACCTAAACTGTTCCCACTGTGTGTGTTACAGAGACTCTTCGGTTCAGTGGTGTTAACTAACATATAAGTGAATAATAATATATAGATGGATTCCATATTTTTACATGTTCTGATAATCTTGTAAAAGGAATTTTTTCTATTTGTATTTTTTTCTGCTTAATAATTTGTTTTACACTGCAAACCAAGGACATAACTCAGAAGCCTTCAGCTGGGTGTAGTGTTTCAGTTCCTTTCCTGTTCTCATCAAGTGCAGGAACCAACAGTAAAAAGAGAAACTGGGAAAATTTTATTTCAAAAAATACATCTCTCTTGCCTCCTGCATTACAAGAGTCTCACACTAAAAAAAATTAGACACCTTTGCCTTTCACATCAGTTAAGAGTCAGTCTATAGAGGAGCCAAAAGTGTTGCTTGCCACCCCTACCATCACAGCCAGAAGCGCTACCAAACCCTATGATCTCTTAACTGGCTCTCACAATACAGCTAATATATAAAACCAGATAATAATAAACTATGTTGTGACAGATGACTTTGAGCTAAAAGAGTTTGCAACAAGACAGCATACAATATAATTTTTTTTTCCTGGGATCTCTCTCTGTATCTGACCTATTCTTAAAATTGAATTTTGTGGTTGGGAGACTTTTGAGCCTTCAAAACAAAATCTTTCAAAATGTTAATGAATTTGCTTCTATATGTCTTTGTCTAATGATAAGTATAGTACATAGTATATTTAAAACAATATTTGATTCCATTATCTCTTGACAGTGAAGAGGTTCTTTTTCTATGAAGAATTTAAGACATCACACCTGCTCCTCTTCCTCTTTTTATAATGCATAAATAGATAATATGTAATACTTTTACCTGGTATGCTTGCAAAACATTCATGTTAGAGCAGGTACCTCTGTGGTTCAATTAAGATACCACAGATTGGCTTCTGTGCACTGAGGAACGGGGTTTGTGTTTCTGCGATTTCCTCTTTATCTTTGGGAAAGTAGCCAGAGCTACCTCAAGGACCCTAAATTTAGAGGGGCTTTTGTTTGTCCAAAGCAGTTCAGAATATCTGATACTATAAAATGTGTGGGAGAGGTAGTTTTATCTCTTCAGCATCCTTATCCATAGCTTCAGGAATAACTTACTTTTCCTTTAAATCTGTAGTCTGCATATGTTTTGGATTAGTTGCATTTGTGTCTTTGTAGGTTTTATGAGTTTTTTAAAAATAATTTTCCTGTTTTCTTAGTAAATTATATGAAACATCTGCCCTAAATTTAATCTGTCAAGCTCATAAAGGAAAAAGGCAGACGTTTTATGAGTGATATTATAAAATTTAGATAATTATCTTGTTTGTTTTAGCAGTTTCTATTTTGGTCTCTGTACAGTATTCTTGCATTAAAAGACAATTTTTTATATGGTGTACTGGTCAAGGAGAACAGCCAGTGATCACATTAAAAGTATGTTTAATAATGGTCCTGTTAATCAGTAGTATTCTGTGTATTTTTAACTGAACTATATTCATTGTGTAAGCATAAACCTAATCTAAAACCTGTTATATGATTCTCAGATTAAAAAAGGGAAAAAGGTCTCTGTATAGACATCATATAATTCCCATAGCCTTCACTAGATGTGCAACTTATGCAAGTTCAAGTAGGGCAATGAATGCAAGATGGTCTGATGGCACCCTTTTCCTCTGCCATGTGCATCAGTTCAGTGAAGTTTTGTGTCTGTCATATGTGCAAATCTCTTTAATGAAAGGTGGAAAATTATTCTGGGGAGTCATCATCATGTGCACACCCATTCTTACCTCCTTTACTAGTCATCTGCCATAGTCTGCTGTCAAAGGCAGTATCCTGTGCTAGTGTAAACCTCTGGTATGCCCTGATGTGATGATCCTTGTTGCTCATGTTCCTTTTTTGGGTTTTTTGGTGTTTTTTGTTTAGTTTTGTTCCAAAGCAGATAATTCCACTAACTTTGCAGGACAGAACCAAATATAGGATCAAAAACGGATGACAAAATTATTTTATTTAAGAGAAGATGCTGATGGCTTAGCTTCAGGAAAAAAAAAGAAAAAAAAGAAAAAAAAGAAGAAGAATCATCCATGAGAATACTCACCAAACAAGCCTTATTGGAGTTGTAAGTGATCTTCCTTCTCTCAGAGCTGAATCACAACCATTCAAAGCTCATATGGATTCACAATGTTTTGGCTATCTTGGTGAGACCTCACCTCTTCTGGGCAGTTTTTGTATGATACTTGCTCCACCTCATCTTATGCCTTCTTTAAACTCTTCTAAGTGAGGTATGATTTGCTATTGCTCTTCTAGTTCACATATTTTCTTTCCTTATTTCCACAGTACTTTCCTCAGCCAATGAATGCTCAGCTTTCCTCCTAGGACTTAGTGCAGCCCAGGAGGTCCAGTGTGTGTCTAGTTAAAGTAGGGTCTGTGCTGGCCTATTGGGAAAGACTGATCCTTTCTGGCTTCAAAATTTTTTGTATGTTCTGTGCAAAATGAAAAAAATGATTGAAATTAAAATTCCCCATAGAAAAGTAACAAGATTTTTTTTTGTTTGTTTGGGGTTTTTTGGTGGTTTTTTTGGTTTTTTGTTGTGGTTTTTTTTTTTTTTTTTTGGTTAGCAATGTGAAATCAGCGCATCTTTCTGAGGGCTATTTATGTTGCAGAGGAGCTGAGAGGGGAAGGTAAGAGAAGCATGCATGTTATTTTTTAGTGCAGAGAGTTCTCCCCCACTATATATCAGTGGATAGAGAATTCATTCATTTGGAATTTACTAAGTGGTGCCAGAAGGTGACAGAAAATAATAGCAGTGCTAAAGGCTTAGCTGTATGAATGATATGCAGTTTGTGCCCAGAATCTATTACAGTTTGTTGGAACCTCAGAATCTAAAAGACAGATTTTTCAGAATTTCTATTAATCCAGTGTCTATGCCAAAATGGCTCTGGGGTCACTAGTAATTTCTGGAGCTGGCGTTGATACTTTTTTTCTCTAGGCAAGTGTCTGTGACCAGTCATTTCGACTTTAATTTTTAACCAAGTTGTACTGCTGTGTTGGTGCGGCCTGCTTCCAAGTATCGTCAGAATTTCTGAGAGATCAGCGGGCTTTCCAGTTCTTCCCAATGAAAGTCATGCTTACCTCTAATCCTATGCTGGAAGTAAGAGCACTACTAACTGAAGTGCATATGAGAAATAACAAGCGGCATTTTTACCTCAAAAGCCAGGGAAGGAAAGGGAGTTTAAGTGACAGGAGACTTTGGGGCTTCTGTTTTGTCACAGTGTGAGCAGAGCCAGAGGGCAAATTCTTCCCTCCTGCTCAGTCTCATTATTCTGCACTCTGTATATCCCACCAGCCCACTGACATCCAGAGCAGGGAAGGGAAAAACACACTTCGGGGACCTAGCAGGAGAGCTGACTGCATCCCCCTATTCTCCTGCATGTGTGAATCTTGTACAAGCCAAATCAAAGTTCAAAATTAAAATACTTTTTCCTTTATATGTTTTCCATAATACCATTTCTTTGAGGCTTCGAAGTGCCAGAAGGGATTGCCAGTGTTTCATCTGGTTAGCTTACATGCTGATTGATGACTTTGATAATATGTGTAGTTTAATGATATTTACACTGTTTGTCCAGTTAGGTATATTAAAAGAATGTTGAGAAAACAGTAGACGTGCTAAAATCCTATGGTAACAGCTCATACATTAGTGGTGTTTTGTTGTGAACAAAGTCATTTTTCAGCCAAGTCATAAAGTAGCCTAAAAACAAGTGTGGCACTGTTTGCCTCAAATGAGGCTCTTGCCATGTGACCACCATTCATCTGACATCATTACTGACATAGCTTTCGTTAGTATGATATCTGATTTAGGCTCCCAGCCCTGGTGGAGCCAGGCTAAGTAGTCTGAGTGAGGTGGCTGAGGAAAGTTAATGTGTCAATGTTACGACTGGGTGAGAGTGTCTGCTCAAAATTTCCTTTGGAGAATGAATATAGAAATGGCTGACAATCTTTCTAATGGGAATCTTCTGAAAATGTTTGAAGATCTGGTAGTAATTAAAGATGTGTTGAACTCCAAAGAGAGAGGTAATCAGATCAGCAAAACATAAAGACACTCTTTCCTTGTGAGGAAATGTAAATATGGAGAAGAAATTATAAAAAGAAAAGAAAAAAAAAAGCTAAGAAATTAAATTAATCACACATTTGCAGAAGCCAATTAATTAAATATCTGTGTAGCATGTGAATATATTTCTGGGTTGTACATATGAATAAACAATCAGACTTTTTTTAGATCTAAATGTTTATTTTAAAAAATAAAAATTCTAAGACTTGAGGTATTCTTGCTATCTTAGGAAAAGATAGTTTTCAACAGGTACAGTGAAGAATAATTTGCAATATCTGTCTGAGATGGGATAAATTCCACTATATATTCTTTGACTTTTGAAGTCCACAAATACTACCACTGTATCTAGTAATCTAGAAAACATACTAACTAGCCTGTTTTTTGAAAGCATACAGACTAACCTGAAAAAATATTGTGAAGTAATTTTCTTTACAATAGAATGGAATGATAAAATATTTTTTTTTAGTAATTCTATTTCTTAAGTCTGGTAGATTCTGTGCTCCAATTTTGGTTTTGAATAAGGGACTTCTGCTAATATTGTTCAATTTTTCCTTTTAAAATTGGGATATGGTAGGTTATTTTCCTTGCACAAATATCTTAATACTTGATATATCAATTGTACTTTGAAGTACTGTGGGACTAAGACACATCTTAGACTGGTATGGGACTCAGACCCACAATTAAGACCTCCGCGGTGCTAGAAGCATTACCTTCTCATACCTGATACTCAAGCGATTTGAGAACATTTACATTGTCGGGGGTGAAAGAGAAGCATAAAACAAATTAGTTTTGGTGGGAAGTATAATTCCCATGCCTAGATCCTCTTGGGAAAAGGATTTAGGTCAAAGAGAGGAATTAAGAGTTTGACATTGGAAAGAGGTAACACTCACCAAAGAGTAGGTTGCATACAGTTTTAACAAGCACTTTTAGATCATGGAAATCATTAATTCCAATGCTAAGTGATGGTCTGACCCATAGTGTCTGGGCACTGACTTTGTCTGGATGAACAAGTCAGCAGTTCAGGAGGTGTACTGCATTTGCATGGCACTTTTTCTTAAAAGCACAGTTGTTGACATCATCAAATGATACAGGTAATTGCAAATTCAAAAAGGGAAAAACCCAAAGCATATGGCTTCAAGTGAGATTGTTCAGATGAGTCTTATTTTCCCTTGTACCTGAAGAAAAATAAAGCCTGTTTCTAAGAAATACTGAAATATTCCTCGTATGGGTTACTCACTCATATTCAAAATCCTTAATGGTCTCAATTCTGTATCATTCGGCTTGTGGCCAGCCAATGGGAAATGCTAAGATTTCATGGAGGATTAAATTGGTGCAATTTGAACATTAATTCTCCAATATAACCAGTGAAATGAACAGATAGACTTATACATTGAGCTGCAGTTTATTTTTGTAAGAAAATGTAGTAGAGTCTGCCCTATCTTCATAAAGTTTGCAAAAGTCTAATAAAATATATTTGTTTCTGCTCAAAGGAATAATGATAAAATCACTTTGAAATTGTTAGAATAATGCTGGCTATTAATTTGTGACAGTCTTTTAAATGACTGATCATATACATTTAATCTTTTCCTTTAATTAGAAAAGGAAATAAATAGATCCATTTGACATTTGACTCAGCAACACATTACTTAGATGAAATCACACTTAAGAGTACTGCAGACTGGATCTGAGTAGCTCAGCTGATAAGGCACTGGTTTGTCATCTACAAGACAACAGTTCAAGACTTCTCTGATTTCTTAAGTCAAATTAATTTAGTTATGTCAACTATGTTGCCATAAGATGATAATCCAAGCTGCATGGATGCCAGGCATACTATTACCTTCTTTGGCTAGATTGAAAGTGTGTCAGAAACACTGGGGGTAGCTAGAATTCATTGCAGGTGTGGTGAGAAAAATGGAACACATGAATTTCAAGAATTCTAAAATAACTGTCAATATATAAGTGCTCCTTTGATTCAACTGGTCTATGGTTTTTTTTATTTCCAGAGTGAAACATGTTAAACCCACTTGAACTCTGGTTGGACCTAGGATCTATCTATTAAGTTTACTCAAAATAACTCCTCAGCAATCTCACTGGAGCCCCCTTCTCTGTGCAGGGCTCTAGCAAGCATTATTATCATGACTCAGCAGAGGAATTGGTCATTTTGTGTGTTTCTAGGCTCAACTAACATGTTGCAAACCATTTCTCTGAAGTCACAGTCTCCACTGAAAAACTCTCTCTGCCAGGGTGCCTATTTCCTCTATGAATTTCCACTATGACAGTAAATCTTTACAGGAGCGATACGAGGATAACAGAGCCTAAATGCTTACAGAGAAAACACAAACATTCTTAGGCAAAAGTGACTCACTCAGTGAGAGATAAAGGGGCTGGAATTTTCCTGAGGAAATATCTTGCTACTTTTTGTTTTATGCCCGTATCTCTGTCAGAAAAAAAAACACCCCAAAACCTGTCATTCCCTCTTACTTTTTCAATAACTTCCATTTCAGCCAAAATTTTGTAGAGGGAGAAAAGATGAAAATGCCTCCAGTTTTGTCAAAATATGTGGCTGAGTAGGGAAACAAAGTATTTTATCGGTTTCACTGATAAAAAAAAAAATAGAAAAATCAGCATGAACCTTCAGAATATCCACTGATGAAAGTATTGCTGTGAAGATTCTGCAACACATATACTCACTGTACTTCTAGTACTGTGCACAGATTTCCATCCAAAAGTAAATCTGCTGTTTTGTGAATGTCTACGAAAGCACATTGACAGAAATCAGCATAAAAGAAGAATGAAATAATTCTGATACTGGAATGAACTCCCCAAATTTATGTAACATTGCAGAAACCTGGAAACACTGATACCATTCAGTATTCTTAAATCTGAAACTAGGGATGCTAAAATAACATCCATCTCTATTTTAATTCAAAGAGAAGGTATTAAGGCTTGTTGCAAAAGATTAGGATATCAGAGAGAGAGAGAGAAAGGTGCAAATAAAAGTTTGGAAGTCGTATTGACTGTAGAGATCCTATCAGTATTGTGTACTTCAAGCAAGGCAGCTGATAGCTCAGCTTGAAGATAACTCATCTCCTGAAAGTGTGCCACTGTCATGCTATTTCCAAGAGACCTTATTTGCTGTGGAGGTATGTAATTGAATTTCTTATTCACTATTAATGAATATGCTTTTCATTAGTCTTCTTGTGCAACTTCTATATCCATATCTCAATTAGAGGATTTACTGAGCTGGTAGCATATCTTCAGTTTTTGCAACAGCCTCAGTGATGATCAAATTTCTCAGGAATGATTGTCCACAATCCTTCAGAGCTTGTAAAACTTTTACATTTATCATAGAGCAAATAATCTGGTAAGCAGCCAAGTCTTCATTTTCCATCAAAGAATGCTAAAAAGAATCCAATTCCTGGAATCTGATGCAAATGTGTTTTCCGTGAACTGCTGTGTATCCATGCACAATTTAGAAGACAGCATCAGAAAAGTTATTTAATGAGTAAAATATTGTTGTTTCTCCCCCTCCTTTCACTAGAATTCTACATATCAAGTTTTCCAAGACACATATGCTCTTTTTAATGACTTGAAATACTTTCCTAATGATTAAATTCTGCTTAGCTGTCATAGACTCTTCCAGAACTTTTATAAGCCAACATAATGTATGCATCTGATGATAGGCTATAAACATTTGATTTTAGGTCACTAAAAGCAAAGCTTGGAAAACTGAGCTGTCCATAACCAAATTTTTTTAACAACTTACGATATAATCATTCCTAAAATTATATCTTGTGACTCAATAAAGACATTTGGCAGTGCTTAAGTGCTGTCCAGCTGTCCAAGATGTCCAGCTACTTGGAACTGCGATGTCTAAATTTTTCAGTGGCATTTCTACAATACTTCTGAGTCATGGAGAGTATTTTTTTGCCTTGAAGTTCACTAGGCTGCTTGACCTCAAGATGCTATTTCTTGAAGATTTGAAAAGTGGAAATCAGTTATATACAGTAATTTCATGATTACAAGCCGCACTGACTATAAGCCACATCTCCAGGTGTTGGCAAACATTTCGTTCTTTGTCCATACACAAGCCACACCCAAATATAAGCCGCTCTGTCGTTTGCAGCGAGGACCCGCGTGCAACAAAGTTGCCAAATAGTAACAGAATCAGTGGGATGGCGGGGTTTACTGTCTCAGCCCTGCTCAGGGCGGCCGCCAGGGAGCGGCCCCAGCCCTGCTCGCCACTGCTGCCGGGAGGCAGGGGAGCGGCGTGTCCAGCCGGTGCTGCTGGGAGGAGGGAGAGGGGCGTCCCTGGCTGCTGCTGCCGGGAAGAGGGAGAGGGGTGTCCCTGGCCAGTGCTGCCGGGAAGTGGGAGAGGGGCATGCCCGGCCATTGCCGTGGGGAGGAGGGAGAGGGGCTTGCCCAGCTGGTGCCACCACCGCACCCCCCGGGGCTGGGCAGCGCTGCCGCTGCGCTGCCACTGCCCCGCCGCCTGGGGCCGCTGCTGGCTCGGACTTCCGAGTTGGGAAATTTCCAAAATTTGTTCATATATAAGCCGCTCCTGAATATATGCTGCACTTTCGGTTTGGGAGCAAAATTCTAGTCAAAATGGTGCGGCTTGTAATCATGAAATTACTGTAATTTGAAAGTACTGTTTTCATGCTGGTAGGGAACTTTGGTTCCTACATTTTTCAATAACTTCCAGGCACAAAAAATGGGGTAAATTTTTTTGGTGTGAGGCAGCGGTGTCTGGCACTTTACATCTCAGAAGCTTCAGGAAATAAATGAAGGTGACTGGATAAAAGACCAGCTTGGCCAAAGACAAACAATGATATGGACAAGGTAGCATCTCCAGTGCAACTTCTGTATTGAGGCAATCCAATTAATTTTCTCAATCACACAATTGTTCATTAGCATGTGAAGTTATCAGCTCTGCTGCATGCAGAACATGGAATGTGGTGCTGTTCCTGTCAGCATCTTCTCTGCTCTTTAGTGTCTCACTTCAAAGTAAGTACTGAGAAGTTGGGCACTGCTGCAAAATTAGGTATCTATTCTTCATACACAGACTGGAAGAGATTCAACCTTCCTAAGACATCTTCCCGCAGCTGCTGACAAGGAACACAAATGTGTATGTTGTGTGGAACTTGCATTCCTGCTCACCCTCAACCTTATTCAACGAGCTGAAGCATTTACTATAAAATCACCTAATTAATGGTGTAGTTTTCCAAATGTTCCTAATGTCAAGAGGACATGACACACAGCAGTCAAGCATGATCTCTTATCATGGAGATTATTTGGCTCTGTGTCGCCTTCCATCCCTCCCAAAATAATATTCATCTCTGTAGAGATTAAGAGAACCTTTCAGGACTTCATGAGACGGGGATGGCACAGGAACTGTACATTTATTTTGCAGCCTGAGATGCCAACCTTGCTCAGGTACCCTGCCATTCATCAGACTTCACATCTCTGTGCCTAGTGCATGCCCTTCACCAGCTCTTCCTTTCAGAAAGTCCTGCATGTATGCCAAGAATCCTGTGGATCAATGCTTCCATCTTTTACAGAAGTAGGATGTTCCTCTCCCCCATTTTTTTTTATTCTGGTGGCCAAGTTGCTAGTTCTTTTGACATCTTGACTCTGGATCCCTTTACTTATAAAAGTTTTCCTGTTTTCCATTGGATTTTCCTGCTCTGTTCTCTGGGTTCTCGCCTTTTTTTCATGTTTCCAAATCCACTTTTTCATTGCTTCCTCTTTACCCCACATCCGCTGTTGCTTTGTTGCCTGCTGTTTCTGTCTTCCTGTATTGAAGCTTTTGTTTCTTCCCACAGGCTGCTCTGGAAAGGTCCTTTTATTTTTTCGGTAGACTCTCAGCCATTATCTGCACACACATAAGATTAATTTGCTGCCTTTGAGGTATGCAGGCAGTAGAAAGTAGCAACAGTAGAATTAAAGAGTCTGTTCCCCAAGTAAGGTTTTTCTTGTGTTTTAAATTGCATGAAAATCAAAGCATCTCTGTCTATGAGTTTCTGGAACACTTTGGCACTTATCAGCTGAAGCACTCCCTGACTGTCATCTTATAAAAAGAGTAACTGGGGCTGGTGTTGGATTTTGTTTTACCATGCCACTCAGAAGTTAATGGCATGATTAGGGAGAGAGTAAAAGAAATTGACTGCTATGGATGTTTTGTGGAAGTTTCTTGAATGCTGTATAATTTTCTTATATGAACAATGGAGGGGGTTTTTAGCAGACTTTTACTGATATGTACAGGCTCCATTAAAATATGCAGTTTCTCAAACTCCAAATCAGAATGGTTTACTTGCTGATATTTCAAAGTTCTTTGTTTAAATTTGGTACTTTGAACCTCCAAAGGAAAGAACCGTGCAAATAAAGGTTTAAAAAAACCATCAACAAATCCCAAAGTGAAAACTTAACATTTTGTTTTCAATATTACTGTTTGTAGTTTTTTGGCATATCTTGGCATTGTAGTATGGTTTTCCCATATTTCAGATGACACCATGAATAAAGAGTTCTGCACAGATCATCTCAACCTCTACTTGATTATACAACTGCTTAAATCCAGCTGACACCCTGAATCTCAAAATCAAATAAAGTAGATGTGGAAAATATTCAGAGAGGGAGGACAGGATTGTATCAGAGCAAAGAAAGACTTGCTTTGAAAAAACAAGTATTTTGGGAGAGGTATAGATAGGGGGAGAACATAGAAGAGACTAATAAACTTGAAATTAGCATGGAAAAGTTAAAAAGACATTAATAGTTTATTGTTTCTCTGAATATTGCAACTTAGGATCACCAAAGCAAACAGAGAAGAGGTTCTTAGTGCAGATGGGTAGATCAACTGAGAACTTTTGCCAAAGAATGTAACAAATGTTTAAAAATTTGTGTTTTGTGGAGAAGTTTGACATATTCATGCAGCAACTATTTGGTGTGATTAAATACACAGAAATAATTTCTTAGCTAATCCTTAAATTTTTTTAAAAAATGAGCAGATTCTAAATTTATTTTAATTTTCAGAAGATTTTAAGGTGTTACACTCTTGGAGATCAGAGTCCCATATGCACTATAAGTAGTTTACATACTACTATTTTCTTATAATTGCTCACTTTATAGAATCGTCTGGCAGGTGATTTTTGCTTGTTCAATAACCATATATCTACTTACCAATTAAAAAAAATTGTATTGCAAATATTGTAATGTGGAACCTGAAGGCAGGAAAAAAAGGGGAACAAGAGCACTGCACTTTGTATGGATTTATTATTATGCTTGAATTGATACTTCAAAAGATCTTGCTTTCTGCTGACTGTCCTTTCTTGGCTTGATTGAAATTCTCCACTTTATTGGCTCTGTTGAATGACAGCTATTTAACATCCATTGCCAAACTCATGTATTTGAGAACTTTTTGAATAGAAGCAAAAATGTGACCCAGAAATGAGGAATACTGCTTGTGAGTAAAAGCCCAAGTTAAGAAATCTACAGATACAACTGCTGGGAGGGTATTTCCTGTTCTAGTTCTCAAGACAGATTTGGCAACACACAACAGTGGGACTCTGGTAAGGAAAATAGATTGCAGACTTTTAATCTCTGCAAGCTCTCGAAGAACTCAATCACTCAGAAAAATTGGCCCTAGAACTTAGTGTGTACTTATTATCTACTTTACTGCTTTGCACAATTTTGTTTTAATGAGTCCTGTTGGATAACATGAAGTCTGGTAGCAATGTTGAATTTCTTTTAAAGCAAGTTTAATTTTCATCTTGATCTTTTACATTTTTCCTGATTTTGGCTTTAGAGTATTTAGCCAAAATCTTTTTTTCTGTTTCCACTTTCTTAACATTTTTTTTTAATATATGGATAAAATTGTGAGGAAAACTACCGAAAAAAAAAAAATTAACAGCCTAATACAGAAAGGTATACTAGGATTAAGGGAGGTACCTTTCTTAACCTAACAAATGTAATACTCATATAGGTAACAAACACAACTGTACTAATTTTTGCTTTGCCAAAAGGTATGTATCTATAGGCTTTTAACTGATAAGCCATTCTTAATTTAGTTTTTTAATAGCAAACTAACAGAACAAAAAACCAAATGAGCTCAAGACAGCTTTATTTCTTGTAATACTTTTCCTTACACCTGGGGAAGAAAAACCCCAAAAAAACCAAACAAAACCACAAGCAAACAAAAAACCATAAACAAACAAACAAAGAAACAAAAACAAACCGAAAACCAAAAAGGCTACATATGTCCTTTCCTCTCTTGCAACCGATTTTGAATTTGGACCAATATGGGCTTGGAATCTGGAAGTTTTGTTAACTATAGACCCCATTAATCTGTCCTGTGTAATTTGTCACAATCCTGAGCTATGTCTGTGTGTAGATTAGGAAAATGAAGTTGGCAGAAATTTAGGTCAAAAGATGGCAAAAAGCACTGGTAATTGTCTCCAGTGGTCATGAACAACACTGAGAAGAAAGTTGCACTGACACGGCCAGTCAGTTGCACTGACACAGGCCCTCACGGGGTGAACAAAGTCTCAAAATGCCTGTAAGTTTTGGGAGGCAAAGGTCATAGGAACAATATTGGGTCACTCCAAGCCTATGTCATAAACTGTCAATAAAGAGCTCTTGTGCAGGGCAGGCCTCATGTTTTCTCCGCCTATGTTTGTTTTTCCCCAGCACCCCATCAATTCACAGCACAGGGTTAATAAAAATCCACACAAGTCTCAAGGTGTTTCCTTTAAACTTCTTTGGAGGTTGTGTGGATAGACAATAACACACATCTGACTTCATGCTCAGACCTCTAGTGGTCCATGCTCTTTTTGCAGCACTTTTTAGCACACATTGCACATATCTGGCATGGTTAATCTGAGGGCTGAGGTTTTTAATGAAGTTTATCAACCAAATTTTGCGTGTAACATAAATCGTAGGAATCTGTCACAAGACCTGAATCATGTTGGCCACACTGCCAGCATATCTAATCAAATTTATCATTGCATGACACGGACTCAACCCCAGGTCTGGTAAAAGAGGAGATGGAGCTCTTCTGTCTGATCTTCCTAGACCTCAATTCGTTTTTATTCAACTTTTAAAAAGGATATCTAATGACCTATAATCTCATTTTGTGTTCTTAATCATCTTCTGGCTGTCTTCAGATTCCATAACATTTTACAAAATTATGTTCAGGTTGAAAATTCATATTAATAGCAAGGCTGAAAGAAGAAAAGACTAATACCTTGGAATCACAGCAGCTATTCATCAAGTGTAATTGCGATCAGGTCTACTTAAAAGATAGCTGATTTACTTACACTGCATTGCACAGTGAAGGAGTGTTATATGGAAAATACCAGAAAGTGACAATTATTTTAGCAAGTGCACATTGATTTGTGATTGAGCTAATTTCCAGCATAATGAGATAAGTTCCTATCTTTTGTTTGCTTTTTTTTCATAACAATCTGGAAAAAGATACTCTTTTACAGGTCAGTTCTGCCAAGGATTCCTGTGACCATAAAAAAATCTGTACATAAATGACAGAAAGCCAGATTGATGTTGTTCAAATGTGGCTAGATTTTGCTAACCACTGCATTAAGAAACAGATAGAGCAACTGAAAATTATTCGATCAGTTGTCCCTCATCTCCAAAGGCTCTGTGATGTTTTATCTCCAGTTCTAGTAATTTAAAAGGTCAAATGATTTTTTAAAGCAAAAGCTGCTAAAGCAGAGTGTCAGGAAATGAGATAAAGAAAACCCTTTTATGTTTGAAAATATAGCCTTATCTTAAAATGTAAAAATAAGGCCAACTCTGAAAAGAATAAACAATATTTTATTTTGTAAAGGAAGCAAATACAACTGGTGAATTTTTCAGTAGAATACAAGCAAGTTTTTTTCTATAATTTTTAGTCCTGCACCTATAATAACAACTATGGGTTTATACATATATATATATATATTTATTTTTTTTAAATTGTTATTTTTCCCTACTAATAGACTTACCTTTGTGTGATGAAAATGTTGTTAGTGAAAGAGAGCTAGACATGAAGTTCCAGGATAGACTTCACTACAGACAAGCCATTTCATCACAGAATTCAGAAATTATCCTGGAGAAGGGGAAGATTTAATAAATCAGAACAAATAAGATGATGACTGAGAAAATTATCTAGATTTCTTTTTGAATAAGAGCATCCATTTCTCACAATTGATCACAATTTATTTTGCAGGAAAATATTTTGCCCTTTTAGGTTTTAACTTTATTACAACCTGACCTTAAGAAGCTAACGCTATGCCATCAACCTGAGCATCACAGTTTATTACTAATGTTCCTAAAAGCAGAAAAACTATGAGATAACATTAACATTATGAGTAGAGAAATATCAGAACCAAATGCAGCCTATTGAACATAATCCCAAATCTCATATCCTGACTAATCAGAAATTACCAATGTAGGACATTGACTGAAAAAGCCAAATAAACACTTTGATACATTTGTAGTTTGGTATTTATCATAAATTTGAAATACACACCTGGCCAACTGAAAAGTTAAATACATATTTGGAACTTTTTTATAGTATGTTTATTGTAATTAAGCTATCTGAAAGCAATTTACAGTAATTTCAGGAGTATAAGCAGCACAGTTTTGATGAAAATTTTGGTCCCTACCCGGAAGCGTGGCTTGTACTCTGGAGCGTCCAATATATGGACAAAATTCTGAAATTTGCCAACCTGGAAGTGCAAGCCAAGGGAGGAGCCGAGCTCACAAATAGAGCACCTGCCAGTAAAGCCCATGATCACGCGATTGTTACAAATTGGTTACTCTATTGCGTGGCGGGGGAGGCGGGCTCCCACCAGTGGTGTAGCACAGGGGAAAGCAGGAGCTCCCGCCGGTGGTGCGGTGCAGGGGAAAGTCGGGACTCCCTCCAGCACTGCGGAGGGACCAGAGCTCATGAACTGAGCACCTGCCAGTAAAACCCGTGATGGCGTGATTGTTACAAATTGGTTACTTTGTTGCATGAGCATCCTCACTGCAGACAAAAGTGCATCTTATAATCAGGCGCGGTTTATATATGGACAAAGAACGAAACGTTGCCGACACTCGGAAGTGCAGTTTATAATCCGACGCGCCTTATGCTTGTGAAATTACTGTAGTTTACTATATTAAAAAATCTTATAAAATATATTTCTTTATTCAGAATATTTATTGGCTACAGAGCTGTTTTTAGGTGTTTCTGTGTACTAATTGCTGAAATCTCCTCTTCACCTCCTTATGTTCTTAGTTTCACAGAAACTGTGAAAGAGAGGAACTGGACTCTTGGCAGAGTGACCAGGAATGTGACATTCAAGAGAGGAAAAGGTATTTCTGTTAACCTCCTGCATGAGGCATTAATAGTAATCTCCTTTAAAAAGCTTGAGGAGATCTACCTAGGCTGCTTAACAGAAGTCTGCCTTTAGGACAAAAAACACATTAATAAATATAAGCCAATTAAGATGCAAACAGAACTCTTAAAAACACCTTGTTAGACTGAATCATCAATATGACTCACCTCTTATTTATCTCAAGACAACATATATCCTCATCTGAAATCAAAGTGGTTCTTGGAATTTTAACATCTATTCTAACAGCCCTTCAGTCTTTTCTGATTTAGCCTCATGAATTCAGTCAGCACTGCAGACTGGGGGAGAGTAGCTGGAAAGCTGCGCAGGGGAAGAGAACTTGGGGGTGCTGTTTAACAGTAGCTGAGCATGAACCAGTGTGTGCCACTGGTGACCTCACGCTTTGAATCCTGCATCCAGTTCTGGGCTCCTCACTGCAAGACAGACATTGAGGTGCAGGAGTCAGTCCAGAGAAGGACAGTGAGGCTGGGGAAAGGTCTTATGAGGAGCAGCTGAGGGAGGTGGAGCAAAGGAGGCTCAGAGGAGCCTAATTACCCTCTACAGTCACCTGAAAGGAGGCTGTAACCGGGGCATTGGCTCCTTCTCCCCAGTGACAAGTGACAGGATGAGAGAACATAGCCTCAAGCTGCACCAGAAGAGGTTCAGGTTGGACATCAAGTAGAATTTTTTCACAGTTAAATACTGGAACAAACTTTCCAGGGAGATGGTAGAGGTACCAACCCTGGAAGAGTTCAAGAAATGGCTGAAAATTACACTTAGTGCCACGGTGGTGATCAGAGGTTGTACACAATGATCTTGGAGGTCTTTTCCGACCTATATAATTCTGTGATTCCATCACATTTCACATTTCTCATCATTAATGTACTGAATAATGAAATATATACTATAGTATATCCGTCAAATGAGAAGACTCTACAGAGTTCTTGTTCATCTATAAACAGCCTGAAAGGTGGTAGCATTGACATCTTTGGGAACTTGTGCAACAAAAAAAAGGTGATCCTGCAATGTCTGTTTACGCCCTACTGTAAAGGTATGAACGTAGTCAAAAGCACAGAGAATTGTGTAATTCCTATTTGCATATTAATATTGTGCAAATTTCCAGATTGTTTTCTCCTAACGACTCTTTATATCAGTAGAAATCATTGTATTTTTACATATTCCAATCAAGCCAATTGATTAATTGGCAATGATTCCACTTTAATTGCTTCCATTCTACAAAAATATTATGGAAGTATTTGATACATATAAATAAGTAATTCAGCAAATTAGAATATTTTTCTGTGAAATTCTCACATTTTTGGCAACTATATCTTCCAACAGACAAACTTTTATTTACTTATGTCTTGGGGTTGCCCTGGTTCAGGGCAACTTACAAGAAAAAAATCACAGAAAAAAATGCTGGATTTTAAAAATAAGTTACTGAATAACTAATGATAAAGCAGCAGCATCAGAGGTTATCACCACAGAATTATGAAAGAATGAATAAGTGAAAGAATTACTTTAAGGAATTTAATTGATTTGAAAAGAATTTTCTATTAACCTTGACAGAAAATTCCATCACCAATTTTTCCTTCCTCTGGAAGAATATTTTCAGATAAAGAAATACACCATACCTATTTAATGAATTATCTGTTACTAATTATTCTCTCAAATCCAGATATCAAGCCAAACTTTTATTCTTGCCTATCAAGATCTTTAAAATGTTTAACATGTGAAGGGGAAGAATTATGTTAATTTTGTTGGAGAAAGAACCAATGCGAAAACATTTTTGCAGAAACAGCATCCAACCTTCCAAACTGCTCAAGTCTATCAAATAATTAGATGCTTCTCATTTTAGGTTAGTTAGCTTCTGATAGCAGAAAAGTGAGGCATTTTATTGAAATATCCTAAATTACAAATATAATATGCTTTCACAAAGAAATGAAAAAGTGACTTTTGAACCACTAGTATTGGTAGCAATATCCAATTTCTCCCATTGAAACTTATGGATAAGTTAAAGCCTTATTTCTATACAGAGTTTATGTTTTTTGCATTAGATACACTTTGTAAGATGCATAGCTCAAAGCATCCTTTTTAAAATTGAAAATAATGGGAAATTTTCCATCTAGATTAAATTAAATGCAATATGATTCACAAGGTTTTAAACTAGGAACTATGAAAATGATTTGGCTAAAATAAAACTGATCTGAAACCTTATAAAAGACTTAAACAAAACTTTTTAATTTGTGAAAATCTAACTGAATCTACAAATTTAAAAAGTCATCATGGCAGGTAAATAACATAACTATTCTATAAGGCCCATACCCTTATTTTGGGGATCTTGGTTTGGTTCAGATAATCATCCAGATTTTTAGATGCTTATTTAATTGAACCTCTGAATCTACTGACTTTGCCCATCTCCAATTTAAAAATCCTCTCTGGGAAAGTTATCCAGAAGTAAGTTCTACAAAAGCACACCTGGCAAAACAACATCTGCCTGACAATGACTTAGTGAGCCTCAGTAAAGGCTGACATATGTGCACATGCAATTGGACCTTATACCAGCAAAATGTTTTACATATTAGTGTACACCAGGGAGTCCTGAATCCTGACAGAAAAATATGATGGCTTTTACACTTTAAATTACAGTGAAGCTGTATCCACAGATGGTGCAGGTACAGCATGTGCTCTTACACAGCTGGTAGGTAAGGGGAGATCATTTCCCTAACAGCCTCTTCCTGATTTCTAGTGTTTGCTTCAATGCAGTTGCAATTTGAGATCAGCATTCTAAATGGAGTTAATTCCTGCTGCTGATATAATGCTGGCTGAAAGCTTCAGCATCAATGAAGAGGCTTCTGCTGATGCTTATAGATGACAAAATATAATTCCCTCTCCTTCATTACAGCACCTCTTTCATAAGGTATAGGGGCACAGTTTGTTGTGGTTTGGTCAGACACAAGCCTTGAGTAAATTAATAGAGTTTCTTTGAGATTAGTCAGATGGAGAACTCACAGAGCCTATGTGCCAAATGGTCATGCTTTGAACATAGGAAAAGTAAATCTTATGTGGTCGGGTTCTTGCAAACTGAGCTTTACAAAGGAGCTGTAATTGTGAAGGGAAAAGGATTGATACATAGTCTGTTCTCTTATGCTGACCTTTGTCTTAAAACTATAACAAAAATTCCAGGAAATATTTATACTTGGCCAAATTCTGAGAAAAGGACATGGCCCAGATGATCCCCAGCATCTGAGTGTGGAAGAGCTGGACACTTAACATTCACAAGATAGAACAGCAGTGCTGCACGACTTGCTTCAGAGTTGCAGAAACCTTCCAAGCCTGGATTTATTACTTTTTTTCCAATGAAAAATGCAGTGCATTCCTCTGGATACCTAGCCTGATAGTCCTAGCCTGGTAGTCCTTCTCTTTCTTAACCTGCCCAAGAACTTTATGTTTTTGTGACAGTTGTGCATTATAGAGTTCAGTCTTAGAGGACCAAATGAGCACTGCTCTAAGAAGGGCAGACCTGAAATTTTATCAAGGTGTCTTCAGAAGATAAATGGCCAAGGATAAAAGTTGTCTGTGAGAGTTAGGAAAATCCTCTGCCTACTTCTAGTAGGCCTAATCTAAGCCCAGAGTGTGCTCATCCATTTTTAAAGTAAGTCTTTCCTGCCTATTGTTTTGGCATCTGCAGCTCATGGAAGTGTTCCCTCATTTCCAGACAGCAAGGAGTAGCTGTGCCATAACGTAGGATTAACTAGGAACAGTTCCACAAGCAAAGTTGTATAGCCTAGCGACTAGGCAAAAAGAAGACAGAAATATAAGTTTTCAGAGTCTGCAGTAGAAGGACACTAGGTTCTGCTGGGAGAACATCATGAAAATAATTTCCCTGTTTCCTAGCTGGTTGTGTATATGTTGTCTTTGATCTCTTTTACTTGGGCATTAATCTGTTCATGTTCAAAGCCTACCCTATACAGTGCCTCTTCCAAACCATTTCCAACAATTTCCTTGTGTCTCGGCACCTTGCTACCTCTCAGCTCACTTCTGTACTATAGACTTCCCCAAAAGCTTGGGTTGACCAGGTGTATGATAACGTGTGACTCAAATTTTGGACAATGGTGTCAGCAGAGATAAGGGTTGTCAAGGTGTACAACTGTCTCCTTAACAAAGGCACTGCTCCTAATACTGTACATCACACTCACCCTCATCTTTGCTGTATTCATGAATACCTTCTTTTTAGATGTTGAAAATTCTGAAATCAGGTTTCTTTTCCTGGAAAGGGGTGTAAATAGTGAGTAGATCAGATTAGACTACATCTGCGTCTGGAATTGGGAACTGACCTTAGAGACCAAGGCCAAATCTTTTAATGAGAACTTAGGCAGTGTCTTGCAGCAAAACAATTGACTTGTTGGGAGGTTTGTATAACACCTACCAAAGTAAATTTCCATCAAGTTGTGGCATTTACACACTTCAGCAGCATACCTTTATTTCTTCTTTTTCTTTGTATGGATAATTAATTCTTTTTTTTTTTTCCTCTCTGTAATAGAACAAAAGTTCTGTAAATAACTAGATTTTTACAGGTATTAGAAATAACTGAATAACTTCAAAATAATGTCCCGGTCTCAAAGATCAAATATAAATTTCACACAATCCTAGAAGAAGGACCCAGCCAAAATCAAAGCTTCTCCATTTTAGCAGAAACCTCCAAATTTGACTGAATGGTCTGAATAGACCTGAATATTGGTCCATTGTTTCAATTAATATTTCAATGATTGTCAACACAGCTTCTGAGAAAATCTAATAATTGTTAAATCATCAGCTTAAGTGAGACAATGAAAAAGCAGTAAAAAATTGAGAAGAAGGTAAGGTTGATGAACTGAGATTGATCATGTAATTTACAGGCTTTGTCTTGAATTTATTCAAACCATTGAAGGAAAAAGTAGAGAATGAGAATTTCAAATGTACAGTAATTTCACGAATACAAGCCGCACCATTTTGACTAAGATTTTGCTCCCAAACCAGAAATGCGGCTTATATTCAGGAGTGGCTAATATGTGAATAACTTTCTGACATTTGCAACCTCAGAAGTGCCAGCCAGGGTGCCGAGCCGAGCACCTGCTAGTAAAAGCTGGCATTTCGCGATTGTTACAAATTGTTACTCTGTTGCGCCGCGGGTGGAGCCTGGCTCCCTGCAGGCAGCACGGGGAGCGGGGAGAGAGGAGGGAGAGCTCTTTCCTTCCCTCCTCTGCCGCAGCCCGGGGGAGAGACGGGGGGGCCCCGCGCCGCCATTGCCGCGGTCTGGGGAGGTGGTGGGGGCCCCATGCTGCAATTGCCGCGGCTCAGGGAGGAGGCGGGGTGCTCCATCCCTGCCCGCCTCCGCGAAAGCTGGGGGGGCTCTGTCCCTGCCTGCCACCACGGGGCAGCGCTGGGCCAGGGCGAGCGAACCCAGAGGCAGTGGCCGGCCACGAGCGGCCCCGCCAAGCGGTAGCGCCGGGCTGGGCCACCTGGCCCCATCGGCAGCCCTGAGCGGGCCGAGCCTGCACAGCCCAAGCCGAGTCAGTAAACCCCGCCCTACCGCAGTTCTGTTACTATTTGGCAACTTCATTGCACGCGGGTCCTCGCTGCGAACGACAGAGCGGCTTATACGCAGGTGCGGCTTATTTATGGACAAAGAAGGAAATATTTACCAATACCCAGAGATGTGGCTTATACTCAGTGCGGCTTGTATTCATGAAATTACTGTAGACTAGAAATTCTGAGTACCTATGCTGCAGTAGTGCAGGACAGTGTAGCTTAAGCTGGCTGAAGAGCACACGGAAGTTGGATAGAATGACTGCAGAACATAGTGTAAAAGGTTATTAGAGACCTCAGTAAAGGACATCTGCCCAGGAGGAAATACCTCAGTATTTTGGGCACGTGAGTTAGTTATAGCAAGGACAGCATGCTCACAAATATAGTTGGAGAGAACTATCAGCTGGCCTTTCTCACCTGTCATTGTACCAGGAGGCTCTGCTGAACAAGGCTCAAAGAAGTATCTGGTAGCACTGATAGCACTGATATTGTTGGGGCTACAAAGGTTTGGTCTCACTGGTCACTGACACAGTTGTTAGCACATGGGCTGAAATACTGCTGGCTTTGGTGGTTTCAGCATTTCTTTGTTGAATGGGATCAGAAGAATTTGTAAAGGACTGAAAAGCTGCTGGGTTTTTTCCAAGCTTTTCCAAGCTTGGAGGGAACCAGATCATTCATGCTGTGACTGCCCATGAGACTGGAGAATGAAAAACCTGAAATTGGACAGGATTATGTCAATTAATCATATGGGAGTGTATTTGTTGTACTCACTGCACATTTCAATTTAAATAATTGAACATCAGTACAGCATTTTGAAGAATGGATACTAGCAAATCTAGCCTCCAGAATGTTCTAATTAAAGTTATTTTAAATAGGACTTACAAAGTTTATATTTTAAAATGTTTCCAGTTTTGACTGCAAGATCTTTTTCCAGAGATTTCTTTAAGGTAAACTTGAGGTTTAATCCTGTATTTTACCTTTTAAAGTACTGTAAAGCAATGGATCCCCAGGCTCTGTTTCATCAAGAAATTAAGGTGAGGTGCAGAAAAAAAAGCTGTAATAATTGTGCATAATATAAGCTCATGACTCCTCCACCATTTCTGTCATACCACAGATATTTCTGGATACTGATTTCCAGCATCTGTGGAACCATATTCCAGCTGTTCTCAGACTTTTCCATTTCTGGAAGCCTACCCCTCTTCAGCTCAAACCACAAATATCCACACAACAAAAATCTAGTCATTGTCCAAGGGGTCAGTCAAAGACTAGCCAGGGATTACCCCAGAATGTCTCTGTTATTTTTTCACTCCCATCTAAGAACTTTTAGAATCACAAAGTCAAACATGAATTCATTACCTCAAAGCAAGACACTAACATTTTTGTGAACTAACCCTAACAGAATTGTGTGTAAAGGTCTCCCAGTTACTAAGGTCTTTAGCACAGGCATGTCCAAGCTGCAAATTAGTATGGCAAAATATGCAAACCTCCACATCTAAATAAGTAACAAACCCCCCAAAATAAAGGAATGGACAGATTTTCTGTTCTCTTTAAAATTTAGGCAACTTGCTGGATGACAATCAGCAGTTCTGTCACTTTCAGATGTCATCAGTTATCTCTTGCTGCTACTTCACTTCAGGTTTGAAGTTCCATCTGCTCTTTGCTCTTTTTTGGTTTGAAAAAACCTTCCCACAATGGTGACTAAATAATTGGCAAAGCATTTTCAAAAGACCCAAAAGTATGCAGGATACTTCAGATTTTGTTCCAAAAGGAAGAAAAAGGAATAAACTTTCAGAGTGCTGTTGAAAATTTGTATATCTTTATATATTTGATTCCTCATATTTTTATACTCAACACTAGTATACAGAACTCCACTGAATTCTACTTTCCAGTAACTTCTACTAACCTAATATCCTAGTTAATTTTTACCATATTACATGTTAAGTTTACCCTTATGTTAATCACTAGAATACATGCAATGTTGCTTGAATATGTACATGTAGAATGCTTGTGTGTGAACCCACAAACACACACAAAAAGGATAAAAAATTAAACTGCTAAACCAAACTGTATTGAAATAAATAACTTTTCCTACTACCTATTCTAGCCTAGTCTAGTTTTTTTAAGTTGCTTTTTTATGGCAAGAAATATGCTTTTGATGCAGGATTCTTTTGAAATTTTGCTGCAAGAGTGCAGGATTTAACTAATTAATACAAAATAACAAAAAACCCTAATGCAACCCAAACTAAAACCCACAAAACCCCAAAGTGGTTCCTGGAAATGTTAATGTGCACTTGTTACACACTAGATTTTAAACTTGTGTGCAACAGGGAGCATTTTAGCTGGTACATCTCACATCTGGACTATGGCTTTCAAGAAGATGTCTAAATTTCCTTGTTTTCTAAACATTTCTTATGGTTCAAGTTGCTTTGATTCTTATTTGTGTAAGTTGCTTTTCTGATTCTGTTCAGAAGGATGACTGTTACTCCTCTGAAAAGAAAATATTTCAAAATCTGTTAAGCTCGACATTATATGTTATTGGATAAAATATAGGGATTTTTGCAACGGTTTAAAGCAAATTATTATCGTTGTTACATAAAGATAAAAACTACGTAGTCTTCATTATGGAAGGCACAGAAAATCAATCAGTTTCTCCATTATCATGCTACTGAGAAACATACTAAATTCAGCCTATTAGGAAGTGTCATTCTTATCCGTAAACCAAAAAGACAAGAATAGAGCCAAAAGAAGATATTGATAAGGAGAATTATTTTCCTATACAGTGTTAGTCCCTTTTGCAAGATGACTTTTTAACCAGGAGTTCATGAAGTTTTTTACCTTAAGAGATTTTTTGGCTGTATAAAACATCCTGTGTAGTCAGGGCTAAAATAACAAGAGATTCCCAACTCTTCAACTGCTGATCTTTAGCTTATTTCTGAAAAATAGCATAGATTCAAAAATCCTTTTTCTTCTAGTTGTTATATTCTACAGCAGGCTTTCTGCATCATTTTCCCCCCTTTTTCTTCCAGAACATCAATACCAACATTTAAAAGGAAAGTATTTCTAAACTAACTAATCTAGTGGAGATAGTTTCAACATACCAGGCTCCTTACACGTGAGTAATAGCTTTGTGTAGAAAAAGGGAAGACTACATACAGTAAATTCACGAATACAAGCCGCACTGAGTATAAGCCGCATCTCTGGGTATTGGCAAATATTTCGTTCTTGGTCCATAAATAAGCCACATCTGAATATAAGCCGCTCTGTCGTTCGCAGTGAGGACCTGTGTGCAACAAAGTTGCCAAATACTAACAGAACCGCGGCATGGCGGGGGGTTTACTGGCTCAATTAAGACTGTGCAGGCTTGGCCCGCTAGGGGCTGCTGACGGGGCTAGGTGGCCCAGCCTGGCGCTGCCCCTCAGGGCTGGTCACCGCCTCTGGGTTCGCTCGCCCCGGCCCCGCTCCCGCTGCGGTGCCCGCCAGGCATGGAGAGAGTGCCCCGCTTGCGGCGCGGCGCCGGCCGGGCACGGAGCACCCCCTGCTCCCACCACGGCGGCGGAGGGCGGGGGCAGAGCCCCCCCCCCCTCCTCCCCGGGCCACGGCAATGGCGGCGCGGGCTCCCCCCGTCTCTCCCCTGGGCTGCGGCAGAGAAGGGAAGAAGAGAGCTCTCCTGCCTCTCTCCCCGCCCCCCGTGCTGCCTGCAGGGAGCCAGGGCAACACAGTAACACTGTAACAATCGCAAAATGCCGGCTTTTACTGGCAGGTGCTTGGCTCGGCACCCTGGCTGGCACGTCTGGGGTTGTAAATGTCAGAAAATTATTCACATATTAAACGTCCCCGAGTATTAGCCGCACTTCCGGGTTTCCATCAAAATTTTTGTCAAATTGCTGCGGCTTGTATTCGTGAAATTACTGTAAGCAAAATTTAGGATAAGGAGTAATATTACTGGGAGTATTATTAAAAATATCATGATATATAGAGGTTTCCTTTTTCTACTTCTTGGGCCAAAGATTGCAGTAATTTCACGACGATAAGGCTCACTGGACTATAAGGCACATCCCCCGGGAGTCGGTAAATTTCACAACTTTGTAGATCATATAAGGCACACCAGACTATAAGGCGCACTTTTTTTGCAGTGAGGAGCCACGTGGCGTGCAACAAAGTAACGAATTACTGGCAGGTGCTCAATTTGCAAACATTTTTTAAAGATTGGTGTAGCCTTTGAACGCAACCCCAGGCACCCTCCCCGTGCAGCAGGCCCGGGCACTCCTGCCCGCCCCCGGCGCCGTCTGGCATGGCTCGTGGCTCCCACCGCATGGCCCACTGCATCCTGGCTTCCACCCAGCCGGTGGCGGCAGCGCTTCTCCCCGCTTTCCCGTAGTGGCAGCCATGCCGCTTCTCTCCGCTTCCCCGGGGCTACGCCGCTTGTCGCTGCTTTTCTGTGGCAGCGCTGGCGGCTGCGCCACCTCTCGCCGCCTCTGGCCGCTTTTCCGTGGAGTTGCTGGCAGTGGCGGCGGCCACGTCGCCTCTCGCTGCCTCTCGCCACCTCTCGCCGCCTCTCGCCGCCTCTCGCTGCTTTTCCACGGTGGCGCCGGCGACTATGCCGCCGCCGCCCCCACTTTGCCACAGCCACACGGGCTGCACTGCCGCTACCCCCACTTTCCCCCGGCCACCCGGGCTGCCCTGCCGCTGCTCTGATGCCACCACCGAGCGGGTTCTGCTCGGGGTTGTTGTGGGCTCGTGCTTCTTGTTTCCCCCATGCCCAGGCCGGGGCCAGCACCACCCGGTTTCTCATTCCCCCCGTGCCCAGAGTGGCGTCGCCCGGCTTCTTGTTTTGCCCGCATCTGGACCGGGGCTGGTGGCAGGTCCCTCCCTTCCCCTGTGGCTCCTGCTGGCTGTGGCCATCCGCTCCCGCCCCACCCTCGCGACTCGGTGCTCCCACGGCATCGCCCCCCCATTGCAGCTCACGCTTCCAGTTTGGCAAATTTCGCAACTTTGTCCATCATATAAGGCGCACCGGACTATAAATCGCACTTCCAGGATTGGGGGGAAAATTTAGTCAAAAGTGTGCTCCTTATAGTCGTGAAATTACTGTAATTTTTGTCCAAAAGCTTGGCAAATGATACTAGGGTGATGAACAGACAAGCATATATGTGAGCAATTATCGTTGCTTTCAGAAGGTGCTTTGATTTTTTATTTGCTGTGCAGTGTTTTTATTTCCATGACAATAGAAAAGAAGAAACTTGCTTTGATTTTTTTTCATTTTTTCCCCTTAACTTGTACTAAATAGGCAATGAAATAGAGTAATGGTTGTCTTCCACATGGATAATCCAGGATTAGAAGTGATGTAGGAATACTGACCTATTTTCATTAATTTCAAATAAATTAACTTTTCTGTATAGTTCCTTATTTATTTTTATGTCTCAACTGTTTGTTACATTTAACTGCTATAATGAAATCGGTACAAGGTGTTTGTGAAAAAGTGCACTTGACAGTGTCTCAATAATACATATCTAGAGAAGAATTAACAGAACTCCAGTCTGAATTGGTATAGGGGAGTCCTTATGTTCATGAGTGAGTTGTACAAAGGATGAGCTGAATCATACAGCTCTAACAGGGAAAGAGCTCTCTTAATAATAAGACTGAGAAAACAGTACCAAAATATATTTTTTAAAAAATGGAAGTGGGATATAGGTGACCGTGAGCTGTGCTGAAGTCTCTCCTCACAAACCCTTCTCACCTCAGTAGCATGTAAGCCAGCCCATTTGTTCTAGCACACACTGAAGGTTTTGAAGCATGAGAACTTCCTGATTTGTCTCCCAGGCTGGCCCTTATAAGAGGCAACTCCTGTGAGGTCATAAAATCCTTGGGATGTGGAGCTTTAAAATCATCACCAAAGTTACATTTGGGTGAGTCAAAATAAAGAATGCTCCAAACCCACCCTTGTGGACTGGGAAAATTGCCACACTGCTCATGGTGTTAGATGGACTTTCTTGAAAGAAGAAGACACAGAATGCAGGATCATGTGCTGCTTTCATCAGCAAGCAACCTTTGATGCACACTTCTCCTACATCCAGCCCTTAGGTAACAGATGATTGTAGAATGTATTTAATTTTGGACACATTCCATATTTACTTGCAATAACTGCCCTGTGAGACTCATTATTGCTTTAAAGCTTCCTATTAAATAGAAACCTCACAGTACTTTCTTTCTAATAAAATAAACTGAAAGGTGAAAATATTTTCTGTTTGTTTTTTAATAACAAATGTGTGTCTCAAAAAATTACTCCTAATTTGTTGGATTATTTTAGTTTTATGTCCTTTCAGAGGCATGTTAATGAATAATGAAAAAAAGTGCAATAAAAGCAAACAATAATTATTCATGCTGACCTGAGGCATTTAAAGAAATAGAAGAAAGTCAAAAGAAACAGATTTCCTACAGTGCTACTTGCTTAAGTATACTAAGGTAATTAGCTTTAAGAGGAGATAATTTCAGTTCACTGAGGGTGCTCTTTTAAGTCTTTCTGGGAAATTTGGATTTTCCATTGATAGTAGTTTTAACATGTCACACTGGAGCCAGAGTGAATTAAAGTGAAGAGCTGCACAGTCTAAACAAATAGTCTTTCCCATGATCAGAAGCCTGACAACATAACAGCATAAATTATGTCACATGCCCACAAGTAATGCAGGAACAATTAAAAAAATAATAGCAAAACCTCACCACAATCCATAAACAATACATGATGTCTTTTATTGAGCTAACATTTAAGCTGTCTAATTTTCCAATTTATCATGTTGCATTTTTACGGGTCTTAAGGAAATAAACAACAAACTTTGCCTGTTCTGTGATCTATTATTTCTTCTGATTAAATGGTGACGTAGCAATTCTCCATGAAAATAACTGACTAAATCCTCAAAACCATCAATGAAAAATGGAAGTTCAATTCTTATCTTCACTTTAAAGGATAGTTAGAATAGATACAATATATATGTTTGTGGGTAAGAATATTTGAGTAACTTATTTTACATATTGAAAATTTCTATTTCAATCTCATTTGGGCTTCCTCTACATCTCTACAACCATATAAAAATTTCTTTTCATGCCACTTTTTAACTAAATAAGAAATAAAAGTCTCTGTAAGGATGTCTCCCTCTTTGGCATGGTTATTCTCATGATTGAATGTCCTAGATATGGGGATTCATAGATGGAGAATTAAAGCACAAACTGATTGAAGGCTCTGACTCAGCAAACACATAATCTGACAGTGTTTTAGGCATTGCTACCTCTCTCACTCTAAACAGGTATATGCTGCTATCTTTCTGTGAGACCTTTGTGCCCCACTGGAAAGGTTACACTTGACCTCTTTTAGTTCAAAGTCTTCAGTGGCACCTTGGGTTAACATCTGGAAGGTAAGGCTTAGATGCAGGCAATATGTGGCAGTACAGCCCAGCTGATATCCCTGCAAGCAGATGCCGTTCCTCCCACTATGCTTTTTTTAGCCCACCAGCAGCAACTTCTACCCAACTTCAGCTACAGCAGGAATGGAAAAAAAATATTCAACTTTTTTTCTTTTTTTTCCTTTCAAGTGTATGTCACTACATATCTTTCTTGTTTAAGATATGTTATTTTATTGTACTTTTGACCCAGTGCAAGTTAAATGGTAAAGTCGGTGGCAATGTCTCTCATCTTTTGCTCTTTGCACCTACAGACAAAACTCACTTGATAATGACAGTACCTTCCTGACTGCTCTAACTGGATGGTAAGAATATATAGATGTTCCCCTACCTGACTAGAATTTAAAGATTACGGTGTAGCGTACGGTCTTCTCAACATGAAATCCTCCAACCAGATGATCCAGATAAGAAAAGTTATTAGATCTTTTCACAGATCACTTTGTCCTTTCCCACCTCAGTTTTCAGATACTGTTTTCATAGATACTGTTTGTTCATCACATATGCCTGGTCAGCTACAGCTCTGGGAAGTGCTTTTAGAATTTTGACCAAAGGCTGCAAAAGTATTATTAGAAACTTCATAAAGAAAGAGAAATCACAGGATATGAATTTCTCATTAAGGATGTAGACACTGTTCTCAAAACAGCCTAGTACACAGATGAAAAGATTTGGTACTTAGGTTTTCCAAAGTACCAGTACTGCAGTAGCAAATTTTAGAGTCTTCCATTAATCTGTTTTTTTAATCATTATTTTTTAATATATAAATGTTAAGGATGTATTTCACTGTTTTTCTGACTCAGACCTCTTTTATTTTTCTTATTACACTGCAAGAAATTATTATTAATCTCTTCTAATAAAAATTGCATTTTGGAAAGGATAAATGAGAGGTGAAGATTCTTACAATACCTAAAGAAACAGTAAGCTCTTCATCTTTTTTTCCTTCTCTAAAAAAATCATTGGAAGCAACATTAGGCAATAAGTTAATTGTATATTGGTATGGCTCCATACCAATCATGGCAGGTATTTTTGAAAGAGGGAACCAAAATATTAAAAGTCTAAGTGAATTAGGTGCCCATCCCATTTCAGAATGACCTGAACATTAGGAGCAAACATTTTACCCGGACTCCTAAAATCAAGACCAGATGCCTTCCTAAACACTATGCTGTAATTCAACCATATTTTTATTGGACACAGTACAAGAATTACAGGGTGAAATTCCATGGTTTCTGTTATGTAAGAAGTCAGACTACATGATGGCATGATTCCTTATGTCACTAAACTCTCTGAATAACTGAAGATGAAATCACATCTGATTTGTTCAAATTTCACTTCCTAGGTTCTTGCATTGTCATAATTTCACTCAATCTCCAGCCACTGAAGAAAGTTCTGGGGTAAATGTAGGCAGTATTTGTATTTTTATTGTAACAAACAAGAAAAAACCCTCAAAACTTTGGGAAAACCTTCCTGTGAAATTTCCGCCATCTTTAATGTGTTTATTCCACGTCAGGACTGAGCTAAAGGGGATGCATATTTATGTTTTTGCATTCACTCTAATGCTCTTATCACCAACCAATAAATCAGGGAATTTATGCTGGGTTGGTATCTTAGGCATCAGATTTACCAGCAAAATCAAAATGCTGATAAAAAGAAATAAAATCTATTTCTGGAATAGGACTTCTATGATACTACAACTGGTAATGCCTACTGAAAAACAGAGGCCTTTCTCTTATTTTCAGGTTCAGTTATGATGGAATTCACAAATTTTCTTTTGAGTGCGAAAAATATCTTATCATTTTCAGCACTCTGAAAGCCGAGTATTTAAAAGAGTCCAAGTATGTTGAAACTTTTGAAGAACTCTAATGTCAAGAAAACCTTTGCATGTTAAACTACGCTCAACTATAAAATGAATTTTAAATGTCTTTTCTGTTAGGCAGGATCACTTGAATGAAAAAAAATGGAGATCAGTCCTGTCTAATGTAAGATTCAAGAACAAAAAACTCCCACCACCTTACGAAAGAACAGCCCAGAGCAATCAGCTTGGGTGGGAAATGGAAGAAAACAATAGGAATGTTTTGACCTCAGGGTTGTTTTTTCCTTCGGGTCTGTGAAGTCATTAGAAAACTTTGGTACCCTCTGCTGGCCAAGCAATAAATCTGTAGCCCCCGAACCAAGATGACATTGCCACAGATGCTGACATGCAAGCACGTGAGCAGCTTGGAAGCAAGAGCCCTGTTGACTTGAATCCTCTCAAAGAGCAAAAAAAACCATGAAAAAACATATGAAAAAGCAGTAGACAGGAAAAAGTTTCAGACTACCAAGAGAGCCCTCCAAAAAAAGATCTTGCTAAGATATTTAACACTAGGTTTTTATTAAAGTATTTTAAAAACATTAAGCTTCTTCCTAAGGATGTTTTTTAGATTTTCAGAGTATATTGTAGCAGTGCTGTATAATGACTGCAAGCATACTTGTGTTGTGTTGTGTTCCTCTTGTGTTTCAGATCAGGACTCAGTGCTGCTAAAGAGAGGGAGCGTGGCACATCTACACTGCTTAAACATCTCAAATGTGCATATGCATATTTCTTTGAAATGGAATGATACCCTCTGTTACATGAGCTCACCTCTAAGCTGATATCAGTGAAGTTAGAACTTTGTTTTCTCCATTTAAAGTAATGTGTATTTGGTGCCTTACAGTTCAGGAGGTTAAAAAGGTAAATGGTTTCATGTATACCATAGGCCTCTGCTAAAAAGAGAACAATAATGATGAGCCAGACACTATTTCAGAGGTGGAAAGTAACTGGTTAGAATAGTTAATCTTTTGAGATGCATCCCTGGCATTAAGTGGATTCTTCTCATTCAGCTGAAGGCATAACAACTGGATTCTGTCATCTCTGACTGGGGGCGGTCTTGTTAGTGTAGGATGACCTCTGGAGCACTAACACAGATAATACTGGCACCTCTCTCCACTCTAATCAACTACCAGTCTGAGCAATTCTACAGGAGATGGGGGCATTAAGGCCATATTATTCTAAACAAAATTCATTGATGGTAGCAGAGTATTGTGACAGCAAAAGACAGATTTTACCTTTCTCACCAAAGGTTTTTAGGGCTGAATTTGTGGAATGGTCTGTAAAAACAGCTCAGCTCCACATTTTCTCCCTTTTCTTAAAGTCACATTTTGCAAAACTAGACTATTTGTGTCAAGTACATCTCAGCTAAGACTCTCACAGTTTTACTGCCATATATAAAACTGTTCATTGCAACCACACATAGTTAATGTGTTCTCTCTTCATCTCTTTCCACATAGATTAGAGCTGGCAGGAAATTTTTGGGCATTTAGCTGGAATGTGAAAGGCTCAGGTTCAAATTACTGTTCAGTCCTGCCCTGTTTCAGAGCAAGGCATTGAAAAAAGATCTTCTAGATCTGAGCTGATTACTCTTGTGGCTGGACCAGTGCTGTTCTGGTGACGGAACTCTTGTATTTTGACAATTTTTAAAGAAGCTTCATTAAAAACTGACCTCCTCTCATGACGAACATTCACTTTAACTAAAAATGTCATTCTGTAAAGTTTTCAGACACAGTTAATACAGCTAACTATATTAAAAAAAAAGGAAAAAAGAAAGGTAACAAGGTTATCAGTAGTTATGAAAGAGCAAAATGAAGCAATGAAGGTAGCCAACTTTGTTGAAAGGGATTCGTTTGCCATTGCAGGCATTTTGTGTCCTGCATCACACTACTTGCAAAGCATAGGCATGCTGTTGATAAAAATGCACTAGTGCACCACATGCAAAGCAGAATATGTTGATTTTATAGGAAGCAACATTTCTGTTTATTCTTAGAATTTATTAGGAAATTAACCAATACCCACACTGTCAACGAAGTTGAGCCTTCTGCTGCACTTGTACTTTTATGGTAATAACATTTGCCCTCTGAATCCTTGGGATAATGGAATGCTGCTTCCTTGTGCCTGGGCAATATATAGGTGTTGGATTTGATTGTTTGAGAGTGGCTTCAGTTGTGTTTGGGAGTATTCATCTCTGAAATTCAGATCTTACTGCTAAAAGCACAACAGAAATGAATGTCTGCATCTGAATTAAGAGTGTTTACATTTACTTTACTGTCAGTGGAGAGAAATAGGGTATCATTTACCCCTCAAAACAAATATTAATTAATAGACAAATCCTGCCTTTGATTTTTTCCTGTCAAATGAGAAAAGAACAATGATCAACTGTGAAAAGTTTGAGGTGCTTATTTGCCCACAGTCCTTCATGTCAAAAGTGGGAATGAAATCTCCAGGGTAGATTTGTTTAATTGGAGTAAACATTGTGCTGCACTCTCTGTTGACAATTTTATTGCAACAACACCAGGCTTTATCTGTCATACAGATGCAGTTCTCTGTTGGGAGGCAAATGAATTACTCAGTGTTTGAGACAAGAGTACAGAGCATCCATGCAGTTGAGGATTATGCTGTGACAAATACAGCCATGGAGGTCAAATGCAGTGTTTCTTTGGTGTGGGTGGAATGTTGCAGAAGTGGCAATGTTGCCTGAGCTTTTAAAAGATCATGGAAAATGAAAGCCTGAAACTTTAGAAATTATCAATAGCACTGGACTTCTTTGGCAATGTACCACAGTCCTTCATCCTTTGAACTGATGGGAGCAGATGAACGGGAGGTGTCATCCTGTTAGTGAATCACTAAAGAAGGCTTCTTAAGGTTTAAGTTGTCATAGGTTTTGGTAGAAAGCAAAAGATTTTTGAGGTTCAAGAACTGGTTTTAGAATGAAACTTTGTTGGGAGGTGCGAGGGGAGTGAAGAGAGGAAGAGCGTGTGATTTTGATACAACTTTCAGCAGAGAACACAAATGCTAAGAGGATTGGACAGGTTTTTATTTCAATTTAAAAATGTTTTTTAAAAAAGGGAAAAAATACAATCACCATGGAAATGATCACTAACTTGGTCTTTAGGACACTTATGGGGCCCTCAGTTTCAGTCCCTCATCTGCCTGATGCATACCTGGCCTGTAATCCCAATGTCCCATACCCCGTATCCCATATGAGTTTGTCTGCTGCAAAGAAATTCTTGCCCTTCTTGTAAATTCTTTCAAACCTATCACATCTTTTACAGCCTTCACACTCTGCAGCTTAGAAAGAGCATGTTTTGATTGCAGATTTCTTGGAGCACGTAGGTGATTTGGTTATTTTGTATCTTTTGCCCAAATATTTTACCCCTTTCCTTTGTGTCTGATTTTGCCCATTTCCTTCTCTCTGTGATTTCCTCTACTGTTTATATTTCTTGTATTAACCCTATCCAAGTGGTTTGTTCTTCCCATTTTCCCCTGAAACCCCTGCAATGAATTTTCCTGATTGAACGCTGTCAGCAGGGGGAGCATCAACAGCACAGGAGGCTTCCACCAGGACTACTGAGTCTTCATGGAGGAATGGACTCAGACTTCCAGAATCTTAAAGACAGGAGTTTGGCCATCAGCATGTACGTCAAAGATGTGTTGACTCATGTGTAAAAGAAAGTGAGCTCTTTAGATTTAAACGGAAAGAAAAAATGCCAGCCTACACACGTCAGAGCTGCCATGAAGTAAAAAGGTCAACATGCGAAAAATATGATTGCATTTGAATTCTTTCCCCAATTACTTAAAATTATTTATTTTGATATTCACTTTTTTGTTTCATTCCTTGTCCAGTATCTCTCTAAAGAGTGAGTTAGTTCTTTGCTGGTAAATTTCAAGGCTAATAAATTATGTTGATATTGACCAAATGAAAAATAAACCAATTTTGATTATGCTGGCATTGAAAGAAAACAACTTGGGTAATCTTTACTGTCTGGACATCCTGTACACTTGGCTGATTCTTTCCTTTAGTGAGTCATTGTTTTCTGGTAAATGCTGATTATTACACCATGTGCATTTGTGAAAATCTCATCAGGCTACACTGCTGTAATTAGTGCAAACATCAATATGCTATCAACATATGCCAAAATAAAAATGGTACATCCTAGATTCAATATTAAGAATCCAGAGTTAAAGTATATAACAAAATCTATTAATACCTGTATAAAATTATACTAAAATATTTTAGCACAAAAAATTATGGTAGCTAGAGACTGAGATAATTCACTGTAAGGATGTTACAAGGAGATATATATTTGAACAAATTGTGTGCACTAAGAGTGGAATGAAAAACTAAGTTTTAAGACTAAATTAACTCTGACTATTCACTAAAGAGAAGATGAAAAAAATTTGTTAAAACTCTCCAACCACAGTGGAGTAGAGAAACCTCAAGTTTTCTGGAGTGATGCTACTTGAGTGTATAAGATTGTGGTAAGATTTGCCCCTCTGTTGTCTGAAGTGTGCAATTTGTCTTTCACTTCATGCTTATAGCTATTTGGGAGCTATTTATAGGCAACTCAAATGTCCCTGTAACTGAATTCTCTGGGGAGCCTGATGAGGTAGGTATCTTTTGAATGTATTTAACTCACACCTGTTATATTGCATCCAGTCATAGCAATTTTTTTCAAAGTAGATATAGTGTGGGCATATAGGGTTATGGTTTTGGTATACATTTTTTATTATTGCCTAGTGGGTAGAGTGCTCCTCTACATTTAATTTCTCCCTAAACTTGTGTGACTTTCAGTTTATCACCCCCAGAAGAGGGCCTGTCCTGGCTAAGGAAACTCAGTGATGCTCTTGTCCCAGACCAGCAGTGAATGTTCAGGACCAAGACCAGGGACAGATGAGAAGTGGTGCTAGATCTTACAGCTGGTGCCAGCCCCATTGCTTCTCAGAAGACATGGTAAGATCCCTTTTTTCTCACTACAATTTTTTTCTGAAACCTGAAACTAGAACCACACAGGGCTTCCAGAGCTCTGGCATTGGAAAAGCAGACTGTGGGACTATGATTATTTGGGTACTAGAAGATGATGCCGTTAGGTACCAGTTGACTGAGGTAAGTAGAGACCTTGTTTGCCTATATTTGGGTCCACCCTTAGTGCTTCTTGTAGCACAACATTAGAACATGCCACAGTTTTTAAAATACTTATCCATTTGGTTTATAAATACAGAAGTAGCATTCTTTCCTACAGAAGAACAGAAACAGGTGAAGTAGTATACGATCTCATAGGAGGACTCCAGTATTGCAAAGTCTTGAACTTTTGTCTTCTAAGTCCTAGGGCAGATCCTAAACAAATGGATCCTCTTTCTTCTCTGCATGTGCTTGATGTCTCTCTAGCAAGCACTGTGATTTTCTTTTCTCCTGGGCTGTTTTCTACAACATATGTATGTCTTCAGTTCTGCAAGTTAAATAGGTAGTTTTTCATGCAGTAAACCAATTGGTATATATAGTATTCCTATGTTTAAAATGCCTTTGAAGACTCGTCCAAAGCTCACTGAAGCCAATGACATCTTTGTTTAATTTCAGTGGAATATGAATCAGGATGTGGATTGAAAGAGAAAATGTGGTCCTGCTTCTGCACTGAGAATTAATGCAGGCATCCTTGAAAGTATAGGACATTATTTGGTTGTAGAAATAATGAGAGCATATGGGATCACGGACTGAACAGAAACGACTGTTTCACACTTTCTAAAGTGTGCACTATAATCTGAAGCAGTACCTATCTGAACAAAACTTCAGCATACAGACACCTTCTCACAGATACCTTCTCTGAGAAAGAGATATTTTTCACCAAATTTCCTTCTATTTTGAATTCAGCGAAACTGAAGACAAAATATATCTCTCTATTTAAAATATATTTAGAAGAATATAGTACAGTAATTTCACGTCTATAAGGTGCACCCTTTTGACTAAAATTTTGATGGAAACCGGGGAGTGCGCCTTATAATCTGGTGCGCCTTATATATGGACAAAGTTGGGAAATTTGCCAACGCAGAAGTGTGAGCTGCAAGAGCTGCAGGAGGAGTTGGTGGCACCGCAGCTGGCAGGGGCAGGCGGGGCCGCGGTGCCAGGGCTGGCATGGACAGGCACTGCCGAGCAGCAACGTCCCCTGGCCCTGCCGAGCGGCAAGGGCTCCCAGCTCCGTGGCATGGCTTGGGCTGCCAGCATCGTGGTGCTACTTGGGCTGTCGGCATCGCGGCATGGCTCGGGCTCCTGGCACCGCCGAGCAGCACAAGCTCCTGGCACCACCGAGCGGCACGGGCGCCCAGCACCACTGCGCGGTAGAGGCGCCTGGCACCGGCAGCAGCCCCAAGTGGGGCCGAGTCCGCCTGGCCCTGAGTGAGCAAGTAAACCCCACGATTGTGCAATTCCATTACTAATTCGTTACTTTGTTGCGCGTGGCACAGATCCTCACTGCAAAAAAAAAGTACTCCTTATAGTCTGGTGCACCTTATATATGGACAAAGTTCAGAAATTTGCCGACTCCCAGAGGTGCGCCTTATAATCTAGTGTGCCTTATAGTCATGAAATTACTGTAATCTACAAAAAACATTGTAAATCAAATTAAACTAACAGCCAGAGTTTTGCTTAACATAGCAGTGTTTTCATTTGTCCAAGAGCTGTTATTCATGGAATCATACAATAATTTGGGTTGAAAGAAACATTTCAAGATCTTCTAATACAATTCCTCTTCAAATAAGCAGGAACATTTTCAACCAGATCAGACTGCTCAGAGCCCCATCCAACTTGACGTTGAATGTTTGCAGGGACAGAGTATCCACCGCCTGGACAACATGTTCCAGGTTTAATCACTCTCACTGTCAAAAGAAAATTATTTATTTTGGTCCGAATCTACCCTCTTTTAATTTAAAACCATTATCCCTGTCCTATTTCAACAGACTTTGCCAAAAGGTTTTTAATTACTGAAAAGCCATAATAAGTTCTTCCTGGATCCTTCTCTTCTCCAGGTTAGGAGCTCAGTTGATTGGACCATAGGGCTTATAATGCCAAGGTTGTGGGTTTGATCCCCATAGGGGATACCCACTCAAGAACTGGACTCAGTGAGTCCCTTGTGAGTCCCTTCCAACTCAGAATATTTTGTGATCCTCAAGTTTGTCCAGGTCCCTCCAAATGGTATCACATTAATTTTTAAGAATTCTTTTCAGGTTTAACAAAGCTACAGCAAACTGAAAATTCTGTTGTGTGTACACAGTCAAAACATTTGGAAGTGCCTTGGACAGATTTGCTACTAATTGTAGCAACACAGTGTACTGTTAATTAAACAGAATGATTCAACAATTATCAAGTTTACATGGGTCAATATTTTGATTTTAGAGCAAAATTTAGAATTGATTTTAGAACAAAAATGTACTTTAGAGTAATATAGGCATGAAAAATACTCCACAATTTGTCACTGTGTCATTATTAACAGGATTTTTTATTTTTGAAAAACCCCATCTTTCAGAGATGGTTATTTCCGTATTTTTTTTTTTAATCCGTTAAGATGTGTTGTTTGTGAAAGAGTATGTTTAAGTGAAAAGAAAAATTATAACTTCAATTTAAACTTCATCACAATCTTTGGGGATTTAAATTTGAAATATCTCTTTTTTCAAAATTTATTTACTGTAAACTGTAATACAGGAAATCAGATTTGACAAAAATTGTTTTGTTTTGACCTTAAACAATTTTTCTAGAGAAGAGAAGAAAATGTTCACTGCTCTAGAGAGCGAATACATGATGGGCTACATTGAAGTGCACTCACTAAAACCACAAACATTTCAGCTGCTGGCAACAGTTCACTCCTGATAAATACAAGATGAGTTCATTGCACTACGAGTGCAATAGTGCTGCAAGACTGAAGAACCAGCTTTGAACTGAAAAACACTTGAATGTGAGTGAGACATTTTCTGATGAGATGGGATCAGGCAAAACTAATAATTTCCTTGTAAGCCTTCAGTATCATCTGAAACCAGTACTGTTGCAGACTTACGTCTGGTTGAATGGCACTCTACTTTCACTGTACATTTGCTCATGGAGACACAAAAATTAAAACAGAAAGAAAATGTATTTCTGGTAAACTGTAGCCTTCTCTCAAACATTTCCTGCTGTCTTCAGAGAAAACCCAAAATTTCATCATTTTTCTTGACCGTTAAGTCTTTTGAATGTTTTTCAGCTTCTTCAATTACCCATCTATCTCAGCAATCAGCGTATTGTTACTAAGGAAATACCCTTCAAGAAGCATATTAGGAACATCATTTCAGTGATTATTTTCTATGGAATAATGACCATTTTACTTCATTAGTGGTTTTCTGGTTCTAATCAGACATTTATTTTTCACATTCCCCAAACAAGGTTGCCCAGCATATGTAAAGGGAGCTGTGTGTGTACCATATGGCTAAGAATAATAAATGCTGTACAAAATGGGGAGAGTGAAAGGAGAAGAGTAATGTAATATAATATATAATGAATTCAGCCACATTATATGATTTTAGCATTGTGAGGTTGCAAAGATGAAGGAGCACACATGGACTTTAAACACCACTGATTTTCACTTTCAGTATTCTGAACTGAAATTTCTTTTCCCTCATCTTGGTCAGATGTCTCTGCAGTCATGAAATGACAAAGAAGGAAGGCTTAATTTTTGTATAGGATTGTACTGTTTAACTTCAGTTTCAAGAGAGGTAAAGCACATTAAGTCCAAATATGTGGAACTGGAATCATCATGGAAGCAGGTCTATGATGTGTGGACATTGGGGTACATTTTCTGTATTGCAAAACAGCATTCTGGTAATTTCTAAGTAGCAAGACCACAAACTCTGGCTTATGCTAAAAAAATGTAGGCTCCAAAAAGAACCTTAAACATTCCTTTCAGAACTTGGCTGTACTTCACGAAGTGAATTTTCACATTGCTCTAACCATCTGCTATTAAGGTTTGAAGTCTGTAAGAGTCCTCAGCTCAAATGACTAGATTGAAGAGCTGAAATAAAAATGTTTTGATTTCCTAACCAATATCCACAATTTTTAAAATGTGTTCTGGAAAATAAAATACTTGTTAGATCATAGCATGAGATATAAAAGGGACATTTCAAGACACAATTTAACACAAATTGTTATCTGATATTGAACCTATTATTTGGAGTTTAGTTGATTCTGTGATTGAAATCCCACACAGTATTGAAGTTTCCAGACTACACATTAACAGTGAAATGTGCATTTGGCTGGGCAGCTGTCTATCAATAGAAATCTGAACAAATTATCTGAATGGAAACTGTCTCAGAGCTAACTGCCTTGATCCACACACAGCTTTATTCTAATAGTGACACATTTCATAGGTGTGTTAATGTTGAAAATTAAACACACTGAATGCTCACACTTCTACTTCTGGCATGTGTATTATCGTCAGGGCTGTACATCATGTACTGTCTGTAACCTTGCTTAGAAGGATTATGACTTCTGATTGTTACAGCTGCAAGTTATTTAATACCAATACCCAAAAGCCGTGCTCATTAGGCTCCTAACCCATGTCTTTCCCTGTAAAGTGTATTATCATAATTGGCAATATCAATAATTTTACTCAAAGTAAGTCATACAACACTGCCTCGATTTTATGATTTAAAGGTAGTTACTGAGAACGCTTGAGTTCTTAATATATAATTTAGGATCAGCTAAATGTACACAAGACCTCACTTATTGGAGAATCAGAGGTGTATAAATACATATTAGTTTTTCTTTCCAACTTTTGTTTCAAGTGTACCTGGTAAATTTATTGCTTGACTATGCTTCGGTAGTCTGACTCCCTGTGGTGATTTCCAAAGGCAGGAACACTTAGTGTTGCAAAAGATTATGACATCATGGATGTTAAAAAGAGAATGAATGATGTGGTTAGTCATGCATTCAATATAATACTGGAGAGGGGGTTATATGGAAACATGGCCTTTCTGTCAGGTAGAATAAATGACATATATAATTTGTTTTGTCCTTCTCTTAAAAGAACAAGGGAGAGGAGATAATCTGTCTTAATAAGGGCATGCTTAGAGTATCAACCAACAAGAAAGCAATATATTCTTTAACATCCATATGTGATCTCCTTATTAAATTAGGATGTTGAGCTAAATTTAAAATATCAATATATAAATCAGTCAGTCAGTTAAATTATCCAGTTTTATACTGATAAATGGGAGTTAATAAAGCAATTACTTCTTTCTGAACCATGAGGCTCTGGTTTCCAAATCAGTTGTATGAGTTATGGATTACTGACATAATTTACAAGTTTTCATTTACATGACTTATACCCTTGATTTCTGAGGAATTAGTCCTTTATTGTATTAAAGGCACAGTAAAACAGCATTTGCATTACATTATGGTTGGAGCAAAGCAACAAAACTTTCTGACTTCTCAATTTATGGTGACAGTGTCCCTTAGTCTAGGTGCTGCTGTTCATAACATATAGAAAGTTAAGGACAGAATTGTTGCCTTAATATTGAAGGTCATGACTTCTCAATGTGTGTGTCGTGACCTATGTTCTATACCTGTTGAGTTTTGCCTTTTCTTTCCCTCAATTCCATAAGTACACACCCCTAGCAGGCAGTTCTGCACCTATGCTGGCCATTTGCCATGAAAGAGGTGGTATTAAAACTTGTCAGTGTATTGCCACATAGCCTTCACGTTTTCTATTTTTATGAGGCTCAGCTTTGTGTAGGTTGACGTCATTGAAGGATTGGAAATTATTACAATGTGAACAAGGTCAAACTCATATAAGGTGTACCTTAAATAAATTTTCATTTTAATTTTTCACACTCTTTTCTCCTTTTAGTGCTTACTGCCTGGTATTTATCTTATTATACTATTCAGATAGAAGTAATCTGTCATTTGGGCCACACAAGTCTTGAAGAGTTGAAGAGTTGCACAAGCTAGCCAGAGTCGGGTGGAATTTTGCTGGAGTACAATCAGCTCTCAACAAAGAAGTTCAAAAATTCAAGAAAGATAACAACTTGCAGATTAAACCATTTACTATCCTCTACCATGTTTCTCATTGAGAGCACAGTAATGGCAATGGCAATAGCTGTTATGCGAGAGAGCAATAAGAACATTTAAGGAAAGCTTCACAATGTATGTTGATGGCTTTTGTGTAGCTCAGCTCATTCAGTGTTTCAAAAAAGAATCCCCAAAAACCAATCAACCAGCTGAAAAAAAAGCAAACCCAAAAAAACCCAAACCAAGCCCTAAATCATTAAAATCATATTCTGATTGAAAGTATAATTTTTCTCATGAAAAAAGTTGGTGGAGATGCAACAAGCTGAGAAACCTGGGTATCTAGTGCCTGAGACATCCTAGCTATAAGGAATGAATAAGAAGGTAGACAAAAAAGTCAGGTAGAAACAAAAGAATCAATAGCCCATTGTAGCAGAATTCTCAGAAGAAACAATACAAGAATTTCATGGCCTAGAGTAGGATTGCCCTAAGACCTGGCCTAAATGGCAGATCATTTCACAGATTAGCAGAATTAACAAGGGTCTAGTAAAGTGTAACTCTAGTCTTCTTATTTACTTTGTTGTATTTACCTTGCAGGCAATCCAGAAACTGGATTAGCACTAAGTGTAGGATGAACAGTTTAAGAGATTGTCTTTCATCTCCCCAGCACATCTTCTTTAAAATATCAACAATTAACAGATAGGCAAGGCTCACAGCTTCTGTCTTTCTTAGTGGCATGATTGGTGTTGCTGTATGATGTAGAGCCAGTGAAGAGCCAGTCACTATAAAGGAGCTATTTTAATTAATAAAAGGAGTCTTCCTATGACAAGAATTTTATTTTTTCATCACTGAAACACATAAATATTTACTCCCATAATTATTATACACAAGTATCTGCCACGTATTTTAAAGCTCAGAGTCCGAGTTCTGAACATTAATGATCCAAACAATAACTGATGACAGAGACAGTCAGGTGGTCATCTCCTTGGTATGTATTAGATACTTGTTTTCAGATGTCAGACTTCATGAAAATGCTTCTAGGGAGGTATCATAACGGGTTTCTTCAATTTTATCAACATTTACCCTCAAGCCTTATGTAATTGGCTAATACATATTATGTTAAATGGCTTTAACCAGAGCAATGTGGCCTGCACTTCTGGCATTAATATTGTTGCAAGGCATCAATAGGTCTTCTAGTTATAGGCAGATAGGTGTTACCTATCAAATGCCTGGCTAACAGAAAGATAAATGGATTTATGCCAAATAGGATATATTCTTAATAAAATTATCAAAGCATCTTAATAAACTTAATTAAAAAGGCCAATTTATAAAAGACCGAACAGAAACTGATTAGACTGACTAAACTATTCCACTGTTGACCAGGAACAGCCAAACTGCTTCCATTTATATACCTTTTTGACCATATTGAAAATGAAAGTTATTTAATTATTTAAAAGAAGTGGCATTTTGGCAGAATTTCACATTTCCCTTCAGCCATCTATAAATTTATGAGATTTTAGATAACAGAACTTCCCTTAATATACCTTCCAGGATGTTAAAAAAAAGCTATTTGTTTACGGTATACGGAGCGATGCCAGATCTGGCTAGTCTGGAGGCAAGATTTTTCAAGCTTTTGATCTGCAGGCTCTGGTTTCCAGAATGTTGAGATCCATGCTAAAAAGGAATCCGGTGTACAGAGTCTGTTCATTGCACTGCCACTATTATAAAACAGAACCAGATAAAAAGACTGATAAGGGTGGATTAAAAGTATGGAACAATGGCTGCAAGAATGATGACCAAAAGGACAATGATCTGTATAGAGGAGGTAGTACCAAATCAAGAAGTATGTGAAAGAGGTGAATATAGGACTTTTATTTACTTTTTATTCACACAAGAACTTAGCACATGAAAACAGCTTTAAGAGAAGGCCTTACACAACTACGTGGTGGTCACAGAGTACTGTAGTAGAGGGTTGTTATCCACAGAGCGCTAATAGAAAGTAAAATACAAAAATATTTGGAATCAAACAGTACTAAAGCAGTTCCTGGAAGATGGATCCATCAGTGACTTTTGAACATGTAGGAAACTTCTCCATAACTGCTAAAAGTGGAGAGATTTGATCAGATTTTCCTGTACTTGTTATTTATTTCCCTACGTGACCGCTGTTGGGACTGGGATACTGGACTATACAAACCATTGTGTCCATGGCATTTTTGTCATGCTTAGTTTTCAAGGATTTAAGGAAAGGAAAATTCTCCTTGGTTATTAATGATTATTACCTCTCTCCCTAAACTGTCCTTGACACCAGGTCTCCTTCTTACTCTTCTGGGCTTCCTTCCTTTTCTCCATTTTCTTCTTGTCACATACACACCTTTTAGCATTCTTATTAGGAGGACATTGCAGATGAAAAGAACCTAATTATGTATTGAATATTGATATTCTGAACAGCCACACCTGGACTCTAGAGAAAGTAATTTTTCCTTCAGCATTAACTACCGAGCATGATTATATTGCTGCCATGTCCATTTTGTTGACCAGATAAGAACTAGATTTTTCATACCTAATTGTTCTGAGCTCAATTGTTTTTAAGTAACTTTTGGTTCTATTTGGCATAGAGGATAATGGTTCTAAATAACCACATGACCATGGTAGTTAATGTAAGCAAATACAAAAACTCTTTTGGTTTTGAAAAACAAAGAAAGGCAGATAAAAATCATATACTCAATATTGTCCAAAATGTTGCAGGTTGAACAGAAGGCTGATCTTAATAAACGGTTCTAGCTCTGAAGCCTTGATGTAATACTGCAAATTCCTTTGAGATGATTAGACTGGCAGCCTAGCATCTATGATTCAAGATAGACTAGTGCAATAATGATCCCAAAAAACCTCATCACACTTTACTGCTATAGGTCTTCATACAGTATAGTTCATATTACTGTTTTTCAGCTCCTACAGGTGAATTTGATGAATTAAGTCTTGGGGAATAAGTATTTAATTCTCTTATACCTGTTAAAGAACACAGTCCGATGGGTTTTATTTTTGTTGAGTATTTTTAGTTTGTATTTCTGCCTCTGCCTCTGAGTTTGTATTCTTAGACTTTGTGCGTGAAACTGGAGCAACTACAAAAAAACTTCCAAGGCTGCAAAGATCTAAAATAAGTTTATACACTCATCCTTTTTTTTTGGGTTATCATGAGACATTTTGTCGTGGAACAAATGTAAACCATTTTGGACTATTTCAACCACTTGGACTAGAGCAAACCACCCCTGCCCATGGCAGAAGGGATGTACCTAGATGATTATTAGGGTCTGTTTTACCCCAAGACATTCTAATATTCTATGATTCACATCCCTTTCCCTGGAGAAGCCTGGGTGCCTCTCCTTTTGGCTGTGCTGCATTTTTCCCTCCATGGAACTCATTGGCTGGTGCAGGCAGACACTCTTTCCTCTGGAGGCAGCACTTTGTGGCATGGCTGTACAAGCCATGTAGGTGCCAGGAAGGCGCAGGATCCCAGAGGGATTTTCCTTCTGCATGCCTATAGTGGGCCCTCAGGTCCTGTTCTTGTCACCTTTGCTGAATATACACTCTCCAGGGAAGATTTATATTCTTTTGACATTGAAGAGTTAAACAAGGGGGAAAAAAAGGCTTTTACGCTGCCCTGTAAAAGTCATGTTTTGCTGGCAAACAGCAGCAAACTTACTAGGCTTTCTTCATTAGAACCCTGCCATTTAAGCCATCAGCGTCATTTTGTGAGGACATCAAACATGTGTACACCAGATGCCGGCAACACAGAGCAGCTCTAAGGACCTGACTCAACTTAACAATAATCTGCGGACAGCGGGTGTGAACCTGAGCTGGGCCAACACCTCATCAGACTGCATGGCTAATTGATTTCAAAATTAGAGTTGGTATTTCTGAACAATAATCTTAAAAGGCAGCAATAAAATACATCAGAATCCTTTGAGCTAGCCAAGCTTTCATCCAAATGGCTTATTACAAAGAGCTGGCACACCTGAACTTTGGCATAGACAAATAAATCCCCAAACAGTAAATGGAAACCACATTTGGCACTGGAGGTTTGTCAAGAGAAGTTTGTAGTCATCAGGAAACAAGAGTTTGGATTTTTTTCCCTTAGTAGCAGGAAGTAATTCACTGGATGTATTTTATTCCAACTGCTGTGATTTACGCAATGAAAATATAGGTAGTGTTGAGGAGAAAGCTCTTTTTAATTCTTTTTTTTTTAAAACATTTCACAATCTTCAGGATCCCAGAAGCTCTAAAGCACAGGAAGGGTTACAGTTATCCCAACAGTGATAACTTAATTGCATCTGTCGGCCTCCCTCTTTGAACTTTGAACTGTTGTTTTGTGGCATCATGATCCAAAAGGATTTAGATCTGACTTTTGTGTGGCTACAATAAATTATACCCAAGTATCTGAACAATGCCTGGAATCTTATCTTCAAGGCAGGATGAGGCATCTCACTTAAGGAATGGTATAAATTTGGAATACAAATCTCTTTGGGTACTAGCACTTCACATTAGGTAGAAAAGATTGCTTTTTCTTTGTAATAAATTGAATTATAAGAAAATCAGGAATATATAAATAAAACCGTTGATTTCCTTAAACATTTTTTCCTGAAAAAATGGCTCCTCAGAACTGCTTCAAAATGGGACTAAACCAATCTTTGCAGTCTGAGGCTGATCTGAGCAGTACCTGAAATCCATTTGCATTCAACATCTCCACTGTTTATAAACAATTCTATACATTTGCATTTTATGACTAAAGATGTAGTAGTCTAGAGCCAATTGCGGCTTTCATAATTAATAGGTCTAGGTAAAATGTTACTCACTGCTTGATTACTAGCTTTGTGTTTAAATTTTAGCGGTTAAGTTTTACCTTTCTGACAGTCTCAGGTTGGGTTTATGGTAACTGTTCTGTGCCATTAATATTAATGTTAGCATGGTCTCAAACTCAGCTGAAAATATGAGTCTTGGTGGTATGTATTAGTTCTTCAGAAACAGATTCTTAAGACAAAAATGACTACGGAATTATATATTACTATACCAAGACATATAAGCAGTATTTTTGCTGAGCATCTGACAGATGCAGCAAGCTCAGTTTAGTCGATTCAAAATATCGTCTTTTCTTTTGGTTTCCATCTAATTTTCAGGCATGGCCTGATTCTCATCTCACTTACAATGTGGGTTTCCAGATGTATCCCTGGATTTTCACAGGGTTATTAATAATGAAGAAATTGGTCTGTGATATGCCAACTTTCTGATTATCCAGGGCCCAATTCAGTTATACATGTTTCAAACAAGCCTAATTCTATTAGCTGCCAATCTGTAGGGCTGTGAGAGGACAATCAGACATTGTAGATTCATCTTACCCTTATGAAAAATTTTGCTGTGCACATTATTTTCAATCTTGCCAATATATAATTGTGTCTCCTGTGGGCCAGGCATGTGAGAACACCTTTTAGTCATGTACTATACTTTAGCCATGATTAATTTTAGAAATGTTTTCAGTTCACAGGTTTGGGGTATGTGGGGAAATTCACATTTTTACCTATTAAATAACTGCAAGAGTTATTATTTTTCCTATTTCAGTCTAGTAAAGTGAGCTGAAAGAATGGAATTTTGAAAATAAAATACGCCATATTATGGGCATCTTGGCCTTCTCACATCCATACGCATATTGACTTAGCATCCAATTGCTTAGCTATTAATGCTCATTTAATTGTTTGGTGTTAAAATGAAGTATAAATTAAACTAAGTGTCTTACATGCAAATAAACACTAATGGGAGAGATTCAGACCTCTGTTACTTCTGCTCAAACAGCTTCACTTCAGTGAGGTTTGCAGAGGCGCAAATGAGGCCAGATTTACCTCTAAATTTTTGCATTGCTCATAATAGCACTTCCCTCTGCATGCATGGCATAAAATCAAGGACTCGTTTTTGTAAAGTTGAATAAGGGATTGACATCTGCAACTTAACTCCAGCACATGGCTCTTCATGTTTTCCTCCTACTTCTACAAGCATTCATATGTAAAGCAAAAGAATACATCAAAGTGACACAAACAGCATAACAAGAGTCTGTCTGCAAAGTCCTGCTCCAGCTGGGACTCTTACATGGTTTAGATTAGAGTCCAGAGAGTACTAAGGCTGGACCACCACAGGAGAAAGAGTTAGGGGACACTGCAAGTGTTCCCATGCACAGTAATAGACAAACACCTGGGTCAAATTAATCTAGGCTTATCCACTGTGAAAATTCACAGGGTTTAATGGCTTTCCTTACCTGTGAAGGGGTGGTCTACTTATAGGACTTCTGTACAGAGTCTGATGTAGAGGGGCAGATTGCAGATTTTTGTGTGTTAAAGGTCAAAATTTATAGTAAGAGGCAAACAGGTGGGAGTTACCACACAACTAACAGAAAAATACAACAAATGTGTGAATTCCTCAGTTTTCATGAGTTTTTTAGTTTTGTAAAGCAACTCAGATGCTATTAAATCAAGTTCCAAGAGAAAACTATATTTATCGGTTATGAGGAGAAATAGCAAACTGCATTCCTGCTGTATGCTTCAGGATTATTTTATTCTAGAGAAAGATAATGGAACATGTGTGATGTTTGCATTTCTGTGGAATTACTTCAAAGGCTTTTCCCCTGTCTATCTCTTAGGCTTCTCCGTGCAGACACTTCATTACAAGAAATTTTTCTATTTTCTCAAAGTTTTCTCACTCTCTAGTCTCCTTTCATATCAAAATATAGAGCAGGATTTTGCTGTACTTAAATCTTCTTCAACTGGATCTCGACAGAACCAATGTAGAGGGGATATGGACCCACTCATTTGCAAGAAGAAGCTTGGTTGTATTAAATAGTTTTAAAAATATGCTTCAAATGTATCATTAGGCTCGTTAGCTGTCATGCATAACAAGACGTAGTCAGCAGGTTTCCTAGCTCTAATGCTACAGTTAAAATAGCTTTGGATTAGGGTTTGTTTGTTTGCTTTATCCGTGCATTACTCTTTGATAGCAATGCTGCAAACACAACTGTGCTTGTCCTCTATATGGAGATGGATGAACTGGCTTTCTCAGAAACAAGGCCAGGAATTCAACAAGATAACATGAGGGAAATCAGAAAGTAACTGGAATTTTTACAGGGCTTCATCTACACTGTAAGTATCTCCTAAGATTTTTGTACTGTTAGCTGGAGCAGCTTCCTGGCTTGGTGCATACATTGCTGAAACATCCGAGGGTGTCCCTGGCTCAGCTGCCTCCCCCAACAATATAAAATGTTTTAATGTGGCCCACTACAACTAACAGAAATCTGTGGTTTTGTGTAGTGTTATTGCTTTATCTGTAGTGATAAAGCCACAGTCTTGCTGCTGTAGGAAGCCAGTTGCTTTATCATTGTATGTAAAGCAAAAGCTTTTCCAGAAAGTTTTAATGTCTATTAAATATATATTCACTCTGACATTGGAAGACCTATTTCTCTGTGTGTAATCAAGAACTAAGATTTGCTTCTTGTTTTTAGTTTTGAAAATAAGCCCATCAACCTATCAATACAAAAAGTGAAGAAATGAGGCAAAGGGACAGAGCAATTCTGAAAAACAGTAATCTCCACTGTCATTGTGGACAATAGGCAGAACAAATGTGTTATGCTTTGGAAGAATAAAGATTTGTGGATTGCAAAATATTATAACTTAACAAACTCAACCCCCAACTTGAATGTTTAAATCTTTAATTGCATATAGAAGCGCATAATGTCCATAATGATTTATGAATGTATATTTGTCCAGAAACTGACTCTTAAAGAGAGCACTAAAGGACCATGATACCATTCCTGGTGTACTAGGAAATTTGGGAGGAAGGACAATTTCATGATTCCTAGTCAGGGGAGAAGAGAAAACCTAGAAAACACTACCACCTGACAAGCACTGCAGACCAATATTAACTACAGTAAATTCACGAATACAAGCCGCACTGAGTATAAGCCGCATCTCTGGGTGTTGGCAAATATTTTGGTTTTTGTCCATAAATAAGCCGCACCCGAATATAAGCCGCTCTGTCGTTCACAGCGAGGACCCGCGTGCAATTAGTAACAGAACCGTGGCAGGGCGGGGTTTACTGGCTGAGCTAAGGCTGTGCAGGCTCGGCCCGCTAGGGGCTGCTGACGGGGCCAGGTGGCCCAGCCCGGTGCTGCTGCTCAGGGCCGGCCGCCACTGCCACTGGGCTCGGTCACCCCGGGTCGGCGCTGCCCCGCGGTGGCAGGCAGGGACGGAGCTTCCTCCGCTCCTACGGCAACAGCGGCAGGCAGGGACGGAGCTTCCTCCGCTCCTACGGCAACGGCGGCAGGCGGGAACGGAGCTTTCCCATGCCCGTGGCGCCAGCGGTGGGCAGGGACGGAGCTTTCCCGCGCCCGTGGCGCCGGCGGTGGGTGCGGACAAAGCACCCCGCCTCCTCCCCGAGCCGCGGCAATGGCTGCGCGGGGCTCCCGTCAGCTCCCCAAGACGCGGCAATGGCGGCGCACAATTTCCCCCTTCCCCCCCGGGCCGCGGCAATGGCGGCGCGCACTTCCCTCCCACTCCCCGGGCCGCGGCAATGGCGGCGCCCCCCCCAGCCCCCCCCGTCCTCCCCTGGGCTGCGGCAGAGGAGGGAAGAAGAGAGCTCTCCCGCCTCTCTCCCCGCCCCCCGTGCTGCCTGCAGGGAGCCAGGGCAACACAGTAACACTGTAACAATCGCGGAATGCCGGCTTTTACTGGCAGGTACTTGGCTCAGCGCCCTGGTTGGCACGTCTGGGGTTGTAAATGTCAGAAAATTATTCACATATTAGCCGCCTCCGACTATAAGCCGCACTTCTGGGTTTCCACCAAAATTTTTGTCAAATTGGTGCGGCTTGTATTCGTGAAATTACTGTACTTGCACCGTGGCAGTCAGTTGAGGTGATTCTCTTTGGGAAGAGAATGGAAGAGCCCTGCAGATGTATACCTAAAAACATCAGTATGTCGGTTTTTTGCTTGATTTCTAGGCCTTGACCTTTACAAAGTTACAAATAAAAACCCCAAAGGAATAGGATGAAGCAGACGTGACAACAGTTGTGGAGAAAATAATTTGCAATATTTGAAATAGCATTAAGGAATATGATATATGGGTACACCAGATGACTAAAACATTACATTGGCCTGGAGTTCTTCCCTTTTTTTTACCAGATGTTGCTTTGCTAAATCATATGGGTACTTTCAGAATGCATAATACACAAGGCACAGACTATTAAAGGCAATGATGATATAATATTAATCCTTCTGGTACTTCTCCAGTGTGTCTGTTTGGCTTGGCTCTACTCCCCTTGAGTTCATGCTGATGGGAGTTTGAGAGACATTGAGGAAAGTGAAAGTTGCATCTCTGCCCATCAACAACTACCTGTGACACAGTGTGGCGGGACCTTTCAAAATGTCATCAAACTCCTGGTCCAAAGGAAAGCATCTCACAGAAAGACAGTGCATTAACAAGTGTGATAGTGATTTTTACTCAGACCAGAGGGGAAAAACTGTAATTTAGATACCTACAAATTAATTGTTTGTGTTCCACCTAATATTTCTAGCTACAGTAAAATGTCTGTGCTAATTTAAAACATCTGAGGATCCTGATGGCAATGATGAAACAGGACAAAGAAAGGGTATTATAGTTTGAAAGTGGAGTAATGTAGAAAGACAAAATAATAGGGACACAAAGTTATCTGATGTGCAGTATGAGGAAAATAACATCAAGATTAAACATGTTGATTAATATGCCTAATTCTAAGCATATTATTTCAGGAATTGATTTAACTTTTCTGGTTACCACTTCATCTCTCTTGCTGTGGAGATCAATCTATGCCATTTTTCTCCTTTTATAGCTTTATTTTCCTTCTTTGTCTAGCATTATCAAACTATGACACAAATTCAATTATGATCTTGTGATGCCAAACCTGTGGTCCTGGCAAAGTGTATCATGCAGTATATCTAGGTAAGTGAATTAAAAAAGCATCTGAGCAGGTATCTGGTGTGTGTCACTGCTCATTCTTCCATAATAAACTATGTTCTTCTTCTCATTCATTTGTCAATCACAGTAACTAAAGATTATTATATGCTGTATGTACGTGACACCAGCAATTTGCAAAGTCTGTTGGAAAGAAAATCAGGTTAGAATGACAGAGTGAGAAATTAAGCAGAAGTCTGATGTAATTAGCTATAACAATCAGTGCTCTAATTTCTGATTTATTGTTTCCTGTTTTCCTGCTGCTTTCAGTCCATGCATACTGTATGTGTTTCATATAGGTCAAACAATTGTCTTATCAGTCCTGGCAAACCAAGAGGGTCAGAGTTAACAATATTTATTTAAACATGCAGGATGCTTCCCATTGCAATTAGGAAATAACTATTATTAATAGATCTTTGGTGCTATTTCCTCATTTATAAGACTTTATAAAGACATAAAGAAAAGAAGGAATTCAGGTTCAGGCTTCTTCATAAATATTTCTTGCCAATAGATTTACTTGACTGGTAGCATTTTGGTTTGTTAAACTGACCACACTGAATTCCACTAAATGACAATCTGACAACAAAATATCAATATGAAATGTTTGCACATACATATATCAATTCAATAACAATGGGCATGTGGCATTATGCTATGCCAGACCTTAAAAAAAGGCTATACAGGCCTTGGTCCCTCTGAAATCAATCAGAGCTTTGCTGTTGACTGTGATGGGATTATGACTTGGTCCTATAAATTTGTTCTGGCTGCCTTTTTCACGTTGTACAGAATTCAAGGTCATTGGATGAGCAATTCCTTTTCATAATTCAGAACTGAGCATAATTTATTCTTACACAGTTCTTGTAATTCTGGTGGGAATTCACATGACTGCTTGTTTTGATTGGAAATATGCATAGTAAATTGCGCATCTCACATATTTACTATATGTATCAAACTATTTAGTTAACAGATGCATTTTCATGAAAAGTGAATCTAGGAGAGATGCTTAGAGGTCATGTAGTCTGGTCGCCAAAGTATTTCTAAAAATAAACTAGAACTAAAACATTCCTGACAGAAGCTCGCCTACTCTATTCTTTAAAAATTCCAGAAACAGAGATCCCACAACCTCCTCATGTAATGTATTCCACGATCTACTCCAATACTCTTTCAGAAATATAATAGCAAGAAACTTCTAAACTAAAGACTCTTGTTGCTGCAAATTGATCCAATTATTTTCCTTTCTATAGTAGACATGGGAAGTAATTGATTCTTTGTAGTAATCTTTTGCATAATTGTTTCATTTTTTAAATTCCTTTTTTTTTTTCTATAACATTATTAATTTTTAGCTCTTGTTACTTTAAATTCACATTTACTTGATGTCTGCTCATCTATTTTTTCCAATTTTGACAGAGCAATTGCAAAACTTGGTTCTGTATGTACAGCTCTTGTGTTTACACTTCCCAATGTGGTACTTTCTTTATTGAAATATTAAGACACCTGTGACATCATGTGATACACTATAACATCCAGATCCTGTTCTGTAGGACTGCTATCTGGGCAAGACATTTCTCAGAGAGTATTTGTGAAGCTGATTGTTCCTACTTAAATATTTTATTAGCCTTGATTGAATTGCTTTCTATTTATTATAGCTTCTTTCTCCCATTTGTCTTCCTTACTTTGAATTCTAACCTTGTCCTCAAAAATGCTTGCACTCCTCCCAGCTTGCTATCATACAAGAATTCAATAAACTTACTGACTGTTGTACTGCCCAGGACATTAATGAAATGACTGCACAGTACCAGACTCCAGACAGATCTCAGTAGAACTCCTGTTGATACTGCCTTTCAACATATTGTTTTCCAGTATCTTCTGCACCTTTGTTGCAGAGGTGTAAGGAAAGAAGTTATTCTCCTGTTTGGTTGGGGTTTTTTCCAATTAGGTAAAATTTATGCAAAGCAGCATTGACTGTTTAATAAGTGAAGATGCAGTACATTATTTTTGGCAGTTACTTTTCACTGGTCAATCTTTTAAATATTAGATGCTTTGTTAGTTTTTCAACTGTCTGAAGTCAGGCTAGCTGACATGGCTCCTTGGTTCCACTTTTCCCCATTTTAGAAATAAGCAGTATATTTCTCTCTCTCTCTTTTTTTTTTTTTTTTTCAGAACCTTGACCTCTGCAGCAAGTGCTCTAATTTCTTATGATTATAATGATTTCTCAGGATTCTAAGTTTGGTTCCCCTTTAGATATGGTTGTGAAGTCCTATGTAACTCACTGAAGTTTAATCTTGTTGCTTTCAATGCTAATCACACAATTTGTGATCTCAGATCACTAGGTTTTTTTTGTGAATCATGAATCAAAAGAGTACTAAACATTTTCTCCATCTTGGCATTATCTAGCACTGTTAATGGTACTGTTGGCTTTCCTCCTTATTGACTGCCACGATAATTTATTGCTTAGAAAATTTATTTTTGAGGAGTAGATCCACCTGTTCAGAACCTCTGGGCAGCATCCGTCTGTGAGGGCAGTTCTGAAGTCATCTGTCCAAGGCCCAGGGCGGTGCTGGAAAGGAGTCATGACTGCAGAATATAACAGCAGCAAATTTAGAATATGGGTAATATCAAGGAATTAGATTTTATGAGGTTCTATAAGATTCAGTGAAATCTCCTGCCTATAGAGTTGTGTGACACTGCCAAAGTGTGCTTGAGAATGGAGGGAAAATGAGGGATGAAAGTGGACAGCATAAATGTGAAAAATATCTCCTCTTTAGATTCCTTATATTATTTTCAGAACATGTCGCAAAATGCCTTCCCATTTCCCATCCTCCTGGAAGTTAAGAGAAGTGTGGAGCTTTTCTCGGGAAACCTTTGCTTTCAGGATAGATACTTGTCCATGGAGCAGTTGCATTTGGTAGATTGCATCACATGTTCAGGAGATTTCTATAGATGCCTTGAATGATGGCGTCTGGATGCCCATCCCTGTCCCTGGGCTAAGATGTGAGCACTGGCGATGGCCTCAGACTGTTCAGACCACCCAGACCAGGAAAAAGGGAACTGTTGTGCTTTCCAGTCTGTACAGTGAAGGAGGAAAGACTCCAAAGCACAAGAGACTCACACTTGAGACAGACATATGACAGCAAACTAAAGCAGGGGTTTAGATTCTTATTTTTACCTATTCTAATGGGCACTGTCTTCAAGCATTTTTGTTTACTTCTGAAGTTTCTACTTGTTTCTGATTTACTGTTACTACTTAGAATGATTATAATTTTGGAAACCTTACTTATTAGTATTACTTATTTTTCTTGAATATCAGAGCACTTTATAAACAGGAAGGGAACAAATTCACAGCTATTCACACATCAAAATTTGGGTACAAAGCAACAGCACAACTGTAACTTAGTTCTCAAATGTGTGTGTGTGAAGATACTGTAGGAAAATATCGCTGTGCTACTTTGCTAGACATCATTCAAGGATACGTGAAAATATCTTAAAAGTTCTTGGGATCACAAAATAAACCACTGTAAGAGCCAATTTTACTGAAGAATTTATATTTCTTGAATTTACAAATTAACATCTTTGCCAAATGTTCAGCCAGCATCAACCATTATAGTTTCCCACAAGCCAATTTATACCACCTAACAGTAGATGAAGGTAGCTGTAGGATATCATAAAAACAAAAGACACACTGATTAAAAGTCTGTGGCTGATAATCATTGCCCAGATTACTAATGCTAAGTATTAGTTTATTTTCTTACATTTTCAGGAAAATATGAACCAAACCACATTATAGTCCGCAACCATCCTAGTATTTATATACACCAGATTTCAGTGAACTAGTTTTTCTGATTTTTTTCCCCTCAAAGTAATTAATCTTACTTATTTGTTTCCAGATATTGATGCTAATTTTCTTTGTCAGTTAATTTGAGGGTAGAAAATATAACTTGGGCTCAGTCTTCCTTGTTTGATAATTTAATACCAATATTATTTAGGTTATTAGTTTTACTGGTAAATCAAGAAGCAAGTTGCCAGAATACAGCTGTGACCCCAGGGCAGGAACTTTCTGCCGGCTGTCACCTTCTGACAGTTTGGGCTGTTAATTACCTCCAACAGTTGGAGCAAAAGCACCTCTGTGTCTGCCAGCTGGCAGCCTCTGCCTCACACTGGCAGCCTGAGATTTAAAACCTGTAACAAAAAGCTGTTATGTAAACAGTTTATTGTATAACACACAATGGCAGCAGTGGACCCACACTGGGAATCAAAGGGACTTTGCATTCACGAGAAGTTGGGGGCTGGAAAGGATGCAAGATCCTGCTTGCCTCCATCCACCAGACAGCCGACAAAACATAAGGTCCAAAGCAAAACAGCCTGAGCTGAGGCTTCTCAGACTCTGCATACTGGGATCTAAGTGTCTGAATTGTTGCGGTACTGTTGAACCATGCCAATTACTTTAACATGTGAGAATAAAAGACTTTAATTGCCTGGTGACACACCAGTCACCAGCCCAGAGAAACTGCAAAAATCATCTTTGAGGTTCCCTTCTCAGAAAACAAATGCAGACTTCACAAGTACATTCTCAGGTCCTCTCATTTAAGGACTCATTCCCTGAAGTGGCACAGAAAGTCCCCTGGGACAGTAGCTTTAGCTGGTCTGTATCTGGGAAAGAGCTCACAATTACACTTCTGAGGGGACAGTGTCACCATGCTGTACATAAAACTCGAGCTGCTCAGAAGTGTGAGAAGCAGGTTCCTTATTCCAAATTCATGCAAGGTCTCTTTATAGTCATAATGGCTCAAAACGTGCAGCTAAAGCAGTGCTGGGGCCAGACAATGGGCCGTCCCCAAAATGTGGCTTGCAATTCAGCTTCTGGAAGTTATTTCATGTCTTTACTTGTCAATCATTTAAATTTTGAAAACAAAACCACCCTAAACAAGAGGAAGGTACCCAAACCCCTTTGTTAGCTTCATCTGAGTGGTTAGAGCATTTACAGGGGTACAGAACTGGATTGCCATCCATCCCAAATCCAAGAGGATTCAAGCCCCATCTCACTTCTCTGGAGAGTAGCATGATAATTTCCAAGTGAACTTTGGCCACCAGAGATCTAGAGTTGTAGAACTATGAAATCAAACAAGAGCAAGAAGGAGCTCAGCTATGGATCAGGATGAGGTGTTCTGGATCATGTCCTTATTCTTTGCAATGTTCATATTTTATATACTGGCTGCTTGGTGCAATAAGCACAGTGTTTCTGTAACAGAAATTTGTGGAATTTTAAAGACCTGAGATAATAACAAAATCATGACTTATGTCTCCATTTCCAATTGTGTGCATATAAATTTGAATTCAATAAATCTATGCAAGTACAGTAGTTTCACGAATACAAGCCGCACGGATTATAAGCCGCACCCCCGGTGCCTCGACAATGTTGCTGTCTTTGTCAATAGATAAGCCGCACCCCGAATATTAGCCGCACTTTCGTTCGTCGCGAGAATCCGTGCGCAGCTTTCACAAATTGGCCAATTAGTAACAGGATCGCGGCATAGCGGGCTTTACTGGCTCGGGGCGGGGCCAGGAAGGCTCGGCCCGCTCATGGTTGCCGACGGGGCCGGGTGGCCCAGCTCAGCGCCACGGCTCGGCGGGGCTGGCCGGGTGGTGCTGCCGCCGCCGCCGCCGGGCTCACTGGCCCCCTCTCCCGTCAGCACCGCCCCGCTGCCGCGTTCGCTCGTCCGGCTGGCAGGGCTGCCGCCGCCGGGCTCGCCGCCCGCCCCGCTGCCGCTTTCGCTCGCCCCGCTGCCGCTTTCGCTCGCCCTGCGCCGCGCCTCGCGAGCGCCGCGCCCGCCCCGCCCCGTGGCGCTTTCGCGAGCGGCGGCGCTTTCGCGAGCGGCGGTTCGCGGCGGCTCGCGGCGGCGCTTTCGCGAGCGGCGGCTCGCGGCGGCTCGCGGCGGCGCTTTCGCGAGCGGCGGCTCGCGGCGGCTCGCGGCGGCTCGCGGCGGCGCTTTCGCGAGCGGCGGCTCGCGGCGGCACTTTTGCGAGCGGCGCTTTCGCTCGCCGAGCGGCGCTTTCGCGAGCGCCGCTTTCGCTCGCCCCGCCGGCAGGGCTGCCGCCGCCGCCACCAGGCTCGCCGGCCACCCCCTCCCGTCTGCACCGCCGCCGCGTTTCCTCGCCCTGGCCGGCACTGCAGGCCCCCGCACCGCCGGGCTCCCCCACGCTGCTGGCCCCGATTCTGCTGGGCTTCCCCTGCTGCCAGGCAGCCCCACCCGCCGGCCTTCCTGCTTCTGCCATGCTCCCCTGCACTGCTAGCCCCAGTTCTCCCGGGCTCCCCCGCCATGCTGGCTCAGGCTCTGCCGCCCTCCCTGCCCCGCCCTGCTGGCTCAGGCTCTGCCGCCCGCCCCCCACACTGCTGGCCCCGCCTCTGCCAGGCTTTCCCACCTCTGCCGGGGCCGGCCGGGCTCCAGCTTGGCTTGGGGCTGCCGCGGGCTCTCACTTCTGTGTTGGCAGCTTTTAGAATTTTGTTAATAGATTAGCCGCCCCGGAATATTAGCCGCACTTCCGAGTTTCCACCAAAATTTTGGTCAAATTGGTGCGGCTTGTATTCGTGAAATTACTGTAATATTCTCTACTATTAGGTTCACACTTCCAGTATAAGGGTGTCAGACATCTGCTATTTCTCTAATATGCTTAGGTAAAGGCCATTAATGCTGATGGTAAGCCACATCTTCTTGGGTCTTTAAATGGTATCAACAGAACAGAAAAAATAATTCTTTAAGGAACAAGTGGAACAGTGAGCTTTGTTTTCAGGATTTGAAATAAGTGAAAAAGAGACTTGTAAAAAAATTATTTCAGTGGAAATTTTTTTAGGTGATCATTATGGAGTGTTCTTTTTCTCTCTCTCTTATTAGGTTTTACTCAAAGTCAAAATAAGTCAATCATATCTAGATTTAAATTTTACTTCTCACCTGGAAATGAAATTTCACATCAGTGGTACACTTTCCACAGATATCACAATATTGTTTATTAAATTTATTCTAAGAAACACTGCAGTTTATGTCCTTTGAAATAACTCCTAAAGAGAAGGAACAACTCTTAGAGAAAAAAGCTACAGTAAATTCACGAATACAAGCCGCACTGAGTATAAGCCGTATCTCTGGGTGTTGGCAAATATTTTGTTCTTTGTCCATAAATAAGCCGCACCTGAATATAAGCCGCTCTGTCGTTCACAGCGAGGACGCGCGTGGAACAAAGTTGCCAAATAGTAACAGAACGGCGGCAGGGCGGGGTTTACTGGCTTGTCTCAGGCTGTGCAGGCTCGGCCCGCTAGGGACTGCTGACGGGGCCAGGTAGCCCAGCCCGGCGCTGCCGCTCGGCGGGGCCACTGGGGGCCAGCCGCCGCTGCCACTGGGCTCGGTCACCACAGCCCGCTGCTGCCCTGTGGTGGCAGGCAGGGACAGAGCCCCCCCCACTCCCGCGGCGGTGGGCGGGGACGGGGCTCCCCGCCGCCTCCCCGAGCCACGGCAGTGGCGGCCCGGGTCCCCCGCTGCCTCCCAGAGCCGCGGCAGTGACGGCGCGGGTCCCCCCTCTCCTCCCTGGGCCGCGGCAGGGGCGGCCCAGGTCCCCCGCCGCCTCCCAGAGCCACGGCAATGGCGGTGCGGGGCCCCACCCGTCTCTTCCCTGGGCTGTGGCAGAGGAGGGAAGGAAAGACCTCTCCCTCCTCTCTCCCTGCCCCCCGTGCTGCCTGCAGGCAGCCAGGCTCCACCCGCGGTGCAACAGAGTAGTGATTTGTAACAATCGCAAAATGCCGACTTTGCTGCTGCTCGGCTTGCCACTCTGGCTGGCACTTCTGAGGTTGTAAATATCAGAAAATTATTCACATATTAGCCGCTCCTGATTATTAGCCGCATTTCCGGTTTAGGAGCAAAATCTTAGTCAAATTGGTGTGGCTTGTATTCGTGAAATTACTGTACTATAAACCAGCAATTTGTGCAGTAGAAGTGAGCCTGGGTTCCTTTACATAGATACAGTTCTCAGTATTCTCAAGTATTTAATCTACCTCATCTTTTGGATAATTTTGAGTACAGAATTTGCTTTTCAATATATTTCAGATCAGGCATGGAAACACTCTACCTCCTCCATCCCTTGCAGACAAAGTAAAGTTGGAACCAACATAAAGCTGTTTGTAAAAGAGGAGGATAATTATCAGCTTATCAAAAATTAACAATAGTACCCAAGTACCACTGATATGGTCTGTTGACATCCAAATAAGTCTAAGCCTCCCAGGCCAGGGGTGCCCACATGATTTTCAGAAAGGAAACATCTTGGAATAGCTTTTATATCACTATGCAGCATGCAATTTTATCCCTATACTTTCAATTTGTGTCTTCCTGAGAGTTATTTCAAAGCTACAAGCTTAATGAGGTTTAATCTCACGATATCCATTTGGAGCAAATGGCTGAGGTAGGATGCACCAAATTATGGTTTTGATTACAATGGAACTTTCCAGTATTTACACCAATACACAGAGAAGCAAAGTTTGACCCAGTGACTTCACACAGGCATAACACTGGGAGGATTCCTAAAATGTGTATGTAGTCTGAAATTTGAAATTTAATGCAAAAGAAAAAGCAATTTTAAATCAGTTTTTTGCATGATTTACACATATGAAATATTGCTTATAAATTCTCTTTACCTTATTATTGAAGGATGCTTTGAAAACCATGCACAGAAACGAAACTAATTTCCAATGCAAAGAAAGTCTGCCTTCAACACTGGCAGAGCTAAAGAAACATCAGTTTCTTTGCATTGTCCTCTCTAAAGTAGTGGCAAACCTTTTAACAGTTCCCATTCCTGCAGGCAATTCCCCTCTCATGGTTAACTGCTTCACTGCTGGCCCAGCAGTCACATCTGCCCTGTGTTGCCATATCATGTTGGTGCTCCCTTGAAGCTGGGGAATTGCCAGCAAGAAATACCTGGTATCTATCAACAGCAGTCAAGCTATCAGACTGACTGGAGCAAAGCCATTTTAAAGTTATATTACAAAAATTTGCTATGGTTTTTCACAGATCTGAAGTACCCTGACTGTATTGCATTTTTTTTCATTTAAATAGACTTCTATTTTATTTAGCAGTATGAATAGAAAATCTAAAAATGTCAACATTACTCTTTTTATTATATTTGAAAATATTATTTAAAATATTTTCTAGAATGTATATTTTTCAGCAACCCTATTGTCTTCTATCCCTCTTATTTGTAATAATAATTTAAGTATAATTTCTTTTGCCTACAGATTCTTGTATTGCCCTATCCTTTGAAAAATATATTTGATTTGATTTCTGCTAGAATGTTTGCGTGAGAGAAACCTTTACTGTTACTTAGGTAGTTAATTGGAAAAATTCAGACTATTTTGTAATTATTTTTTTTCTTTTTCCTAAAATAACCAGATATCATGGTCTATTTCATAGATGCAGAGCTGAGTTTTTCAGTTGTTCTGATATTTGAGCCCTTTCAATTGCTTAAAATATCAACTTTCCCATTTTCATTCACAAAATATATTTTTCTTTCTGGGTGGTTTTTCTTACTGATGGCACACACCTCTCCCCATCCCTTCTTTTTGCCAGTGTTCCTGACAGGTGTATCTTTGAACAGACAGTTTCCATTTGCTATATTCCTGTTTCACACTGCATATAGCTAATTTTCTGCCCGTGAGCGACCCTACCTAACTCAATTGCTTTGCCCTGCTAATGGCGCAGAACTGTGAGTGCAGGAAGCCTATGTGCTCTTGGGCACTCAGTGTCCAAAGCTCCATATAACCTGTTGAGTGCCAGCCCTGCAGTGTGAATGAGCCCAGTGGTCTGATGATCCTGCCTGACAAAGACATAAAATTCTATGTTTGAGGTTGGAGGAGACGTGGTCTGCAGGAGAGGGATACTTTATATTGCCCCCCTCCTTTTTTTTTTCAATGTGATTTCCAGTATGATAGAGCAGAGGGAAATGAAGGAGGGAGAAGTTCAGGAGGAAGAGGCATTGCTCAGGCTTTCTTTGATCTGCTCCAGTTGAAACTTTTCTGACCCAGGCAGACAGATCAAAGAAAGAAGCCAGAGTACAGAGCGCTGGAGACATTTCACGACTGTAGAAAGTACAGTCCCAAAAATGTTTCTTTTTTAGTTTGAAAATATGCTTGCCTTACATGTAAACTGTTGTGGCACTTATTACTAAAACCAGATGATCACAAACTATTGATTATTTTATATACCTCTGTCAGGAAGGCATTAGCTATATAGTGCCTCAGATAAAAAACCTGTGACTGGTACATGAAGACTGCAATAAAACTAACAGAAACAAATGATAACAAATTGCACTTCTATTTTATTCTTTAATATGTCTTTGCTTAAAGAGATTCCAATTTCAAATGTTCAGTAATCCAGCATTTGGTAGAAGACTTTGAACATCAGTAAACCTTAGCTCTCAATAATTCAGCGAGAGGCAGCAAACAGCTGTATTACCATCTTCTTCAATCTATGGTACTGACCAGCCTTTACAGAATAAAGAGGTTTCACTGAATAAGGACTAAATCCTGGTTTCAGTGTAAGCTATGTACTGCATGCTTTACAGCCATAATTAGACCACGTTCTGCCCCAAAGATGCCTCTAACAAGGGTTGATCCTTGTGATTAACTTTCCATGCTGTGTACAGATTGATCTCCATGGACTCTTCACGGGCCTCACTGGGATTTCTCACAAGTTGGGATTTCCCATTCTGTGCAGGACATACCTTCGACACCAGCCCCAGCAACAACTCCTTTTGCTGAAAAGTCATAATAGCCTTGTTTATGTGGTTTTCTGCCTTTTTTTTCGTTGCTGGAGCTGATGGGCAGCAGTAGAGAGGCTGAGTGCAGGTTCATTCTCTGAGACAGAGAGAAGGGTGCCATCTACTGAGGCACTCACATCCCCTCCTGCATCCCACAGGCTTTTCACGGAAACCTCTCAGGCGTGTGCCAAAACTAGAAAGCTCATAAGAACAAAGTAAATCCATGAATTTGATGAAACTCCTTAAAAGACATTTCAGGAAGAGCTGCATTTTTTCAAATTACTATGTTATTCCATTTGCTGCGTCCTAAGTGAGAGTGAGCAGCTTTATGATGAACAGGGACATAATGCAAAAGATCATTTTGGCACATGTGTTTTAAAAATAAGAAAATTAATCATGAAAACACGCTATTTACACTGTTAGGGGATGGGATGAATTGAATGGTTATTGTAGTAATTTTGGTTGTTAACTCTGAATTTAAACTGAGTATTTTTATGGAATCGGAGTTTCTATTGAGCCTTTATTAAAATCTACTTCATGCCGATAGTTATACAGCTATTATCATTTTATGGCATGTATTTAAAACCATTATCTGAAAATAGATTACAAAATTTTTTCTGCAAATGCTTTTATCTGATACTACAAAATCAATCACTATGATATTTCATGTAACAATGGTCACAAATAAACAGCATATTCTTCTCTTGCAGGATCATCTTTGAAAGTTGTCTTCTAGTATTTAGGTCAGTATGTTTGTTTCAAAAGCCAGATCTGTATTTTGCAGAACAGACTAGTTTCATTATCTGTTGGTATCTGTCTTCTTTAATGAGAAAAGGGCACTAAAGACACAGGAGAGACAGAGCAAATACCTTCATATGTGACTGTGAGTAAATCACCGTCTGTGTGCAAGCCCAACACATGCTTTCTGTTCATAATCCACAGGGGAGTGTACTAATCATGCATTTTTACTGCAGCTCTATGTATCCAAACATTTGACCAGCTAAAATTATTGGAGATGTCAGGGAAAAAGATATATTTACTGTTCTTACTTTCACCTCATCTTAGAACATAAACCCCTGTAAATAAAAGCTAATCTTGGCAAATCATGTAGAAAAAGTCAAAATCAAGTTGTCAAAGCAATAAACAGTCCAATACAGCTGACAGGTCTCTTTGTTACAAAATAATACACACGTCAGCTGTAAAAAAGATAGGCTGAGACCTAAACGGACTGGTTTTGAAACAAGCATGAAATGTTCTTGGGAACCTACACAACTGAGCCATGATAAAGTAAAAAAGGATTTTTTTTTTTGTTTTTTTCCCCTTAAACATTTTTCATCAACCTGACTTGATCTAAGAATTTATTGCAGTCTGATAGCAAAAGCCGGAAGGAGCACTGGCAATTATTTGTACGGCTTTGGGGGATTTTTAAAATTTTATCAGTGAATAACAATTGTGATTGAAAATGATTCATACTGGTGCTGTTTGCACCTTTTTCATTCTTACCACCAGATTATGAAATAAATGTAGATTTTTAAGTGCAGATGTAAATACTGTGAGTGTTTGGTAACAAGAAGAATTTATGGTATATCAAATTGTTGTCCTATGTTTTGGGATAGATTTCACAATCAACAGGTTAAGTTAACAAGAGCTGTGAACTATTTCTGAAAGGTATTTTTAAACAACAGTAAAATTTATGCATGCAGGAAGGTACTGAGAAGTTTGAATAACACTGTCATGATCCCTACAGTCCTGCTTCTCCCACTTACTACTCACTGGTAGGATTCTATTTTCAAGATAGATAAATCTCTAACCAGATATATGAGTAATATTTATTTAAGCTTCCCAATAAAACAGAACACTGCATCTGTGTTCCAAAGGCCACACACTCGTAAAAGTACTTTTCTTTTCAAATTTCTGATCTTCCTAGAGTATTGTCACTTTTTTAACACAGCTGAACAAGGTTCAAAATATTTAAAGCCAAGTTAATGTTTCTGACAGATTCTGTGATTTAATTTAGAAGCAGTATAGTCTAAGTGTTTCTTGGTGTTGGATATCATTACCTATGATTTTACCATAGGTGATTGAATGCTGTATTCAGAAAAAGCACCAAAGGAGTTGACCATATCTGTTAAAAATGTAGGTGGGTACTTTTTCTTTTTCATGCTTATTTTTCTATTGTTGTTATTTACAGAGTTTCTGAGCTCATGGAAGTGCTGTTGTGGCAGCCACTGGAGAGATATACGATAAAAGGCAGTACCAATTCAATGCAATCAATTCAATTATGATTAATTGCCTTTTATTTATTTATTTATGTAGTGCTCTCTGCCCCAAAACTGTGAAGAATCATCACAGATTTAACTGAGTCTATCTAGGTTACTTCAAAAAAAGATGCCAAGATGCAACAGTCTGACCATTACCAACTTATATTTTTAATAAATTTCTATAAATCTGTTACTGAGCAGAAAATAATCAAGAAAATATTACCTTAAAATTTCCTAGATAAATGTGAACAATATGCATGTGAGCTTTGAAACCTATTGCATGCATGGAGTGCCGTGAATCATGAACTCCAGTATTTTAACTCTAGCTTTTATATTCAGTCGTTTGGCTTGAGCACAGAGTTGAGGCACTCCATACTTTAGCTTTTGTATATTTAAGAAAAGGGAGAGATGGCAAGAGCATACTTACCCACCTCCCCTTTTAAGGGATGATCAGTTAATGTTGCTATAACACTTTAAAGATAGGCTTTCCAAAACTTAAATATGATTGGACATTTATACAGATAATAAAACATTCATACTTACCTAGGATAAGATAGAAGGGATTTAAAATACTCAAGTTTCCTGGCATAACTAGCCTCTTGAGATTAAAAGGGAAACTTTTTTTCCTACGGACAGGTTATTACTTAGGGTAATTACTTAGGTTGTGGGGTAGTTTGCATGTTACTTTGAAGTACTGCACCGTGTTGGCTGGAACAAGATGATAATTTAAACAAACTGCTGGCCTCAACAAGGATAACCAGTCTTACTCTTGTGTGTTTCTAGATCCTCACTGTCTGGGTTGGAGATGAACCCTTTAGCTTCTGCATACATCTTACTGCTGCACAACACGTCTGTCTGTGGCTACATCACATGGCTATGGCATGTCCCCTCCACCAAGACCCTTAGGTATTTCAGTTTTTTGGGGTTTTTTTACATTTAAAAGCTTGTGTTGATTTGGTTCAGTGGACATAATTCCAATAAGAGAAGCATTACTAGCTAAAAACTCTCAAAGCAAGCCAAGTTGCTTTGACAGAATCAGAAAGTAATTAAATAACCAGTTCTGGTGACAGACTTGGGATGGGGTCATCCCCAATGGCAGATCAAGAATAGCACACCTGAGTGTCTGGTATAGCTCAACTCTCCTCTAACCACTGCTTTTAGTAAGCCCAATATTAGTAAGCCCAAAATATATGGGTTTACTAGGAAATAAGAACATTCCTCCTTGAGAAAATGCAATTTACAACACTATATATTTTTTAATTTTGAGGGTTTCTTTTAGTTTTGCATTTTTTTGGCAGCAGTTTGCATTTCTAAATACACACAACTACATGCAGTGTGTGTGTGGTATGTCTGCATGTGTTTGGGCAATAACAACTTTAAATTTACACAATTGATTTTTTTAAACTCACTTATCAAACAGCATGTCACATTTAATTTTTATTCAGTTCATAGTTTCTGTTTTACTGCCTTGTTATATTATCCAAATTCACTGGATATTTCTCTCTCCACTCTTCCCTTTTGTTGTACACTTTTTATATATAAGTACACACATATATATACAGAGAGGAAAATAATTGCTCTGGGGAAATCTTGAAACCCTTTTCCTTTCCTAAACAGTAACAAGGGATTTACATTTATAAATAGGGAGCCACAGGCCAGCAGGCAGAACGCTAACACACAACATCAGTGAAGTTACACAGATAAATTTTTCAGTTCTTTTATCTAGTAAACATCCTAATGATCAACATCAAAGGTTGAAGTAAGAAGCCTTTCTCTTTTGTGCCAGATTGAGAAAGAGTGGGCTCTTTTACATCTCATTTGGGAGATATGAGGAGCCTTTGAATGGATCATTGCTTTTTATGGGTAGTAATGAGGTGAGAAATATTCTAGTGTGTGGCACAGGCCTTCATTAAAAGCGTGAAACAGAATGGCTTATGGTTAAAAGGAGTAATTTGTTCTAACATACTTGCTAAATTGTGCTGTAACCATGCCAGGTCACTGGACTACATTTTCCATAGGATTTCCGAATGCATTTGTGTGTAATTATTCTGCCTATATAGAGTTGGATTTTTCCAATGACTTGTGCTAACTAGCTGACAACACTCATTCTTATACTGGAAACTTCTCTGAATGCTACATTTTAAGAGGTGTAGAAGAGCCCAGATTCTTTTGCTCAAGCCTATATTTCCTCAAACAATTAAGAACCAGCACAGCAACATAAAATAAGTGCAACTGATCCAAAGGCCTTATTAACATGACAAAAAACCAGGGAGCCATCCCCACAGTCTTCACCTTCAGCCTGACAGGATTTTATCAGACAGGTCCACGCCAAGCAAAGGCAGCCAAGCTGCTCTACTGTGTGCTGCTGGTCCTTAAGCAGCACATTTGAGCAGCCTGGTTCCCTGAAGAGCTGCTCAGCCACTTCTCACATGACAGTCGATGAGTGGAGATGGTCTTCACTTTGGGAAGTCAGCCACTCCTATGGAGCTGCTGCTGAGAAACGTGCTAGTAATTATACAGGAGCACAGATACCACAATGTGCAAATGCTTTTCCATGTTCTTGTTCCTGTCATGCTTGAAAAGACAGGAAACTTCTACCTGGAACTTTCTGCCCAGGAAGTTTTTTTTTCAGAGGACAGAAAGGTATAATCCCTGGGAACTACACTCCTGCATTACACTGGCAAAGGACAACAGGAGTCCTTTTTTCAGCAAAACACTGGTAGCATCCAGAGTTAATCTTTTGGCATTAAGCCACACAATCTGCTGAGGATCGTGCATCCAGGTGGCAGCAGGATATGCAAGAGAATGGAGACTGCAGCCTTCCCCCTCTCCAGTCACCACATTGCACCACTCCCTGCTCTCTCCATCGTCCCAGCACTGAGAAACCAGCTTTAATCCTTGCCACGCAAAATAGGACAGTTTTGATGTACCAGAGGATTTTTCTACTAAGCACCTTTAGAAGGAAGTGCAAAGGTATTAAAATAAAAAACACAGAAACTATCCTGTTCAGTTTGTGTCTTTTACAACAAAGAAACAAAACCTTCGGGAAAATTCAATTTTCCCCCCCTCATTTTAGAACAAATATCATTATCTAGAAATAATAAAAATACTATAAAAATATTTTTCATTACCTCAAGCCAAGCTTTTGTTTTGAATGCACATTGAAGAAAATTTATGAGATTTCAACTTTTTGCTTTGAAGTCAGGCAAGGAAAGTGTTTGAAATCTCAGAACAATCTCCTTCTTAGCTTTGACCGTAAGGGAAGGGGCAAGACTGTGCCTGCGTGTGTGTGCATCTGTGTTTGGCAGCAATTAAAATATCAGAGCAGTGCTTACAGCCATATGCTTCCTCAGAAACTGATAAAGGTTGCATGTGTATATAACTGATGGAGAATTTGCCCCATAATGTTAAGACAGCTAAGTAGTTTTTTCTTAAATCATCTTAATATTTCTTTCTGTACAAGTCAAGAAAGGCTAGTCCACTTTAACCTATTCATATGAATGAAAAAATAGAGGAGTTTTGTGAAGAATACATGAAACCAAGTCCTTTAACAATTTGTCTTCTGAGCATCAGATACTTAGAAACCTGAGAAACAGATGAATTATTTTCTCCACATATTTTTTAGCCATATTGTGAAACATAGAAGGCGTCAATGTTTAATGTTCATCAGTAAGTGTTGGGGTCATTCCTCATAATCTTGTTCACAACATTTTGTTTAAAAACGTTAGTGACAATGATTTAAATTGCTTATTTTAATGATGTGAAAAACCTAGAATAAAGCAGAGAAGTACAGTCTGCTTTAGTTAAACAGCCACTCCCATGAAAGTGATGTATATATATGATTGTGTGTATGTATATATGCAAGTATAGTGTGTATATATATTATTATATATGTGTATATATTGTTATAAACTGTATATACATTACACGGTTTGAACAAACAACAAAATACAGTCTTAGATTTTCCTATATGTTACATTGTTTTTTCTAGCTGTTTCAGGCACAGAGATTACATGTCAAGAAAAAGATTGGGTAGTATGTCAATAGACATCTGGAAATTGTAAGAGTTCAGGCAATGACCATATTTTCTCTTTGACTGCAAGTGAGGAAACTCATCTGGTTTCTTACAACAGTGAGGTGAGCTCAGGTTGTTGTGCAGATTTTTAAAGGATGCCTCAGACAAATGTCGGCTACTTGTTTGTTGGGAAGGTCTGAATGTCATGACATTGAAAGATCTTTATGCTAGATTGATCATGAACACCTATATCCACGCCTTCTAAAGTCAGGGTATCAACAGAGATTGTCAATTGTCTTGGGTTGTGAATCACATGTTTTAATATATATTTTGGCACTGATGGCTTCTCTATGGTTTTAAATAGTGTTTAAAATTAGATCTCTTTTGTACTGGCATCTTGGAATTTAGGTGTGCAAAGCCAGCATTAGCCACCTTGCAAACACCACAGTGTTTGTGCTGCAACTATAAATTACATGCACTTAAAATCAAAACTGGCTTGAATATAGTGTTACTCGGTTGCCAGTGTTGTCTGATCTTCCCCTTTATCCAACTTCATCTCCAGACTGGCTTTGTCACCACTTGCTCAAAGGAGTTTATCCTGTGAATAATTGCTAAATTGATAACTACTTAAAAGGAGAAGAAAATAAAGATGGACAAAATGAAATCACTTGAGAATATTTGAGAAATGGGAAAATTAAAAACTCCACCAATATGACTACCAGAGGGTAGAATCCTAACCATGATTTGAAGCTCTGGAGTCAGGTTTACTCATAGAAGATATGAAGATCTCGAAAATGTTGGTCTCAATCCTGCTTGGATCTTCCAGATAATATTATGATTTTTTTTGCTACACACAAAGAAAGGTTTTTAAGTTTGTAAAGGTCTCACAGATTCTGATAACATGACTGTAAATGCTGCTATTAATGCTTCTTTATTAGAAATTATTTTAAAAGCAGAATTAAAAGTATTGTAAAATTAATAAGTCTTCCCCTGTACCTCAGTTTCTCTTGACAGAATGTAAATCAGCAGATTTCTAAGTGTGAGCTCCACAGAGTTCAAATGGCTTAGTGTTATTCATACTCTTTATTAAGAGACAGAATCTGAAAGGGATATGGTTGTGTGTACAGACAGCTGTTTTGTGCAATAATGTCACAAATTACTCAAATTGCCCTTGATTAATCTTGAATCAAATTATTTTCTGTCATTTGTCAAGATATTTCTTGCTCCATGAAACCTACCAGCAATGATCAACACCAAGAGTATTATCAGAAGGAAAATGTTTTACAGTGAGACTTCTCTCTCTGTGTTTTTAGAAATTGGTGTCAAGGTCCCATTATCCCTATTTATTCATAAAGTATCACACAGAGGAGGAACATATATGTGTGCTATGATTTTCTCAGACAGTTCCATTACAACCAAAATACTGCTGCTTTCCTCCTGTTACATACTCCTGCTCACAACCCGGAATCAATCTATCATTCAGGAAGAAACCATAGAAGGCAGGGAGACTGTATTTCTAAATTATATTAATTTTTTTTTTTTATTTTCCGGTAGAAGTTCCTCTAGAAGACAATTGCATTTTTTAAAGGCACATACTGATCACATACTATGGTCGAAAGTTTTATTTGCCATGTCTCCTGCCATGTCTCCTGGCAGACCAGGCTTTATTCAGGCTGCCCAGGGCTCCTTTTTTAGTTTTGACCCCCAATGCTGTGACATGACTCCTTCAAGCCTTGGGTAAACTTCTGTGCACTAGCAGAATATTTGATTTCCTCACCCACCTGAAAAGCTGTTTGCCAGTATAGTTATTTACAAATATAACCAATTTAGTTGGTTTTGGATGAGAAGTTGCATTTCTTTCCATTGTCCACCTTGCAGGTGTGTGGAGCAGATCACACCCAAGCTTAGAGCTGGGCCAGTCCCTTGCTGCTACACCATGTGCACTCATGAACCTTAACGACCTGCTGAGATGGTAGGGAGAAAAGATTAGGGAACCACAATCAGAATAAGCACATCAGTGGTTTTAACCATGAAAAGGTTATCCCTATCCTAGTACTAAACTTTTCTTTCTGGAAATTATAAAATTCTGTCTGGCATAAATAAATTTCATTCATCCCTCCTGAAAAAGATGAAAGTCTGCCCTGTAAATAGGATGTTTCTCTATTAAATTTAGGATTAAATCCAAGACGCTTGCTGAGCACTCAGAGGTGCCAGAGGCTAGAACTGGGCAGACAATTGACCTGACCACAACAATTTCCCTCTCTAGCCTGCCGCAGCTCTTTGAATGGAAGCTGTGGGTCAGGAAGACTCCCTCAACTTAAAAATACATCTAAGACAAACAAACCTGGGTGACTTTACACATAGATAGTGCTGAAATTTCACCAGTGTGTTATACCTCTCATTAGAATCCCCGAATAGTGGAGCGCAATGAGAAAAATAAGTCATAGCAGTAACTAAAAATGGGAAATGGAAATGTAGCTGCAAGAAAAGGAAATAATTCAGAAGAAATACAGTAATTTCACAATTATAGGCCACACCTGATTATAAGCCTCACTTCTGAGTTCGGACCAAAATTTTAGTCAAAATTATATGGCTTACAATCATGAAATTACTGTAATTTTCCAAAATGATTTTTCACTTACCAAATACAAATACAAATAAAAAAATCAGGAAGTCAGTTAAAGGAGGAATTATCTTTGTTTTTCTACCTTTTTTTTTTTCTTTCATATAATTTTATACCAATGCACTGATCTGACACAAAGCAGAGCCATATAAACAGTTGCGTTGGCACAGCTGGACAGGCAATAGAATGGAACTGGGGTTGAGAGAGTAAGTAGATGAAACCAGAAAGAGCACAAACATCTTTTTCACATTTTGTCATTGAATTAATTAATTAATAGAGGCCAAATCTTTGCTTTACAGAGGCTTAACTTCCTGTTCTAGGTTTATGCAGATTTCAAAGCACCAATGCAAAAGAAGATATCCTGGTAATGGCACTTGGACTCACTGTACCCTATAGCAGTGGGGGACAGTGGGGTACAGTGCAGAATATTATGAAGAAAACCTATGAAGTACCATACAATATTTTCACCTGCTGAAAGTAAAACACATGGGCTGCTGCCTAAATTGCCATTTCACATAAAGGCAGCACAATTCTAATGTGTTTGCTACTATTTTCTCTTTTAAAATGCCTAGATGAAATTAATTTTCATAAAAATGACAGCTAGACCTGACCCTCCATCTTTAAGCTCCTACTTGACCCTTAGAGATCCAGCACATATGGTACAGTATGTTACAACCAGCTGCTAATTGGACTCCCTGCAAACATGGCTATTAAGGTCAACTGAATCAAATAAAGACAGCTCGAGCTTTAAATCCAAGGGATATATGCCCTTCTGCTGATTGCACACAGCTCCTTTTGCTACTGGTGAGAATAAAATGGATTGATCCAGAAACAATCCTAGTCAGCTTTTATTTTATTTCTAATATTTCTGATATTGTTATCCACTTATAAGTGCATTTGGAGTTATAAATTAGAAAGTACAAAGTCCACTTAGACATTTCAAAACAAAATTCTACATACTTGGATTGTATATCATATAATGCATGCTGAATTTGTTCCTAAAGTTTTGTCTCACTTCCTTTTGGTACGAATAGATAAAAATGGTGAGAAAAGTTAGATCTTGTAAAATTTTAAAATGTAATAGAATATCAGAAATCCCAGCCCTTCTGTATTGTCAGAGCATATTTCAAGCAGTAGTGTGTTGATCTTCCTGATTTAAACATAAAGTGATAGAATGCTACTTTTAGCAAGCTTAGTGGAGGCAAGAAAAAGCTTAGGAGAATCCTGCAGCGCTGTCTAATAACAAAAGTCTTCTAATGTATATGAAATCTTGACAGTGACCAAAAGTGTGTTTGTGTTTTAGCCTGTTGCTTTGTGAACATTCTGCCAACAGAGCATGAACCTCGCGCATATCTCAAGCTTGACTATCAAAGTCAACAGAGAAACTCCCATTGCTCCCAAATATCTGTATCAATAAACTGCGTAAACAAAACTTTTGTGGATACCTCACTGGGTCTGAAGTCTTATGGAACTGTTGCTGATTAAGGAGTCTCTTTACTTAACATTTGTCTTTCACATTTATTTTTCAAAGTATTTCCGTAACAGGCCGATGTGACTGAAGTTTCCTGACCCTCTGCCAATCACAATATAACCTTCAAAGAAAAGAGATAACCTCCCACTGAAGTAAGATACGAAGAAAAGTTTTTCAGAAGAAAGTCCAGTAAAATTCAAGCAGGCAGTGCAAAACTGGAACTGGTTTAGAGAACTATAATACTGAGATTATTTTAACTCTTTAACTAGTTAGTCCCGTAGCTGATTTAGGGGCTGATTTAAATCAGAATTCCACCTCTCCAGCCATGCTGTAGGGAGCAAAAGCAGGGTGAGATAAGCCCTTCTGTGGCAGACACTTTGAAAGGCAGTGAAAAGCAAGGATCCTTCAGCTAGTACTGCTTGATGTTTGTCAAAAGGGAAGAACTGAGATAAGCAGGACCTGAATCCTTGTTCACATTATAACTGAGTGATCAGTGAAGCTTTGGTCCCTTGAGGTATTCTGATACACTGATATTTGTTTCCATCCCAGATCATAAACAAATTTGGAACATCATTTTGTGGTTTGTTGGGTTTTTTTGTCGTTTTTTTGAACGAGCAATTTCTGACAAACATGATTTTAAAAGAGTGGATTGTTTTGATTCCCTCTGCTTATCAGGCTTCAATGCCTCTTGAGTGGTAATCCATATGCTTTGTGCCCAAATTCTTCTCATGTCCAGGTTTTTTGGTGGGATGACTTTTCAAACCCTGATGTACTCTATCTAGATTAAAGAGGCAAGAGAATATTAGAAAGTGTAGCAAGAAATGCTACTCTGGTGAGAGCGCCTATGGCAATGACACATCTCCATTTATAACCTCCCCTGATTCAAGTGACCAAATCAGTATTCTTCAGAAGGAAGTTCAATTAGCAGACAATAAAAATATATTTTTTTAAATTCTTTACACAAGTTTCGCTGAAAGGTTGATTTCCAGTGAGTACATTTTTTTATTTGGGTTTCTCCTCCCTAGACAAATAGCAAACTGATGCTGTTTAAATTATGAGAGACGCAGCTAGCTTCCAGGGTTATGGTCAATAGTGTTACCAAAACATCATTAGGGGATTTGTCAGTTTTCAGCATTTGTTTTTTACCTCTTTGTTTGCTTGCTTGTTTTTGTGAATGGCATTTGCAAAACTCCCTAGAACCTTGACCTTTTGGACTGAAAGTTGGAATTCTGGTGGTCAATGTTCTTCTTTAATTCCAAAGGAAACAGCTCAGAATCAGACTGTGGATGGTCCTTGCACAAAACATTGACAGTGAAATATTTTCTGGTTCTCAGTAACCTCCATGGGCATGTGTGTTCGTTTAGAACATGTGTCTGCAAATACAGCTCACAACCTCACTATCTTCTTTGAGGAAGATTAATTAGTCATCCTTGTTAAATGCCACAGTAACCCGTCATTGTTTTAACCAGCATCAGCCTTGATTTACAGATGTGAAACCAAAGAATAAACTGCTGCCTTTCTTGCCTAATACTTGGTCTAAGTGTCTAAACATAATGCCGTGTTCCTTCTCACAAATCAAAGACACTTTATTTGCATGGGTCCAGACTGAAGTCTGGAGTGAGGAAGAATGGAGAGAGACTGTAAAATAAATGATAGCTCAGAAGATAGTTGCTTGTGACAATAGAATAATTATTGTCTGAAAACTTTTTTTTTTTCCCAGTGGTAGTCACATTTTATTTTGCACATTCTTCAATGATTGAATTCACCTAAATACCAACTTTGCAGTAGGAAGCTTGTCTTACTCTCCAACAGAAGATAACTACATAGATTTAAGTGAGGCAACAAATAAACTGTTATGACAAATGTTTAAAATTAATTGTTGTCCTTGAATTTTTTTTCCTTGTCCAGCTTTCAAGAAGGCCACTTAATATTCTGTTTTGATAAATGCAAGGGTATATGTAAAGAGAAAAGGGGAAGAAATTCCAGCTTGTATCTTTAAAGCTCTGGAATGGTGTAAATTATTACAGTGGTTTCACATTTTCATGGGATCAAGGCAACAACAGTAAGCTCATAAAACAGATACCAATAATTATGCAGAGGAGAAGTCATAAAGTCACTGATGGAAGTATGTTTTATATTCATGAACACATCATTAAAATTTTAAGACACACTATCAAATTCAACATTTTAGTACTATACCCAACAAATTAAACCCTCCCAACAAGAAAATCAGATGGTTTAATGATTGTGTTTGTCACACAGGTTTCATATATCTGCTGTTGAAGTAGATGTAGTCTTTTCTGTTGCTGGATGGTTTTTATCACTGGACAATTAAAAATAATTTTTTAATGCAGTTTGTAGAAAAACTAGATACAACAAAAACTAAACAAATCACCAAAATATTAGGAATGCTTAATTGCAGAAATATTTAAATTCAGCTAATCACATAAAATCTTTTTATAGTGTTGTCAATTCGTTTTTACTTCTCTTGTATTTTGTTTTAATAAAAAAGATGTTTTGAAGTAATAGGATAGTGATTCAGGCAGGGGGCAACCCAGCACACAAATGTGAGGTATTTCAAAGGAATTTTTAAAGTAAATGTGCCATTTAAGCAAAGGGCAAAATATAATAGGAAATATTTCAGGATTGCCTGTTTGGTTGAAACTCTTGGAAGATTAAGGAGTGTCCTGTATGACTTTCATTGCTGTCATGAAAAGACTGAGGCCACTGTGAATACACAAGTATGAATAAGGCCCCAAATTCTCTGATGTTTAAAGAGGCGCAACAGACAGCAAATAGATGCATCCTTGTCAAGACATGGGTGGCACGAGTGACACTTTCAAAGATGTTTCTTGTGATCTACAAGAAAGGGTCCTGGTTTTGGCTTTGGACCAAGAGCTGTGCTGTTGCACATTCACACATGATGCCCCTGCCCCACCCCTGGTGTGGACACTCCATCTCACTGCTCTGCTCCCCTTCACTTCACAATGAACTCTGTTACTTCTTACATCTGGGACCTCTAGAAAAAACTACCTCTCTAGAAAGGCTGGGAACAGTCTTGGAAATTAAGGATCAGTCTTATATACCAGCATTAGTAATTAAAATCTCAAATACATAAGACTGCATTTAAAGGACATTTTTGTAACATGTAACAGTAGAATAAATTAGACCCTACACTGGTCTAGCTCTAAATTACCACGTGATATTTAAACACCAGCTAATACCATTGTTAAACATTTATCTTATTTAAAATTCAAAAGAGAGCTTCAGTTATTAACAAATTTTTTGAAGTGAGTTCTGATAGGACTCAGTGAAACTTCTGCCTAAAAAAAAGTCAATGGCTAAACGTGGTCTAATATTAGGTCTCTTCTAAACCTTTCTTCCTCCAGAGCCAATATTTGGCCTACACTATCTGCCAGCATCTTTTTAATGAGAAGCACACATCTAAAAGCTCTCACAGCTCTCAAAATTTAGGAGTAAATATTTTAAAATTAAAACCGTATGCTAAGCAGTGCAGATTTGCTGGTGCAGATGTTATTTTTGGCTCATTTTTTTTAACTGGTTCGTAACCAATGTACTTCAGTCTATTTTTCCAGATTTATTAGTAGTATTCTGAATACCACAGATGTAGTGAGAGAAGTTAATGGAATAATATCTCAAGATATTTTAGGCAGTTTTCTACTTAGTACCCCAAGCCATTGCTAAAATTCTGTTAATAAGATGTATCCTCAGGGTGCTATTAATAGCAAAAGGGAGAAAAAGAGAAAATGGAGGTAAAAATCACTTAGAGAATGGGACAAGGACCATCCTGCATGAAATTCTACACTCCACCTTTCTCAGGAGACTCACATAATGCTATGGCATTTAATTTATGATTACTTTGTGTGGTTTCTGCAGTACAGTAATGTAAGCTTTTGGGGGTTTTTTTGTTGATGGTTGTCCCACATTCATTCTAATTATTTAGGATTCATAACTATTTCTATTGGTGCTGTTTATATTCATGCCTGATATCCTCAGTGCCATTTTTCCCTGAAAGTCTCTGGTGAAGGTCACAGAGTTTTCCACACTCTACTAATTCTTAATTAATTCAGTATTAGTTGATTCTCTGGTTATGAGGGATCCTGTTGTCAGCGTTATTATGTTGGCCAGTGATTTACTAAAGAACGGATCATGTATTTTTCCATAAGTAGATCTAATTAGTCTTATTCCTTCAAATGTTGGTTACTGAGATCTTGAAACCATACTATTTATAAAAGTGAGGCTCTCTTTCAGTTGTGCAAAAATTCAATGATATTTTTTGTATTGCAAATCTTAGATGAACTCAGTTTAACATCAGAGGGGACAGTGCAATAACAGAAGGTTTAAAGCACAGAGCTGCCGTTCATGCCGTTTACCATGATCTATTCAGATATTTTTCTTAGACACCAAAGTTGCCAATTCTTAGTTCAAGCATGAACAAATCTTCTTTTTTAGCTGTATTTAAGTAAGGCAAATGCATTTTTACTCTGTGGGATTATGCTCTTCTTACTGTTGAGAAGATCTACTCTGTAAATAAGTATTTTTAATTTGCATACCATATAGGCTTAATATGGGACCAATTTTTAGCTCAAAACTTGCTTAGAGAATTGAAATGCTTAACAACTGTGATGCTTAAGGGAAGATTTTTAAAAGCAAGATAAGAAATGTGAAATTTGAGAATGAGAAGCTCCTCAGACACAGACATGAAAAAAAGGTAATAGACTAAAATCAATTAATTATACGTCACAGTTACAAAGGGAATCTAAACATAGGTTTACAAAAATGTCTGGACACTAAGGTCCATTCCACTAAACATCTAAGAATTGTGTATACTACTACGATAAGTAGTCCCACAACTGCTACAGAACAGATCAAGGCAGTAAATGGCAAAAACAGTTTTTGCAGAGTCAGGTCTTTGACAGAACTCACAGGGTTTGCAGCTTTCCCGTTTTTATGTCTTGAAATATTTTTGTTTGAGGTCTTTCTGTTAAGTTTTGCCAGTTACACCTTAGACCTACATAAGATGTACATAAGATACTTTACTATGTTTGATGGTGAAACCATAACTTCACAGATTTTCTAAATGTCTTTAATTGTTAGAAAGCTGTAAAGTAGAAAAGCTAAGTTGTTATGGAGTTGGTTTTTTTTTAAATTATTTTTTCTAAAATTGTGGATGCTTTGCAGAATGGCACATTTTTTTTTTAACGAAACAAACCTCAAACCTGCAGGTCATTCATTTTTATTGCCCTCTGGAACAAAACAGAAACTTGCAAGCAATGGAAAATGTCAGAACCAACATTCTCACTGTATTGTTAAAAAAGTCCTGATATTTTGGTGAGAAAAGATTCAGGAAAAAACCCCACTTTTAACTGGCATGTTTACAGACTGTCATTCCATAACCAGAAGAATATGTATTTAAACCAGATAATTCCCTTTACTAAATCTAATAAAGGCACCTTGCTAGAGACACTGGCTAATCAGTCAGCAGCTATATCTAGGCCTAATTTACCAGAAAAACTTCATTAAATAAATTTTATGTTGTGCACTGCACAAAACTGAACTCAATAATTGGGATTAATTGCCACCATCATCAGTTTTAGCAAGGTCAAGGATTAAGCAGGTTTGGAGAGTGATCTGACCTTTCATTGCAATTCTTCTTCCACTGAAATTTTTAGCTGTCAAATTCAGAATTGTAGGTTTTACAGGAGATTTGTCACAAAACAGATTTTGATGTGGTATTAGCCATGTCTCACTTTACCCAGCCAAGAAATAGCCAGACTTTAACAAAATAGCTGATTTGAAAGGCAACGTGAAAATAATATTAAAGTGCAAGTTTTTCCATATTTTGAAGGTTTTTTTGCTACAAAAATTCATTAGGAACTAAAGCAAAAAAATTAACCACATTAAAAAGAGAAAAGATATAACAAGCTTAAATTTTATGTCCATAGATTTTATTGAAAAATTTTAAATAGAATATGAATAGCTGAAAATTTCATATAAAACATTTTTCTATGGTTTATCATTTCAACTTTTATGAAAATGCCCCTAAACAAAATATTTTCAGATAAAAACTTGTCTGGTTTTGGTTATTTGGGAAGGGAGGAGGTTGAGGAAGAATTAAGATTTTACAATATGGGTCTAGAAGTGCTCTTCTGCACTTGGTTATGTATATTTAAGACATATCTCCCTCCTGGCATGATTTGCAACACAATAATAGAGCAATGTTGAGAAACCCATGCTATTGCTCTCAACTTAAATTCCCAGAATTGTCAATCCGGCCGCTGTCACAGTAAAACATTTACATATTTTTTAAATTACAGGCAATTATACAAAAGTCTTCTCCATCAAAGGATTGGTTTCCTTCCCCACCCTCCCCCTGAAGTCAATAGCAAACTGTCCTTTCTATGTAGTGGGAAAAAAGTGCCTTGGTTGTACTTACAGAAGAGTACTGGATGCTTGAAATCATATTTTTGTTTTACCTAGCACTACGATATTTGAGAAAGTATGTTAGTAATGGGGATGTTATAAATAGCAGCCATGAGGCCTTTGATGGTAAGCACAGCTCATGCAGAGCATGTATTATGACTATTTATGGAATGCTAAGAAATAAACAGGCAATGATGGCTTTTAGGTTTTGTAAAACTCTAGACTCACGAGTTGAGACGACAAGAGTTTTTTCAAGGCAATTATTAATCGTTTTTTCCCTTTTTTCTAAATGAGAAAAAAAAAGTAATTATTTTTCTCAATGATTGAAAATTGTAATTGTCAGTCAGGGAAACAGTTTCTCTCTTGTTTCTTTTTTCTTGCCGTCATCCCTTCAGCTACATGAGAATTGCATTTTTTGCAGCTGTTAGAATGAAACAACACAGGATTGCTCTTATCTGTCCCTGGTGCTGTGAATTTTTTAGCCAAATCACAGACAGATGGATAGATGAACACGATTCAAGTTCAAATGACCAACCAGTGGTTTCATTTCAGATGGCAAGGTAAGCCTGAGTGTGCATGTATATATAATGTCCAGTGTTTATGTGTAGGCCCATGTACTCACACATGTTGTTACTGGTGTTTGGCCAGTAATGTGAGACAAAGAAGTGAGAGAGAGAATCTGAGTGCTTTTTGTATATTTTTTACAATTATTCACAAAAACGTTTAGCTGTAAAAAGCTAAATCCAAATGTTTTTTCTTTTGCTAAAGCAGCTGTTCATACGGGGGAAAAAAAAGAAAGGAAAACAGACAAACCCAGCAAATTTTCTTTGATTTTACTGCAGGATACATGCTTGGCTGCTCTTCTTGTGATGCCCACAGTGCTGTGGAGCAGTGGACCTTGCCCCTTTTTGTAGTTAACTGGTGAAAAGGACTGCATCTGCTTATTCTCAGACATTAATACAGCTAAAGGAATAAGACATCAGAGGCCTGCAAATGAGAAGGTCTTTTTAAATTTACAAAGCATTTGCTCCTGAATCCACCTCAGCCAGTTTGGGGAAAGCGCTTTTGGCACCAAGTCACCCTTCAGGGAAAGACTGATAATGATCACTAGAGACATACTACGGGCTCCTGCCTCACTCACTTCAAAGGCCTTCTCTCTTAATCAACATTAAATCATCATTTTGCCTTGGATATAGGGACAGCTGTACACAATCTATTTGTTTTAAAACAGATTAGGAATGGGTTCTCTGCCGGAGTATAAGTTGCATGATAAATGTACTTTAAAGCCATAACTAGGAAAAAACATTGCTCCCTTCGTTAGCTGGATTCCAGTACTAGCGGAGAACTCACATTGCCCCAAGACTGGACCCTTCCTCAGTTGTTTGGCTGTCCCCAAGAGCACTCAGGCAATATGATAATTTTGAAAAAATCAAGTGTCTGCTGATCTGAGCTGTGTCTTATGGTGAATTTTCTATGGAAATCAATAGTCACAGGAAGTAGTATAAGATTGTCTAGGTCTGTTTTCTTCTTTTCTTTTAATCTCAGAGTTAAAAACCCTATTTCATCCACTGACAGTCTCACAAGGTGACAACAAAGGCTTTTTATTACCCAATTAAAAGTAGATGGCCAGATAGTTGTTAAATAATTAAGTAAAGGCCCTAAATTACAAGGGGAAAAATCCCTTCTCTTGATCCATGCTGGAGATATTTTTGTATGGTTGCTAAACATCCCTCTATAAGCTGTTTTTCTTGCATAATACAAATGCACAGGAATGTGTGCAATTTAAATGAAAAGTCTAGCAACTAGCCATATTTCCAGAATAGGACATTATGTAATGAAAAGCAGAGGTTCCCAAAAAAGATTTGGGAGTCCAAATGAGTACACAAAAGAATATCATTCAGAGAACAACATTGTGATGAAATGAGCTACTCAGGTTTTGTGTGTTGAGAGACAATAATGATCATGGAAGACTAAAATGGGTCCTAATCTCCACTTAAAAAAAAAAATAAAATATATACATATATGGTTAAAATATAAAGATATTACAAAGAATATGCCTCACAAAGAGAAACTTACAATGTTCAATCATTTTTTTTTTTTAAAAACCCAACAAAAAAGATTGGCAGGCAAAGTGGTTGTGTGACACTAGCTCCTTCACAGGGAGAAAACAGTGTTTTTAATACTTCACATATTAGAGAAATGAAAAATTAGTTTAAGAAAGTTTAAGCAAAAGTGAGACAAACCCAAATTAAATATGAGGCCCAGTTTCTTAGAGAGACCAGTAGAAAAATCTATCAAATCTATCTTCTGCACTTGTTTCTTTTCTTGATGTCCTTAAGCCAAAACCAGCCAACTTTTTGGGGGGGCCTATATCCTAACTAAAAGCATTAGCTGCTTCAATTCAAATTGCACTTCACTCAAAAGAAGGCTGGGTGAAATGCAGTGCCTTCCAAAGTAAGAGTGATATAACTGGTTAGGATGATCTAACAGCTCATCTTGAGCTCTAGATTTTCTTACTTGTCCTTGGTTCAAGTACAGGTGGCACTGCATGGCATTTTCAAACATCTGCCTAAACTGAGCCTAAATCATAGACCTGTGAATGTGAATTTCTGTGCCAGTGGATGTCACCAGTCACACAAAGAGAACACATGCAAGGGATTGGAACTATTGTGTCTACTCAGAATGACAATAATTCCTATTTATTTGGACACTTTTCTCAAGCCAAGAAAATAAATATTGAAAAACAAAAGTTCAGGTTTTTTACATTTTTTAATGAGTTACAATTTTGCCTTAAGCATTATTCTCTTTTTAAATAGTCAAGACACAGAATGAATGTCTTTTCTTGATGTGTTTATGACCAAATTCAGAATATTCTACTCTAAAAGAAATCTGATTATTATTTCTGTCTTTTCATATATATACATATATACATATATACATATATATATAAATGTTCTATTTTATGATAAAGATAATTGAAGATCAGGAAGTTTGCCAGAAAACTGGAATCCAGTGTAGCAAGGCAGATATTACTACTGACTTCAGTTTTCACACTGTGTTTATTACGTGGTGAATAAGGAGTAAATGAGAAATGCACCCTAGCTTCTTTTTGTAGGTGTTGTCATAAAGAACATTAGATTTCCAAGAAGCTACAGCCAGGCATGGGAATAAAGGGAGAAGGAAAGAAGACTAGATTAAATTTTAGCTAGCAGGCAGTAGAGGGAATCATCTAAGCAAAGGGAGATAGGGATATAAATTCAGTAAAAAACTGGGTAAATTTTTGACCAAAAAAAGGGATTAAAGATTAAGAGGGGGAAATCCTAGTAACATGGAGCAGAAGAAAACACACTATGTGTGGAAAAACTGCTTCTTATCTAGAAAAGGGCTTCACTCAGTAGAGCAGAGCAGGAGTGTTATACTGAATAAAGGGAGGCCCATTCCTGTCCTGCCAAAGAACTTATTTTTCAGTGGATGAGAATGATCATCAAGCTAGTGAGCAGGATGCAAGGAAGGAAAAGCCATATAAAATGAATCTTATGCATTTGAAAAACAATAGAATGCAAATCAAGGTAACATAAATTATAGAGAGGGAGTGAAAGTTACTCCAGGGGTTATATCCCCCTGCCTCCACAGGATACAAGCTACTTCCTTTGAGTTTGCAATAGTAATTTCAAAATGCTACTCCTGGCACCGTCTGAACCACATGTATTTTCAGCACTTGGCAAGAAGACATTTAGAAGATAGAAGTTGTTCCTTTACTTGGGAAAAGGAATTAAACTTCTTGCACTGTGACAGTAAATAATGTGTTTCTCCATCGAGGTCACCACCGCACAGACAACAGTAAATTTGGCATTTCCTAATTTTTTGCTCCTTGACTTTACTACCTAAATAACTTTGTTTTCACTGAGTAATTGTCCACATGGAGTCCAATTTTATTGCGCTCTTACTCATGGCTAGTTCAGGCACAGGGAGCACGTACAGTCCAAGAATGGACTACATGTGCATAACACATTTCAAAGTACAGCACCTGAGAGGTAAATAACTCCTTAATAGTGGCAATACTGACTAAATTAAGAGGGGTTTGTCTGACCATTGCAAAAGCAAATTACTAATCTCTCATAATATTCCCTGGATAGACAGGGTTCTGATTTCTTAACAAAGGTTCATAACTGAGTAATTCTACAATTAGTGATTTGACAGGACTGAAGAATCATGTCCCTTTGTAAAGCACATCAGACTGACTAAATATTCCAAAATTAATTTCTAACAATGTTGACCAGCACGTTATAGTTCTCAGAAAAATATATCCTATGCTATATAAAAATGCTAAATGGTGTTCATAATTAACAGTAACGACAAGAATAAAGGCTATGGTTTTCATTTATGAAAGTAGTTATAGGACATAGGAATAACCATGGATCCTGGATTAGATCTAAGCTCCTGCCTGTAACAATGACCAGTAGCAGATGTTACAGGAATAAAAGAAAGGCATGGCAATCCCTCCTTTTCTGTGCAATCAGGCACTGTAAGTCTGTACCACCAGGCTTTCCTGTGAAAGAGCATATATGAAAGAAGGTAGCAACTGACCCATATTTACCTGTTTATTTACAGAATTATGTTTCCCAGAATTATCTTTCATGCTGTGAAAGATTGCAGCCTCTTACCAGAAGATATAAGAAGGTTTTATATATCACTGATATTTGCTGAGAAAAATAATATCACCCTCTTCAGAGAAACTATGGCATGCTGAATGCCAAGATCAAACAAGAAACCCAAAGTGTAAATCTGAATTTACAGTAGTTTCACGAATACAAGCCGCACGGATTATAAGCCGCACCCCCGGTGCCTCGACAATGTTACCGTCTTTGTCAATAGATAAGCCGCACCCCGAATATTAGCCGCACTTTCGTTCGTCGCGAGAATCCGTGCGCAGCTTTCACAAATTGGCCAATTAGTAACATGATCGCGGCATAGCGGGCTTTACTGGCTCGGGGCGGGGCCAGGCAGGCTCGGCCCACTCATGGTTGCCGACGGGGCCGGGTGGCCCAGCTCAGCGCCACGGCTCGGCGGGGCTGGTCGGGTGGTGCTGCCGCCGCTGCCGGGCTCGCTGGCCCCCCTCTCCCGTCAGCACCGCCCCGCTGCCGCGTTCGCTCGCCCGGCTGGAAGGGCTGCCGCCGCCGCCGCCGCCGCCGGGCTCGCCACTCGCCCCGCGCCACGTTCGCCCCGCGCCGCGTTCGCTCGCCCCGCGCCGCGTTCGCTCGCGCCGCTTTCGCTCGCGCCGCGTTCGCTCGCGCCGCTTTCGCTCGCGCCGCACCTCGCTCGCCCTGCGCCGCGCTCGCCCCGCGCCGCGTTCGCTCGCGCCACGCCTCGCTCGCCCCGCGCCGCGTTCGCTCGCGCCGCTTTCGCTCGCCCCGCGCCTCGCTCACCCCGCGCCTCGCTCACCCCGCGCCACGCCTCGCTCGCCCCGCCGGCAGGGCTGCCGCCGCCGCCGCCGGGCTCGCCGGCCGCCCCCTCCCGTCTGCACCGCCGCCGCGTTTCCTCGCCCTGACCGGCACTGCAGGCCCCCGCACCGCCGGGCTCCCCCATGCTGCTGGCCCCGATTCTGCTGGGCTTCCCCCGCTGCCAGGCAGCCCCACCCGCCGGCCTTCCTGCTTCTGCCATGCTCCCCTGCACTGCTAGCCCCAGTTCTCCCGGGCTCCCCCGCCCTGCTGGCCCAGGCTCTGCCGCCCTCCCTGCCCCGCCCTGCTGGCTCAGGCTCTGCCGCCCGCCCCCCACACTGCTGGCCCCGCCTCTGCCAGGCTTTCCCACCTCTGCCGGGGCCGGCCGGGCTCCAGCTTGGCTTGGGGCTGCCACGGGCTCTCACTTCCGTGTTGGTAGCTTTTAGAATTTTGTTAATGTATTAGCCGCCCCGGAATATTGGCCGCACTTCCGGGTTTCCACCAAAATTTTGGTCAAATTGGTGCGGCTTGTATTCGTGAAATTACTGTACTCCTATTATATCTAAGGGAACTGCTGAGATTGCTGTGTTCAGTGTTAGGGTATAAAACTCATAGACCCACCTAGATAACTGATCCTCATTGAACAGGCAAATTGCAACTTTGATTTTTCATTTTATCAAATATTAAATGTAAAATTGTATTTGAGAAGGACAAACCACTTCAATTTTGTGTATTTTTAATCACTGAGTAATTAATTTCTTTCTTGTGGGAAGAGACACTTGTGCTAGCTATAGTTGGACATAAGAAATACGTTTTTTGTAGTTTATGTGTTTCCAGTCTTGCTTTGTCAGTAGCTATAATTTTGAAAAATTGGTAAACTTAAAAGAATTCAGATTGATAGTTTCACTTTCAAGTAGTGACCAATGGATGTCGACATGCAGTATCACATAGGTTGGAAACTCAAATATGTACCTGACAGACACAAATAAGAAAAAGGGAGAAATCTAAATCATGGCTAAACTGTATCTGGTTTGAATCTTGTTGCTCTTTTTAAGGTCTGATTAAGAGACTTTGAGCAGGCAGGTTTGCTTATAGGAAGCTATTCTGCAAATTATAATGGGGACGTCAGAACCTCAAGCCGTCATGAAGTTGCTTGAATTCATTGTTGTAGCTGGGCGCCATCATAGAGACAATGTCAGGATTTGTGTGGAAGCAAAGTGAATTGATGTTCCTTTCTTTCAGCTTATGTACCTGCCTAGATGGGAAAGGGTTAAGCATGAGTTAGGGACACATGTGAAAATATATGCGTGAAGTAGGAAAAAAAAATTCTTCTAGTTTGAGCCACTCCATCTGTTCCCTTAATTCAGTGGCAGACCTTGATCGGACCCTGGGATCCACTAGTCCCACTCTTCATACAGCTTCTCTCTGTAAATTAAGTTGTTGGCCTGTGTTACTGAGGGTTTAGGAAGGTGAGTGATGACCTTGGTTTGAGTATGTTTGTATAGAAACATGTCACTGTAGGGTGATGTCTTTCCTCCAGGGACATAGGGCCCAATACTAACCATTTGTTAAGAAAATACCAAAGCTAAACATATCCAGTGTATGAAAGGATCCAACACTCTTGCCAAGGGTAACTTACACTCATCTTTGAAACATCAATGTACACAGTATTTTAAAGGTTATTTTTAGCACTTGTCTTTTAAACTTCTTCCCATCTGAGGTTAACATCTTGCAACTTTCAAACTAATATGAGTTATTTTTATTATTAAAATGGGAATTGTCTTTAATATAGTGTATTATGACAATATGTTTAATATATATTTTTAAAAGGAGATACAAAATAGTATTTATTCTCAAGAATCAGGACACATAATTCCAGAGAAGTACCACAATGCTTTCAAGTTCTGTGTTTCTTTATATAGCTAAGATTAAAAGTAAAACTTTAATGACAGTATAATTCTCCTTTATTCCCACTTCCCTGCAGTATTTTCCCAGCAGTGATCTATGTTTCTAAGTCTGATGCATGCCCATTTTTGCTGTTTGGAGAATCAGTTGTGGTTATTCAATTGTCTGAGAAAGTTCTGTAAAATCACGTGAGTTGGCTTATAACATTTATTTTGAAATAAAAAGGTAAGGAGTTCACTCAGATCAGTGATTTTCTTTAGCTTGTGAATTTCACCGGAAAACATGAGGAGAGAAACTCAGATTTGAACCACAGTTTTCGAGCCAGATAGTCTTAAATCCAAATTCCTAAATGTGGCTTTAGACTCGAACTTTAGGCATCTGAGCCTGAAAATGTTGGCCTTCTTTAATGTTCCTATTGAGGATTGATTAATGTATACTCAGGATGTTTTTCCATATAGCCAGCCTATAAACGTTACCTTTCTAAAGTTCAGCCCAAACTTACTTAGTAAATCTTTAACTAATCTATCTTCCTTCCCTACACTTTTAAAATATTTCAGACTATTTCAGTTTGTGAAACTCTTGCAAAACTGATGATCTGGTGCTAAAGTTTCTTCCAGGTATGAGGGGTAGCTGGAGCAGGGGACAGCTTTTGTTTAAACAGAAAAGGATGAGATTTTAGCCCCGTCAGAGTCAGTGGAAGTTTTGCTGCTGGCTTCCACATGGCCTGGATTTTACCCAGGTATCCACCTTTGGTCTCAAGTGATGTAAATCAAGCATGACTGCACCAAAGATTGTGAGGATGCAAAATGCAAGACTTGTGTGCGAAGGGAAATCAGGCCAAAACCAGTCAGAAGAGCAATGAAAAGCTAGTCAAAAGAAAGTATCTGTTTTAGAGGAGGGTGTTCTTTAACATTTTCTCCCCTGCAAAATTTTCTCCAAAGGTATGTTTTGACAAATACAGTCTACCAACATGTGAAACCATTCCTAATGGGTACATCATCAAAAGTAAATTATAAAAATGCTGTGTATGTGGGATTTTAACTCTTCCACAATAACTAAAAAAATTACCTAAAACTGATGATGAATTATTTCTAAGATTTCTGCCTTTCCTCCACAGGTAAATAATCTTTTGGTCATATCTGAACTTCTCTAAATTCCCAAGTCTTGCTCACTCCAACATAAACAGAATACTAACAACATTTTTTCGTTGGTCTTCTGTTGCAACTGTGTCATTCTATTTAAAGAACTGTATTAGATAGGAATGACAATGTAAAGAATGCACTCAAGCTCTTTAGCCAAAAATAATCTTTATTTACAATAGGTTTTGGATAATTTTTTTGGAAGCTGTAATTCCATTTTCACATAAATCAAAGCAGAAAAGAAATGTGTATGAGGAGAAGTGGGAACTAAAGGTCATATCATTCAAGAAAAGGCATATGCTTTATTTGGGCCAGCCCTGAAGAACAGAAAGATTGAACAGATATCTTGAGTAATGGTCTGAATGCTTTCTGGGTGAGAAATAAATTATTAAATTAATAAACTTTTAAATAAGCAGAATAAAGCATTAAGTGCATTTTGTTTTATACTGAGCTCAAAGAAGAAAATAGAAAACCCTTTTAAGAGCAGCCAGGATATTATTCCAAGAATA